>NC_047047.1:14660460-15285460 GCF_011762595.2 Tursiops truncatus
CACAGTAATGGCAGGGTGCCTCTCCCAGCTTCCTGGTGGGTGGCTCCAGGGCCAGCAGCAGTGCAAGTTGGACGCACCTCATGGGGGCCGTGAGGTGTGTGCTCATAGGCTGTGGGGTGCCCTAGGGTGGCCTTCCCTTCCTTTCTAGGAGTGGTTTCCAGTTCTGTGGCACAGTTTTATAGCTTCTCTCCAAACCAGCCCTGAACCTCGAGAGCACCATGTAGACTGAAGAGCCTGAAAATGAAGGTGCCTTCCAGGCCTTCTGCTGCTGGTAGTTGAAGTGACCCACTGCAGGTGGGGTGGGCTTTCGATGTGGCCTCTGCTGGAGGAGGTCCACTTTCTGCAGCCACTGTGGTGACGTGACTGCTAAAGAATGTGATCGATGGGGGAAAGGTACAACAGTATTACTTTCTAATTGCTATCCAGCTTACTTTAATAAGCATATTAGCATTTGAGCTGATTTTCAAGGAAAAGCTAGGATTTACACAGGCAGAGGAAACAGGGGGAGATATTTCAGCTGGGCCAGCAGTGTAGGCGAGCCTGGCCTAAAGCACGCTGCGCTGGCCGAATGGGGGTGGGCTGGGCTGTGCAGAGGTGAGGTGTGATGAGGCTGGAGAACGAGTGTGAGGTAGGGACATCACTGCATGCTCTGAGGGCAGGGGGGCAACACTGGTGTTTTCCAGGGGAAGTGAGAGCATAAAGAGCAGAGTTGCAGGACATTTCACCTGGTAGCTGAGTGTGGGCTGGACGGGGCCGAGACACGGGTCACTTCTGCAGGGGTGTCAGAGGTAGTTAGCCTCTTGGCTGACAGCTTCAGTTGTGTTAGCCCTGGACTCTGGGCCATCAGGAGTGAGACACGTGGGGTCTGGGGAGTGAGACAGCTTGGGGAGGGGGATAGCTGCCATTTAGAGTTGTTCTCTGTGCGGACTTGATCGTGAGCATCATCTAGGTCGTTGTAAAGGAAAACCTACCATGATTGCTGATACTGGAGAAAATGCAAAGTAAGAGAAAGGCCAGAGGCAGGTTGGACTCTAGAAGTGTTGGCTGGAGTAGACACACACAACGTGAGAGCTGTGAGTTTCAGTTTTATTTGGGGACTTCCTGAGGACTATAGCTTGGGAGGCAGCCTCTCTGACAGCTCTGAGGAACTGCTCCCAAGAGGAACGGGGAGCAGTCAGTATAGATGTGATTTTGACGATGGCGGTACATTGGACCAAACACACATTTTGGTAAGAAGGCTGCTGCTAGGATGCAAGAATCCAGGTTTGCAAAAATTTTCTCCTAAAAATATCTGTCTGAAGGCCTGTTCTGCCAGTTTTCCCAGAGCACAGAGTGCCTCGTTCCTGATCTCTTCCTTGAGGTCAGGCTATGTTAAAGGTCAACAATTGCAGTGGCTAATGACTCAATCCTGGTACAGCCAGATGGCTAGTGACATTGTTTACTTGGCAGTGCCCCCTCATGATCATAAGTTAATGTAGGTTTGGAAGGCATTTCCTGACTATTTTGTACCACAGTGCTAGGAATGCTCATTCCTAGGCCAGGCCGGGATTTTGCTGGTAGGCCATTCAATGTGCTATTACTGGACTAGGCCCTGTTAACAGTAGCGAAAAGTCTCTGGACCACCTGTCTTACTAGTCCGTGATGGTCCAGGAAAGATTCCCTCTTGTTGCTTCCTTCCATATCTACAGTTACACTATTATAATCATTGATCTCAAATAGAGCTATATATTGGGTCAATTGTTTCAAGTTGCCTAGTCATCGCTTTTATGGGAGTCTCAGTAACACATTTTGTAATGTAAGAAACAACGATCTTGTAAAATAGGTAGAATATAAGTAATATAGCTAGTAGCATTAATAGGGCCAAAAGTAAGAATTTAAGCCAAGAATTTCCATTCGGTGCAGGCTACTATATTCCCAGTTGCCTGCCCAGTCTGTTCCACACCAGCACCAGCCCAATTTCCTAGTGTTATTAGTTTGATTAGCCTTGGATGGTTTAATTGTTCCCAACATAAGGGGACTTTTCAACTTAAATGATCACAGCCTGGTGTTAGCCATATAAATCCATCCCATAACTGAAGGAAGTTCTATTCTTTGACTGAAATTTAGCTCATTGCTCTGATTGGGCTTGAGTAACTTTTAAAGAAAATTCATATTTATGGCCACGGTCAGAACAAGTATGATTCCCATCGAGTGATGTCAATAATGGCCCGAACGGACCTACAGCCTGTCTTTCTTCTAGAATAAATTTCCTAAGGGCCATCCAATTAGAGCCTTGGAGAAGAAAAATCCACCAAGGTAACCCAAAAGTACTGGATGTAGGTACTTGACCATAAACCCAACACTTGTATTAATTTTTAAAATCTGCCTGGGATTTGTGACCATGATAGAAAAACACTGATTTATGCAAAAGTCCAAGAAATTAAGAAAACACTGTAAATAGTCATGTGGGTCAGGTCTGGCATCTTGAGATAGCTGTCTACTTCTGATGTTGTCTTCTTGTCCTGCTGTGGGTATAGTTTTCTCCTCTCTTTGAACATTGTTTTAAGGTGATTTTGAGGTCAGCAGTCCTCTCAATAGACCAGTCCAGTGCAGGGGCCCTTCCTAAGTGGGAAATATGAATCCAAGAGTCAAATCCCTTCAGTTTCACTTCGCATGAGCTAGTTAAGAGTACCCGATAAGGGTCCTTCCATCTAGGTTGGAGATAGTTCTTTAAATGATGCCTTTTCCTGTATGCATAATCTCCTGGTTGCAGCTCATGGGGCACCTGGTCTTCATCCAAGGATAGAATACTGAGATAAGCTTCAGAAACAAACTTGGAATGTCCTTTTAATAATTCATTTAAACGTAACAGTCATGTAATATAACCACAAGGAACTCTCTGGGAAGTGAGTAGAGGCAGTAAATACAGACCTCAGTGAACAAAACGAGCATTTACCATTCACTGAAACATAATCTTTTTCTCTCTAAAATTACCCTAATTTCTACCACATACAGCCAAATTAAGACTAATTTGTTTGCAAAATAAGGCTGGTTAATGGATCACATAGGCTCTTTTAAACTGGCTGGGCTGGAGCTTTTCATAAGGAACCTCAGATTGAGTTTTTAAAAGGCCTCCCAAGATCAGGAAAGCCACACCTAGGGCTTGCCACAGATTCTGCCTGTGATTTGGGTGAATTCCTGTGTTCCTGAGGTCCCCAGAATATCTTGCGATTCCTGCACCTGTCAGGAGGTGACCTTTCTTATTCATCTGATAAGGCTGCTGGGAACATAAGTTGCCCAATTTCTGGAGGGATCAGGTAGAGAGAAAAGATAAATGTTTCAATTCTGCTTACAAAGGTATAATTTACCATGTGGTTGTAAGTCATAATTAGCTTGAGGGGAAAGGTTTCCTTATATCTGGAAAACACAGATTAAAAGTCAGTAATATTTCAGACAAAAACTATAAAAATTATGACGATATTCACCAGTTCACTCATTCCTATGTAACTGATCTTTTTTGCTAACAGTTTTATGAAGCCGTCAGGCTTTCCATTAGGATTCTTTAATTTCTTACTCAGTTCAGTGGTACGATCCAAAATTTATCAGAAATCTGTTCTTGTCAGAAAGTTCTTTCTATGAATCTTCTTGAAGATGAAGGATTTTTTGCAAAAGCACCAAAGTAAAACAATAACTGTCTATAAATGAGAAAATTCTTTGAAAGGCATAGTTTAAACACCTGATTACAATGCAATTGGCAATGAAACTTGGCTACTGCTGTGACATACAGCGTTTTTTCCTTTTCTCAGTCTCAGGAATTGGAGATGGTCTGATAAGATAAGAATTCCTGTGCACAGGGAAAGAAATACAAATTTTTCCTAGAAGGACTTGTTCCCTTAGGGTCAGAATTCTGAACAGATGTTTTATCAAGCTAGCTTTCTCTACGTTAACTGCGTATGCAAGAAAAGAGCCCCATTTGGGCCATTTTCAGTGTGATATTTCCTTTAATACCCAATTAAATAACTAACTTGTAAGTATAAGTTTCGTTAAGTACATACACCTGGCTGGAGTGTTACCTGGAGGCTGGATTTCTGATGCCCCTTGTTTAGGAACGACTTTAGGCCTGCCCACCTAGTCACCCAGTCCAGACTGCCCAGTGTCTTTCAACTGAGCAAATCCCAGTGTCTTTCAGCTGGGCTCCCCCAGTATCTTTCAGCTGGGGGGAGGCCACCTTTTTTCCCAGTGTCTTTCAACTGGTGGGCTAGGTACCTGTTATATATCACCAAATAGAGCTCAGGATCATCAACCAATTCTCAGGAGATCCAAGAACCAGGGGAGGCTTACTTAAATTCGTTTGGACCCGCTGAGGAGGTGGATGGGCACAAAGGACCCTGCTGGTACCAAGGCTCTGGATCCTTATAGAGTTCAGGTGAAGGAGAGAAGTCTGCTCTGGGTCCCTTTGTGGTGGTTAAAGCTGTTGACTGAAATAAAAACACTTGTGAGAGATGTGTTTCAGTTTTATTTGGGGACTTACTGAGAACTATAGCCCAGGAGGCAGCCTCTCAGATAACTCTGAGGAACTGCTTCCAAGAGGTAAGTGGGGCAGTCAGTCTATAAGTGATTTGACGAAGGGGGTACGTGCAACCAGGCACACATCTTGGTAAGAAGGTTGATGCTAGTCACAAGGAACAGGTGTCTCTGTTAATGATTTTAGCGCTTTTCTAAGTATGGGAAGATGCTAGAATCCAGGTTCATAAAACATTTCTCCTAAAAATATCTGTCTGAAGCCCTGTTGTGCCAGTTTGCCCAGAGCACAGGGTACCTCATTTCTGATCTCCACCTGGAACTCCTTTCAGGATGTGTTGAAGGTCAGTGACTGCAGTGGCAAGTGACTCAATCCTTGTAGAGCCAGATGGCGAGTGACATTCTTTATGGCAGAAGCAAATACAGTGTGTAGCCATTTTGTGAGCTGCTTACCACATATGCCTAATTAGGCCCAGTAGCCGGTCCAGATGTGGTTAAGTGTGTGAAGTTAGCTTTATTGTGCTTTTCATTTCGTTCTTCATATCATTCTTCATCGCTTATTGCTCCTGGGGCTTGTCTGTCTTGTTGGTCTTGTTTATCTTGTTTTCCTTTTAACAATTTAATGGAAAATTACCTTTCAGGGCAGTAGAAATGAAAAGAATGGAAATTTCTATGAAGGGACTGAGACAGTCCTGAAGCATTTAGCAGAGGTTGTAACTTTCACTGGGCCTTAGAGATGGAGAGATTGGTGTTAATTCTTATCATTACCCCAGCATGGTGTGGGATTTGGGGAAAGGAGGTGTGCTAGTCTGCTTGGGCTGCCATCACAGGCTACTATAGACTGTGTGGTTTAAACAACAGAAATTGATTTCCTCACAGTGCTGGAGGCTCACAATACAAAATCAAAGTGCTGCCTGGGTTGATTTCTGATGAGGCCTCTCTCCTCAGTTTGCAGATGGCTGCCTTCTTGCTGGGTCCTCACATGGCCTTTTCTCTGCACAGAGAGAGAGAGAGGTCACCAATCCTATTGGATCAGGGCCCCACCCAAATGACCTCATTTAACCTTTCTTTCTTTCTTTTTTAAAGACCACATATATATATATATTTTTAATTTTTATTTATTTATTTATTTATTTTTGGCTGCGTTGGGTCTTCATTGATGCGCGTGGGCTTTCTCTAGTTGCGGCGAGCGGGGGCTGCTCTTTGTTGTGGTGCGCGGGCTTCTTATTGCAGTGGCTTCTCTTGTTGTGGAGCACGGGCTCTAGGCACGTGGGCTTCAGTAGTTGTGGCACGTGGGCTCAGTAGTTGTGGCTCACGGGCTCTAGAGCGCAGGCTCAGTAGTGTGGCACACAAGCTTAGTTGCTCCGCGGCATGTGGGATCTTCCCGGACCAGGGATCGAACCTGTGTCCCCTGTGTTGGCAGGCAGATTCTTATCCACTGCGCCACCAGGGAAGCCCAACCTCATTTAACCTTAATTACCATCTCCAAATACAGTCATAGTGAGGGTTAGAGCTTCAGCCTATGAATTGGGGGTGTGGGGGGGCACAGTTCAGTCCACATCCATAACAGGAGACGGATGTGCTCAGTCAGCCATGAAGTCAGGGCAGGATATGGGCTGGGTGGAAGGGGTGGGTGGTCGGGGAACCTGACCAAGGGAGGAGAGGGCTTGGAGGGTGTGCAGGAAGGCGGTGGCAGGGATTGCAGAAGAAGAGGCCCAGTCTGCCTGGTGCGTTCTTCCAGGTTCCCTCCCTGTCCTCACCTGGTATTCCGGAATTGTCATCATTTACAAAACGACACTTCTTCAGGTCAGAACATCCCTGAAAATCAGTTTCTCTGGTCCTTATGCTTGAATCCTTTGTCTGAGAAGAACTCAGGTCCAAGTTTTGAGAAGCACCTTTCTCCCCCTGAAAAGCAGACCTCATGTTCAGAGATGTGTGTGGAAGCTTTAGTTCCCAAGTCTGGCACCATCTATTAACATGACAGAAAAGGAGCAGGACTTTCTCCGTCGTCTTGCCATGAGGGGTCGGTCTAGACTCTTCCAAGGGCATAGTCCCCTTTCAGGTAAAGAAGGAGAAGCGATTTTTTTTTTTTTTTTTCAGTACACGGGCGTCTCACTGTTGTGGCCTCTCCCATTGCGGAGCACAGGCTCCGGACGCTCAGGCTCAGCGGCCATGGCTCACGGGCCCAGCCGCTCCGCGGCATGTGGGATCTTCCCGGGCCGGGGCACGAACCCGCGCCCCCTGCATCGTCAGGCGGACTCTCAACCACTGCGCCACCAGGGAAGCCCCTGGAGAAGCGATTTTTAAGAGTGGCTGGGAAAGGGGGAAATAAATGAGCTTGAGGGGGACGTCCTGACTGCCTGGATACCCAGGTGAGGTGGGAGAGGCAAGGACCGGAAATCCTCAAGGTGTCTTGAAAAATTATGCGGGCGGAATGTTCTGAGGATGAGAGAGATCTTCCCCTCTGCTCCCCAACTATACTTCAAGGGACCGAATGGCTCTCAAAAGTGAACTAAGAAAAAAAGAAGACGCAACAACCCAACGCCCCAGAAGGTGAGGGCTGCGCCTAGACAGATGCCAGGGGCTTTGTTTGAGAGCTGGGCGGCTGGGGGCGGGGTGAGGTGGGGCTGACGGGAGCCGCATAATGGGCGGTGCCTTTCATATTCAGAGCAGCCCTTTGATCGGAGGGCGATGAAAGTGCTGGAAAGTGGAGAGGCTGGAAGGGAGTGGGAGGCCTTTATCTTCGACAAAAAAGGCATCTGCTAGACCCCAGCCTCCTCGCCCGCCCCTTCAGCCCGTGGGCTCCCGCAACAATGTCCCAACTGGGACCTGGGTCTCCCCACAGCTGAAGAAGTCTCGGGAAAGAGAAGGAAGTCTGCTGCACATGTTGGACAGAGAGCTTAATGGATTCTTTCCACAAGCCTAGAAAGAAAGGGAGAGAGAAGAGGGGATGTGGGGAGGCAAGGGGAGAGTGGAAAGGGAGACATGGCGGGGAGAGCGGGGAAGGAAGGGTGGCATTTGAACACTGAATTAAACTGTCAGGTAATAAGCTTGTTACTTCTTCCAGTGAACACAACTTTTCAGAAGACAGTGCAGATGGGGTGAGTGTGTGTCATTGGAGGGAAGGGGAAGAGTGAATTCAGCTGACAAGACATGGTTTTGGGTGGACTGATCATGTTTTTTCTAAAAGACAGTATAATAAAAGACAAACACTGAAGTGAAAGGAGAAATCTGTCTATCTAGCTGTGTTTTCGAAGGGGAAAAGTAAGTCCCTTTAAGTCTTTGCACTGTTAGAAACTTCATGCTAATTGGAGTTTTATCATAATTGCAATAATTTCCACTAGTTCTTCCTTTCTTGCTGTCTCTTAACCCCTCATACAATCTCAACAAATGCAGATTAAGAGACTTGAAACAAAACAATTGCTTTTTGGCCTGGAGATGAGTATTTTCGGCTTGTGGATGATTTTTTGAGTCTATTCTGTGGGGTAGATGTACTCTTTGGGTGTAAATCTCGTGGTTCACCCAGTGCTATACCATTGAGTCAGATGTCCAGCCAGGTGTAACTGGCATGGCCTGGGGAGGGAGGGGACAGGCAGAATCACATCCTATGTAGGGCTGTCTCTTCAGGGGCTGTGGTTTGGGTAGAGGGTTGGGGGAGGAGGGAGCACAGTGATTTGGCACTTCTGGAACACCTAGCCGGAGAAGAAAGTCTGAAATAAGAGGATGGTTTTGTGGAGTTTTTTCCCCAGTGGTGGAAATTGACCCGACACAGTGATCTGGGTGAGGACCATTAATTAACAGACATGGAAGGCTCCGTGGAGCCTCATGGCCTGTGCTGAGCGGGGAGAAACAAGGGAGGCAGAGAGGACAGAAAGTGAGACCAGGGCGTCTGCTTCCCTCGCTTCCTGAGATGGAGAAACTCAAGGACTTATAAGTAGGTGACCGTCTGAGGTCATCACATCCAATCTCCTGCTCTGTTGGGGGCAAGAATCCTCTCTATGCGGTCTTTCCAATTTTTTTTTACGGCTTCATTCACTTTATTTTTCTCATATAAAACTATGTGGTGACTACAGCTGGAGCCTGAGTCCTCTGCACGGAAACTCTGGTGTGGGTCTTTGCAAGATGGTCAGTGAATTCCTGATACGGAGAGTTGGTGAACACTGTCTCTTTCCAGAGATCAGGAGTGAGATAACTGTAGGTCTTGGAAATGGCATCAAAAGTGGCCTTGGCAAAGTTGCCCAGGGTGGCAGTGCAGCCCCTGGTAGAGGTGTAGCAGTTGTCAGTTGCAGCGATCATCAGTAGCATCTTGGGCACAGGGGCTGAGACGATGCCAGTACCCCTGGGGCCAGGGATAAGGCACATGAGCACAGAGCCACAGCGGCCAGTCACCTTGCAAGTTACAGTATGGGACTTGCTGATTGGTTTCCCCAGTAGCCTCGCCACACGGCCATGATGGAGAGCTTGGCCAGAATGGTGGCCCCATGGAAGGCAGTGGCTATCTGCTTAGAGCTCTTGACATCCAAACCGACATGTCCGTTGTAATCCCCAATGGTGACAAATGCCTTGAACCTGGTCTGCTGGCCAGCACGGGTCTGCTTTTGCACAGGCATAATCTTGAAAACCTCCTGCTTGAGGGATGTACCTAGGAAAAAGTCAGTGATCTCAGATTCCTTGATGGGCAGAGGGAAGAGACAGCTCTCCTCCAGGGACTTGATCTTCAGGTCCTTAACCAGGCGGCCCAGCTTGGTGACGGGGAGCCACTCCTGCTTCTCAGCCTTGCCTCCGTGTGCTCTGAGGCCCCGACCCTGGCTGTGACCCTGACCCCGGACGCCGCTGCCAAAGCTTCTGCGGAAGTCACCGGGGCTTCCCATTCCAGGGCCCCCAGGGGCCTCTGGGCCCTCTCCCAGCACCGGCGTCATACGCCATTTGGTGTTTTTACGAAGAAGAAGGGTCATTCCAATTTTTTTTTTTAACATCTTTATTGGAGTATAATTGCTTTACAGTAGGGTGTTAGCTTCTGCTCTATAACAAAGTGAATCAGCTATACATATACATATATCTCCATATCTTCTCCCTCTTGGGTCATTCCAATTTTGATTGAACAGTCCCAGTGTCAGGGAGAGCTCTGTTACAGTTCCCCAGGGAACATCCTTGTGCACTAATGAAACAGGAGGGAGAGGGGCAGGGCACAACCTTTAAAAGAATGACATAGCCATAGGACATGATGAAAACTAGTGAGAACCAACTGGGTCCAAGATGGCGGAAGACTCGACTTCCAGTGGACCTTGAGCCTCATTATAATATATTAGCATATGCTAATGACACACCCACCGGCGCCATGACAGTTTTGAGGCCCATCATAAAAGGCTGAAAAGTGGGCCGTGGCCCAATTCCTGGAAATCCCCGCCCCTTCCCCCAAATAGTTGGAATAATCCTCCCACTCATTAGCCTATGAAATTACCCAGCCCATAAAAACTAACCACCCCATATTTCGAGGCCTCTTGCTTCTTGCCTTTCAGTGACCCACACTCTGTCTGTGGAGTGTATTTCTCTCTAAATAAGTCTGATTCTTACCTATCACTTCATCTTCAAATTCTTTCACGATGAAGAAAGAACCTTAAATTCACTGGCGACACTAGCATATTTATTACACACTTGTGCTTGTATTTCTATAGGAGTGATTCCTAGAAGTGGGACATGTACTTTTTCTCTTTTCATGGCTGCTCACAAATTATGCATGTGTGGAAACACACACTGTATTGATACATACAAAAATGAGTACATGGCAATCATGGCGAGACAGGGAGCTCAAAAAGAAGGAAGGACTTTCTAATAGTTAAAAATGTCTCACGATAGAGCAGAGCACCTGACTTGGGGTAACAGGGGTTCAAAAAGTAGAGCTGGGCACACTCTGGAGACCACTGGGAACCTCTCCAAGGAGGCAGATCCCCCGCTGGTGGCTTCTGTGAGTCCTTCCAAATACAATGCATTTTCTAGGTGAGGCTTGGAGAACAACAAAGGTTTTGCAGGACCCATTCAGAAGCACTCTGAGCCCATCTCCTCGCAGAGGCTTGTGCTGGGCTCTGCCTGTCCTCTGCTGTAGACACAGGCCTATCTACTGTATCCCCAGCTGGGATGCCCTGGATGCTGCTGGGACCCTCCCCTGGTGCCCTCAAGAGGTAAATGGGTTTTTCCCAACAGGTCAGAAGTCTTCCTATGAGCCCAAGGGGGACACCCTGAAGCTAGCAAGAATGGCTGGTGGCAGAGCTTTAGGCAAAGCTGCTATCTGCATGTTTGAGCACAGAAATCTTTACAGGTTTCAAGGGAAGTAGCCTGGTTTGCTCTAAGGTCTTGGAGGCTCTTGGCGTCACCTTTTTTTTTTTTTTTTTTGATGTGGAGGACCAAACTATAGTTCTGGGGTGAGGAAGTGACTGTGATGGTTTCTCTCTGGGGTCTTCACCTGGGCCTGAGCTCCCACTGAGTGTTCGTGGTTATCCTTTACTGCCCTCTGTGACCTGTTGCCATCACAGACCCTTTTGTCCTGTTGCCCTGCCAACAGCCATGCCTCAGGGCAGGGGCCCCATCTTCCTCCCCAAATGCAGTTCCACCTCCCGGAGGACGGCTGACTGCAGCGTGGGGGAGGGATTGCTGCTGCTATTATTATCATTATTGCTATTACTATTATTGTAAATACATTCTGCTGATCTCTTTGTTGTCCCCTCCAGGCGCTCAGAGTTCTAATATTCCACCACCTCCACCTCTCATCCTCTCTTCTCTAATGCATCTTGCTTTGCCCTCAGGTGCTGTTAACAGATTGACAGTGAGTGACAAGGACCTGTGTGAAGGTGTCTGTTACCCAGCAGTTTTTCTTTAAGAGAATTGGTTGTTGCTATGTCAGCACAGTAGCTTGGCAGGATGGCAACCATATAGGAGGCATTAGAGAGGAATTCTTTTTTTTTTTTTTTTTTTTTTTTTTGCGGTACGCGGGCCTCTCACTCTTCCTGTTGCTGAGCACAGGCTCCGGACGCGCAGGCTCAGCGGACATGGCTCACGGGCCCAGCCGCTCCGCGGCATGTGGGATCTTCCCGGACCGGGGCACGAACCCGCGTCCCCTGCATCGGCAGGCGGACTCTCAACCACTGCGCCACCAGGGAAGCCCTAGAGAGGAATTCTTGGAGCTTCCTGGTGCATTCCCAAAGCTGGACTGGAGAAGGCAGAATGTGGATTTCTTTTGAAATAATGTTTTAAGTGGAGGTTTCTAGTTAGTTGAGTCCGCAGAACGGCTTATGTTTGTGTGGAAAAACCGTAGAAACGGTACTGTTTCAGGAGCATGCTGGCCCCATCCGCCAACACCCTGATAGCCCACATCCTTCCTTGTGAGGATATGAGTCAGACTCTGCAAACTATGGTGAGGAGAATTGTCAGTCAGGGTCGGAGGACTCAGCCAGTAACTCACTGCAGCTCTCGGAAGACATTTCATATTTGAAAGAGTTGAATGTGGTCGGTATTCATCTCTTGAGGTTCTTAGAGCTCTGACCCTGACTGAATTCAGTCAATCGCTCCCAGCCCCGCCTGCATGTCGGAGTCACCTGCGGGGGGGGGGGGGGGGGAATGTAGGCGGTGCTTGACACTAGCAGAGCTGTCATTACAGAAGCGGCGCCTCCAAGGGGGCTAGTGCACGTGCTTGTCCTGGTTTATGTGCAGCTGTTAGGAAGCGTGGAGCAGCCCTGGATGCACCGTGTGGACTGATGCCTGGAGGAATGGAGATGAACGAGCTGCAGAGCGGTGCATGAGGCCTGCTGAGATTTAGGTCCATGATGATGTGATGGATAATGAGTTATAATCTGTGTTTTGGAAAAAAGTTGGCTTGGGAGGTTTCTGAGAAAACCAAACCATCTGCGTGTTTGGAAGGGGAGGCTCCTCTGAGATCTTGGAGAAAGGAACCTGAATCCTTGTAGGACTGTATGAAATCTTCAACTGTAGACTTCTGCCAGGATTTCTCCCTGGGATCTGCCTGACTCAGCCTGAGCCCAGAGCAGAGGTCCCAGGACATCGTTGGATTAGGGGCAGTGGGGTCACCTCTGGGATGCCTCCAAGGGGCTTCTGTATCCAACCTGCTTTCTCACTGGAAAGGCCTAGGAAACCTTCATTTTGTCCCTTCTTGCTGTCAGAAATTTCCTTTTTCCTTTTCTATGATTCGCCTTAGTCATTGATTTAACCTTGTGGATAGGAAGTCTCAGCCTGCATTTACTTCAGAAACAATGGAAGTTACCTCTGTTTGCCAAGACTTGGCTTTTTATTCCTTGATTGTTTTACATTACATTGTAATGTATAGCTTCAGTATTTATTTATGGAAAGGTTTTTATTTGACTGCTTAAAGGCCAAAGGAGCAAAAACAAAACCAATAAAAGGTGGAGGTGATATCTCTGCTTCTTTCTATCTATCTATCTATCTACCTACCTATCTATTATCTGTCTGTCTGTGTATCTATCTGTCTGTTTTTACATGCAGAGACTATCCTTGGAAAGAGATTCAAGACACTGGCAGCAGTGATTACTTTTAGAGAGGGTGACTGGGGAACAGGAATGGGAGGGAGATTCATTTCTTTGTACTGTTTGAAATTTTTACCATATGCATATTAACTATCTTTTAAAAAAGTTATTTACTTAATTTAGTTATTTTTTGGCTGCATTGGGTCTTTGTTGCCTCACGCGGTCTTTCTCTAGTTGCGGCGAGTGGGGTCTACTCTTGGTTGCGGTGCGCGGGCTTCTCCTTGCTGTGGCTTCTCTTGTTACAGAGCACAGGCTCCAGGCATGTGGGCTTCAGTAGGTGTGGCACGCGGGCTTCAGTAGTTCTGTGGCTCGTGGGCCCTAGAGCGCAGGCTCAGTAGTTGTGGCGCACCGGCTCAGTTGCTCTGCGGCATGTGGGATCTCCCCGGACCAGGGCTTGAACCCGTGTCCCTTGCATTGGCAAGCGGATTCTTAACCACTGCGCCACCAGGGAAGCCCCATATTAACTATTCAAAAGAGAGTAGAGCTGAGATTGATATGCCTTAGGAGTAGACTTTGTCCTCAAATTCTTTTTTTTGTGTGTGTGTCCTTAAATTCTCACACTGAAATACTAATCTCCAGGACCTGTGACCGAGACCTTATTTGGAAGTAGGGTCTTTGCAGATGATCAAGTTAAGGTGAGATCATTGGGGTGGGCACTAATCCAATATGACTGTGTCCTCATAAAAAGAGGAACTTAAGACACAGAGAGACACACAAGGGAAAACGCCATGTAAATATTGGAGTTATGCTGTCCCAAGCCAGGAAAATACCAGAAGCTAGGAGAGAGGCCTAGAACAGATCCTCCTCTAACACCTTCAGAGGGAGCATGACACCACTAACACCTTGATTGTGGACTTCCAGCTTCCAGAACTGTGAGACAATATGTTTCTGTTGTTTAAATTATACAGTTTGTTAAGACAGTCCTAGCTAACCAGTGCAACGTGTGAGAAAATGTTAGCAGAAACCCCAAAGAAAGGAATTGACTGGAGACAAGATGCCTCTGGGGTCAACTTAGCCAAACAGAGTTGTTTCTTAGGAATTTGCTTCTCTGTGAGTCACATTCTGGAACCCCACATTTGTTAGACTGGCCCAGACTTTGCCAAGAACAGCAAGGAGAGTAAACTACATAAGGACGATCGACAGTTGATAATTCTTTGGAGAGGCCCCTGTAGGTTTCTGAGGAAGCTGGGTCTGGCCCTTAGTGGCTTTAGCTGGGGTGAGTTGGGGGCTGTGTGTTGTTTTTGTGGAGCCCTCATGTCCTCCCTGCCCTCTGCCTCAAGACTGGAGACTTTCTGCAGGGACCTGGGGGTGGTCACCTCCTCTACTCAGGGGCAGACACAAGTGGCCACCCTTGCTTTGCACCAGAGGTTTGCGGCAAGGAAGGCACCTCCAGCAGTGCCTCCGGGGACCTGCCCCTGGTTGGACAGAGTTCTGGTGGCCCCAGGAGTGGACATTGAGCTGAGGTCTGGGCAGCAGAGGTGATAAAGCGCTGCTGTTTGGAGGAGGCAGAGACTCACCTCCTTGGCTGTGTGGTGGTGAAGATGGTAGCTAACAAGGGCTCAGAGTCACTGGGTGTGTTAGGCTCCAAGGAAACCCTGGCAGGGCCTCACTCAGAGACTTATTCCTCAGGAAACCATGTCTGGTCTTTCTCCCAGGAGTCTAGTTTGTGTCAGTAAGAGCTTTTCTCCGTTAAACATAAACTGCACCAGAGGCTTGCCCAGGTCCCTGCAGAAAGTCTCCACGTCTTGAGCCAGGGAGGGAGGAATTGGGGTGGCTGCCTTCTACGAATACCTGGGCCAGACTGTCCCTTTAGGTGCTTCTCTGAGCCTTCCTTTGGCTTTCACTGAATGCGTTTCATGGAGCAGATAACGAGCCCTGTGTTTGGTGCTCAGAATCTTGCGGGGAGCACTGTGGGCTGGGATCCTTGCTCTTTCCAGCCAAGAAAACCCAGCCCCTTCCGCTAAATCTGTTAGGCGGGCACTTGAGGCAGAGTGGTCAATGGCTTATCCGGTGCTGGATTTTCATCTGCAAGATGCTTAAGGCCTCTCACAAGTAGTTAGGCTATAAATAAGCACAGGATTGAAGCCTCCAAGGTTAACAGTTAGAAAGTTGTAGCAGCTCTAGAAGAAAAGACTCGGTGAGTATAGGAAGTTGTGTTAGAGAGTTAAAAAGGGCGTTTCTGTGGTTTTTTAGGAAAAAAAAGAAAGAGTACCAACTCAGACACATGCACAGTTCACTGTTCACACTTCCTTAAAAGACATGTATTTGTAGTATGGCCGCCTCAGAGTTGCCGGGTGCCACACGGAAGGACCTCCTTCCTGCCAAGGCAAAGCAGCAAGGGGCTAATCTGGGAAGGGTTTTGATTTGCTTGTGGATGGGCTGTTCTAGCAAGCCTGAAATCATAGAGTGAAAGTTTAACTTTGGGCCACTGCCTCTGAGAAGGTGATGTCTTTCTGTGATACACCAGCCCCCTATTCGTCCCCTTCTTCTTCTTTTTTTTTTTGTTTGCGATACGCGGGCCTCTCACCCTTGTGGCCTCTCCCATTGCGGAGCACAGGCTCCGGACGTGCAGGCTCAGTGGCCATGGCTCACAGGCCCAGCCACTCTGCGGCATGTGGGATCTTCCCGGACCGGGGCACGAACCCGTGTCCCCTGCATCGGCAGGCAGACCCTCAACCACTGCGCCACCAGGGAAGCGCCCCCTCTTCTTCTTGACATCACCTCCCGCACTTCCAGGTAAAACGAAAACCCTAGGATGGCAAGGATCTTGTCTTTCTTGTTCATTACTGTATCTTCAGGGCTTGGATCAGTAGGCACCAATAACAATTTATTGGCTGAATTAATGAATGGAAGAAGAATGAATGAACTTCAGGAATAGTTAGCACTGTACTTGCTGTGATTCTGTTCTTTATTAGTTGACACAAGAATGACCTTTCATGACACCTTTCAGATCCATTACACTCTCATTTTTGATGATGCTTGGTTGGCCAGCCACTCAATTTCCAGAATTCTAGGCTAACCCAGGATTACGACTGGCTTTTTGCTCTGTATCCTGTGCTTCCCTGCACCCCCATCCCCAGCCTCTGCTATCCCCAGACCTTCTGTTGCTTGAGGACCACAGGCTGCCAGGGAATCTTCAGGATGAGCACCTTTAGCCAGGTTACTGTCCTGATGCTCTTCTTCCACCAGGACTGTGTGTAATTCTGAATAGGGACGCGTCTGATATCCTGAATAACTTAATGCACTAAACTCCCCGTCAACCATTTTAATGTCTCAAGGACATTACTTCTTTCTAGGCAAAAGGGAAAACTACATTTCCCAGCCTCTCTGAGGATTAGGCAAGGCCATGTGACTACTTCTAGCCAATGAATTGTGGGAATTCCAGGCTGAGGCATTTAAGAACTGTAGGTCGCCTGCCATGTTCACTCCATTGCCTCCCATGGAAACCGACGGGAGAAGAGTGTCACAAGATAAACCAAACTGGATTCCCAAGGGACTAGATGGATTGAAAGAGCCACTACCTCGCTCAGACTTTGTGTGAGCGATCTACAGACATTTGCTAAGCCATTGAAATCTCAGGTTTAATTTGTTACTGTGGCAGAGCTTAGCCTATCCTGATGTATACCAGGAGAATATGGGAGTTTAAGAGAATGGAGGCTTGGTAGGGACAAGCATTTAAGGAATAAGTCCAAATGCAGACCTCCCAAAGCTGGCTGAGGGATAAGCTCAAAGGAAACGTGAGTCTCTGGGGGTAAGATTTACGCCCCCACATTAGGCCTAATACTCCTCCCCTACCTCCACCCCCCATTTACTTTTCTGAGAAGTTTGGTGAGTCTGGCTTGTCTGGAGATGCTCCCTATTTGGAGATGCTCCCTATTTGGAGATGCTCCCTATTTGGCTTGGCTGGCGAAGTTCTGCTGGGCTTCCTTTATAAGTGTCCATCCTGCCTCAGACTTCAGTTTGTGGCAGAGCCATTTCTAAACCTTATTCGTTCAGTCAAAATTTATTGAATGTTTACAGCATGTCATGTCCTGTGTGCCAGATGGGAAGGAGGCAGAGGTGAGGAGGACACGATTCCTACTCTCGGGGTGGCTACACAGGGCGATGCCATTAGCGGTGTAATAGAATAGTCACAGGAGGCTCTGGGCAAAGAGGAGATGGTCTCACCGTGCCTGGGAGTTAATGACAGAGGCTTCACGAGGAGGAGATTCTCCTGTTGCTATTTCAAAAGACACGTGTGTGTCTGCCATAGGGATGAGGGTAGGAGAAGCCCTCCAGGCAGAGGGAACAGTGGGCGTGTGCAATTGCAGCAGCGCGGTTTCCCTGGCACGCTGCTGGGGCTGCATCGGCACGGAGGTACAGACTGTACCGGAGGCAGGGCTTCTGTATAAAATTGGCTTTGGGAGATTGTCTGCATTACCACTTAATGCTTATTGAATTTGTGTTTTAATGCAGAGTTAAATTTTTACTAAAAAAAGAAAAATGCAAAAGTAAAAAGGTTTTTAGAAAAAAGAATAGTAAAAATCTTTTGACTGGGTAGGAATCAATACCAAGGAAAAAATTTGAAAATAGAAAAAAACTTTCTGCTCCCAGATGCTCTTGATGGTGTTATTCATGATACTTTTAAAAAAATGAAGACCTAACTATTTGACAATAGAAAGTTTAGCTAAGTGATGACCTATCACATGCGATGTGAGGCTAAGAATTCTGTCATGTGAGGAGATGCTTACACTGTCACACAAAAAGTGCAGGATACTAATTTTTTTTTTTTTTTTTTTGCTGTACGCGGGCCTCTCACTGTTGTGGCCTCTCCCGTTGCGGAGCACAGGCTCCGGATGCGCAGGCTCAGCGGACATGGCTCACGGGCTCAGCCGCTCCGCGGCATGTGGGATCTTCCCGGACCGGCGCACGAACCCGCGTCCCCTGCATCGGCAGGCGGACTCTCAACCACTGCGCCACCAGGGAAGCCCACTATTTTTTTTTTAATTGAAGTGTAGTTGATTTAGAGTGTTGTGTTAATTACTGCTGTACAGCAAGGTGACACAGTTAAGGATACTAAATATTATGTATAATACAATCAATTGTATAAAAGGTATAGAATAAACTGAAAGAAAATATACTCAATATATACCGACATGTTGTTAAAAGCAGTTATAACTCAAGTGTTGAAATTACGGGCAATTTAAAACTTCTTTTGTATAAAATTTTCTGTTTTCTAGGTATAGTGTGAGTGCTACTCTTATCTGGATGAAGAAAAGCTTTAGTGTGCCCTTCTTTCTGATTCCTTTCCTGCTTTCCCATTTCCCTCTCTCCTCCCTCCTCTAACCCTCCCTCCCTTCTTCCCAATTTCAGACTCCTAGGTCTTTAGCATAAGCCTAATAATTTAAATTAGACCATATGACCGAGGTCAGTTACGCTACTTGGTAGCAGCGTACCTCGTGTACAGCATGGTGGTGAAGATCTCGGGCTCTGGTATTAAACTGTTTGGGTTCACACACTTTGTGGGGACACTTTGATTTACTAAGCTATGTGACCATAAGCAAATGATTTAACTTCTTTCCCCCTCATTTTCTTGTTCTTTAAAATAGATTTAACAGTAGTTACTACTTTAGGATGTTGAGAGGATTAAATGAGAAGAGAAGCGAACTCTTTAGCAGGGTACATAGTCAGCACTCAGAAAATAATGTTACTGGCTTAGTTTTGCTATGCAAACTTATTTAAACCTTAATCATCAAAAGCAAAGACAAACATCCTAGCAAGTCTTTGTAAGCGTCTTGTCAACGGGTGACCCTTGAATACGTTGAGAGGGGACTGAATAAACAAAGTTCTTATTTAACATATAATGTTAAATATAACATTAATATAATGTTATATTTAATAACATTAAATGTTATTAAACATTAATGTTATATTTAATAACATTAACAATATTAATGTTAATAATACAATTATTAATATAATATAATGTGGCCCATACAGTGTTCCCCAATTTGCAGACTGGTGAGTCTATTAGAATGAGTGGCCCAATCTTCTCTAAATACCAAGAACACTTTAATAAGAACATTCCAGAATCAATGGAAACTCTTAGAGGAAGGTCTCTTAGCAACAGGTAACCTGGGCTCATCCCCGAATGCCTTTAGAACACTAAAAGCCATCAGCAGGTGTTTGTGAGCCGATCAGACCCTGGGATCTTGGTTTGGATGAGTTATACTGAGACAGAACGTGTGAAGCCTCAGCCTGGGGCATGGCAAACCTGAGAGGTGTTTCCATAACGCCCCCTGGCCTCCCCTCCGAAGGTTCTTCCTCCAGCTGATTGAAAGCCATTTAGCAACACCCAGTGGTGTGGATAGGTCCTCACTGTATGGCTTTAGAACCCAGGGGCTCATCTTGAGTTTCCTCACTTAGACTGAAATTTGCGGACATGCCCATGGATATGTCTGCTTCTGTCAGCTCACATCACCAGCAGAGGGCTGGGGAGGGTGGGAACACAGCATGGCCCAGAGGGTCCTGTCCCAAGATAGAAGAGGCTGGTCTACAGATCCTTGGGGAGCTGACCTCCAGGAGAGGCTGGAGGAGGTGTCTCGGACAGGAAGGGGGGGGGGTGTGGAGAGAAGAGAGGAGAGGAGGGGATTTTACAAAGAGGGAGCTGCCCCCCTCCCCATTTGGTTAAGGTGCCTTGACAGGGACAGAGAAACCCAGGGAGGAAGGGGTGTGGAAGGAGGGTGTGTGGCAGGCAGGCTCACACGTGGTGGCCTGTGGGAAGCAAGGTGACAAGACTCCCATGCTCTTTGCCACTCAGAATGAGGAGGAGAAAGAAGGGGATTGGGGCTGCATAGTGTCATTTGATGACTTGAGACCTGCAATGTGTTATCTCCAGAGAATTGAAAATTTCCTGCTGAAGACCTCATGATCAGACAGGTCCCGCCTGTCTGCATTTCAGCCAGAGGGAGACGGGGAACATTCCAGCAAAGGCAGTATCCTATACACTGATTACTGGGGCAGCTGTCAAAGGTGATATGTCTGTGTCCATACTTGGGTGAATGAGAGGGAAAATGCCACAGTGCTGTCAGGAGGCTTGTAGAGGGTGGCTGGTCCCAATTCTCACCTGGGAAGGTGCCAGAATCCCCGCCTTTCCCCCTCTGACCTAGCTCTCCAGTGCCAAGGGCAATTCGCTGCTTTGTAAAATTCCTTGAGTCTGAATTGTCCCCAAAGATGTTCCAGTTAACCCTTCTCTTGCGATGTGTGCCTGAAATCAGCTTGGGAAACCCAGCACGCTCTCCCCTCCTCGGGCAGAAGCAGAGCACACTTTAATGTGTCAAAACTTGGCAGAGTTTCATAAAGATAAAAATCTGTTTGATTTTGTGTAGCCTTCATTTCCCCTCCTTTTCCCACAATAACTTCCATTAACATCCCATGGACCTAATGAATCCATTAGCTGGCAGATGCCACCCTGATGGTTGGAAAAGACCTGTGTGTACTGTGTCCAGTCCTGTCCAGTCCTTGATGTAATTGGAACCTGTTGGTTCGTGTGTCTGTCTGTGTGTCCCTCCCTGCCCCACCTCCCCAGGTCCTCACAAGCCAGCTCTTTGGGACCCTCACCTCTTGATCACTCTCATGGGAGAGTTCCAGGTTGTCGGTGTTCCTCTTAAGGCACTTCCCCAGGTGTCATCTGCTGGGGGCTGACTTGGGCAGGACTGTCCTCCTTCTCTTTGGACACGGTCCAGGGACTTGCATTCCCTTTTTTATTTTATTTTATTTTTTTGCTGTACACAGGCCTTCCACTGCTGTGGCCTCTCCCGTTGCGGAGCACAGGCCCCGGACGCACAGGCTCAGCGGCCATGGCTCACGGGCCCAGCTGCTCCGCGGCATGTGGGATCTTCCCGGACCGGGGCACGAACCTGCGTCCCCTGCATCGGCAGGCCGACTCTCAACCACTGCGCCACCAGGGAAGCCCTGCATTCCCTTTTGTAGTGGCAGGGTCCATTCCTTATATAACGAACACAGGTGAGGCTATTGCCAGCCATGGACAAAAGAAATAAGACGGCAGCTAATGATTGCTGTGTCAGAGGACTTAAAAGAGACCTATATTTTCTCTCCTCAGGTCATCTTTGCTTTAAACCAGCCCCTCCTGCAGCAGGAAAGCCTGTGAGCGGGCGGCCTTCAGATTCCCTATACAACAGAGGACCTCATCAAACACTATAACTGCGGGGACCTCAGTTCCACCATCTTCAGCCATGACAGCTCCCAGGTGGGAGCCCTTATCCCCTGCTCAGCTCAGGGTGCATTTAAGTGCAAGAATAAGGATGTCACCTGCTGACACTGGGACATCCTGTGTACAGAGGATCGAGGTCATGAAGGGCTCTAAAAATACAATTGGGCATATGTAGGTGTTGAGTGGGATGCTGCAGCTAACAAAAGCATTCTTTAGGAAACTTAAGAACTGAGAGGGGGACTTCCCTGGTGGCTCAGTGGTTAAGAGTCCTCCTGCCAATGGAGGGGACACAGGTTTGAGCCCTGGTCCGGGAAGATCCCACATGCTGTGGAGCAACTAAGCTCGTGCGCCACAACTACTGAGCCCACATGCCACACTACTGAAGCCCTCGCGCCTAGAGCCCATGTTCCACAACAAGAGAAGCCACCGCAATGAGAAGCCCGTGCACCACAATGAAGAGTAGCCCCTGCTTGCTGCAACTAGAGAAAGCCCGCGTGCAGCAATGAAGACCCAACGCAGCCATAAATAAATAAATAAATTTATTTAAAAAAATAAAAAAAGAACTGAGAGGGGCATTGATGAGAGTTAATTCCCAGACGAAGTCAAAGGATGAAGCTTCAAGGGACTTGGCGGCAGGCCCCATGGCTTAGGCAGCAGGCAGCATGAACCAGCCTTCAGAGAGGAGAAGGGTCTGAGTCTGAAAGCCTCCTTGCTGGCTTAGGTAACTTTTGAGAAATGATGGAGCAGAGCTTTGGCTGTAGCTTCTGGTGACTTCCAGAAACATGTGAGCACGATGCAATGGGAAGTGTTCCTGGTATTCTTACGGAGGGGCACATAAGAAGCTGGGGAGGCTGCCAGCATTTCCGGTCATGGATTCCATCCTGCAGTACTGTAGTGAGTGTGGCCGAACTGGTGCAGTCAGTGTAGACACAGGCCAGGCCTTACCTGGGGGCCACCTAGGGGAAGAAAGTGGCTGGCCAGGGCTCAGAGGATGGCAGCCTCCCTACAGGAGGGAGGTAGGATGGATATATGTTATGCTTCGATCAACAAGCTTCCCGTGGGACAAACCCTGGCTTCCTTCCCTTCCCCACTAAGATCACGTGGAAGAAGCTGAGCTTCTGACATGGGGGAGTGTTTTGTCTTGCCCACCTTCAGGACACTGGAAAAGAGAGAGGCGGGAGCTGGTGGGTGTGAGTGATGCTGTCCAGGTCTGTTAGATCCGGGGACCCTGTCATAGGAAATGGGAGTGAGTATAAGAGGTGAAAAAGGAATGTCCCAGGGAGAGGGACTCACCTTGCAAATATCAAAAGATAAAAGGAACTTTCCAGAAAGTCTACAGAAGGAGGAAGTAAAACCAAGGCAGAGCAAACAAGAGGAAGTGGAAAAGAAGAAATACACTAAAAAAGACATAGCAGAGTTTGGTGGTGATCATTCTTACGTACACCCTGGGTGGGGGAAGTGGGGAGAAGGGTCAAGGTCACTTGGGAAATTAAAATTTGAGGCGGCAGATAACAGTTAATCTTTTAACTTTGGGTTGGGAGGTGCTTGGGAGTTAGTTATACGGGCAGATGGCATGGCTGACAGAGCTGTTTGGGGACAGCTGTCTTACGCGTTCCTCTCCTGTGGCTCCTCCACGCCTGTCCTGTTCACGGGGCCCCTGCGGGTGCTGTGGGGTATGGGGAATGTGCCTGCCGTTGTGGAATGAGGGCCAGGCGCGTGGCCGAGTGGTGCAGGTTGTAGGGTATGTCTGGCATTTAGAAGGTGGAGCAGGACGGCAGGGGGAGGTCACCTTGCACATTTGGGGCTGCCTGCGTGGAGAGGCTGCTGGTGGAAAGGCACTGCTGTGTGGAAGAGAAGAGATTTTGGGAATCGGAGGGAAGGATCTTACATAAATGACATGATTAAAAAAAAAGACGACAAAGGAGAAGATGAAGGCTCTTGACTTGAAAATGAAAGAATATCATTTCAAGGAAATAACAGGAGAGCTGTTATCCAGAAAATGGAAATTGATGTCTATATTACAGCGTGTGAGGATTTTCAAAAGGTCTTTCGAAGGGTACTGGAAGTAGGAGAAGGAGTAGGGTATATATCCTACTCTGCATTTGACTAGGATAATTTTTTTTTTTCTTTTTTTTGCGGTACGCGGGCCTCTCACTGTTGTGGCCTCTCCCGTTGCGGAGCACAGGCTCTGGACGCGCAGGCTCAGCGGCCACGGCTCACGGGCCCAGCCGCTCCGCCGCATGTGGGATCCTCCCAGACCGGGGCACGAACCCGTTGCCCGCTGCATCCACAGGCGGACTCCCAACCACTGCGCCACCAGGGAAGCCCTGACTAGGGTAATTTTTAACCTTGTTAAATTCCAGGGAGCAGGAGGGGGGCGGTGGGGCGAGGCCAAGGTTTGGGGCTGGGGAGAGAACCAATGCAACGTGTCAGCCTCGCCTACAGCTACTGTGTTGCAAAAACCACTCCTGATTGTCACAGTTTTGGTGTATTAGCACCCTGTTGTTAGCCAAAATACTGAAACTGGCTAAGATGTGCGCTAGAATCAGGTGAAATATTCACCAGTAGGGCAAAGAACAGTGGAGAGAGCGAGAGGGAGAAATGGGAATTGGAGAAATAATGAAAATGTAAAGATAAGGAATTTATAAAACAGTTGAATGTCTATAGAAGTTCGATGTATTTGGTAATTGAATCATAATGGTTGATTCTAAAGTATGTAATTGTGTAAAATTATTTTTATGAAAAAATCTTGTGTGAATCAAACAAGTTAAAACTATGGATGTGCTGTGGAAGCATCCCAAGTGTCCACTGACAGATGAATGGATAAAGAAGATGTGGTGTATATATATATACATACACACACACACACACACACACACACACACACACACAATGGAATACTACTTGGCCATAAAAAAGAATGAAATAATGCCATTTCCAGCAACATGGCTGGACCTAGAGATTATCATACTAAGTGAAGTAAGCCAGACAGAGAAGGAGGAATATATGGTATCATTTATATGTGAAATCTAAAAAAATAATACCAATGAACTTATTTACAAAACAGAAACAGACTCAGAGACATAGAAAGCAAATTTATGCTTACCAAAGGGAAAAGAGGGAAGGGAGGGATAAATTAGGAGTTTGGGATTAACAGATACAAACTACTAAACATAATACAGAGAAACAACAACGATTTACTGTATAGCACAAGGAACTGTATTCAAGATCTTGTAATAACCTATATTGGAAAAAACTATATGTATAACTGAATCACTTTGCTGTATACCTGAAACTAACACAATGTTGTAAATCAACTATACTTCAATTAAAAAAAACACACAACTGTGACGTGCTATGCACAGAAATGGTTTCCTTATAGAAACACGTGGCAACAAACAGAATCTTTTTTTTTTTTTTTTTGGCTGCCCGTGTGGCTTTCGGGATCTTAGTTCCCCAACCAGGGATCGAACCTGTGCCCCCTGCAGTGGAAGCCAGGAGTCCTAACCACTGGACCGCCAGGGAATTCCCTAAACAGAATCATTTAGATGGAACAGAAATACCGTTTGACATAGCCTAAGAGTTCTTTCAGGGCACTTCATTTAATATTTTCTCACTTGGGTTACAGAGAATGATATTACTGTCTGGAAAAATAGCCGGCAGGAGGCTCCCAGAATCGTGTGTCACTTTTTACCTTTTTCTTGACAGCGTCTTGACCCTCTGGCTTGGGTGATTTGATGCTCAAATTAAGCAGCTTTGTTCATAACTCTGTTGCCCTTAATCGTTTTCTCTTTATTTTGGCGGAGGTTCCCGATTTCATTAATGCCATGCTACCACCTGCGGAGCGCATCGCTGCTCAGGAGATCGACAGCTACTTCCGCCGGGAGCTTATCTACAAGCGGAACAAGAGAATGGGGAAGCGGGTGAAGGCCCTTTTGGAGGAGTTCCCTGACAAAGGCTTTTTCTTTGCCTTTGGAGCCGGTGAGTTGCAGGTTACCTCTGATTAGACCCAGGGCTCTGCTGCTTCTCCCGAGGAGGGGGTGTTGAGGTGGGGCCCTGCTACGCGGTGAGAGGAGTGACACCTTCTTTGACTTTTTGATGATGTCAGAGTATCCGTCGTGGTTGAAACTTTGGTGCCTGTGACACTAGCTCTCCCTCCACGTGGGGCTCCTGATACACTCCGCAGCCAGGGAGGCATTTCTCCCTCTTCTGAACTCAGCACTTAATCCCAACTTCTTACTGGCACCTTTCTGTTTTTTAACTTCCCTTAAAATTCGTCTGTTTTCTCTCTCCTCCCTGACTGTGAGCGTCCTACGTCTAAGGCTGGGGGCTGATACATCAGCTATATTAACCATGAGTAGTATACATGGAAATACACTGGGAAAATTATTTCCTTTTGTGGGATTTTTGAAATAAATTCTCTTATCTTCTTGAGTGATTTTAACATATCTTTGCAGCCTCCAGAATTAAGGACAGAAATGCTGGAGGCTGGGTAGTGTGCAGAAGTGTGTATTTGCTGGTCTAGGTTTCTTTTCAATTCTTCCACTAGCTTCATAAACTTGAACAAGTCACCCCCCTTAGTTTTTTTTTCTTACCAGTAAAATGCGGGGATTGGAGAGAAGCACTTCCGGAATAGCAGAATGAGTGATCCAGTGTAATCTCCTGATCTCACGATCCTTAGCTTACTTACATCTGCAAAACATCTACCCCCCTTTTTTGCCATGTATGATAACACTCACAGGTTCTAAGGATTGGGATCTGGATATATTTTGGGGAACCGTTATTTAGCTTACCACAACATCTGAAACTCAATTAATGTAATATCCCATATTAATGGAATAAAAGACAAGAATCACACGATCATCTCAATAGATGCAGAAAAGCATTTGACAAAATGGAACTCTTTCATGATAAAAACACTCATCAGACTAGGAATGGAAGGGGACTTTAACAACCTGTTAAAAAAGTTGCTATGAAAAACCCATAGTTGACATCATCCTTTTTTATGGCCAAGTAATATTCCATTATATATCTATATCTATATCTATATATCTATCACATCTTCTTTATCCATTCAGCAAGTTGACATCTTTTCATATTGACATCATGAAAGACTGAATGCTTTCCCCCTAAGATGAGGAACAAGACACGGATGTCTGCTCTCACCACTTCTCTTCGACATTGTGCTGAAGGTTCTAGCCAGGGTAATTAGACAAGGAAAAGAAATAAAAGGCATTCACATTGGAAAGGAGGAAGTAAGCCATCTCTTTTTTCATCATCTTGTGGATAGAAAATCCTAAGTAATCCACAAAAAACGCCTATTAGAACTAATAACCGAGTTCAGGATACAAGGTCAATATACAAAAACCAGTTGTATTTCTATACCCTAGCATGAATAATGTGGAAATGCAACTAAGAAGCCAGTTCCACTATATTCAGTATCTTGTAATAACCTATAATGGAAAAGAATCAGAAAAGAATATATACGTACATATATTTACACATACATACACATTTATATATACACGTATAAAACTGAATCACTTTGCTGTACACCTGAAACTAACACAACATTGTGAATCAGCTATACTTCAAGAAAAGAAATAAGTTAAAACAAAAGAAACCAGTTCCATTTACAACAGCATAAAAAACACTAAGGACTCAATTTAGTGAAGAGCAGATGCAAAATAAAAACTAAAAACATCATGGAAAGGAATTAAAGAAGACCTAAGTAAATAGAAAGACATTTCATGTTTGTGGATTGGAAGACATAATAAATAGTGTTAAGATGACAACGTTCCCCAGACTGAGCTGCACATTCAGCGCAAGCCCTATCAAAATCTCAGCTCCCGAAAATGCTTTAAAATTAGTGGTGAGGGTTGCACCACTTTGTGAATGTTCCCCAAATCACTGAATCGTACACTTGAAAAGAATGAATGTTATGTGAATGATATTCCAATAAAGCTGTTGTAGAAAAGAGTAAGGGGTCAGGTTCCTGTACCTTGTTTGTTGAAAAATTCTATCATGAAACAAATCGCAGTGTCGGCCTTGGTAGCCCTGGGTGGGTCTGGGAGTGGCTTCCTCCTCCGTGAGTCCCGTGTTCCGTAGTTGGATTGTGGACTGTGCTGTGTGGCGCTGTGCCCATGTCCGGCCTGTGTCAATGAATGGCTTTCGGCTGTCAGCCCTCACCCTGCAGGCACCCCGACAGGGGTCAGGCCCCAGAGGGGCAAGGAGAGGCTTTGAGACGACGTTGGCCTGCCAGGTGGGTTGGACCTGGGCAGTTTGGAGGGCCAGCCCTCCAGATGGAGACTGTGCTGGACAGATGGCACAGGTGACACTGGGACACCTGGGTTTGCCTGATTCTCAGTCATGGTTCTTCATACGGCTGCAGCTCTGGATAGAGACCTCACAGCCCCTGGGCACTCTGGGTATCAGGAGTGTCCTGCCTAGCCACCAGGGTGCAGTTATCTTCGTGGGGCTGCTTTCTCCACCTCATGAGTCTATTTCTTCTGGTGCCTTCTGAAGGCTGAGTTGACCAGAGGGAACCACAGAAATTCAGAAATTGCTCCCAAACTCTTAGCCTTGGCAGTGAGAAATTTAAAATGCTGTGTGGTTAGCACACTTTTGATTGTAAAGTGAGGATCTCCCCAAACTGAAAGCTCCAGAGGTTTAAACTGCCACAGCGACGTCTGTCACGGGGATCTGCAGATGAAATTTAAAGATGAGAAATGGAGCTCACCTTTGGAGTAGAAGGAAATTGAAGTCACACAGAATAGCTTGGTCCTTAATGATAAAGATTGCTAATAGGGGCTGTTCATTTGCTCGACAAATCCTGTTTTCATTCCTAATTGGTTGAGAGCATGGACGCTGGAGCCAGACCACCTGGGCACCACCTATGCCTCTTCGTCATCTGTAAAATGGGGGTAATAATACATCTACCTTATAGGGTTGTTGTTGGGGGGAGGCTGAATGATGTGTAAAGCACTGAGAACAGTGCCCTGCACCTCGTAATGCTCAGGAAATGTTAACTATCTTTATTATTGTGATTACTCCCTGTCACATGGACTTGGTAACGGCTGGGAGAGTGGAAGCCATCGCCGCAACACTCTGCAAGCTCAGTCTCCTCCCCCGGCCCCGAGTCCAGGCACACTCTATACATGAGTTTGCTGTGCTTCTGCACCGGGGCTAATCTGGGCCTTGCCAACGTCCCTTTCATCTGAGTCAGTTGCCCTTCATCAGTCTTGGGGTCCTAAACTCTACGGTTGGACCCAAGAATGCAGTAGAGCCCAGTACCTTCTGCCCCAAACACCACCCTCGGGCTCCCCAGGCTCCCAGAGGCTGCTCTAAGTTCCCTCTGCTTCTTCGTGCTGTGGCGTCAGGGCAAGGGAGAGTTTGGATGGACCTTAATTTGCTTTCCTGGTCTCTGCCTCTTGAGTATTCGGTTGTCCACATTGCATAGACTCTGGGGCCAAGCTGCCTGGGTTTAGATTCTGTTCTGCTGCTTCTTTTGTGTGTGAAGTCCTGAGCCTCCTTTACCTGTTTTCCATTTTCAAATGGAGATAATAACGATGCCTCTGTTTTGCTGGATCAGAGGATGGAGCGCTGCAACTTAATTAGCCATTTAGGACATTAACGTGCCAACTGTCACAGAAAAGGGGCATTGTGACCCCAGAGGATCATGTCAGTTCTGAGCATCAAAACCTGAAATGAAAGAAGATGCATCCCAGGATCTACCCTTTTAAAATACTTATTTCACGATGCCACTGTAAGCTTATCTGGTTGATCTTTCCTGCTTTTTATTGAAAAAGAAAAAAGTGAAATAAAATTCAGGTTGAGGTTTCCAGCTCTGGTGGCTTCTGCTAAAAGGAGGGTTTTATTGTGCATTTTTAAGTAGACATAGGACAGAAGGGGCCTGGGGTCTCAGAGGTGCTTGGCTTACATAAACAAGAATGGTCAGGACTGTCAGCTCTGGATCCGGAGGTGGAAGGTTGGAACTTGGTGTCCTCTTAGCTGTGTGACTCGAGGCAGCTCACCGCATGGTTCTGATCCTGAGTCCTTATCTCTGAAACACGGCTTACCCTGGCAGAGCTGTTGAGAGGCCCCCTTGCAGAAGCTTTCTGAACTGTACTGGGCTGGTTAGAAGGGACGGGGTTGGCAGGGTTATTTCTTGGTTCTGGGGTGTGTGTTTGGGGGTCACGAGAGCTGCCACATTTCTGATCATTTTTCTTACTGCAGGGCATTTCATGGGCAACAACACAGTTCTTGATGTTCTGCGGCGCGAAGGCTATGAGGTAGAGCACGCCCCCGCTGGACGACCCATCAACAAGTAACCTTCCTGTGCTTCTATCCCAGTCAGGAAGCAGTTAGGGGAGCTGAGAGCCGCACAGGGCTGCTTGGGCGCCAGGGTGGGCTGTGTCCTGAGAGACTCCAAGGGCCCCAGCACGGGCACCAAGCGGCCACTCGGTCCCCAGCTCAGCTGGCGTCCCCTCGTGGCTGGGACTGTGTCAGACTTGGGTTGGCCGGCCAGGCACTTTGGGCAGTAGAGGCCACACTGGCCTTTCCTCAGCAGTGCTTGGGGCAGAAAGGAAGGTAAGGGGAGGATGCTCTTTGGTCCTGGGGCCCAGGAGGGGTGATTTGACTTAACGCTCAGTGCCTTTGACCTGGGCCCTTGGGAAGTTTTAGGGAGGCAGGTGGTGGAATCAGTCCTCATGTAAGGTCAGGGGGGCTGGAGATGCTGGGAGTGTCTGTCAGACCCATCTCTGGGGCAGAAGCAAAGCCCCTCCTCTTTCTCTGAGCTGTTTCCTACCCCCAGGTCTGTTTACTTCTCATTTTTATGCAGAGTCACCCTCCTGCCCTGTGGCCCCTTCTGTAAAGAGTTCAGGAGGCCGGGATCTCCCACCCTCATCAATGCTGCTGCCCCACGCTGGCCTCCCTGCTAGTCTCTGCCCCGTGTCCAGTCCTAGTGGGCACAAGGTGGCCCTTCCTACCCACTTTGTACCAGTCTGGGCTGCCCTAACAAAATACCACAGACTGGGTGGCTTTAACAATAGAAATTTATTTTCTCATGGTTCTGGAGGCTAGACACCAAGATCAAGGTGTCGGCAGGTTTGGTTTCTCCTGAGGCCTCTCTCTTTGGCTTGCAGGTGGCCTTTTCACTGTCCCCATGTGGCCTCTCCTTGGTGTGCGCACAACTCTGGTGTCTCTGTGTGTCCACACTTCCTCTTCTAAGGACACCAGTCAGACTGGATTAGGGCCCAACCTAAAGGCCTCATTTTAACTTAATCACCTCTTTAAAAGTCTTGTCTCCAAATACAGCCACATTCTGAGGTACTGGGGGTTAGAGCTCCAGCATGTGAATTTTGAGGGAACACAGTTTAGCCCACCTTCCATTCCTCTCCCACTCCCTCCAGATCGTGGTCACCAGCGCCCCCTCCTGGCAGAGCCCTCAGCTGCGGTGCGAGGACTCCAGGAGGAAAATACATGCCCTCTGCTGAGGGGACGGAGAGGGGGTCCAGCTGTGGTGCCTGCCCGATGGCTTCCTTCTCCAGGTCTCCGGGTGCCCTCTTTCTCCTCGGAAGAGCCACCTTCACCTCATGTTGTCTCAGGCCAGGTCCTCCTCTATCCCGTCACTCCAGAGGTTCCTCCTTGGGAGCCCGCTTTCCGTCCCAATGAGCCATGATTCTCTGGAAAACTTGACTACATCCTGGGCTTATCTCATCCCCCACCTCTCTCCATATCTTGCACTCCGTTTATCAGTAACAGCCATTCTTCACACAGTACTTTCTAGTTTACAAAAGCCCTCACCTAAGACTTCTTCTCATTTTCCACCTTCACCAGGCCTCTGGCTTCTTCCATTAAAATCTCTCTCAGATTTGCCCCCTTTGTTCCTAAGGTCATCACCCTCCGGTCCCTTCTCCACCTTTCTGTGGGACTACTCTTGCAAGTGTCCCTGACTCAGAAACCTTCAGGGTTTCTTGTTGTCCTCTTCCAAAGTCCAGTTTCTTCATGACGATGCCTCGGCACCCAGACCCCACCTTTTCCCAGCACGGATCTGCCTCTGATAACAGAAAACCTTTTGTCCTCGCCTCTGCCTCTCCACCTCTGCTAATGCTCTTCCTTTCCACTGTCTGCAGTCTCCCTCCACTCTTCCCCCGACTGAGAAAGTCCTGCTGCAGATCTCCATCCATCTCTCCCTCCCGTTCTCCTTCAGCTCCGGGAGGAGAGCCCAGCCCTTAGGGATTCTCTGCTTGTTTGGCGGAGAGGGTCTGTGGATCTCTCCTCACCCACTGGACCGTGTGCTCTTGGAAAGCAGGGTGGGCTGGGCCCTCTGCTCACTTCTCAGCCCCTGGCCCCAGGCTGACTGTCACGGCTGGGGTTTATCACACTATCTTTGGGGTTGCCAGAGAGGGCCCCGCTTGGGAGTGTGGATGGGTGTGTGTGTGTGTGTGTTGTTCTCAGACTCCTTAAATCTGCCTCTAACCCTGACACCTGCCCCTGGGGGAAGAGAGGTCAGGAGTCAATATTTTAAAAATCTCTCCGTGAGATTCTGACACACAATGAAGGCTGAGAACCAGTCCTGTCATTTACTGGGCTGCTCACACTTCCCTGGGGAGGAAGGAACGTTTATTGATCAATTGTCAGGTGGTAACTTGGTTCACACCGACTCTCAGTTAACCCTCAACACCAGCCTGTGGGGTGGGGGTTTCTTCTCCTTTACTGATGAAGAAACCGAAGGTGACACAACTTGTCAGAGTCAGGATACAGTTCGGACTCCTCGCCTGCACAGCCCTTTTCTTTCTGCTCTTTCTTCTCCCAGTTTTAGCTTTCCAGCCCCTTCCTCTCTGTTCATGTAGTTTCCTCTGCCAGGGATCTATTCAGTGCCCCTACCCTTAATTCTATCAGAGTCTGTGAGATCCAGTGCAAAGGCCTGGGTTCACCCTCTCCCACGATCCTGGGGAGTTTGATGTGGATGGCTGCAGCAGCTGTCCTGACTGTGTTCTGTGAGCGTCTAAGAGTTTTCAGTGGTGCACTTCTTTCTCTACGGTGCTCCTGGGTGAGGTCATGAGAGAGCATGAGGTCCCTAAAGGAGCTCCTGTTCAGGGAGAAGAAGGGGCGAGGGACTCTGGGCCCAGAGCCAGGGAGATGCCCATAGTGAAGGGGTGGGTGAGGACATAACGAGGGCACTGGCTGTGGAGGTACCTCCTTCCTTCTTCCCCTTCTCGGCAGCCATGTGATAATCCTTGAGGGATCTGGGCAGGCTGCTGTGGCTGTTGAAGAGCCTCTTTCTGAGTAGAGGCCTTATAGGGATACAGGAGGGAGGAACAGGGTTGAGGGCCACTTCAATTGTTCTAAGTAAAGAGCATTTAAACATTTTTCACTCCTCTTAAAGCGCCGTAATCTTCAGTGACTTTCTAGGCAGTGGTGACCCGTTGTTAGGCAAGTGCAGTAATTATAAGCGGTTAAGAAAGAATTTATTTCTTCCCCAGAGCTAGGAGATTTAGAGAGAGTACAATGCAGGTGTGTGAGGGAGAAACAAAGGCGTCAAAGTGATCACTTTTCGAAGTGGTTTTGAGACCCCTGCCTCACCAGCCGGATTGAACTTTCACATTATCTGCCTTTTGTGAGGTCCCGAGCCTTAAAGGCGGGGGAGGGCATCATGCTGGGGGACCTTCCTTCAATTCCTCTTCCTTCCTCCTCTGTTTACAGAGAAAAGACCAGAAACCCGTTGTCACAGCCCGCCCCCTCTGCCGTCTTGGCTCCGGAAGCGCCCGCCCCGGAAGCTCAGGTACCGGAAGCTGGGTCTGCGGAGTCCCCACTGTTGCCGCTCCACCAGCCTCTGCCCAGAAGTTCCTACCTGCCGGGCGAGGCACGACGAAAGTTCCGGAAGAAGCGGAGGCGGCCGCAGCGGAGGCAGCGGCTCCGGCAGTTCAGCGACCTGTGGGTACGACTGGAGGAGAGGTGAGGTGGCTGGGCCGGCCTGGGCCAGCCACGAGCCCATCGCCCGGTCAGTCCTCACCCCGGAAGTGCGGGTGGGCGGCAGCCCAGGAATGCGGGTCACACTGCTTCAGGGGCGGAAGTTCAAGGCTGTGGTAGGGGGTGAGTGGCCCCACCATCACGGTGCAACCTTTCTCCTTTCTCATGGCCTGGACAGCGGTCTTCTGTCCACTCTGGTGGAGGTGAATCCAGATTAAAAGTAACTGCTTCAAGCCAGGGCCGGGGCCAGTACCCCATATTTATCTCTGTTAACGAACAGATAGGGCGGGGGGCATGGGTGGGTCTGTTAAAAGTAGTATGAGGCTGGAATAAAGGTTGAGAAGAACTTGATTTCCCAGCCCTCTCTCCACCGCAGATCAGGGAGAAGCTCATAGCTTTCCGGAGCTGGAAGCACCTCTGTAAGAATGGGCTTGTTCAGCCCCTACGTTTTGCAGGGAGCATGGTGACCACAGAATGTGCACTTGCAGAGATGCCCAGTGGGTGGATCAGAGGTGGGTAGAGGAGCCAAAGATGGGGACCCAGCCTGGTTTCTGCTGGAAGAACTACACCAGAGAGGCCTGGGATCCAGGCTACAGTTCAATTTATACCAAACTTTTTGAGTTCTTCCTATGTGCCCGCTGTTGTGTTGGTGCTGTGGCTTTGGGGGTGAACCAGACCGACACTGGCCCTGCCTTCATGGAGCTCACAGTCTGGGGAGGAAGCTGGATTTTGAGTTGATTATTCACAAGGGAAGTGTAGGGGGCTGCGGGGACGCGCGTGTGTGTGTTTGTGTGTTGGACATTACTACCTAACTTAGGGTGGCGGGTGTCAGGAAGGGCCTCCTGGAGGAAGCGACCTTTTGGTTGCTGCTGAGTAGAAGCCTGACAAAGTGAAGCCCAATGAACAGAGCTTCTGAGTCTGGATCAGGAGATGCAGGCATCTGATACCTGCATAGGTGCTTAATAATGAATGTTGAATGAATGTGTAAACAACAGGGAGGGGAGGGAGTTCCAGCAAGGGGAACAGTGCAAAAGCCTGATGTGGAGAGAGTGATCATGTTAAAGGAACCAAGATGGAGTAATTCTGGCTGGAGCCTGGGAGGTCAGTGGGAAGAGGGGTGAGGTAGGTCTAGAAGGTAAATTGGATGGAATCACTGTGAGAATCTCATGCCTGAGAGAAGTAGGGTGCCACTGAAAGGTTTGAGGCAGGCATCCCGTGTGCTGTGGGGTTTGCATTTTTAAATGGACAGAAGCTGGCAGCCAGATGTGACTTGGAGAGCAGGGACAGATCCTGTTGGTGTCCATGTGCCCCATGGTGCCTGACACGGGGAGGCTCCTCAACCATCCTTCACTGATGGAGGAATACACTGACCTGTTTAGTACCTTCTCAGTCTGGGCCATTTCCTTTCAAGGTGGCCATGCAGGGATTGGGCACTTTACACCAGAGCTGAGCTGAAAGGACCAGGTGAGCCTGCGCTTGTTGTGTCTTGACCTGGGAAGGCTGCGTGGTGTTCACATGAGACCCAAGCTGGGGTAGGGGAGAGAGCCAGAGACCCGGAGAGGAATCCTCCTGGCTTGGCGGTGCCTCTCTGTGTGGTCAGGGAGGAGGGTCCCTGCTTGGCATTGCCCAGAGGCTGACAATTAGCAAGTCTGAGCAAACTAATTTTAATAATCCTTGAACCAAGAAGCAAATAGCTGGGGGAGAGTTGTTCAGTGTGCTAATCTTCGTGCCTGTATCATTTGGTTTTGTTGTAGCAGTAGTCACGAGGGCCAAGATGTAGGAAATCTATTAACGTACTAAGATACATTCCTGTCTTTGGAGAAGAGAGGTGAGAAGGAGCTGTGCAGGCCTTTGGGGGCCTCGGAGTATCCAGTGGCTCTTGCTGTGCCCTGAGACTGTGTCTTTCTCTTTGCCTCCAAGTGCTGGGATCCCACAGCTCCAGGTCCCCGTTCTGGACAGGCGCATCTCCGCCAAGCTGCGGCTCCCTCGCCCTGGGCAGTCTCCCCACAGCCAGATGGTGGTCAGCAGTGCCTGCCTGTCTGTCTGGACACCTATGTTATGGGTGCTGGCTTTCCAAACAGAGACAACCCTCCTGTAATGACCAGAGAAGCCAAGATCTGACGCCTCGGACTTGAAGGACAGCCATTTTGTACTCCACACTCTGCTCCGGCCCTGATAGGCCCAACCCAGGAGAAGAGACTCAAAATTAAAAAGCCAGCGTTGATTCTTCTTTTTCCAAGGAATGACTGGGTTATCCAGCAATGCTTGGGGGAGGTGTATAGTTTTGTAACGTAATGAGCTGTATGAAAATAATTAATTGTAAGAAAATTATTAAATACTTCTTTTGTGTAGATTTTTTGCCACAGTGTGTATAGCAAGCAAACAGCTCTTTTTGCTCGCATGCTCTGAATACTATCCCTGCTGCACTCCTGGCCCCACTCCTGGGCCTGCCTGCAGCCATGGACCCTGCCCCTTTCCTCCTTCCTGCTGCTCTTCTCCCCATCCTCTCCTGGTTCTGGATGCAACAGTCAGTAGGCTGTGGAACTTCTGCTCCTGTCTATTCAAGGTCTCGTGACTAGTGTGGGTCCTGCACTCTGACAAGTGCTTTCATTATGTACAGTGTGTGAGGGTGTCTCATCCACATGCTGAAGACTGGTGGATAGGTAGGCTTTGTCAGGGGTGTTGTGCAAGAAAATGGGTTTCAACCTCTCCCCCCGTCCCTGTCCTGTGTGTTACTTATTATTTATATGTCTTTGTGTTTTCCAAATAAAGTCTTATGAAGAATCTGTATATAAAATGATTAAAAATAGAATTTCCCTAGTTGAGTCTGAAATGGGAACTTTCAGCCCTGCCCAGCTGATACCTGCCCCCCTCCCCCTGCGGCCATCATGGTTACAGACCAGGGTCTCCCGCCTGTGGCAGAGTTTCCTTTTGGTTCTCCTGAGCCTCTGAGCAGCTCATAAAAACCCAGAGGGTCTGCCCAGGACTTGGATGGGGCCAATAAGAAGTATCTGGTTTCAGGTACCTTGATTGCCTGGGCTTACAGCTCCGTGGCCTTCCCTTCCTTTTTCCAGAGACTTTCTTGTGGGTTCATTCTTGGTCATTTCCAGGGCCAAGGAGATCTTTGAGTCCCACTGAGTGATGTGATGGCACTCAGGATCCATGTTCACCACCTTGGCTCCATTCTGTGCCCCCTGTATTGCAGGGGTAGGAGGGCTAAACTTTCCGATCCCTTGCTGCTATGATCGAGAGTCTTCTAATGAGATACGCTTGGTGAGATTTGGAAGGTGAAAGGGGCAGAAGACCTTTTTCTTTGGTCGTAGTGGCAGTTATGTTTGTGTCCCGGGTTTGTGTCCCGGTCCGGGAAGATCCCACATGCCGCGGAGCGGCTGGCCCCGTGAGCCATGGCCACTGAGCTCTGCGCGTCTGGAGCAGGCTCCAGCAGACACAAGTGTGTGCAGTGGCCAGGCTCTGCATGAGGCTGGTACAGCTTCCTGCAGCTTTCTGACCTCGGATTACAGCTGCTGCGGTGCCTAATGTCAACCCTCTGACTTCTGCAGCTGTAGCCACTCCCCTGACTTAGGAGGCACCTCTTCCCTCTGATTCCTAATAGAGGTGGTGCTCCCTGCTTCTCAGTGACTTGAGTCTACAGGATTGCTGTGGCTGACCCTGTTCTTCCTGTAAAGGGGCGTGGCTTTCTCCAGAGGCCCACATCCTAGCTGGGTGGTACCCAATTTTTTGGCTCATATCCGGGCCGAGGAAGCAACAGACGCGGTTGGCAGGGCTGACGCAAAATGGTTTGCAAACCACAGCGGCTGCTCCATCTCAGCACTGCTTTTGGGGTAGCAGGGGCGCCAATGCACCTGGAGGGTGACTTGGCCAGTTTTCATACAGTTTTACCCCAAAGCAGAAAATTCCTCTGCCCTTGAGTGGGAGCGACCTGCACTATCGTGAAAGACCGCAGGCTCTTCTGAGGATTGTAATCCAGCCCCACAGCATGGGGGAATGGCACCATGGGCCCAGATCTCATGTGCTGGGCCCTGAGCCTTAATCTGGTCTAGACATGGAAGAACCTAGGGCCACGAGACTGACATGTACAGTGGGCCTTTCACATTAGCGTGAAGAGGAAGGAAGCCCATGTGGATGAGGAAGTGCTGAGGTCTGACTCGCCGCCCCTCCCCCCCCCGCCCCAGTCCCCTCCCTGCCCCGTCCCAGCCACCCCCCTACCCACCCCCCTACCCCCGTCCCAGCCACCCCCCTTACTGATGGGAAGCTGCCTCCTGCATGGGGGAGGGGGAGCAGGCTTAAGAGGTGAGCGCTGAACTCACTGCTTTCACATCAGAGCTTGAATTACCACCAGAAAGAGAAACTCAAAACACTTTATTTTAGGTTATAAAAGAAGTAAAAGCCACACTTGCTACCTTTAAGCCAGATCAGAAGTAAACCTGTTTTGCTCGCATATAAATTACGCAGACTTTTCTCCCCCATCAGGAAAGATCTCTGGCCTGGTTCTTTTTAAGCACAGAGGTGGCACCTTTTCACTCATTTAGTTGGCAGAGCAAAGCCGATCCCTTGGCAATCCAGTAATCTTTGGACCGCTTGGAGGGTAAGAGGATGGTCACCACAAAGTTGGTTGAATGACCTAGTTAAGAATACAGGGAAAAAAGGGTTGTTACTTTAAAGAATAACCCCTTAATACAAAAACCACTGTACTGGGAGTTTAGACACCCGGTCTCCAGACCTGACTTTGCCTCTAAAGAAGAAGGGCAAATAGTCCTCTACAGATTTCAGTTTTATGCTGTATAAAATGAAGATGTTAGAACAAATGATCCTTCAGGACCTGTCCAGCTTAGACCTTGTATAACCTTATAAACTATGTTTCAGGTTCTCTGCAGTTTGTTTCAGGGAGCATTGGACTAGGATTGAGGCCTGAGTTTTAATGGGATTCAGGGGATACAATCGGTAGGTTGGGCATCCATCCATTTGTCCATCTGCTTGTCCATCCATCCATCCATCCATCCTTTGTTCCACCCAGTAGGTAGGCACTGGGGTCCTGAGATGACTAAGTGCAGTCACAGGTATGTCCCTCAGCTCTGGGACATCTGAAGTAAGAGGGCACTTTTACCCTTTCTTCACTGTGTGCCTGGTTGAGGGGGGCCAGGACCTGGTTGAGAAGAGGACCCTGCCCTCAGGATGGGAGTTGCTGTTTCTGGCCTTCACAGCAAACCCCATCTGTGTGGAGGTCGGGACAGGTGGTGGTGTCCCCAGCAGAGAATGCCTACATCTCCCCTTTCCTTATCTTTGTACGTCGTTCCCTGCATGGTGCATTGGCAGGTGCTCGAATGACATTTTTTAGTACATATGCAGAATGTATATGTATAGTAACCATTAGTTTGAATTGAAATTCAAATAAGGTCCATACCTTGCAACAGTGATGTGTTGTTTAACAGGTAGTTTCCCCTCTGTTCCTTTTGCCACCCCCTTGTAATATATTTGTTGAAACAACCAGGCTATTTCTCCTGTGAGGTTTCCCAGAGCCTGGCTCTTGTTGACAGCATCCCTGTGGTGACTTTACACATGTTCCTCTATTCCTGCAAGGGTGGTTAGATCTAGAGGTGTGATCACATTCAGGGTTGAGTTTTTTTGGCAAGAATACTTCCTAGGTGGTGTGCATTTCCATCAGGAAATGCCTTGTGTCTGGTTGTCTTTCTTTGTTGGAATGTCAGCAGCAGCTGATAATTATTACTTAGAGCCATTATTTCATTAAGGTTAATAATTTTAAATTTTAGTGATGATTAAGTCTATAGAGTCCATCTGTGATTTAATTTTTGTATGTGGTAGGAGATAAGGATCTAAGTTTGGTATAACCAATTGTCCCAGCATCATTTGTGGAATAATTTCCATCTTCCTGATCAATTTTAAATGATGCTGGTATTATAGGTCAAGTTCCCATATATGCACAGTGCGTTTCTGGGCTCTCTCTCCAGTACATTGGATCTGTTCATAGAATCTTGTGCCAGTGCAACGTCATTTTAGTTACTACCTTTTCCTGAAAACCACAGAGTTCCTGTTGGAATTTTAGCCAATAATAAGAAGAAAAATGACTCTATTAAAAAACGGGCAAGGGCTTCCCTGGTGGCGCAGTGGTTGAGAGTCCGCCTGCCGATGCAGGGGACATGGGTTTGTGTCCCGGTCCGGGAAGATCCCACATGCCGCGGAGCGGCTGGGCCCGAGAGCCATGGCTGCTGAGCCTGCGCGTCCGGAGCCTGTGCTCCGCAATGGGAGAGGCCACAACAGTGAGAGGCCCCAGTACCGCTAAAAAAAAAAAAAAAAAAAAAGTACATGTCCCTACAAAAACTTGTAAATACCATTATTAATTTAAAAAATACCTTTGAACACTTTTTTAGATTTGTCATAGGAGTGGGAGGTCATGTGACACGAATGTCTATTTTAGTTCTATTCTGCACATTACCCTTAGAGAACACCCTTTAACTGAATATTTTATTAGAAAAATAAATATCATCAGTATCTATATTTTCCATTCAAATGAGAAAGATTTTTTAGTTCTTTCTTCCTGGCTCCCCTCCCGTATTTCTGTCATCTGGAAATTTAGTTCCAAGTTATTATAAATTCATTTTTATGGTCAAACTATTAAAGATTTAACCGTGTGTGTGTGTGTGTTTTAAATAGAGGATCAGTGGTGATTAATTTAGAGCCTCTGTATGTCCAAGATAGTCTTTATTACAACTTTTCATTCAGATGATAATTTGGTTGCACTTGCAATTCTGGTTCAAAGTTGTTTTTCCTCAGCCCTTTGAAGAAGTGTCTCTATTTTTATATGCACTGTGGATAATGAGACATGTCTGAAGTCAATCTGATTCTCATTTTCTGGAATTTTCGTTCCAGTATATAAATGCATTTCATCTCTTTGAGAATTTTCTTTATTTCTGATGGTCTTAGGTATCACTCTGATATATCTAGGTTTCTTTTAAAATTTGTTTATGTGTTCGTTGTATATTTTAAAAAATTACCCCTACCACTTTGTGAGATCTCCCAATCTGAGGACTCAACTGTTTCTTCAGTTCTGGGAAATTATCAGCCAGTTTTTCAAATATTACTGCTCTTCCATTTTTTCTCCTTCCTCCTTCCAGATTGCCTGCTAGATAAATGTTGGTGATTTTAACTCCTTCCACAGTGTCACTTAAAAAAATTGCATTGTGCTGTCTTTTGAGGGATTTCCTCAGCGCATTCTCTTGTCTCACTCTCTAGCTGTCTGCATTCAATTCTTCAGCTTATCTGTTGATATGGCTTTCTTTTTATCCGGTTCCTTTTTTTCAGGGCTGTATCTCAGTTTCAGGTCTACTAAGATTTCTCTTTTTGTAGCATGGCATTCCACCTATTTGTTTTAAAATCTCTTTTCTACGCTGAGTCTCAGTGGATTTGATCAGAGATAGATGTGTCTACTCAGTCCATCATTTTTCAATTAGAAGGCACTGCTCAATAAACTACTTTCTGGGACTTCCCTGGTGGCGCAGTGGTTTAGAATTCACCTTCCAGTGAAGGGGATGCGGTTTCGATCCCTGGTCGGGGAACTAGATCCCACGTGCATGCTGCAAATAGGAGCCCGCTGGCCACAACTAAGACCCGGCACAACCAAAATAAATAAATAAATTGAAAGACACACACACACAAAATAAACTATTTTCTACTCATCAGACTAATAGAAGCAAGTATTGGCTTTATAATATTAATCTACACTCAGCATTAAAACAAATAGAATTTACAGCATTTATACATTTGTGTGTTATAAGTGGTCTTATTTTAAGCCTGGCTAATTGGTCCAAGATCACCCTTTGTACATTACAGTTCAGCATTTGGACTTTGATGATTGTAGTTTGCATTCGGTCATTATACTGATCTTAGAACATCCTCACCTGTGGTTGAGAGTGTTCCTGCCCGGGCCCCTGTCTTATAAAGTGGGGAGTGGTAGAGTGTTGGGTTTGGCTCATAATTTTGTTGGGGTTCAAAATGCACCACAGGCAGCATTGGATTCATCTGTCCGGGCAGTGCGTCTTCTATCACCATCTCCTCATTGTCCCATCGAGAAGCATCCATGAATATCCCATGGACAAGAACACCATCCTCAGGAGAGGGCAACTGAAAGACACCCAGAAGTTCATAGGTGAGAAGAGGAGGAGGGGTCAGTTTTGTGGGCCACCTTCTAGTCCTACATCCTCACTCAATTCTAAGAACCAATCCAGAGATTCTCTTATCACTCACATTTTGGAGAGGAGAATGCCAAGGCTCCAAAAGGTGAAATAATTTGCTTTTCAGTTTGTCACCAAATCTCATACTTTTCACACTCCCACAGGCTGTCCGGTAGGGGGTACCCCTGGGAAACCCACTGATGGGCTTCAGACTCTGATATCATGACATTAGGATTTTCCCCTTCTCATGGGAAGCGGATGGACAAGAGGGCTGTGATTATCATCTGTTAATTTTAGCAAGGCCTTTCAAAGATCTGGGTGCCGTTCCAGAAGAGAGGTTATATATTGGCAATAATATTTGCAGAGTGCCTATGGAAAGTTTTTTTTTTTTTTTTATGGAAAGTTTTTTAAGGGAAATTTTGCAGGAAGCGGGACTTCCCTGGTGGTGCAGTGGTTAAGAATCTGCCTGCCAATGCAGGGGACATGGGCTCGATCCCTGGTCCGGGAAGATCCCACATGCCTCGGAGCAACTAAGCCTGCGTGCCACAACTACTGAGCCCGTGTGCCACAAGTACTGAAGCCCGCGTGCCTAGAGCCCATGCTCCGCAACAAGAGAAGCCACCACAATGAGAAGCACACACACTGCAATGAAGAGTAGCCCCTGCTTGCCACAACTAGAGAAAGCCCACACGCAGCAACTTAGACCCAATGCAGCCAAAAATAAATAAATTAAAAAAAAAAAAAGGAATTTTGCAGGAGAAAGAGAGACAGAGACAGAGCCCCTGTCCCTCAATGTCCTGTGATTAGATGTCACCACTGGTATACAATTTCTTCCAGTTGTGGGCTTCTGTGTATCCTTCCTCAAACATTGAGTGAATTTGGCCAGTTCTGGGGCCCTAGACCTTTGGATAACTGGAGCTTCACACCTGCAGGCAGAGGACCAAGCTGTGTGGTCATAAGGGATGTGTTTTATAGTGAATAAAAGGATGGTAAGTGCTTTTTGGTTGGACTTTACTACCTAGTGTCCTGTAGTTTGTCCCTCGCGTGCAGCAAGGTAGAGCAAGGCCTTCCTGTTTTGGGGGCTACTCTATATGCTTGTGCAGGTTTGCCTGAGCAGAGGCTGAAACCATCCTGCCATCCACTTGCCAAGCTGTGTGTAGGAGCCGTCTGCACACACACAGAGCGAGTGCCTTTTCCTAAATGGCACAAAGGCGGCAATGGGCTGACAGTGGCCCTGCTGTTTGTAACAGAACTCAAGTCATCCAACAGTCTCCCGCTGTGTCTTGCAGACGTTTGCTGGGAGGACCAGGAGATGGGCTGACTGTACAGTTTGCAGTCTCCACAGAAGGCAGGCGGCATTCCCAGGCATCACTGTGGTTCACTGCACATGACCCACGTGGAGATGTGTGTAGACTGGGGCAGGCTGGAGGGACAGAGGCCCCGGTGGTCACTGTAAACATCTGTCCGTCAGAGTCAGTCTATGTGGCACATGGAGCGCGCCGGGCACAGAGCAGGGCCAGCATCCAGGACGGGCTGGATGAGGGCTTTTATGTGGGTGTCGTCCTGCCCTCCTGCAGCTCAGTTAGTCCTGACCTGGGCCTCCGATGCTCTCCTGGCTAAGAAGGGTCTCAAAATAACAAGGAATGCCTCTTTCAGTTGATTTCCCCCTACTTTTGCATGCAAATACTTTAGCATCAAAAAAATTTTGATGCTAAAACAAATTCCCTTAAAGACGTAAGTTCTTTCATTGTCATTTTAAGATACAGGCAATTAAGAGGCATGGGGTATTACAGCATTTCATAGAGTAATCCATGAATATGGGATCAATCTCATCTTTGTGTGTTTTTGCTAATCAGAGCAAACACTAGATCAAGCAGATCTGAGTGGGTGGATACTGATTAAGTTACCCAGGAACAATTCCTACTAATACCATGATACTTTAAGGAAGGTTTAGTAAAAGGCACTTACCCCATCTACACTGACCGGCTAGTGAACACATTCCTGGCAAAAGCAATCTGGAGCAGATCTTTGATTTCACAGCACACATAGAAAATTACATTAATAAGGCCCACTGGGGTGGACAGGTGCATTGAAGCAGAGGTTTCCCTGCCCCATCAATATCTCAGCACGTTGAAAGTGGGCAGCTCAGATCGGCAGTGGTGGCTCTCACCCCGGCTATATACTGGAATTGCCAGGGGAGCTTTAAAATATAATGATGACTGATATAATTGGGGTGATTTTGACGTAATTGGGTGTGGACTGAGCATCAGATGTTTTTAAAGCTCCATAGGTGATTCTAACCTGCAGTCGAGGTTGAGATATTCTAGAGCAGGGGTTCTGAAACTCAAGTGGGCTAAGAACCCCCTGCAGGACTTGTTAAAATATAGATTTCTGGGTCCCAGCCCAGTTTCTGATTCAATCTGGAATGGGTCCTTGGAATTTACATTTCTTTTTCTTTTTTAAATTGAAGTATAGTTGATTTACAAAGTTGTGTTAGTTTCAGGTATACAGCAATGATTCAGTTAACATATATATGTCTATGTCTATATATATATATATATATATATATATATATATACACACATACATATATACTTTTTCAGATTCTTTTCCCTTATAGGTTGTTACAAAATATTTAGTATAGTTCCCTGTGCTATACAGCAGGTCCTTGTTGGTTATCTATTTTATATATAGTAGTGTGTATATGTTAATCCCAACCTCCTAATTTATCCCTCCCCCCCTTCCCCCTTTGGTAACCATAAGTTTGCTTTCTACATCTGTGGGTCTATTTCTGTTTTGTAAATAAGTTCATTTTTAATAAGTGCCCAGGTGATGCTGATGCTGCTGGTCTGTGGACCACATTTTGAGAACCTCTGCTCTAGAGGGAGTAAACTATGTAAGCAAAGAGTCTGAACTGCTTCCTTAGTATTGATACATTCCTATTGGCTATATGATGTAGTTATAGTTATATGATATATGAAGTTAGCATATCAATTCTGCTAGGAGGCAGCTGAGTGAACGAGGCAGGTAAGTTTAGCTTATGATAACAGTTATTTATTGTGGGCTCACTATGTGCTGGTCACATGACACCTGAAGTTTCAGTTACACTGCCCTACAGCTCTGAGGTTGGTGGCATGAGCCCCATTTTGCAGATGTGAACACTGAGGTGCAGACATGTTAGTAATTGCTCTTGCAGACACAACTGGGGAGGGAGAAAGTCAGAATTTACTCAGGGCTGCCCAGTGCTGAAACTCTGGTTTTTAATCTCTTGCCATATTGCCTCCGCACGAATGAGAAAGTTACTGTAGGTATCTACAGTATTGCTGTAAAATATACTTTTACAGGTCAGACTAATTTAGGCAGTTCTCATCCGGTCACTGCTAATTGGGGAGCTTGTCTTGGGGCTGTGAGTCCCACCCTGCCCTCTCCCACTCCTGCAAATGGAAAGTGGGGGGGTAGGGCAGGGGAGATTGCCTGAGATACTGGATGACAGTGGGACAGAAGCTGCTGTGCTGTAACAACTGTCAGGGGGACAATACCTCCATGTCCATGGGCAGTTCTTGTCCAAACTGCACTGTCTTGGCAGCGTCTATAACTGTGGCTTGATCCCGATAGATAGGAATCATGTTGTACTTGAAACTCAGCTCATCTATAGGCAAATTATATTTCCGAGCATGATTTTGAAGAGTTCCTGTAAATATGAAAGCCAGAAACCTGGGTTACTACTGCCCAAACATGGCCCCCACTCGCCTCAACCAGGATGCTCTGGCGTTAGAGAGCTTCCTCTCCATCCAGAGGACCCAACCATTAACATCTTACTCTGAATTAGTTGGGAGGGGTGGAGCAAAAGCATGTGCGAATTTGGGAAGAGAGGGGAGGCCAAGTCTAAAGTGCACCGCTCTGCCAATGAGAGAGACAAGCCCGTGAGGCAGTTTCAGAGCCCAATCTCCCCAACTTTAGCATCTTGCATAGCTTGTCTTGTATGGGCTGCCTATAGGCTGTTTAGAAGGGACTCAGGATGAGACAGATGAAGGGCTGGGCTCATTAGCATCTAGGAGCCCAGAGACCTTGGTCCCCTCTGGGGTCCTGGGCAGAATCCCTGAGGGCCACTGGAGGGACAGGAAGAGTATCTTTTAGAGGGAAGGACGCTGCTCAGAGGTGGAGCCAGAGAAGGTGGGGAGCAGGTAGTGCCCTTGAGCGTGGGTTACGTGGGGACTTGGGGTAGCTGTGTGCATTCACAGGGCAGCAGCATTTGCACTGGTAACCTGAGAGGAGTGGGCATTAGGTTGCTGGAGGAACGTCTGCTATTTCTGCCATCCTTTCCCCACCCCAGCAAGCGAGGAAGAGCAGGGCCTTGTTCGGCTGCCTTATAATCAACAACCCCTTGGTTAGGCCATCAGCAGCCATGCCATTTTCAAAGTTCCTAGAAACCCGGCACAGCTCATCACACATAATGATCGTTCCTATGGGATTTTTCTAGGGAAAGCACTGGTACCTGTTAGAAATCCTTGAGGAAAGAAGAAACCGGAGATCCAGAAGGACTTAGGCTGTCCTCTTTTGAGCCACAGCTGAAGGAGAAACATTACACCATAATGTACTTTTTTTTTTTTTTCTGAGATAGAATTTGTCTTTTAAATCAAAGTTGTATTTTGGAGGGTGTCCAGGAGGCAGAATCTAAACCGGTCCTGAGTTATCACCAGCCCCATTCTTACTGCCTGCCCTGTCCCCCTTCCTCACCCACCAGGCTGACCATAAACCCGGAACCTGGTTATTACAGAAGTTCTAGAAGGGGGAGAGGGCAGCAAGGTCACACCTGACCGTTTGGACCCATGTCAGATTGGTTCTGTACCTCATGGTGAGGTCTCATGAACTAGATCTGAAACTCCAAGGATGGCCTGGAATTAAAATGGACTGTGGGGATAAGGGTCTAGGGCAAACTCTACTATAATCAGCATAAGACTTTCAAACTGATGCTATTCTGGAAGTTTCTGTTTCTTTGGGTTCAGATGATCTCTCGATGGTTGTCAATATTTCAGTTAGCGAGGGCTTCCTAAGAACTTGAGGGTCAACCGTGTCATCAAATTCATCAGACCCCAAAGAAGTGAATTTTCTTACGTCCACAAATGCAGTCCTCAGAATAAGGTCTTTGACCCACGATCCTAGTGGCTTCAGGGATGGGTAGGCTGTGTTGGACCACAGAGAGGGAACCTGGTTGTTGAGGAAACTGTTATACACTTTTTCCATTTCTTCAGACATCACCACCAATCCAGCAATGGCTTTGTTGAGCGTATCTAGAGAGGTCTGAAAGAATAAAAAGGGGTTGGTGCCCTTCACAGATGTAATTATCAGGTGGGAATGAAACTTGTTCATGGTAGCAGGTGTTGCCTTACGCTCAAGGACCTGCTTGCTGGGTTCCATCCTCTCTGTAAACTATGTGCTGGGCCAGACGCTCCAATCTTTCATACATTATTTTACATGTGACCAGAGGGGTGTAAGACCTTGTAGAGGAGGTGATTCAGGCATGATAGCAGGATCCAGTGAAGTGAAGAAGGGAAGGTGGAGAGATGGCCCCCAAGTATGTTGAGAAAAGCCATCATCCAGCTCTCGTCCAGGCCAAAGGAAGAATGGGCCTAATGATTAGTGATTTGGGAACCATGGACAGGGGGATGAGGATGTGGGAAGTACCTCTAACTCTGCCCAGGGGGAGCCTGCGGCCCCAGGAGTTATAGCAGAAAGGGGAGATTCTTAGATGAGACCAATCTTTCAGCTGATTCCAGAGAGCCTCCTTATACTGGAAACACTTTTTTTTTTTTTGCGATACGCGGGCCTCTCACTGTTGTGGCCTCTCCCGTTGCGGAGCACAGGCTCCAGATGTGCAGGCTCAGCGGCCATGGCTCACAGGCCCAGCCGCTCCATGGCATATGGGATCTTCCCGGACCAGGGCACAAACCCGTGTCCCCTGCATCGGCAGGTGGACTCTCAACAACTGCGCCACCAGGGAAGCCCCTGGAAACACTTTCTAAAGGTATGTCCCTTATCCTCCCCTCATCTCAAAAAAAGACAGAGGCCGGCAGTAGTCCTGGGAGATGCTGGACCCACAGCAGCCATGGGAAGTACAGGGTTATATCCGCCACCTGGCTAAAGGTAAAGGCAGGCCATATAGATTTGTATGGCTCTCATGGGTTCCAGTTTTGTGACAACTACTGCCATACATGGGGAAAATATTACAGGAAGATGTTAGAGACCAAACTTATGTTGATTAAAAAACTAAGTCCTAGGGCCACATGCAGATAGTTCTAGAGACGGGCGACATGTGACAAGACAGGTCTAGTCATCCTTCCATTCCTTCATGGAGTTATTCCCCTCTTCCCAACTCTTTTCACAAGAGGCAGTGATAGAAGAGAGGAGTGTTAAGTAGGATCTGAGGAACCATTTGCAGCAGAGCTCAGGAAAAAGGGCCTCAGCCAGAGCCCAAACAACCCTCCACCTTAGACACCAAAAATGGAAAGAGGTAGCAGAAGACTTATCTAAGATTCATGGAGAACACTTAAGTCAGCGAGCTGCAGGGGCCAGGCTGCTAGTGCCTTCCAAAACAGCGTAGACAGAGGTCACATCGCGGCCAGTTCTCTCAGAGGAGGCAGCTAACATGTAGTCATATCCAGCGGCAAGAGCGCATGTCAGAATGTTCTCCCTTATGGCTAGCAGCCTTGTCTCTCCCAGGACTTGCCCTGTCTCACAGTTCTGTAACCGGCTGGAGGAGAGTGAGCTCACCAAGATGGCAGCCCGAGGCCCCTGAGGCTCCCGCCCTCCCCTGGCCTTTCTTATCACTACCACTGTGAGGCCTTGCTGTTTGCTGGGGGAGGTGAAAGGGAGGCTGGGACAGAACCAGGGCAAGGCAGGACAGGGCAGGTGCCAGGATGAGGGAGATCTCTGGTGCAGGCCCAGCATACAGTGGTGGCCACCACCCCTCCCTCCAATGGGAGTGCTTGGCTCTGACTCCTGATTGCCTTGCAGGCTGCTTCTCCCAGGGCTCCTCTCTCTTCTACTTGTTTTTAGGTGAGTACTGCCATTAGTGGTGGACACTGTTGTTTGACCAGAAGAAGTGACTGCTTTGTTCCTGAGAGCCACATTCGTTCACTTGCATGTTCAAATATTCATGGAAGATTTAGGACGTGTCAGGCACTGGGGAAACAGAGATGACTTATATACTAGTCTCCTTCTCTTCAAGTTCATTGTCTACTGGGGGAGCCATACTCATGGAGGAGTTATTACAAAACAAGGTGGTACATTGTACACAAATACAGTGATGGACACAGACACCTCAAGTGATGGAGCCCTGAGGAGGGGTCCCTGTCATCTGGTGGTGGAGGGAAGGGCTGGTGTTCCAGGAAGACTTTATGAGGAAGTGACATTTGGACTTGTCCATCTTTAAGTGGGTGAAAGGCCACACATGATGTGGAAGATGTCAGAGATGAGCAGCAGCCATCTCCTCTTCCTCCTCTGAACAACAGTATCCTCCTAGTTTTATCTGGGCACAGAGCAATCCAATACACATATTGGGACTACATTTCCCAGCCACCCTTGCAGCTGGGGTGTTGCCATGTGACCAAGCTTTGGCTAAAGGGATATAAGAAAAAATGATGTATGCAACTTCTGGGCTACATTTTTACGAGGAAGCTGCTCTCCCTCAGCTCTCCTTCCCCTGTCCCAGTGGCTGGCAAAAGGGGACAGTTGGAATGGCCACCTTAGTCTCAGAGATGGAAGCTACCTGTTGAGACTGGAAGAGCCAGCTCTCCAGCTGAGATCCTTGGATGAGCTCACAAGGCAAGATTAACTACCTGTCCTAGACAGAGCTTTGTCTGGGCTCTTAACTGAGAGAGCAGTGAATTTCTCTCCTGTTTTGGCCACTGTATTTGGGGATCTTTATCACAGCAGCTTCACCTATACCCTGATTCATTCAATGTAGAAGGTAATAAGCTCTGACCTGACTACCTGGCCTGCTGACACTGGTTTACCTAACCAGATGCCATAGGCCCAAGGTGATGACGTATTCAGCTGACCCAGTGGCCCCCTAACTCACAAGCCTGGGTATTGCCAGATGACCAGAAACATTTGGAGACTTTCCTTTCCTAATACGGAAGAGACGGTCTTTAAAAGATCTACCCTAGCTGCCCTTCCCAAACTTGTCACTCAGCCTTGATTCTGTGCTAGGTATTTTGTTCCCTGCTTGGCAGTAGAACTTTTCCTGTTACTGTTCAATATTTGGTCTCTAATAGTTTCCCTTATTAAAGTTATGCACAGAGACAACAGGAAGTCCTGTAGCCAGCATTACAAAGTCAATGCCGTTCAGAAAGTATTCCTGAGCATAAGGCAAAGGTCTAAATAGTTCTTCCTAAATTTTAGTTGCACTGACATCATCTGGGGGAGTTTATTTAAAATTCATATCCCCAGGAATTCCTCAAGGAATCCTAACTCCGTAGGTCTGAAGTGGAATCAGGGAATCTACATTTGAACCTCAGCACAGTGGACCCTAATTTAGGTGTTTTGTGGCCTCAATTTAAGAAACTCTGGTTGTCATAGTCTTCATAAAGACTATGATATTAAAAGCAAACTAGCCATCAGGAACAAGCACTGAATCTCTCTTAACTGAGTGCTTAGGTCCCTGGTCAAATTCCTAATGAGTCAATGGTAATTCTAAGGGTGCAAGTTAGGATAATGAAGGGTTTGTAAGGCCACATAGTCACTAGGCCATTATTAGAGCTAGGGAACACAGACTAGAGGAGGGTGAATTCAGGTTTAGACAAGTTGGGCTTGAAGGGTTGTTAGCATATCCAGATGGAAATGTTGAGGTGATGGGAATGGAAACTTCACATTGTTATACACTCTGCACAAAGCTTTGATACCCAATAGCAAGGATGGCAGTGAGCGTGCATACATGTATGAGCCTCAGCAGATTGTTAAACCGGTCCACTTCCTGTCCAAGAACAGTGGTCAAGGAGTTAAGGCGTCCGTGAGGATCCTTGACAAAAAGGCTCTCAGAAGCGTTCTCCATCTCCAGAGTTTCTGAAACACACACGGCTGATTCGTCAGATCAATGATTGTTGATTTCTCTCCTTATCTCATTGCTATTGGAATGCACTTATCTTAACCTTTCTTAAAGCCAACTTCTCTTGTCCCTGGGGCCTAGGCTGAACGGGAGTCAGGCCGCTCGGACTTCAGTGGCAAGTGCTACCTGGTAGACAAGGGACATCCCTGAGACCAGAGGTACCAGGGGTCCCGAGTCGTCTCCTCTGCCTTGTGTGTATGCGGCATATGTAAGCCTCGCTCTTCCCTACACACCCGTGTTGCATCTAGGAGAGGAGGGGTTGGGGGCAGGACACCCCCGGAGAGAGGAGAGAGATAGCATTTATCCCAGGTTACTGAGTGTTGTTCAAAGGGACTGACTGGATTGTGAAATGGGTCCATGTTTCAAGCTGGATCAAAAATTGTGCTCTTCTTTTCCCCTACAATCCACCCAGTGGAGGTTCATATAAGCTCTAAAAAATGAAGGGACTGCATTTTCCTTACATAGATGAGTAAAGTGCGAGAAAACAAGTGGCTCTGAGATATGTACATCAATTTCCTCTTAACCACTCACATTTTGGCTGCCGTAGAAAAATCACACAGCAGTGTGGGTAAGGGCAAGCTCTTGGGTCCACAGGGCTGCGGTTACATGCCTACACTCTTCTCCTTTTGTCAGTCCCCTCGGGCTATTCGGAACCTCAGTTCTCTTGTTGAGCCAATTGCACCCCTGCCCCTCGTCTCAGCAGATGGCATGGCTTATCATTTCACAGTAAAAGTACAAACTATGAAGCGTGGAGAGAAAAACCTCCTAGGTGTCAATGGAACTCTATGAAACAAGTATACTAACTTTCCATCCACATCCATCCATCCAGCCAGCCAGCCAGCCAGCCAGCCATCCACCTTCATCCCTTTTTCCACCCAGTCCTCCATCTTATGTTTATTAAAAATGCTTCCTAAAATAACTCAGTTGCTTCAATATCAACACAATTCTACACTCAAGAAGAGAGTCTTTTGAGGGGCTGCTTTAGGAGGAACATAACTGACTTCTGAGGTCACACAGGTCCTTTCTTTTCCGGGGGCCTTAATAGTATTGGCAAGACTTAGTCTGTGTTACTGTGATGTAATCAGAAATATGTATTTTGGTCTGTGTCCCCAGCTTCTGTCCAGAGCTCCTAAAACTCTTATAATTTCCTCATTGATAAGAGTGATGGGAGCATCATTTCTATAATTGTTGGTTTCTGACCCCAACTCCTGAAATAGCTCCTGAGTGATGAAGGTGAAAGGAACATCTTTTGTTATTGATAACAAGCCCCTTTCGACCACACTTGAGTTTATGTTAATGAGATGACTCTTGGACCACCCCTAAAGACGAGGGGCTGGTTGTCAGGGGAAATAACCATGTGATTAGAGAGTTGGAACTTCTAGCTCTACTCTCTGACCTCCTGGGAGAGGGGAGGGGCTGGAGGTTAAGTTAATCACTAAAGGCCAGTGACTTAATCAAGCATGTCTACGTAATGAAACTTCCATAAAGACCTAACTGAAGGGGTTTGGAGAGCTTCTGGGTTGGTGAATGCATCATGTGCCAGGAGGGACTAAACCTCCTGCCCTTGGGACTCTTCTGGACCTTGCCTTATGTACTTCTTTATCTTGCTGTTTATCCTTATCCTTTAGTATATCATATTAAGTAATCTGGTAAATGTAAATAACCACTTCCCTGAGTTCTGTGAGTTGTTCTAGAAAATTACTGAACCCCAGAAGGGGGTTGTGGGAATCCTCGATTTATGGCTGGTTGGTCAGAAGTACAGGTCACACCCTGGGGACTTGTTGGCTTCTGAAGTGGGGACAGTCTTGTGGGACTGAGCCCTTAAACCGTGGGGTCTGTGCCCACTCTGGATAAAGTCATAACTGAATTGTAGGACACCCAGCTGGTGTCCAGAGAGTAACTGCTTAATGTAGGGGGGAACCCATACACTTGATCCCAGAGTATTGTGAATAGAGACAGAAACACAGTTTACTTTTACAGTCACTAGTTTTTTTTTATGCCTCATCTTTTTTTCCCCTATAATGACATTTCCAACCATGAACAATATATGAAGACATCTAAATCTACAGTCACTCTAAGAAAAGTGTGAAAGTGGCTCTGTGATGATTCAGGAAGATTCCCTAACTCACCAGAAAACAAAGTGAAATAATCTAGCCACCTCTCCTGTTGGAGAAAAAAAAAAAAAAAGAAATGGATTCCAGAGCAGGGCTGTCCAATAGAATATTTTATGATGATGGAAATATTCTCCATTTGCATTGTTCAGTATGGCAGCACTTAAAATGTGGCTAGTGCAACTGAGGAAATGAATTTTACATTTAATTTAAAGTTCAAGTAACCACATGTGGCTAACGGCTACTGTCTCGGACAGTACAAGTCTAGAGATGTTAGAAAACTCAGGAAAAAGTCTGGTTAAAGTTACATTGAGCTAGAAACCAACTTGTTCCTCATGCTTCTGGCAGTTAAGATGTCAAGGTGCTATAGGCTTCTCGTCTATAAGTGGAGAGCTCTACGTCAGAAGAGCTCTCTATGTAAAGAAAAAATCTGCATAATAAGCAGATTTGGACACCTGCCTGTCACTCAGCTTTCGGAGTTTATTCCTAAAAGTCCCATTGTACATGTATGCTAGGAATTACTTAGTACCTGGAACTCTGGTCCGGACAGAAGCAACGAGTTCTTGGACAATCTCATCATTGCTCTTTCCCTCTCCACCAGAAGATGACCTCGGCTGAACCTCAAGTATGGTGTTGATTAAAGTGTTGGTCTCTTTGTACTGTAATGGTGAGAAGAGACAGAACAGTGAAGAACCAAATTCTCAAAAAAGTAATTTTTCACACATAGTTTATTAGAGGAATAATGGCAGTGGCCAAAACCAAGGAAATTTTATTTTATTTATTTATTTATTTTTTGCGGTACGCAGGCCTCTCACTGTTGTGGCCTCTCCCATTGCGGAGCACAGGCTCCGGACGCACAGGCTCAGTGGCCATGGCTCACGGGCCCAGCCGCTCCGCGGCATGTGGGATCTTCCCGGACTGGGGCATGAACCCGTGTCCCCGGCATCGGCAGGCGGACTCTCAACCACTGTGCCACCAGGGAAGCCCAGAAATTTTGTTTTTTATATTGAAGATATAGTTGGTAAAATGTGCTCATTGGAAATGATAGTGTTTAGCTCTCAGTGTTATAGTTGAACATTTTTGGTTGAACAACAATGTGAATTTACTGAATGTCATTGAACTGTATACTTAAAATGGTTAAAATGGTTAAAATGATAAATTTCATGTTACATGTGTTTTACCACAGTAAAAAATGGTTAAACAATTTTTGGCTAATTATTTAAAAGGCAGTTATGAAAGTGAGGAAGAAATAATGAGAATTCAGTTTTAGAACATACTTTTATTTAAATAACATTTTCTCAAGGGAACCCTCCTACACTGTTGGTGGGAGTGTAAGTTGGTGCTGCCCCTGTGGAAAACAGTGTGGAGGTTCCTCAGAAAACTAAAAAGAGAATTACCATATGATCCAGCAAACCCACTCCTGGGCATATATCCAGACAAAACTATAATTCAAAAAGATACACGCACCCCTATGTTCATAGCAGCATTATTCACAAGAGCCAAGACATGAAAACAACCTAAATGTCTATTGACAAATGAATGGATAAAGAAGATGTGGTACATATATACAATGGAATACTACTCAGCCATAAAAAAGAATGAAATAATGCCATTTGCAGCAACATGGATGCAACTAGAGATTATCATACTAAGTGAAGTAAGTCAGAAAGAGAAAGACAAATACCACATGATATCACTTATATGTGGAATCTAAAATATGGCACAAATGAAACTATCTACAAAACACAGAGACTCACAGACATAGAGAGCAGAGGGGGTGGGGGTGGGGGAGGGAAGGACTGGGAGTTTGGGATTAGCAGATGTAAACTATTATATATAGGATGGATAAACACTGGATAAAAAATGGATGGATAAACAAGGTCCTACTGTATAGCTCAGGGAACTAGATTCAATATCCTGTGATAAACCATAATGCAAAAGAATATAAAAAAAAGAATGTCTCTATGTGTATAACTGAGTCACTTTGCTGTACAGCACAGATGGGCACAACATTGTAGATTAGCTATACTTCAATAAAATAATAACGTTTTCCCAATTAGAAAAGTATTATGGGGAATTCCCTGGCGGTCCAGTGGTTAGGACTCCACGCTTTCACTGCCGAGGGCGTGGGTTCAATCCCTGGTTGGGGAACTAAGATCCTGCATGCCATGGGGTGCAGCCAAAGAAAAAAAAAATAGAGTGGTAGAATTTAGAAAAGTATTATAGCTTATTATTGAAAATTTAGAAAACACAGAAAAGTATAAAGAAAAATTATTCATGATCTTGCTTTTCAGAGATATTTATAACTTTAGTTTACCTCCCCCACCCCCTGGACATTTTCTGTATATATGTGCATATAGTTTTAAATATTGGACCCATACAATTTATGTAGTATTTATTCTTTTTCAATTTCATGAACATTTTCTCACATCACTGAAAAATCTTCATGAGTCCTGTTTTAAGTGACTGATCCTCGCTGGTTTGAATGCACTATAATTAATATAGTTGTTTATTTACTTTTTGGATATTTCTATTTTCCAGATTTTTTTTAGAACTCTGTGAATAGAATATCTATATATGAATTTCATCCATTATCATTTACATTCTTTACATGATATATTACCAAAGGCATATTTTTAAACTGTGTATTATTACATTGATTTCTAACAACACTGTATCGACTTACACTCCCAACAATCGTGTATCAGAGGACCTGTCTTTCTGTCTTTGTAAGAATTGCTATCATTGCTTAAAAAATCCTTTCCAATTTGATGGGCAAAATAGTTTTTCATTGGTTTGCACTTCTTTGAGGATTAGTAGAGTTAAACATTTAAAAACTAAGGTCATTGGCTATCTGTATTGTCTTTATAAATTATTTATATATTTTGTACATTTTGAGTTTTAGTGTTTATTACTATTGATTTATAGGAGATAATTCTATAATAAAGATAATTAACTATTTTCTATTTTTTTCTTGTTGTAAAATACACATAATATAAAATTTGCTATCTGCACTATTTTTAACTGTACAGTTCAGTGGTATTAAATACACTAATAGTGTTGTCACCACCATTCATCTCCATAACTCTTTTCATCTTGGAAACCTGAAACTCTGTACCCATTAAACAATAACTCGTCATTTCGTTTCTCGCCAGCCTCTAGCAACCACCATCCTACTTTCTGTCTCCAAAATTTTGTCTACTCTAAATACCTCATATAAATGTAATTATGCAGTATTTTTCTTTATTTCACTCAGTGTCATGTCCTTAAGGTTCATCCATGCTGTAGAATTTCCTTCCTTTTGAAGGCTAATAATGTTCCATTGTATGTATACACCATTTTTTTCCTATCCATTCATCCACTGATGGACACTTGTGTTGCTTCCATGTTTTAGCTATTGTGAATAATGCTGCTATGAGCATGGGTGCACAAATATCTTTTTTTGTCCCTGATTTCAATTCTTTTGTGTATATACCCAGAAGTGGAATTGCTGGATTATATGGTAAATCTAATTTTTTTTTTTAAGGAACTGCCATACTGTTTTCCACAGAGGCTGTACCATTTTACATTTCTCTTTGGAGGAATGTCTATTCAAGTCCTTTGACCATTTTTGAATTGGGTTGTTTGTTTTTTTGTTGTTGGGTTTTAGGAGTTCCCTATATACTCTGAATATTAATCCCTTATCAGATATATAATTTATGAATATTTTCTCCCATTCTGTGGGTTGCCTTTCTCTCTGTTGAATTAAAATGAAAAAATTAAAATAAAATAAACTTTCATGAAGTCCAATTTGTCTGTTTTTTTCTTTTGTTATTTCTGCCTTTGGTGTCATATCCAAGAAATCATTGCTAAATCCAATGTCATGAAGCTTTTTGTCTTATGTTTTCTTCTAAGAATTTTATATCTTTAGTTCTTTTTTTAAAAATGTCTTTATTGGAGTATAATTGCTTTACAATGTTGTGTTATTTTCTGCTGTATAACAAAGTGAATCAGCTATATGTATATATATATCCCCATATATCCCCATATCTCCTCCCTCTTGCGTCTCCCTCCCATCCTCCCTATTCCACCCCTCTAGGTGGTCACAAAGCACCGAGCAGATCTCCCTGTGCAATGTGGCTGCTTCCCACTAGCTATCTATTTTACATTTGGTAGTGTATATATGTCCATGCCACTCTCTCACTTCGTCCCAGCTTACCCTTCCCCCTCCCCGTGTCCTCAAGTCCATTCTCTACATCTGCATCTTTATTCCTGTCCTGCCCCTAGGTTCATCAGGACCTTTTTTTTTTTTTTAGATTCCATATATATGTGTTAACATACGGTATTTGTTTTTCTCTTTCTGACTTACTTTACTCTGTATGACAGTCTCTAGGTCCATCCACTTCACTACAAATAACTCGATTTCATTTCTTTTTATGGCTGAGTAATATTCCATTGTATACATATGCCACATCTTTTTTATCCATTCATCTGTCGATGGACACTTAGGTTGCTTCCATGTCCTGGCTGTTGTAAACAGAGCTGCAATGTACATTGTGGTACATGACTCTTTTTGAATTATGGTTTTCTCAGGGTATACGCCCAGTAGTGGGATGCTGGGTCGTACGGTAGTTCTATTTTTGGTTTGTTAAGGAACATCCATACTGTTCACCATAGTGGCTGTATCAATTTACATTCCCACCAATAGTGCAAGAGGGTTTCCTTTTCTCCACACCCCCTCCAGCATTTATTGGTTGTAGATTTTTTTTTTCTTTTTTTTTTGCTGTACGCGGGCCTCTCACTGTTGTGGCCTCTCCCGCTGTGGAGCACAGGCTCCAGACGCGCAGGCTCAGTAGTTGTAGCTCACGGGCCCAGCCGCTCCACAGCATGTGGGATCTTACTGGACCGGGGCACGAACCCGTGTCCCCTGCATCGGCAGGTGGACTCTCACCCACTGCTCCACCAGGGAAGCCCTGTTTGTAGATTTTTTGATGATGGCCATTCTGACCGGTGTAAGGTGATACCTCACTGTAGTTTTGATTTGCATTTCTCTAATGATTAGTGATGCTGAGCATTCTTTCATGTGTTTGTTGGCCATCTGTATATCTTCTTTGGAGAAATGTCTATTTAGGTCTTCTGCGCATTTTTGGATTGGGTTGTTTGTTTTTTTGATATTGAGCTGCATGAGCTGCTTGTATATTTTGGAGACTAATCCTTTGTCAGTTGCTTCATTTGCACATATTTTATCCCATTCTGAGGGTTGTCTTTTCGTCTTGTTCATGGTTTCCTTTGCTGTGCAAAAGCTTTTAAGTTTCATTAGATCCCATTTGTTTATTTTTGTTTTTATTTCCATTTCTCTAGGAGGTGGGTCAAAAAGGATCCTGCTGTGATGTATGTCATAGAGTGTTCTGCCTATGTTTTCCTCTAAGAGTTTTATAGTGTCTGGCCTTACATTTAGGTCTTTAAGCCATTTTGAGTTTATTTTTGTGTATGGTGTTAGGTAAGGGTCCAACTTCATTCTTTTGCATGTGGATGTCCAGTTTTCCAAGTACTGTTTGTGGAAAAGACTGTCCTTTCCCCATTGAATGGTCTTGACACCCTTGTCAAAAATCATTTGACCATATATGTGAGGGTTTATTTCTGGGCTTTCTATTCTACTTCATCAGGCTATATGTCTGTCTTTATGCAGTACCAGTGTTTTGATTACATTAGTTTTATTGATTTCAAATTTTATCCCATCGTAGTTGGAGAAGATAATTTGTATGATATTTATCTTTTTAAAACTATTGATACTTAATTTGTGGTCTAACATATGGTCTATTCTGGAAAGTGTCCCATGTGTGGACAGTTAACTTTTTCTGATTTTTTTTTTGTTGTTTCAAAGATGTTTTGCTTTGTCATTTAATTTTCTTATGACCTTTTGGATATACTCACATGTTCTGGCTCTTTCTAATGTGATTTATTTTTCAATTGCTTTTTATGCTTAGAAATTCCTTTTCCAAGGTCAATTAAATATTCTCAATTGTTCTAGCTTTTTTTTTAAATTCAGAAACACGGTATCTTCTTATGTATATTTGTGGGAACCTCTTAGAGGTTTTCTTTATACCAGTCACAACACTCGTTATCCACTTACCTGAGAAAAGAGTTCAGAACCTGGGATTACAGATCTTGGTTGTAAAAGTTATATTTTACATAATAGATCTTCTTTCAAACATGACTTTTGACGTATTCATTAGGTCCTAAACACATATGTGACATTATCTACTTAATGTTATGGTTAAATAGTTTGGTTTCCTTGCTCAGTGCCAGTTGTTTAATATTATGACTTTTCCATTTTAGTTCTTGACTTCTTGGTTAGACAAAAGTCTTGAAACATTTAGCACAGCCAGGCTCAATTTTCTTTACTAGTCTCTAGTACGCATCTATGTAAGTATAGTTTGCTGGTCTGAAGAAGGAATCATTTGTATCTTTTGCATTAAGTCTCTGTTGATGGCAAGAGGCAGAATTGTCTCACTTAAGCCAGCTAAAGCAAAGAGAAGGGGTCTCTTGGCACATATAGCTGGGAAGAAGAGGACACAAGTCATGTGGGTTTCAGGCATGGATGGATCTAGCACTCTCTCTCTTGTGCATATTTGGTTGTTTCTCTCATTCTTTCCTATGGCAGATGACCTTCTTCCATTTGGTAGGAAGAAGGGGTGGGGGGGGGGGGTCAGGGATGAGGGCACAGAATGCTGCAGATATGCAGCATCGTAGCCAGTGATTCCAGAGGAAAGGCATTTTCCTCCCTCCTCCATCCTAGGATCTATATATCCTATAAAGGAATCTCATGCACCTAGTGTGGGCCATGTCCCTGCTCCTTGGACCAATTCCAGGGGCTGGGTGGTGTTGTGCTGCCTTTGGCCCGGCCTGAGTTACATGCCCACCTCTGTGAAGGTAGAGAGTGGTTGGAAGTTTTATCAGAATCTAATGGAATGAGGAAGGGGAAATTTTCCCAAAAGAAAGAGGTAGGGGATGTACTGTACCAGAAAAATGAAGGAAGGGAGGTTGGGAAGAAAAACATAACTTGGGGCTCACTACATGCCTACTGTCTCATTCTCAGTCATTCTGAACCAATGAAAACACAAAAAACTACATTCCCAGGTATATACTGCCAAGAGTGTTACCCCACCCAAAAGTCCTGTGCTTCTCACGGGATGCAGTGAGCCTACTATTTCCACATTCCTCTCTCCCTTCTCTCACCTCCGCGCCCACCCACTCCAGAACAAGCTGTCAGATGATTGAATATTAACACTAGGTTTGGCCACCTGTTTTTCCTCCTGAAAGTAGAATCAGGAAAAATAAGATATTCTAACTCTTCACTGAATGGCAAAGCAATTTTTAGGGCAGAGAACATGACATAGGTCATGTCATGTTCTCTGAGAACATGATCATTGAGAATTTCCACTGTTGTTTTGCATGGATTCTTTGATATCTACGCAGACCTTACCCTCTAATTTGTCTCTAACTTGTAGGGGCCAAATTTAAGTTGAAAAGAAAGGGGATTCCCTTCAGCTTCATGAGGCCAACCTAGTCTCCAACCTTTAGAGTATTCCAGGGCTCCAGGGACATACCTCTTTTCGTGGCTTTGGTTCACCAAAGATGCCAGACTATGACAGATAATAAAACTGGAAGGGTATGTAATGGCCTGGTCATGGGGGAGCCTTGATTGCCATGCTGAGGAGCTCGGACTACCCTTAGGTAATGGTGTGGCATCAGAGGGTCTTGGGGGAGTAAAATTGTCCAGTTTGCTCTTTGGACATACTGCTGTGGTCTGGTACTGTCACCTTGATGAACTGTACTTTTATTTTTTAATTTAATTTAATTTTTAAATTCTTTTTAAAAATTGAGATATAGTTGATGTACAATATTACATAAGTTACAGGTGTAAAACAGAGTGATTCACAATTTTTAAAGTTATACTCCATTTACAGTTATTATAAAACGTTGGCTATATTCCCTGTTGTACAATATATCCTTGTAGCTTATTTATTTTATATGTAGTAGCTTATACCTCTTAATTCCCTACCCCTGTTTTGCCCCTCCCCCCTTCCCTCTCTCCACTGGTAACCACTAGTTGATTCTCTATATCTGTGAGTCTGTTCCTGTTATATTTTTTGTTATATTCACCAGTTTGTTGTATTTTCTATTTTTATTTTTTTTTATTATTTTGGCCATGCCATGTGGCTTGTGGGATCTTAGTTCCCTGACCAGGGATTGAACCCAGGCCCTTGGCAGTGAAAGTACAGAGTCCTAACCACTGGACTGCTGGGGAATTCCTGTTGTATTTTTTAGATTCCACATATAAGTGATGTCATACAGTATTTGTCTTTCTCTGTCTGACTTATTTCACTTAGCATAATGCTCTCCAAGTCCATCCATGTTGTTGCAATGGCAAAATTGATAAACTGTGCTTTTAAAGAACAGTGTTTTGATTTCTCTGCCTTGGACATTTGCTATTGTACTTTTATAACCTACTCATCTGGGGGGGGGTCCATAAATCTTTGTGAAATATGTTACAAATATGCCCAGCATGGAGGGAGAAGTGCAAAAGAAAAAGGGCTGTCTGGATTATCATCCAAATCCCCATGTTGCAGGAGACTAGCAGGTAGATTATGGACTAAGCAGAGGCTGGAAGCTGAGGGGGTGGCTGGTGACAAGAAGATGAATGACGATCTTAGGATTCTGTGAAGGATCCAGAGGGAGCAGGCTAAATTGGAACCAGATGTTGAAGTCGAGGTGAAACATTTATTTTATTTGTTTATTTAAGAAGATTATAACTTACAGAGCCAGTGAGGTGATTATTGATGTTTCAGGTTTATATACACAATATGAATATGTCTTTTAAGTTGAAAGGCCACATACCTGGAAAACTAGGTTGGCATTTTCATGCATTCCAAATATTTCTGGGTCATCTATCAAAGGCAGGTTTTCAATGTAGTCTTTAAACTCTTGTAGGCTGTCAGCCAAGGGTGCAAAATAGATACCTGTTATTGAAAACACAGAAGGCAATATGTCTCAAATAGACGAGCTTTGAGTACTGCCAGGTTTGGTGCTTCTCTGTCTGTTCAGATGGTCGCTATAATCAACTGCCTCACAGAGAAACAGGAATGGTTTTTCCTCGCCTTCATCCCTGTGTCTAGTTTCTTTACCTTTTCTTGAGGCCTTTACATCTAATCAGTGTCCTAAACTTTCAGGGTGTTAACCTGCAGAACATTTCAAGGTTCTGAGTACCCAGGGATGTGCTACTGAGAGGTGTGTTCCGAATTTACGGAACTTTGAAAACACACAGAATACCACCCACTTTAGAGCAGAAATAATTCAAAACGGTTATCGTACAATAGATATCTTTGTACTCTTACCACCAAAGCCGTTTTGAAGGTGGTCAAGCATGAGGATGGGAGGGTGTGGGGTCTGGGTTGTGAGGACTGGACACAGACAGCTCCTGGATGGAAAACTGAGAGATGCTGTCAACGACTTCTTGGAAAAAGTTGTTTTCCATGATATTGAAAAGTCACCCACCTGATTCAGAATATTTATAATCCTCTTGTAATGTTTCAGGAGAAAAAAATCTTTTCAAAACAGTACGAAGGCATCTTTGATCCCAGGTATCTGTAACTCTACCACCATATGTAATTTCACCTGAAAAGAAGTTTGCATTTAAAAACATTGTTTGCTTTTAATTGATATGCATACCCACATTCTAATAGGTTTATTTATTCACACATTTATTTGGTACTGAAAGTGGAAATAGCACATTGAGTTTCTTCTATTACCCCACCCCCAAAGATAATAAAAGTCAACTTTTAAAAAGCAGAAAAAAAACTAGTATATGTTCTCTCCTAATTATTTTGCTTTTCCCAAATAACTGATACTAAAGCCAGTGAGATCTGTTTACATATTTCTTTCTTCTTCCTGTGTTTTTTCTTCAAAAATATTGATTTTGGGTCTTATCCCATCATGGACTGTAGTACTCTAAAACAGACATACTTTCCATGAACCACTGCTTCTTTTGGGGGCCGATGAGCTAAATGAAACCAAAACATTTACAGCAAGCCATTCAAACTCTATACATACCTTATAAATCATTGATATTAAGTCAAGGAAGAAAGATAGATCCATAGTGAAGGAGACAAGTTGCCTCACAGAAATTATGTTATGGGGAACTACAATTTATTGGTATCCCATCTCTTTCCACAGAGAAATTATGCTCCATCATCATCCCCAAGTTACAAGTAGGAAAGTTATCTATTCTGCATTGGAATGATTGTACTGCTGGAGGATATAATTCCCTGGAAAAATTCCAGACCCATTGCTACAATTCATTATTCACCTCTGTAGTTTTCTGAAAAGGATTTTACTTATGATAACTGATATTGCCAACTTCTGAATCCTTTAAATGTTCATCCATTCTCATCTGCATCTCTTTCATTATGTCAAGAAGATTTTTTTAAAAATTCTTTTTCAAGCTGAGATGGTTGGTTGAGAGTAAGTTATTTGTGTTTGGAATCTCAGTAATTTATTTCTTCCAGGATAGTAGCGTCCTGGCTTGCACCTATCTTCCCTCTCCTGTTGAGGCACTTCTGGTCAGTCTTACTGGCTCAGCCACTTAGAGTGAGGACATTGGGGAGTAAGTGCCAGAGCTGATGATCGAGTAACTGACTCCCTGTATTAGCAATTCTAAGAGGGAAGAAAGAGATGCTGCTGTGCTTTCCTGAGAATACTCTTCAGTCACTCTCTGGGAAATCTTGCAACACAAAGTTGGGTTAAATCTTTGTGGTGGGTCCATCTAGCTTCAGACCAACTTGGATCCTGAGGGCTAGATGGGCATATAAAGGTCAAGTTTCTTCAATTGCATCATGGTGTCTGGGAGAGGAGGGTGGCCGGAAAAATGCAGACTCCAATAATTAGTCACTGGTGAGAGGAAAATGTTGCCCTGAAGTGCATTATTCTAAAAAAAATTTCGGGGACTTCCCTGGCGGTCCAGTGGTTAAGACTTCATGCTTCTACTGTAGAGGGCCCGGGTTTGATCCCTGGTTGGGAAACTAAGATCCCACATGCCGTGCGGCACGGCCAAACAAATTTTTTTTAAACAAAAATATTTATAGTTTGAGAAGTAGCACAGAAATATTCACCTTAAAAATCATCAGACTTTGTGATTCTGCATCCAGATTTAGTGTCATGTTTTTCTTGGATCAAAGTGAGTAAACCAGGAACTCGAATAATTTGATTCAGGGTAGATGACTCACTTTTAGGCTTACTTTTAGGACGGAGTCTTCTGGGTTTAGAAGACAGATGTTGGGAGGGGGCGTCTACCATTCACGTCCACCACCTGTCCTGGCCCAGGCATCACAGTTCCTGAGGGTCTCGTTGCAAATCCTGATGTGGTGTCTTCCCCTTCTCTTCCATTCTTGTCCCTGTGGGCTGGCTCAGGGATGGTCCGACACAAACTGGATAGGCCTTAGGTTTGGCTCTGTCTTTGCCCACTTTGAGCTCAGAGCTGTCTCTTGGACTTAGGCGTCCCTGTAGCTTACTCTATAAAATTTTAAGGACCGTCTGCCACCCCCTCCAACCCCAAATACCTTCCCATATTTAAAGCCTCCTTAATCTTTCTCTGTTTATTCTCTCCTGTCTAGTCTCCCCCTTGGTGTTGCTGTATCCCCTTGTTCAATTCTTCACCTTGCTTTTGTTATAGCTTTATAAGTGGTTGCACCTGTTCCCAGCCTAAAAGACTATAATTGCCAACCGTTGCTTATAAGGTAGAGCCCAAATTTATTAACAACACACACAGGCTTTCAAGATGTGCCCGCAGATCACCTTTTTTTTTTAGTTTTGTTGAAGATAAAGCTTTCCTCCATATACATCTCCTCTTTATACTCTGCTCTGGCGCTCATGAACTACTCACAGTGTCTACAGGCATGCCACATCCCGACACTGCTGGGCTTTACCATCACTGTTCTCTCTGCCAGTGTGCTCTCCTGCCTCTTCTCTCCTGCTGAGCCCACCCCACCATCCAGTGCCCCACTCAACCATTGCCCCCTTGGCGGAGATTTCCCAGATTCCTCCAGGTAGCATTATTTGCTCCTTCTGAATTCCCACAGCATTGTCCACACACTTCTATTTGGGTAGTTGTCATACCATATTCTAATTTATTTATTATCTCCATCCCATGAGTTTTTGGTAGGCAGGGACTACATCATCTTTGTATTTCCAGCATTTAGCACAGTGGTACTAACCTGGATTTTCTGGATTAATCCATAAATGACTGCCTAAAATCCCACCACAAGCAAATATCATTGCCTGGATAAAGCATTGCCTTTTTTTCTCCTATTGTTTTTTTTCCTATTGCGCCTTTGTTAAAAATAAATTGACCAGGGACTTCCCTGGTGGTGCAGTGGTTAAGAATCCGCCTGCCAATGCAGGGGACACAGTTTAGGGCCCTGGCCCGGGAAAATCCCACACGCCTTGGAGCAACTAAGCCCGTGCGCCACAACTACTGAGCCTGTGCTCTAGAGCCCGCGAGCCACAACTACTGAGCCCATGTGCCACAACTACTGAAGCCTGCGTGCCTAGAGCCCATGCTCCGCAACAAGAGAAGCCATCACAGTGAGAAACCCGTGCACCGCGACAATGTGTAGGCCACGCTTGCCGCAACTAGAGAAAGCATGCGTGCAGCAAAAGAGACCCAACACAGACAAAAATAAATACATAAATAAATTATTAAAAAAATAAATTAACCATAAATATAAGGGTTTATTTCTGGATTCTCAATTCTGTTCCATTGATTATATGTCTATCCTTATGCCAGTACCATATTGTTTTTTTTTAAAAATTGAATTTAGTTGATTTACAATATTGTGTTAGTTTCAGGTGTACAGCAGTGATTCGCTAACACATATATGTTTATATATCTATATGTCTTTTTCTGATTCTTTTCCTTTATAGTTTATTACAAGATATTGAATATAGTTCCCTGTACTATACAGTAAGTCCTTGTTGTCTCACACTGTTTTGATTATTGTAGCTTTGTATAACTTTTGAAATCAGGAAATGTAACTCTTCTGACTTCATTCTTTTTTTTCAGGATTGTTTTTGCTTTTTGGAGCCCTTTGCATTTCCATCCAAATGTAATCAGCTTGCCAATTTCAGCAACAGTGTCAGCTGAGATTTTGATAGGGATTGTGTTAAATCTATAGATCGGTGTGGGGATTATTGCCGCTTTCACAATATTGTGTCTCTCAATCCACGAGCATGTCATGTCTCTTCATTTATTTAGATTAATTTTCTTTGGCAGTGCTTTGCAGGTTTCAGTGCACAAATCTGCACTTCTTTTGGTAAATTTATCCTTAAGTAGTTTATTCTTTTTGATGTTATCATAAATAGAATTAAAAGTATTTTCTAATTGTTCATTGCCAGTATATAGAAATGCAGTTGATTTTTGTGTATTGACTTTGTATCCTACAACCTTGCCAAACTCATTTGTTACTTCCAGTTTGTGTGTGTGTGTGTGTGTGTGTGTGTGTGTGTGCGTGTGTGTGAATTCCTTAGGATTTTCTGCATGCAAGATCTTGTCATCTGCAAATAAAGATAGGTTTACTTCTTCCATGCTAATCTGGATGTCTTTGACTTCTTTTCTTTGTCTAATTTCCCTGGCTGGAACCTTCAGCACAACACTGAATAGTAGTGATGAGAGCAGATACATCTTTGTCTCATTCCTTTCTATCCTTTTCAAAACACAGTTACGGGCTTCCCTGGTGGCGCAGTGGTTGAGAGTCCGCCTGCCAATGCAGGGGACATGGGTTCTTGTCCCGGTCCGGGAAGATTTCACATGCTGTGGAGCGGCTAGGCCCGTAAGCCATGGCCGCTGAGCCTGAGCTCTGCAACGGGAGAGGCCACAACAGTGAGAGGCTCGCGTACCGCAAAAAAAACAAAACAAAAAAAACAAAACACAGTTACTTCCACAGCAGTAGAAGTTTAGGTAACCAGAAAGGTCAAGTGTTCTAGGAGAGAAGGAAGGGAGAGAAAAGCTAGGAAGCAGAAAATTCAGGGTACATAGAGGGTGCCAGAGAAGAATTCTGCCTAACTCACTGTTATGTTAAGCAATGTTGGCCACACAGGAGTGGCTGAGAGCAGGAGTACAAGGTAGCTTCCCAGGTTCCATGCCTACTTCTCTTGGTCCACCCTGGGGATGGGTCTTCATCCATTTCCATACTGTTTCACTGCCCTTCACTCAAACATGCTCCAAGGTGTCACGTGCTGTTCAAGGCTCTAGATCAGCTGATACCTCTCTGCTGTCCCCCATTTCCCTTGCTCACCAATGAAAACCATCCATTCCCATTCTGCTCTCTCCCTCCCTCACCTCCCAGTGGGAATCTGTTCTTCATTATATGGGTCTACATGGTCTAAATTGTATCTGATTTTGGCAGTAAGATCTCATGTGGCCACAATTCATATTTGTTAAAAATTGTAATTCCTGAAATAGTTTTTCCTTTTTCATAAGTACATCTAACTCAACAGGTCTCGACTAGTCAATCATGTTTCGATTCTTTGAATTTAAGAGCACAGACTCTGGAGGCTGGACTGCCTGCCTTTAAATCTTGGCTTCACCCTTGTTCTTCAGGTTTCTCGTGTGTAAAATAGGGATATAATAGTTTTCACCTTATAGGGTTGTTGTGAGGATTAAATCTGCTAATTCATAGGACATGCTTAAAACATGCTTAGCATGTAGCAAGAGCTATCTAAGTTTTTGCTATTATTATTTGGGAAAACATTCCCATTTCCTATGTGTAAATATTCTTATGATATTCTTAACATGGTCTTATCTTCTCAAAGGCAGTATCAGAAGTCATCACCACCATCACCAAAGGCTTGGGAGGACATCATTTTGGTATAAGCCAGGTGGGCGTAAACCAACAACTGTGTGGTGCACAGCTGGACATCAGATGTGGGCATACTGACCAGTGATGTAAATCAATGCATCCCAGGGAATCTTTCCTTTTTGACAGTAAAGGTTGAGGTTCAGTAAAGCACATTCCCTGTCACTGTCATTAAATTCATAGCAGATATTCCAACCAAGAGGGCCGAACTTTTTTCTCTCCTAGAATAGAAAATGAAAATGGTCTTAAAGTTTGATAAAATTAATGGTGTAAAATACTGAAAACTCAAAGGTTTCTGTTGAAGTTGAGCATCCTCATTGTGCAAAATCGGTTAAAATCATGACATTCAACTTGAGCCAGGCTTTCAGTTTGGCTGTCACCAAACAGGGCAGGCACCTCTTCCTCCAACACTGGCCTTTTGCTAATTTCCCAAAAGAAAATTTGATATTAGGAGAAATGTGAAAATGTGATAGACTTGTCAAAAGAACATTTGTTCTTCATGGTAAAGTAAAATATTTCTCCATCAAAATAGGGAAAACTATCCCACCTAGAGTCTTTTGGCATAAAAATATTGACACTAGTCACCCATCTGGTGGAGAGAGCTGTCCCCAACTCTTCTAAGAAGTCTGTCTATCACCCAGGCTTTTCAGTCATGCTTGATGTGCTGCTTACATGCTGACTTCTCTATAGTGGCCTTTTTTTTTTTTTTAAACTGATACCCAGAATCTCAATTCTTGTTTCCAAACTCCCCGTAGTGAAATCTTTCCCTTTCTTTGTTATCTCCCATCTCACCTAATTTCTTAATTCTAAACTATTGATTGTATCAGAGGATTGGTCCCACGTTCCCTCCTCTTTTCTTAAATTTATTTAAAAATTTTAAAAATCATTATTATTTTTAAAATTTATTTATTTTTGGCTGCATTGGGTCTTCATTGCTGCATGTGGGCTTTCTCTAGTTGCCGTGAGTGGTGGCTACTCTTCGTTGCAGTGCGTGGGCTTCTCATTTTGGTGGCTTCTCTTGTGTAGCAAGGGCTCTAGGTTCGCGGGCTTCAGTAGTTGTGGCACATGGGCTCAGTAGTTGTGGCTCATGGGCTCGAGAGCGTAGGCTCAGTAGTTGTGGAGCATGGGCTTCGTTGCTCCACAGCATGTGGGATCTTCCTGGACCAGGGCTTGAAACCGTGTCCCCTGCATTGGCAGACAGATTCTTAATCACTGTGCCACCAGGGAGGTCCCTTTAAATTTATTTTTTAATTTTTATACAATTTTTAAAGGTTACACTCCATTTACAATTGTTACAAAATATTGGCTATATTCCCTGTGTTGTACAATACATCCTTGAGCCTGTCTTACACCCAATAATTTGTACCTCCCCCTCTGCCACCCCAGATAGCCTCCCCACCCCATAACCACTACTTTGTTCTCTGTATCTGTGAGTCTGCTTCTTTTCTATTATATTCACTAGTTTGTTGTATTTTTTTATTTTTATTTTTAATTTATTTTTTATAATTAAATATTTATTTATTTATTTGGTTGCACTGGGTCTTAGTTGCAGCAGGCAGGCTCCTTAGTTGCAGCATGTGGGCTCCTTAGTTGTGGCATGCGAACTCTTACTTGCGGCATGCATGTGGGATCTAGTTCCCTGACCAGGGATCGAAGCCCGGCTCCCTGCATTGGGAGTGCGGAGCCTTAACACTGAGCCACCAGGGACGTCTCTGTTGTATTTTTTTTTTTTGCGGTATGCAGGCATCTCACTCTTGTGGCCTCTCCCGTTGCGGAGCACAGGCTCTGGATGCGCAGGGCCAGCGACCATGGCTCACGGGCCCAGCCGCTCCGTGGCATGCGGGATCTTCCCTGACCGGGGCACGAACCCGTGTCCCCTGCATCGGCAGGCGGGCTCTCAACCACTGTGCCACCAGGGAAGCCCTCTGTTGTATTTTTTTAAATAACTTTTTTTTATAACTTTTAAAAACAGATTTATTATTTATTTATTTATTTATTTATTTTTGGCTGTGTCGGGCCTTAGTTGCAGCACACGGGCTTCTCTCTAGTTGTGGCGCTCAGGCTCCAGGGCCTGTGGGCTCTGTAGTTGCGGTGAGTGGGGTCCAGAGAGCATGGGCTCTGTAGTTTGTGGCACGGAAGCTCTCTAGCTGAGGTGTGTGAGCTCAGTAGTTGTGGCGTGCAGGCTTAGTTGCCCCCGTGGCATGTGGGATCTTAGTTCCCCAACCAGGGATCGAACTGGTGTCCCCTGCATTGCAAGGCAGATTCTTTACCACTGGACCACCAGGGAAGTCCGTGTTGTATTTTTTAGATTCCACATGTAAAGTGATATCGTATAGTGTTTGTCCTTCCTTTCTCTGCCTGACATTTCACTTAGCGTAATACCCTCCAAGTCCATCCATGTTGCTGCAAATGGCAAAATTTCATTCATTTTTATGGCTGATTAGTATTCCATTGTATATATATACCACATCTTTTTTATCCATTCATCTGTTGAGGGACACTTAGGTTGGTCTATATCTTGGCAACTGTACCATGTTTCCTCCTCTCCATCTCAAAATTTCCCTAAATCTTAAACCATCCCTCATCTCAGCTGCTTTTGTTAATAGAACAAAGGCCTCCCGCTGGGAGCCCCAATCCCAGCCTCTCTGATCTCCTCTAGGACCTTGTTTACTTATTTATCCCACATTTTGCATCTTTAATCTTTGTTTCTTCTCTACTGATTCTTCATCTGCAGACCACACACATTTGAAAACCAGGCAGCCTGTCTAATCAAGACCCCATACAGAGATATGGAGCTGGAGTCAGAATTCTGGTACAAGGGCCACAGGATGGACACCAGATCAGGGCAGTGAGGTCTGAACAGAGGGGGAAAGGAGTGCCCAGTTGAAGGCCACTTTTCAGGGGACTTGGAGCTCTAATCACAGGGAGGAAGCTGTTAAGGGTCTAAGCCCACTCCAACAGGAGCAGGTGAGAGTGAAATTATTGTAAGAAAAATGAAGACTTGCCGACTGACAAGATATATATGTGTAAAGGAGGAAGAATAAAAATAATCCTGAAACAGTGTAGGTGATTGAGAGAATGGGGCCACCGATTTCAGGAGCAGACTCTGGAAGGGAAGCAGATTTTGTGAGTGAAGCACAGCTGTGGAGATCAATCTCGTGCTCTTGAATTTGACCTACTGCATTCAACCAGGAGATGGTGCTCCTTAGGTCAGAGCAGAGCTGGGAGGCAAAGCTGTGAGATACAGAGGCAAGGGATGTACAGAGATCAGGGACTGAGTTGAAACAACTTGGGTTCAGACAGAACAGGGCCCTCAGCATTTCACAATGCCATTTGTAAGCTTTTATTTAATTCTTTTTATTGATTTATTTTTAACCTAATACACTTCTTGTCTCTATTAAAATACAAATTGAGTGTACCTGAACAATTGCATGGAAGAAACACATGCCGAATATTATTTGTCTCCATTTTCTTCCAAGTATGTTTTCTTCAAAAAATGAAGGTGTCATTTCGGTAAATGCTCGTCTGATATTTGCACGTAAACCTTTTGGAGGCTCATTGGTTACCTGTAGAGACACCCGCGGCAGAGAGGGTGGTTGTACAGATACACGTTATTTCTGAATAACACAAATAGGCTGAAGCCAGTGAGGGGACGTAAATAACCAATGCCTGGGAGGCGTTCCTGCCCTGTTTGCGCCTGCTGTGTATCTTGCTCGGCCTCAGTCTCTGGAGAATAGGGGGTCCTCAGACCTATAGTGTGTGAACCACCTCAACAAGAACCTCAGACACTTCCATTTGGGGTCCATTTCTCGAAACATAGACCAGAAAGGATGCTCAGGCTTTCTGCACTGGATTTTCTGGTCATCTCGACATACGGCATCACCCCACACTTTGCCTTGATGGTACAGGGCAGACAGGGAAGAGGCATCCCTGGTTCCTGGGTGATCATATGCAGAGGCTTCCCATATATTGGAAACTTCCAGCCTTGCAATCCAGCAACCATACTCCCTGTGGGCCTTCCTGTTTCCCAAGTGCTGGAACATTCTCTTAACTCTGGGAGGGGTTCTGTACTCATTCCTCTGCATCCTTGACGTTTTCTTATAGAGGGGAAGAGTGGAGATGTTGAACGACCAGCAGCACTAGGGCACGTAAGGATGGGCAATGGCCTGGGAAATTCTTTCCCCGCTCACTCTCCGGTGAAGGGACACCGACTCCCGCTTCCCCACCTGGGCCACCTGGACTCTGACACAACCTGACACAAGCCTGGGCTTCCTGGACCCACTCGGCAAACACCCTGAGGCCAATCATGTTACAGGCCAACCATACGTTACCTTGACAGAATTTTGAAGAACTGTAACAGGAAATGTATTACTAGGCATGGAACTTAAAAAAAGTCGAAATGTGTCCTTGATAACAATATCTGTTTAAAACAAAGACAAAATGACAAAAAAGGAAAATGCATACCTCTTAGTAACACTTTTCTGTAAGAAATAATTATTATAGCATAGCAAAAAAAATATGCTGTAAGTTCTGTTTAAAGACTAGGTTTTCTATTTTAAGTATTTTATGTTGTAACATCTTCTAGAATGGAGGTGAGGGGACTCTTTACAGAAGCTCTTCACACAAGTCAGTTTGGCAGTCTAGAGGCTGGCACATTTGAGTAAAGAAATTACTCAATTATTTTCTCAATTATTCAGTTTAATTTCACGTTAATTTTCAATACATGATAGAGATGCTAAGAGCCTTTCCTCTGAAATTGGGAAAATTTTCAATTGAAAGAGAGGACAGTTACTACATTTACGCTCAAGAAGGGGTTTTAGGTTTTGTTTGTTTTTATTTATTTTTAATTTTTTTAGCCATTCAATTTAAGGAAAATTGCGTGAACATGGCCAGAAAGCCCTCTGGAGAAAAAAGAAATTTGTCCCTTCTGCAGAGATGTTGCAAAGGGAGCTCAGGGAGCAGGGAAACAGAGACCTCACATACAGCATCAAGAAGTTAAGTCAATATACGCTTCCTTTCTGAGCTGTGGACAGAGAACCTAAGAAAGAACAAGCTCCATTCCAGGTTCAAAAGGCCAAAGCAGAGCTGGGAAAATCATTGATCGCATCACAGGAAGACACAGGCATCATCAAAGGAGGCCTTTCTTGGCATTGGTCTCTAAGTACAAGTGACGGTGTTTCTCCAACACTCTCGGCTTGCTCCCTCCGAGGCAGGACCCGGGCACTAGCTGTTCCTTCTACCTGAATGCTCTTCCTTTAGACTCCCTTACTTTCTTCAAGTGTTGGTCAAATGCCACCTTCTCAAAGAGGTCTATCTAGACCACGCCATTTAAAACTCCTCACCCCCATTCCATCCCAACCTTTCTGTTTCTCCTTACTTTCTTTTAATTTTTTCCAAAGCACCGAACACATTCTATCATACCTTATAAATTACTTATTTGTTATGTAGTTTGTTCATTGTCTCTCTCCCCTCACTAGCATGTAAGCTCAATGAGGGCAGATGACTATGGTTATTTTGTTCACCAACATACCCTAAGCATCTAGAACAATGCATGGTAAGCGGCAGGTTCTTGAATATTTATTAAATGAATGACTGCAGATTAAAGCTGAATTTATGCTTCTTGGTTTGGTAATCTAAATTCATGAGCTATATTAAATAGCTAAAATTTAAAGTTAATTCTAGTACAATTCTAGAACAGCACTAAAGTTGCTTGTATGGCAAAAACTATTAGGCATAAGTCAAAATAGGCCAGGTTTAGAGAAGCATTTTTTTAAAGTACCTTTTCTCTTATAATTGCAAAAGCATCAAGAATCTTAACTTTCATAGACGTCATAGAAGTTTAGGGCTGGAATGGAATTAGAAATCATCTTAGTTGTGGGACTTCTAGCAATGACGTTATGCAGTCATTTTATTGCGGGGGAAACTGAGGTCCAGAGAAGAGGCGTGATATGTACAGTCAGGAAGTGGTGGGGGTGAAACTCTAATCAGGTCTTAGAATTTCAAGCCCAGAGGGTTTTTTTCTTCCTCTCTCTCTTTTTTCTTTCATTCACTTTCTCTTTTCAGTTTATCACCTAAATGTATTTTTTTTTTCTGGTTCAAGTTAAACATGAGAACTCAAATGGTTAAGTTAATAAACAATTGTAACGAGGGCCAGGAGAGGATTTTTCTAGCCACTTAAACACTTAAAATCCATCAACACCTTCGCTGGCTTCCATAGCCCATCCAGCCTCCTTGAAGGTCTGGCACTCTTGTCCAGGTCATCGTGAAGCTGAACTACAGGTCCATACTTGGAAGGCTCACACAGTACCACTGCAGCAAACTGCTTTTTAGATGACTTCCCAGCATTTTTTTTTCCTAATTATAATCCTAATCAGGATTAGGAACAGTGGTAAAGAACTTCTTGGCATTTTTCTTTAATTATGTAAATAAAAATAAGCCACAGGCCCAGCAGGAAGCAAGCCATCTCTTATTTGCATCGCAAAGAGTGGAAAGAGTGGAGATTCTGGATGGCAGGAAAGAGTGGAGATTCTGGATGGTAGATGCTAATGACTATCTATCCCTGATGGAAGCAGCCTGCAGAAGACAGGGCAGGGGATACCCAGGGAATGAGGGGCCTTCTAGGGGAAGGCTGCTAAGGCCTGGTTGTGGCTTGGTAACCAGTGCAGGCTGGCCGCACTGTAAAGGAGCATCTCTTCAAACTTAATAGGTAGCAATGAGGAAAGTCACATGCAAGATCATGTGCATATCTCTCACCTTCCTAGAAAGCCCTCTGTGGTCAGGGCAAAAAGGAGGACCCCAGAGAAAGGGCCCTGGATATCCCAGGCTGGGTATCCTCCTTCATGGCTTCCAGGGAGAGTGGTAAAGTGGGGTGCACACAGCTTATTACCAATAATACAGTTCCTAAGGTTTCAACTGTTTTTACACTATTATATAAAAATGAGTAGATTCTAAGTCCACTTCTTCTCTCTTTGCAGTCCATTATACTTTCTTGAGTGGGAAAGAAGGTGGTGATATTATAGTTAGTGGTGGCAACCATGACTCATGCTGGGCACCCCCATGAGTGTGTGTGTGTGTGTGTGTGTGTGTGTGTGTGTGTGTGACTATGAGACACATGTGAAGGTTGATTGTCATGTGGGTTACAGAGGATAAAAAGTGGTAAAACACTACTCTGAGAATTGGTTCTAATTTGAACCTTGTTCCTGAACTTCTCTCATTCTGTAGCGAAAGATTTAATTTCCTTGTTTTGTCCTAAGTCCAGTTTCTATTTCTTTTCATCATGCCTAGATATAATTTAGTTTGAATTCGAATGGCCTCCCATAGAAGGCAACATGAAACAGAAATGATCCAGGGGATCATACCTTCAGCTTGGAGTCTGAACATCTTTATTTGAATCTGGGTTGTGTAACTTAACTACACCCCTCTAGATCTCAAATTTCTCCTTTTTAATATGGGTAAAACAATGCCAACAATAAATAATTATTACAAGGATTGGATTCAATAAGAAAGGCCACGCAAAAAAGGTATTATACAAATGCTATGTGCTCCACATACTTGAATCTGTGAAGGTTTTAATTAGCTCCTCCATTGCCAACATCCAAGAAACAGCAAGATGGCAGTTTTGCAAAAATACCCAGTTTCCTGATTTCATTGCATCTTTGATCATTCTTTCAGCAATCGGTCCTTGTCCTTGCCCCAGGGAAATTGACTGCACCCTGAATTGAACAACAACAATGAAATGCTGTTTTATATTATTTTTAAGCAATGCAAGTATCAAGAAATGTAAATATGGTAGGCTCTTGCCTAGCATATGCACGCATTTCAAATCCTCATTCTGATAGATGTGCAAATGTTTTTTCTTATTTTCTTGTTTTTAAAAATAGTTTTTACTATAACACACAGAAGTGCAAAAAACAAATTTATGGTTCTTTGAATTATCTCAGATAAACATCTGTGGTTGAAAAGAGAACTTTGCCAACACTCCAGGGACATTTCTCCTATGCCCCTTTCTACTCCAATCATTTTCCCTTCCTCCATCCTGAAGGTATCCATGGTCCTGATTCCAACGCTATAGGTCAGTTTTTAAAAAAACTTTTGAAAAATTGAAGTGTAACATATTTACAAAAGTACACAAATCATTAGTGTACGGCTTAATGAGTTCTCCTAAAGGGAATGTACGCATGTAGCACCATATAGGGCAAAAAAAAAAAAAAAAAAAGAACATTACTAGCACCCTCCCAATCAGTATCCTTCCTTATTCTCAAAGGCAACAACTATTTTGAATTCTAACACCATAGATTAATTTTGCTTGTTTTTGAATTTATATAAATGGAATCAAATAGCATATATATTTTTATATTTGGTCTATTTCGATCAACAATATTTCTTTAGATTAATTCATATTATTGTGTGTCATTGTAGTTCATTTTCATTGCTGAATAATATTCCACTGTGTGCTTATATCCCAATTCATTCATCCATTCTGCTCTTGATGGACATTTGGGTTATTTCTGGTTCTTAGTTGTTGCAAACCATGCTGCCATAAACATTCCATAGATGTCTCTTGATATACATGTACTCTGTTTTTATAAAAAAATTATTTTAATTTGTTTATTTTTGGCTGCGTTGGGTCTAAGTTGCTGTGTGTGGCTTTCCCTAGTTGCAGCAAGTGGGGGTTACTCTTCATTGTGGTGCGCGGGCTTCTAATTGCGGTGGCTTCTTTTGTTGTGGAGCACGGGCTGTAGGTGCATGGGCTTCAGTAGTTGTGGTGCATGGGCCCAGTAGTTGTGCCTTGCAGATTCTAGAGCACAGGCTCAGAAGTCGTGGCACATGGGCTTAGTTGCTCTGTGGCATGTGGGATCTTCCTGGACCAGGGATCAAACCCGTGTCCCCTGCATTGGCAGGTGGATTCTTAACCACTGCGCCACCAGGCAAGTCCATACATGTGTATACCGTTTTGTTGTGTATATCCCTAGGAATGGAACTGCTGTTTGACAGAGTATGTGTATGTTTAACTTTTTTTATAATATCAAACTGTTTTTCAAAGTGATGCCACCATTCCACACACCTACCAGCAATAGATGAGAGTACTTGTTTTTTCCACATCCTTGCTGACACCTGGTGGATATATAATGGTATCTCACTGAGGTTTTAAATTGTTTCCCCTTTACATAGGTTTATTTATTCGACTTTGGCTATTCCCTTTTATATCCCTCCCCTCTTTTTTTCTACTGGTTCACTTGTATTTTTCTTATTGATTTCTGAGAGTTCTTTACATTGGATATAAACCCTTTGTTATTATTTATTTATTTTTATTGTCTCCATAGTTTTGCCTTTTCCAGAATGTCATATACTTGGAATCATACAGTATATAGCCTTTTCAGATTGGCTTCTTTCACTTAGTAATATGCATTTCATGGCTTGATAGCTCATTTCTTTTGAGTACTGAATAGTATTCCATTGTATAGATATATCATGGTTTATTTATCCATTCATGTACTAAAGGACATCTATGTTGCTTCCCAGTTTTGGCAATTATGAATAAAGCTGCTATAAACATCCTTGTGTAAAGTAGGTTCTTGTGTGAACATAAGTTTTCAACTCTTTTGGGTAAGTACCAGATTGCTGGCTCATATGATAAGAGTATGTTTAGTTTTGTAAGAAAACACCAAACTGTCTTCCAAAGTGGCTGTACCATCTTGAATTCTCACCAGCAATGAATGGGAGTTCCTGTTGCTAGTATGCATTAATACAACCTATTTCATGTCCAGTAACCTTGCTAAATCCATTAAATAATTTTAAGATACCATTTATCAGAGTAGAAGAATGTCTTATTTCTGGCTTTCTCTTTTTAAGAAATGATTTCCAGATTCTTAGTTTACTGAGACTTTTCCCCCCATGAATGCATGTTGAATTTTAACAAATGCTCTTTCTGTGTCTATTTAAATAATAGTTTTCTTCTTTTTTAAAAGGATTTCTCTCCTTTATTCTTTTAATGTGATGAATTAGTTTTCAATATTTTAACCATCCTTACATTACTGAAATAAACCCAGCATTGTGGGAAGGTTTTTTGTAATGAATTCAATTAACTATTATTGGACTATTTAGATATTCTGATTATTCTCAGTTTCTTTTAAAGTTGTGTTTTTGGAAGAATTTTTCCATTTCATTAAAATTTTCAAATTCATTGGCAAAATTAAAAAAAAGTAACATGCTCTTATGACCATTTTAATGTCTGCTGGTCTGTAGTGATATTCTCTTATTCATTCATGATACAATTTTTTTGGACCTCTTTCTCTCTCTCTCTCTGTCTGTCTCTCTCAGTAGTTTCAGCAGAGATTTATATTTTATTAAACTTTTCAAAAAAAAACTTCTGTTCTTTTAGATCTTGTCCATCGAATGTGTATTTTCTATGTCACTAATTTCTGCTCTTAGCTTATTATTTTTTCCTTCTGTTAGAGTTTAATAATTAAGTTTCAGATTGCCTAATTATTCTTAGTGGGAATATTAGCTTGACATTTCTGAAACCAGAAGTTATTAAACATGCATAAATTTACTGTTAGGTGCCTCATTTCTAAACCTTAATGGTTTTTGATATGTTACACTGTTTTTGTCATTTACTTCCACTTATTGGACAATTGCTGTTATGATTTCCCTTGAACAGACAGATTGTTCAGAGGACATTTTTTTCTTTTCCAAATATTAAAAAAATTAAGATTGATTTCTAAGATTTACTGTGGGCAGAGAATGTTTGTCATCTTTTTGAAATACGTGTCTTTTTCAGAACATGGTTAATTCTTATAAATGTTCCTTATGTACTTAAGATCTTGCATTTGTTCTATTTGTTGAGTGTAAAGAGCAAGGTTGTTAATTTCATTAATTCATTGTCGAAATATTTTATATCCTTACCAATTTTGCAAATCTTATGTGCTTCACAGTAGTTATCATTATAGATGTGTTAAAAATTTCCACATTAATGTTGATTTACCAGTTTCTCCTTGTATCAATTTCTCCAGTTGTTGCTTTACATATTTCAAGCTTTGTTAGTTGTTTACAATTGGTGTTTCTTCTTTGTGTTTTTTTTTCTTGTATATCATATATTCCCCTCTTTATCTCTAATATGTATATATCTTTCCTCAAACTTGATTTCGTGATATGCATTGGAACTGTTAACAGCTTTCTTTTGGTTAGTATTTGCATAGTATATCTTTTGCATCTCTTTATTTTCTATCTTCCTGTGCTGTTTTTGTGTTGCATTTACATTTTCTAAGTAGTATAGAATTGAATGTTGTTTTGAAAATCCAGTTTGATTTTCTTTATCTTTTCACAGGTGAGATATTTACTCTTATTTAGGTAACGGTTGGCCAAAAAGTTGGTTCGGGTTTTCATAACATGGAAAACCCGAACGAACTTTTTGGCCAACTAAATATTTGGATTAATTTCTACTCTTTCGTTTGACTTTTTGGTTTACTATGTTTTATCTTTGAAGTTTTTTCTTCTTCTCTCCTATCTAATGTTGGATTAAAATTTGCATTGTATATTCTTCTTTTGTCCCTCTGCTGGCTTGGAAGCTATACATTATATATTATTTCAGTATTTTCCCTTAAAATTTCAACATACTCATTCAGCTACAAATTTTCCTACAGCAATATAGAGCTATTCTGTACTTCTTTTTTCCTCCTGAATACATCAGGAACTTAGCACACATTAACTACTATTAACACCCCTCTCCATTCTCTGATTGCTGTCTTGAATTGTTTTACCTTTAATAAATTCCTATGAAATATTTAAGACATACAAAAGTTATAAAGTTAATATTTACAATAAGTATCCAAGTACCCGCAACCCAGCTTAAGAAGTAAAACATTATCTACATGATATAAGTCTGCAGCGTGTCCCTCCCTGTTCACTTCTTTCATTACCCAAACTTCACCTCCCAAGGTCACTACTATCCTGGTTTTAGTATAACTTCCCTATTTTTCTTTATACTGTTATTGAGAAAATATGACTTCCTAAACAATGTATAATATATATGTTTAAAAATTTTATACATTATATCAAACTTCTCCAATATTCTGTAGTTTCTGTGCAACTTAAATCTTTTGCTCAATATTAGTTTGTGTGACCCATCCATATTGATATACGTAGTCATAGTTATTCATTTTCATGGCTATAGTGTATTGTATTTAATTTTATGAATAAACCACAATTTATATAATCATTTTTCTAGGTGGGCAATTTGGTTGTTTCCAGTGCTTTTTTTTTGGTATTATAAACGTTTCTCCAAATGTTCTTGAACATGGCTTCTTGCATGCCTGTGACTGATTTTGTTGGAACACGCAAATTCAGTAGTGAATTGTTGGGATATGGGGAATGCTACCTTCAACTTTAATACACTGCTAATAATTCTTCAAAGTGATTTTAACCAATTTTTTACTCCCTCTTGCAATATGAATGTTTCTACAGCTCCCTATCTTTGCCAACATTTTGCTAATTTGATGAGTATGAAATGACATCTTCTAATGGTTTGAATTTGTTGTTTCCTAATTACTTGTGAGGTTGGACATCTTTTCATATGCTTATCAGGATTTAGATTTCCTTTCTGAGAATTTCCCTTTCACGTTTTTTGTCTTTATTCCTATCGAACTGTTTTCTTTTTCTTATTAATTCACAACAGCTCTTAAAAGTTCTGTATACTAATTCTTTGGTAGGACTTCAGAATCAAAGGCAAATGTGTAAGACCATTTGATGGTCAATTTTATGTGTCAACTTAACTGGGTCACATGGTGCCCAGACATTAGGTCAAACATTATTCTGAATGAGTCTGTGGGGGTGCTTCTGGGTGAGATTAATATTTGAATCAGTAAACTGAGTAAAGCAGATTGCCCTCCTTAATGTGGATAGGCCCCATCCAATCAATGGAAGACCTGAATAGGACAAAAAAGCTGAGTAAGAGGGAAATCCTTTTGCCTGACTGTTTGAGCTGGGTCATTGCTTTTTTTCTGGCCTTTGGATTCAGATAAAAACACTGGCTTTTCTTGGGTCTTGAGCTTACTAGCTTTCAGACTGGGACTTATTACTCCTGGCTTTCAAGCCTCTGGACTTGGACTAGAACTACACATCATTTCTCCTGGGTTTCTATCTTGCTGACTGCAGATTTTGGGTCTTATCAGTCTCCATAATCATGTAAACCAGTTTCTTATTTTACATACATAATATATATACACATATATAGGATAAAATATAGATAGGGTATTATATACATATTATATTTTTATACATCCCATTGGTTCTGTTTCTCTGGAGAAGCCTGACTAATATAGATTATGAACTTCAAAGAACAGATGGGATCCATCATCTTGTAATTGCCAGTCCAGGGACCAGGCCAGACCAGCCACTCCATGCAAGGGCCTGTCAGAGCTGGAGATGACTTCCTAGATATGAGACCCCCTACTCTCCTCTGACACTCTGTGGTCTTGTGCACTTTCCTACCCATCAGGACACCATCTTGGGGAGGAGTGGGGGAAGAAGGAGTCAGGAAGACTGAACTTTCATGAGAAAGAAGCCAAATCAACTTACCCTGGAGACATTTAAACCAGAAGAAAATATAATATTGTAAATTCACAAGTTTAAACTTTCCCCTCCCTCTCTTAACCAGCAGAGTAGAAGCTCAGGAGAAAGATGAGATTAATAATACAACATAAAGAGCTATGGAATTTTTTGCACATTTGAGCATAAGGAATAAACTACAATCCTTTTACAGTTACATTAAAATTGTCTTAAATAACTAATCACTATTGCATTAGATTATTATACTTCAACATTTTAAACAATCTCCCCTTTGCTCAAATGAAGTTTACATCTGATCTTATGATATTTAACACCATTTAACAACATGCATAGCTAAATATTAAAGTGTCTTAATTTATTTAGTAAGGAATACCTGAATTAGGAATTTACACTCCACAAAGGGAAGAAAAAAGGCAAATTTTAACAAGGAGATGTTCATATGAATTATTAAAACTGCACAATATGACCTTACCGTTCTGAATACCCGCTGTCCCGGGCAAACCTCTGAAATGCACCCATGGGATCTGAGCCTGTGCTTAAGATAAATACCAGGGGAGTTTTGTATGACATGTCTTGATACAGAGAGGGCAGGTCCATGGGTGGTGTCTCTACAAAGGATTTCCCAAGAGTTTCTATTACAAAGTCTGTAAGAGCAAAAACCACCTGAAAATTGAAAGGAAAAACATTACAAAAATACTGGATGAGGTTCCAATTCAACAATGTATCAGAAATTCTAGCCAGACCTATTAGGCAGGATAAAGAAATAAGGAATTCAAATCAGAAAGGAAGAAGTAAAAATGTCACTATTTGCAGATGATAAGATCTTATACAGTTGACCTTTGAACAACATGAGTTTGAACTGCACAGGTTCACTTATACGGTGGATTTTTTCCAATAGAAATGTACTATAGTACTACACAATCCATGGTTGGTTGAATCCTCAGATGAGCAACCACAGATACAGAGGGCTGACTGTAAAGTTATATGTAGATTTTCTATTGTGCAGAGGGCCAGTGCCCCAACCTCTGCATTGTTCAAGGGTCATCTGTGTATAGAAAATCCTAAAGACTTCACCAAAAAACCGTTAGACCTAATAAATGAATTAAGTAAAGTTGCAGGATACAAAATCAACATACAAAATCAGTTGTGTTTATACACACTACAGTGAAATATCTGAAAGAGAAATAAAGAAAACTATCTTAAATCAGAAAGGAAAAAACAAATACTGTATATTAATGCGTATATGTGGAATCTAGATAAATGGTATAGGTGATTTTATTTGCAAAACAGAAATAGAGACACTGATGTAGCGAACAAATGTATGGACACCAAGGGGGGAAAGGGAGCAGGTGGGATGAATTGGGAGACTGGGATTGACATATATACACTATTGATACTATATATAAAATATATAACTAATGAGAACCTACTGTATAGCTCAGGGAACTCTATTCACTGCTCTGTGGTGACCTAAATGGGAAGGAAATCCAAAAAAGAGGGGATATATGTATATGTATAACTGATTCACTTTGCTGTACAGTAGAAACTAACACAACATTGTAAAGCAACTATACTCCAATAAAAATTAATTATAAAAAATAAAATAAAAAATAAATTAAAAAAAGAAAACTATCCACTTCCAATAGCATCAAAAACAATAAAATACTTAGGAATAAATTTAACCAAGGAAGTGAAAGATTTGTACACTGACAAGACATTGATAAAAGAAATTGAAGAAGACATAAACAAATGGAAAGATATCCTGTGTTTGTGGATTGTAAGAATTAATATTGTTAAAATGTCCATACTACCCAAAGCCATCTATAGATTCAATGCAATCCCTATCAAAATTCCATTGATGTTTTTCACAGAAATAGAAAAAAATTCCTAAATTTATATGGAACCACAAATGACCTGAAATTGCCAAAGCAATCCTGAGAAAGAAGATCAAAGCTGGAGGCAGGACACTTCCTGAATTCAAATTATATTCCAAAGGTGTAGTAATCAAAACAGTATGGTACCGACAAGAAAACAGACACGTAGATGAATGGAACACAACTGAGAGCCCAGAAATAAACCCACACATATATGGTCTACTACTAATATTTGACAAGAAAGCCAAGAATAATCAATGGGGAAAGAATAGTCTCTTCAATAACTGGTGTTGGACAAACTGGACATTCACATGGCAAAGAATGAAATTGGACCGCTATCTTACACCACTCATAAAAATCAACTCAAGATGAATTAAATATTTAAATATAAGACCCAAATCCATAAAATTTCTAGAAGAAAACAGAGGGGAAAATTTCCTTGGCATAGTTTTAGCAACGAGTTTTTGGATATGACGCCAAAAGCACAAGCAATGAAAACAAAAATAAACAAGGGACTATACAAAACTAAAAAGCTCCTGCACAGCAAAAGAAGTAACCAACAAAATAAGAAGGCAACCTATGGAATGGGAGAAGGTATCTTAAAACCATACATCTGATAAGGTGTTAAAATCCAAAATATGTAAGAAACTCATGCAACTTAATAGCAAAACCAAACAATCTGGTTAAAAAATGGGCAAAGGATCTAAATAGGCATTTTTCCAAAGGAGATAAACAAATGGCCAACAGGTACATAAAAAGGTGCTCAACATCACTAATTATCAGGGAAATGCAAATCAAAACTACAATGAGCTATCACCTCACACCTGTTAGAATTGCTGTTAACAAAAAGACAAGAGATAAGTAGTGTTGGTGAATAAAAGGGAACCCTTTTGCATTGTTGGCAGGAATGTAAATTGGTGTAGCCACTATGGAAAACAGAATGGAGGTTCCTTAACAAATTAAAAATATAGCTACCAGATGATCCAGTAATCCCACTTCTGGGTATTTATTTGAATGAAATGAAGCCACTACCTTGAAGAGATATCTGCACCCCCATATTCATTGCAGCCTTATTCACAATAGCCAAGACATGAAAACAATCTAAATATGCATCCACAGATTAATGGGTAAAGACATTTGGTAAATATATACAATGGAATATCTTGCCATTTGTGATAGCAAAGATGGACCTCGAGGACATTATGTTAAGTGAAATAAATTAGAGAAAGATAAACACTGTATGGTATCACTTACATGTGGAATCTAACAGAGCTGAACTCATAGAAACAGAGAGTAGAATGCTGGTTGCCAGGGTATTGGGAGGGGGGAGAAATGGGGAGATGTTTCAAAGGGTACAAACTTCCACTTATAAGATGAATAAGTAGTAGCATTCGAATGTATAGCATGGTGACTCCAGTTAACAATATTATATATTTAAAAGTTAAGAGATTAATTCTGAAATGTTCTCACCACACACACACACACACACACACACACACACACGGTAATTATGTGAGGTGATGGATGTGTTAATTAACCATATTGTGGTAATCATTTTGCAATATATGTATGTATCAAATCATCATGTTTTACACCTCTTAAACAATGTTACTTGTTAGTTATATCTCAGTAAATCTGGAAAAAAACAATATAGCTCAGGCAATGTAAATTAAAAAATGTCTCTTTAGGTAACAATTCTATCATTCTAATATATTTTTATAAAAGGAAAATTATAAAGTAACATTTCCCCCCTCCAGAAACAAATTTAATAAAATAATGTAACACTCTTGAGAGACACTCAACATAACAGAAATAGAGGGGAAATTCCTCAACCTGTTAAGAGGTATCAATGAAAACCCCACAGCTAACATCATACTTAATGGTGAAAACTGAATGCTTTTCCTCCTAAGATAGGTACAAGGCAAGTACATCCACTGCCATTACTTCTCTTCAACATTGTCCTGGATGTTCTAACTAGGGCAATTAGTTAAGAAAATAAAATAAAAGATATCTAGATTGGGAAGGAAGAAGTAAAACCATCTCTATTTGCAGATGACAAGATCTTGTATATAGAAAATGCTATGAAACACAGTAAAAGTCTGTTAGAATAAACAAGTTCAGCAGGTTTGCAGTATACAAAAATATACTATACAGCAATCAACTATTTCTCTACAGTAGCAGTGAGAAAACCAACAATGAAATTAAGAATGCAATTCCACTTACAATAGCAACAGAAAGAACAAAATATTTAGAAGTAAATTTAACAAGAGAAATGCAAAACTTAGTCTCTGAGAACTATAAAACATTGTTGGAATAAATTAAAGAAGATCTAAATAAATGGAAAAACACCCCATGTACATGGATTGGAAGACTTAATGTTAAGATGCAAATACTCCCTAAATTGATCTACAGAGTCCAATCAAAATTCTGATTGGTTTCTTTTCAGAAATTTCCAAGCTGATCCTAAATTCATATGGAAACTCAAGGGACCCAGAATAGTCAAAATAATCTTGAAAAAGAAGAGCAAAGTTGGAAGACTCACACTTCCCAATTTTAAAACTTGCCACAAAGCTACAATAATCAACACAGTGCAGTCGTGGCATAAGGGTAGACATATAGATCAATGGACTAGAACTGATATATTAGAAATAAACTCTCACAATTATGGCCAATTGATTTTTGGCAAGGGTGTCAAGATCATTCAATGGAGATAGAAGAGTCTTTTAACAAATGATGCTGGGACAACTGGATATTCACATGCAAAAGAATCAAGTTGGCTCCTTACCTAACACTATATAAAAATTAAATCAAAATGGATCAAAGATCTTGATGTAAGAGATAAAGTTTTATAACTCTTAAAAGAAAACATAGGAGTAAATCTTCATGACATTGAATTAGGCAATGGCTTTTTAGATGTGGCATCAAAAGGATGAGTGACAAAAGAAAAACAAATTGGAAATCACCAAAATAAAAATTAAAAAAATTTTGTGTTTCAAAGGACACCATAAAGAAAGTGAAGACAACCACAGAGTGGGAGAACTTTTTTTCTTTCAAATAATGTATCTGTTAAGGAAATTTTATTTAGAATATACAAAGAACTCTTTCAACTCCATAAGAAAAAGACAAATAGTTTTAAAAAATGGCAAAGGATCTGAAGAGACAGTTCTACAAATAGCCAATAAACACAAGAAAATATGCTCACTGTCATTAGACACAAGGACACCTCAAGAAAATTACAGATCAATATCCTTGATGAATAGATGCCAAATCCTCAATGAAATATTAGCGAACAAAGTTCAAAAATACATTAAAAGGATCATACACATAATCAAGTGGGACTTATTCCAGGGATGCAAGGATGGTTCAACATTCGCAAATCAGTCACTGTGATACACCACATTAACAAAATGAAAGATAAAAAACATATAGGCACCTCAATAGATGCAGAAAAAGGCACTTCCCTGGTGGTGTGGTGGTTGAGAGTCCGCCTTCCAATGCAGGGGACGCGAGTTCTATCCCTGGTCAGGGAACTAAGATCCCACATGCTGTGGGGCAACTAAGCCCATGCGTCACAACTACTGAGCCCACACACCACAACTACTGATCCTGTAAGCCACATCTAGAGAGCCCATGTGCCGCAATAACAGAGCCCACGTGCTCTGGAGCCCATGAACCACAACTAGAGAGAAGCCCGTGTGCCACAATGAAGAGCCCTTGCACTGTGACAAAAAATCCTGTGTGATGCAACTAAGACCTGAAGCAGCCATAAATAAATAAATAATAAATATTAAAAAATAGATGCAGAAAAAGCATTTGACAAAATTCAATACACATTTATGATAAAACTTCCGACAAAGTGGGAACATACCTCAACATAATAAAGGCCATATATGACAAGCCCACAGCTAACATCATACTCAGTAGTGAAAAGGTAAAAGCCTTTCCTTTAAGAACAGGAACAAGGCAATGATGCCCACTCTTACTATTTTTATTCAACATAGTATTGGAAGTCCTGGCCAGAGCAATTAAATAAGAAAAAAAAAAAAGACATCCAAATTGGAAAGGAAGAAATAAAACTGTCACTGTCTGCAGATGACATACTGTCATATATGGAAAACACTAAAGACTCTATCAAGAAACTGTTACAACTAATAAATGAATTCAGTAATATTGCAGGATACAAAATCAAGACACAAAAATCTGTTGTGTTTTTACATACTAATAACAAACTATATGAAAGAGAAAAGAAGAAAGCAATCCCATTTACAATTACATTAAAAAGAATAAAATATCTAGGAATATATTTAACCAAGAGATGAAATACCTGTATATTGAAAACTACAAGACATTAATGATGAAACATTGAAGAAGACACAAATAAGTGGAAAGATATTCTGTGTTCATGGTTGGGAGAATCAATATTGTTAAAATGTCCACAATACCCAAGGCAATTTGCAGATTCAGTGCAATCTCTATCAAAATTCCAATGGCATTTTTCACAGAACTAGAATAAATAATCCTAAAGTTTGTACAGAACTGCAAAAAAACCTCTAATAGCCAAAGCAATCTTGAGAAAGAAGAACAGAGCTGGAGGCATCACACTCCCTGATTTCAAACTATGTTACAAAGCTCAAGTAATTAAAGCAGTATGATATTGGCATAACAACAGACACACAGATCAATGGAACAGAACAAAGAGCCCAGAAATAAACCCAGGCATATATGGTCAGTTAAATTACATCAAACGGGTCAAGAATATAAAATGGGGAAAGGACGGTTTCTTCAATTAATGGTGTTGGGAAAACTAGACAGTCACATGTAAAAGAATGAAACTCAGCCACTATGTTACACTATACACAAATATTTACTCAAAATGGATTAAAGACTCAAACATAAGACTTGAAGCCATAAAAGTCCTAGAAGAAAACATATGCAGTAAACTCCTTGACACAGGTCTTGGTAATGATTTTTTGAATCTGACACCAAAAGCAAAAACAACAAAAGTCAAAATAAATAATTGGGGCTACATCATACCAAAAAGCTTATGCACTGCAAGAGAAACTATCAACAAAATGAAAAGGCAACATATTGAATAGTAGAAAATATTTGCAAATCTTAGATAAGGGGCTAATATACAAAATATACAAATAACTCATGCACCTCAACAGCAAAAAGCCCCCAAACAATCCAATTAAAAAATAGGCAGAAGATTTGAATAGGCATTTTTCCAAAAAAGACATACAGATGGCCAACAGGTACATGAAAAAGGTGCTCAGCATCATTAATCATCAGGGAAGTGCAAATCAAAACCACAATGAGATATCATTTCATACCTGCTAAAATGACTATTATCAAAAAGACAAGAAATAAGTGTTGGTGAGGATGTTGAGAAAAGGGAACCCTTGGGCACTGTTGGTGGGAATGTAAATTGGTGCAGCCACTATGGAAAACAGTGTCTATGTCTGCAAAAAATTAAAAATAGCACTACTGTATGATCCAGCACTCACAATTCTGGGTCTTTATGCTAAGAAAATGTAAACACTAACTTGAAAAGATATATGCACCCCATGTTAACTACAGTACTTTTTACAATAGCTAGGTCATGGAAACAACCTGTGTCCATCAATGGATAAATGAATAAAGAAAATGTGGTATATATATGTACACACACAATAGAATATTATTCAGGCATGAAAAAGAATGAAATCTTGCCATTTGCAACAACATGAATGGGCCTTGAGGGCATTATACTAAGTGAAATAAGTCAGACAGAGAAAAATAAATATATTACCTCTCTTATATGTGTAGTCTTAAGAACAGCAACAACAACAACAAACTCCTAGATACAGAGAACAGATTGGTGGTTGCCAGAGAGGGGAAAATGGGTGCAGAGGATGAAAAGGTTAAAAAAAAAAAAAAAGTGTGTGTGTGTGTTTGTGTGTGTGTGTGTGTGTGTGTGTGAGAGAGAGAGAGAGAGAGAGAGAGAGAAAGAGAACGAACTTCATTTCCTAAGATCGGAATTCTTAACCTAGAATTATAAAATCATATGTAGGAGAGCATTCATGCATTTTCTAAGAAGGCCTGCAACTATCATTATATTCTTCAAAGGGTCCAAGTGAAAAAAAGAATCCCTGCCCTCAGGCTGACCTGCAGCCTGTGGCTGGGAAGGGTGGGCAAGTATCCCTTGTGAAGCCCCTTTGCTTCTATCAAAGCCTAGGTGGTGCCCAAGGGGAGTGACTCCGCCCACTTCCGGTTCAGGGCTTGATTCCATTTCCCATTCTATTTATTTCATATTTGCTCCCATGAGCAGCAGCTCTGACCACAGCCTGAAGGCCTGTCTCTGAGCTCTTCTAGGCCCTTCTCCTCTGGGACCCTCTTCTCCCAGTAGGCCCTCCCTCCAGTCCCTGCTAGGCTTCCCCAGCCAGGGTACTACTCCACGTCTAGCTGCTGCTCACCCCTTACCTCCCCACCAAATTGGATGTTGGTTTGACACAGGAAATGATTTATATGAGAAGTTGAGAATATCACCCCTTCAAAGAGATTCTCCTTGGTTCCCACCCTAAACTAGCTTTCACTCTATTACTTTTACTGAAACTTCCCATTCATGTCCTTCCAAGAACTTTTTGCAAATGGAAAATATTTTATTCTTTTTTTCCCCCTCTCTCTCACTAGAATGTGAGCCCATGGGAATATGGACTTTGAATTTTTTCTTTTTCACAATTGTAGCCTCAGTGCCTAGAATACAATAATTACTTACCAAGGTAATTGTTAAATGTTCTATGAACAGAAGCTAAGAGAAAGTTACCAGTCTTCAAATATTGGAAGGTGACTCTCAGGTCTTTCCTGAGTCTGGTCTTCTCTGGACCAGAGAAATGGGAATGCTGGCTGGGAGACAAGGCCTCACAGCAGGTGGGATCTTGCATGGACATAGCCGACCAGCATCTCTTCTCCAGGAAATCTTCCAGTAGTCATATTTTTACTGTATGATGCAATTTCCCTATCCATAGCTGACTGGACCAGGGGTAAAACTTAAGTCAAGCTGGACCAATCAGAATCTCTCTCTTAAGAATTTGAAACTAGAGGAACAGTTTATAGTTGAGAGCTGAGTGCTGATAATTGCAATACTACAGAACTATGTTCATTGAACTGCCCAGATTATTACTCTTCCTGAAGCGTGATTAATTGGCTTTTCCTTGAAAGAGGAAATGAGCTACCCCCCAGTATCTTTTAATTTTAATAAATCATTTTTTTCTTAAACTTATTAAGTTTACTCTCTATGGTTGTAACCTAAAGAACCTAAGCTCATACACAGAGACACAGAACCTGAAAAAACAACAATTTCCTATAGTCTAGAATTTTCTAGCACATGTCTTAATCTTTAAAACTCCTTCTTCTTTGGGGCACCTGCCACTTAGTCATCCTTCATTCTTGTCAGCATCCAACCTGGTAGCCACTGTCCCATATTCACTGAAGACTTTCCATCTGCTCATAGCTTTCCTCTCCATTCATGTCTGTTCCAATGATTTATCAACTGTGTCTCACCATCTGGGGTGACACAACCCAGGTTCAGGGTCCATAAGGCCATCCCACACCCTAACACCACAGTTCCTTGACCTCTAACTCTAATGCAGATCATCTCATCACTTCCTCAGTCACCCACACCCATGGCTACCCTCAGGACATTGTCATCACTTAGAACTGCTCATCAGAAATTTTAAGTTCAACTTTGATCACAATCTCTCCCATCCTTCTAGCTGTGCTACTCCTCTAGTCCAACTACATTTGCTTCCAAAGAAACTTTCAAGGTTTTTCCTCTTCTCCCAGTCTGTAAGCTCCTTCTTAGATCTCTCCTCGTTTATAGAACTACTTTTACCAACAGTCTCAATGGCTTTTTATCCTCTATTCATCTATTGTAATTATTGGTAGCCCAGGTTGACCCCACAGCCTTTCAGTGTTCCTACAGAGATGGCAGAAAATCCTACAGCATAGCCTCAATATTTCCCAGCTATGCTTTGGCTTTCTCCAGCGAGTTTTCTTTCTCTCATTTCTCATAGGAACATCCTCCATTCATTCATTCTGTTGATAACTTGCTGTACCGAAACTCTATACTTCTTTGGTTTCCACGTCACTTCTTTCTCCTGGTGTTCTTCTTGCCCCTCTGCCTCTTCCTTCTCATGGGTTCTTCATCCTTTCTCTCTGCCCTTTCAAAGTTGGTGCTTCTCAGGGTTTCATCCTTTGCCCACTTGTCCTCTTATTCTATTATTCCTCTACCATTTTAACAACTCCTGTGGTTTTACTTTCCAACACAATGCTGATGATTCCCCAATCTCTATTTCTAAGCCATATTTCTCTCTAGATTTTTTTTTTTTTTTTTTTTTTTTTTTGTGGTACGCGGGCCTCTCACTGTTGTGGCCTCTCCTGTTGCAGAGCACAGGGTCCAGACGCGCAGGCTCAGCGGCCATGGCTCACGGGCCCAGCCGCTCCACGGCATGTGGGATCTTCCCAGATCAGGGCACGAACCCACATCCCCTGCATAAGCAGGTGGACTCTCAACCACTGCACCACCAGGGAAGCCCTCTCTCTAGAGTTTTATAACCAGATATTAATTGGTCTCCATACTACTATACACTCTGATACTGGTGGACACTGCAGACTCAGTGACATCTTTCTCTGACATGTTTTTCCTTTCACATTTGCTTAGTTGTTGATACAACCATCCCCTTTGGCACCCATGCAGAAACTAGGAGCAACACAGTTGCCCCATCTCCACATTCCCCTCCATCTTTTTAATCTACTACCTCTATCCTAATTCAGTTTGCCATAACTTAAAAAAAAATTTTTATTGGAGCATAGTTGATTTACAATGTTGTGTTAGTTTCAGGTGTACAGCAAAGTGCTATATATATATATATATATATACACCTATCTCTCTCTATATATATCCATTCTTTTTCAGATTCTTTTCTCATATAGGTTATTACAGAATATTGAGTAGAGTTCCCTGTGCTATACAGCAGGTCCTCTTTGGTAACCATAAGTTTGATTTCAAGATATGTGAGTTTTTCTGTTTTGTAAATAAGTTCATTTGTATCATTTTTTAAATTAGATTCCACATATAAGCAATATCATATGATATTTGTCTTTGTCTGATCTCACTTAGTATGATAATCTCTAGGTCTATCCATCTTGCTGCAAATGGCATTATTTTGTTCTTTTTTTATGCAGACTGCTGTAATTTCTTATATAAACTACATCAACCATCTTCAAACTGGTCTTGGTAACTATGGTGTTTTTCTCTTCAAATGCCTTCTTCCCATTGCTGCCAAGATCTGAAAGGCCCATCAATCCCCTGTTAATGCTGTCCAGCAGATCCCTGCCCTCTCTAGCAGAGAGCACAAGTTTCCCATGGCACACACCAGGGAAGGCCCACCAGGTTCCTGGCTGGCTCTCCAACCTTATCTTTCATCATTTTCTGTATAAAACATTATGTTCTATTAATAACAAAGTCTCTATTTCTTATTAATAACACAGAGTCACAAACCACCTCCCAAACTTGGCCATTGCTACTCTCTAAACAAATCTACTTCAGTCCATGAATCATAACTGGCTGGTGAGCTTTAGTAGAAGTAATTATAACACAGTTCTTTAATGAAAAAATCTCCTACCTTTTCTTCTTTACAGCATTTAATAAGAATTAGCTTATGGAAATAACTTAATTCTGGACACCAAAAATTATGGTTTGTGGGCACCCTTTCTGTTGTCATGAGTTGATCATCCTCCTTTATTTTAGAATAGGCTTCCCATTCAGGTGGGTTAAGATAAGTCTCAAAAGATCCTGGAAACACAATTTAAAAATATGCTTTAATTAAAGTTGCTTTGACTTTGATATTAAATAAATATATTTGGTAATTAAAAAATCTCTACATTTACCATTAGCTTTTTACATTACCACAAATGTAAATATATTTAATCTCCCCCTACCCAACCTAATTAAAAAATAGTGAATTTAAAATTGGATCAGAAAATGAATTCAAACCACTTAACAAAAGGCAAAGCTAAAACAAATGACAGAGAAGTTAAAAATAAAAGGATGCATAGAGATATATCAATCATATGTGAGCAAAAACAAACACCTGCCATGATAAGAGTAACACTGGATATCTTAAAATTCAAGGCAAATATAATTAAATGGGATGAAATTGTTCAAGTTATATTAATTAAAATACAAACCCGATAATAAAAACACAATAAAATAAACCTATATGTGTCAGACAATAGCATAAAAATACATCAAACCATCACTGCTGAAGGCAGAAGAAAAAGCAGAAAAACATATTAATGATAGGAAATAACACAACTGTCAGTCTGTGACAGATAAAGCAAATTAAAAATTCTGGTATAAATAATTTTTACCATATAAATAATATATGAATTGACATTGCTACAACTTTATGCCCTAATAAACAGAACACATTGCCCTCAACCCCCCTGGAATATTTATAAGAAATGGGCTTGCATCTCACATGAGGCTTAGGATTCTAGTTAGCCCTTACTCTGATTATAACATGTAGTAAGAATTAGCATTGAAATTCCTGCAGAGTGAGAGGGCAGACAGCAGAAGCAAGAAGAACTACAGTTCTGCAGCATGTGGAACAAAACCCACATTCACAGAAAGACAGACAAAATGAAAAGGCAGAGGACTGTGTACCAGCTGAAGGAACAAGATAAAACCCCAGAAAAACAACTAAATTAAGTGGAGATAGGCAACCCTCCAGAAAAAGAATTCAGAATAATGATAGTGAAGATGATGCAGGACCTTGGAAAAAGAATGAAGGCAAAGATCGAGAAGATGCAAGAAATGTTTAACAAAGACCTTGAAGAATTAAAGAACAAACAAACAGAGATGAACAATACAATAACTGAAGTGAAAAATACACTAGTAGGAATCAATAGAAGAATAACTGAGGCAGAAGAACAGATAAGTGACTTGGAAGACAGAAAGGTGGAATTGACTGCTGTGGAATGAATAAAGAAGAAAGAATGAAAAGAAATGAAGACAGCCTAAGAGACCACTGGGATAACATTAAACATATGAACATTCGCATTATAGGGATCCCAGAAGGAGAAGAGAGAGAAAAAGGACCCAAGAAAATATTTGAAGAGATTATAGTCAAAAACGTTCTTAACATGGGAAAGGAAATAGCCACCAAAGTCCAGGAAGTGCAGAGAGTCCCAGGCAGGATAAACCCAAGGAGAAACGTGCCGAGACACATAGTAATCAAACTGATAAAAATTAAAGACAAAGAAAAATTATTGAAAGCCACAAGGAAAAAATGACAAATAACATACAAGGGAACTCCTACAAGGTTAACAGCTGATTTCTCAGCAGAAACTCTACAAGCCAGAAGGGAGTGGCATGATATATTTAAAGTGATGAAAGGGAAGAACCTACAACCAAGATTACTCTACCCAGTAAGGATCTCATTCACATTCACCAGAGAAATCAAAAGCTTTACAGACAAGCAGGAGTTAAGAGAATTCAGCACCACAAACCAGCTCTACAACAAACGCCAAAGGAACTTCTTTAAGTGGGAAACACAAGAGAAGAAAAGGACCTACAAAAACAAACCCCAAACAATTAAGAAAATGGTAATAGGAACATACATATCGATAATTACCTTAAATGTGAATGGATTAAATGCTCCAACCAAAAGTTACAAGCTCACTGAATGGATACAACAACGAGACCCATATATATGCTGCCTACAAGAGACCCACTTCAGACCTAGGGACACATACAGACTGAAAGCGAGGGAGTGGAAAAAGATATTCCATACAAATGGAAATCAAAAGAAAGCTGGAGTAGCAATTCTCATATCAGGCAAAATAGACTTTAAAATAAAGAATGTTACAAGAGACAAGGAAGGACACTACATAATGATCAAGGGATCAATCCAAGAAGAAGATATAACAATTATAAATATATATACACCCAACATAGGGGCACCTCAATACAGAAGGTAAATGCTAACAGCTATAAAAGAGGAAATCAACAGTAACACAATAATAGTGGACGACTTTAACACCTCATTTACACCAATGGACAGATCATCCAGACAGAAAGTTAATAAGGAAACACAAGCCTTAAGTGACACATTAGACCAGACAGATTTAATTGATATTTCTAGGACATTCCATCCAAAAACAGCAGATTACACTTTCTTCTCAAATGCACACGGAACATTTTCCAGGATAGATCACATCTTGGGTCACAAATCGAGCCTCGGTAAATTTAAGAAAATTGAAATCATATTAAGCAACTTTTCCAATCACAACACTATGAGATTAGAAATCAATTACAGGGAAAAAGCATTAAAAACACAAACACATGGAGATTAGACAATATGTTACTAAAAACCAAGAGATCACTGAAGAAATCAAAGAGGAAATAAAAAAAAACCTAGAGACAAATGACAAAGAAAACACAACAATCTAAAACCTATAGGATGCAGCAAAAGCAGCTCTAAGAGGGAAGTTTATAGCAATACAATCCTACCTCAAGAAACAAGAAAAATCTCAAATAAACAATCTAATCTTACACCTAAAGGAACTAGAGAAAGATGAATTAACAACACCCAAAGTTAGTAGGTGAAAAGAAATCATAAAGATCAGAGCAGAAATAAATGAAATAGAAATGAAGAAAACAGTAGCAAAGATCAATAAAACTAAAAGCTGCTTCTTGAGAAGATAAACAAAATTGATAAACCTTTAGCCAGACTCATGAAGAAAAAAAGGGAGAGGGCTCAAATCAATACAATTAGAAATGAAAAGGAGAAATTACAATGGAAACTTCAGAAATATGAAGCATCATAAGAGACTGCTACAAGCAACTCTATGCCAATAAAATGGACAACCTGGAAGAAATGGAAAAATTCTTAGAAAGGTATAAGCTCCTAAGACTGAACCAGGTAGAAATAGAAAATATGAACAGATCAATCACAAGTAATGAAATTGAAACTGTGATTAAAAATCTTTCAGCAAACAAAAGTTCTGGACCAGATGGCTTCACAGGTGAATTTTATCAAACATTTAGAGAAGAGCTTACACCCGTCCTTCTCAAACTCTTCCAAAAACTTTCAGAGGAAGGAACACTCCCAAACTCATTCTATGAGGCCACCATCACCCAGATAACAAAACCAGACAGATATACTACAAAAAAAGAAAACTACAGACCAATATCACTGATGAATATAGATGCAAAAATCCTCAATGAACTACTAGCAAACAGAATCCAACAACACATTAAAAGGATCATACACCATGTTCAAGTGGGACTTATCACAGGGATGCAAGGATTCTTCAATATATGCAAATCAATCAGTGTGATACACCACATTAACAAATTAAGGAATAAAAACCACATCTCAATAGATGCAGAAAAAGCTTTTGACAAAATTCAACACTGATTTATGATAAAAACTCTCCAGAAAGTGGGCATAAAGGGAACCTACCTCAACATAATAAAGGCCATATACGACAAACCCACAGCAAACATCATTCTCAATGGTGAAAAACTGAAAGCATTTCAACTAAGACCACAAACAAGAGAAGGATGTCCACTCTCACTACTATTATTCAACATAGTTTTGGAAGTTTTAGCCACGGCAATCAGAGAAGAAAAAGAAATAAAAGGAATACAAATTGGAGAAGAAGAAGTAAAACTGTCACTGTTTGAAGATGACACGATACTATACAGAGAGAATCCTGAAGATGTCACCAGAAAACTACTAGAGCTAATCAATGAATTCGGTAGAGTTGCAGGATACAAAATTAATGCACAGAAATCTCTTGCATTGCTATACACTAACAATGAAAGATCAGAAAGAGAAATTAAGCAAACAATCCCATTCACCATCACAAGAAAAAGAATAAAATACCTGGGGATAAACCTACCTAAGGAGGTAAAATATCTGCACTCAGAAAACAATAAGACACTGATGAAGGAAATCAAAGATGACACAAACGGATAGATATACGATGTTCTTGGATTGGAAGAATCAATATTGTGAAAATGACTATATTACCCAAAGCAATATACAGATTCAATGCAGTCCTTATCAAATTACCAATGGCATTTTTTACAGAACTAGAACAAAAAATCTTAAAATTTGTATGGAAACACAAAAGACCCTGAATAGCCAAAGCCATCTTGAGGGAAAAAAACGGAGCTGGAGGAATCAGACTCCCTGACTTCAGACTATACTACAAAGCTACAGTAATCAAGACAATATGGTACTGGCACAAAAACAGAAATATAGATCAATGGAGCAGGATAGAAAGCTCAGAGATAAACCCACGCACCTATTGTCAACTAATCTATGACAAAGGAGGCAAGGATACACAATGGAGAAAAGACAGCCTCTTCAATAACTGGTGCTGGGAAAACTGAACAGTTACATGTGAAAGAATGAAATTAGAACACTCCCTAACACCATACACAAAAATAAACTCAAAATGGAGGAAAACATAAGAAGAACACTCTTTGACATAAATCACAGCAAGATTTTTTTTGACCCACCTCCTAGAGTAATGGAAATAAAACCAAAAATAAACAAATGGGTACCTAATGAAACTTAAAAGCTTTTGCACAGCAAAGGAAACTATAAACAGAACGAAAAGACAACCCTCAGAATGGGAGAAATTATTTGCAAAGGAATCAACAGACAAAGGATTAATCTCCAAAATATATAAACAGCTCATGTAGCTCAATATTAAAAATACAAACAACCCAATCAAAAAATGGGCAGAAGACCTAAATAGATATCTTTCTGAAGAAGACATACAGATGGCCAAGAGGCACATGAAAAGCTGCTCAACATCACTAATTATTAGAGAAATGTAAATTAAAACTACAATGAGGTATCACCTCACACTGGTTAGAATGGCCATCATCAGAAAATCTACAAATAACAAATGCTGGAGAGGGTGTGGAGAAAAGCCACTTGCACTGCTGGTGGGAATGTAAATTGATACAGCTACTATGGAGAACAGTATGGAGGTTCTTTAAAAAACTAAGAATTACCATGTGACCTAGCAATCCCACCCTATGCTTATACCCAGAGAAAACCATAATTCCCAAAGACACATGCACCCTAATGTTCACTGTAGCACTATTTACAATAGCCAGGTCATGGAAGCAAGCTAAATGCCCATCGACAGACGAATGGATAAAGAAGATGTGGTACATATACACAATGGAATATTACTCAGCCATAAAAAGGAACGAAATTGGGTCATTTGTAGAGACGTGGATGGACCTAGAGACTGTCATACAGAGTGAAGTAAGTCAGAAAGAGAAAAACAAATATCGTATATTAATGCATATATGTGGAATCTAGAAAAGTGGTACAGATGAACCAGTTTTCAAGGCAGAAAGAGACACAGATGTAGAGAACAAATGTATGGACAACAAGTGGGGAAAGCGGGGTGGTAGTGGTGGTGGTGGGATGAATTGGGAGGTTGGGATTGACATATATACACTAATATGTATAAAATAGATAACTAATACTGAACATGGGAAAAAAATAAAGAAATGATTTTAAAAAAAGAAAAAAAAGAAAGGCAACCTACTGAATGGGAGGAAAAAAAAAAAGAAATTCCTGCAGGTGCAGGGAGCACAGTACGGTGTAAGCCCCCCAGCAAACCAGCACAACCATCTAGTGATGAAACAGGCTGCTGCGGTTGAACATTAGGCAAAATAGTTGGCTTCCATGGCGGGCTAGGAAACCACTTTCCCCAGCTGGTCTACTGGGACTCTCCTCTGAGGGCCTAACAATAGCAACCACAGAGCTGGTGACAGTTTAAAATGTAGTGACACTTAAGACCATGGCCCTGGAGCCATGGAGTATGTACCTCTGCAAGACTTCTAATTTCTATATGAAATATACACAATTACATGGTATGAGACCACAGGGCACAGCATACCACAGTGTTTTCTAGTTGAAAGTGGATGCTTTATTCTGAGGACCAGGTAGTAGAACCACTTATTCCAAAAGGACTTCTTTTCTCTTCAGGTTCTCATTACTGGTATAATCACCAGGGCTTTGACTAACAAGACATGATAATTTAAAATTATAACTCTCAACTAATAGGACATGAAGCACTTAGAAACCATCAAAGACACAAGATTGAGGCAATTAGGAAGCCTTTGAAGGTAAGAGTGGCATTGAAATTAATTATTAAACTTAACCTGCAAAGATCCAAAGCTCAGTTTTAGAACACAAGCCATCCTATGACATGTACAAACCTTCACCATTCTGCAGGATTTCCAGAATCAACCTTGAAATTTAACAAATGAAAGCAGGATGGTTGTTTTAAATTACTAATATTTTGGTCCCAGTTGACAGGAATAACATGGTGCCTTTTGTCCAAACACGACGAGTTGTTCCCAGAATTACTTAACCTTTCAGCCTCTACCTCTTCCCACTTTCTTTGCTTCTGTGTTTATGAGGATCCATCTAGCCTTTTTTGCTTCAGATCTGTCCCTAACTGTCCATCACTAGGCTTCTCCTATAAGTATTTTTTCTTTTGTGTTCTACTTCTAGCTACCTTGTTTAACTGGTCCACAATATAGAAACATAATTTTTATTTGATTTATTTATTGAAGAGTATTTTATTTTTTCTAGTCTTTATTTAGAAATCAAATGAACATATTAGGATCCCAGAAATTCTGGTTCATGTAGCTTTTAAACCACCGCACTTACTAGGTATATTCAGGTAAATAAACATTCATATGAGAAGTAGAAGAATAATTACTAAAAATAGCAATAGGGCTTCCCTGGAGGCGCAGTGGTTGGGAGTCCGCCTGCCTATGCAGGGGACAGGGGTTCGTGCTCCAGTCCGGGAGGGTCCCGCGTGCCGCGGAGCGGCTGGGCCCGTGGGCCGTGGCCGCTGGGCCTGCGCGTCTGGGGCCTGTGCTCCGCGGCGGGAGGGACTGCGGCGGTGAGAGGCCCGCGTACCGCAAAAAAAAAAAAAAAAGCAATAGAACACAGAACTTCAAATCAGTACAGGGGAAATAAAAAAAAGAATGTGGACAATTCACTTGAAGGCAAGAAAGAAGAAATAAAAATGAAGCAAAGTAAAAGCCTGCCATGGGAAAAATCCCTACAAAATAAGATGATAGATGTAAATCCAAATAGATCAGGATTCTTCAGCCCTGCCACTACTGCCATTTGGGGCCAAGTGGTCATTTGTTGTGGAGGGTTGTTCTGAGCATTGTAGGATGTTTAGTCACATCTCTGGTTTCTACCTACTAGATACCTGCAGCACCACCCCAGTCATGGCAACCAATAATGTCTTCAGATGTTGTTGAATGTCCCCTGGGGAACAAAATCTTCCATAGTTGAGAGCCACTGAAATAGATCAATAACCATCCTTACAATAATTGGATTAAAACTTGCCTGTTTAAAAAGAGAGACTCTCACATTGCTCAAAACAGCAAAATCCAACTAAAGATACACCGAAAACATGACGATGACACAAAAGACTTGAAGAGGAAGAGTGTAGAAATATATAAAGGGGGAATACTAATGAAGATAATCCTGCTGTAACAATATTAACCTTAGAAAATATATTTTAAGGCAAAAAGCACTATTCAGGGTAAAGAGGAATATTATTTAATAAAAAAGGAATAATTTGCTAGAAAGAGAGTAATCCTAAATGCATTTATAATTAACAGCATCAGTTCCACAAGATATAATGGGAGAAATTCCAGAATTACAAAGAGAAATTGTCAATCATAGTGGTGAGCCTTACAGATTTAGTATAAAAGACAGTAAAATAAACACCACAATTAATAGGTTTGAACTAAAGATTACATATCTTTAGTTCAAAAGATTACATATCTTTTGCATCCAAGAAAAGACACACATGGAACATTTTACATAAACTGAAGTATAAATAAATTACAAACAAGTTCATGCAAACCATGAATATAATTTCTACAATGTAAGTAAATTATAAACAATAAAAAGATAGCACCCCCAAATCGTAAATGCGTTTGAATTAAAAAGTATACTTTTAGAATCAAAAGGGCTACAGAGTAAAACTTTTGGGGAAAAAGTAACATAAAATGTTATAATTAGAGCAGGCATAACCTCTGGGGAAGAGGGAAAGGGTCCTATGAAGGAGTATAAGGGGATTCTGTGATGCTGGTACTGGTCTATTTCTTGACTTGGGTGGTGGCTCATAAGTATAGTCGGTTTTTGATAATCAAATTGCTGATTCTGATTTGTGTACTTTTCCATATGTATGTTATCCGTCAATAAAAAGTTAAAAAAAAAAAGTATGGGATGCAGCTAAAGCAATACCTAGAGGTAAATGCATCTTTTTAAAATGGGTATAATAGTAAACATGAAATATTGAAAATTCATGGACCAAGCATTCAACTCAAGAAATTGGGAAAACAAGTAATTCACAATTTCTTAATAATGAAGACATTTCCTAGTGAAAAATATTGATATTGCAGAAGAGGTTAAAGGAGACCTTAAAGTTAGGATTCACAAGCTTGTTTACAACCCCATATAGCAGAGCCTTTTTGACGTCTTACCTATGCGTATGGAAATAGGATGTAACACTATGTATTGTGTAAGTCCTTTAAAAACTGGAAATTCTTCTTCTAAGTCACAGCATGCGAACCACATGGCAGTAAGCAGCCAGGGAACTTCAGGCTTAGGTGGGCGTTCCTATAGGAAGACAGAAAGAACAGAAAGTTGTCACAAAGACAACCACAGAATATGCTTTCACCTTGTCTAAGTGAAAAATCAAGCTCTAATAGAATGTTAAAAATAACCATTTACCCAGGACAAGTATAAGATATAGTGAGATAGAAATGGTGTTGAGTCAATTCTATTTGTTGGCCTTTGAACAGAAGTACAGCTGATGAAACTTTTCATGTTGACATATGCAGAGAGCAGTTGATCTGGTGAAAGGTTAAAATAACATCTGTAAAGTCTACTTCTAGCCTGTCCTCCAATATGTCACACCAGTCTCTCCCCATCCCTCAAATATTCTTATATTAATGATTTTTTCCTAGAGAACTAGTTTTTAAATCCAGTTCCCAGATGTTCTCACCTCTAGGAGATAGGAAAAGTTGAGTAGTATAGCAAAATCAGTAGCAAGACAAGTGAACATCTCATTCCAGCTGGGCTAAGTGTGTATACGTCTAATCATTTCATATATTCCCAGAAATTTCTGGGAAAAGTATTGTGCCATCTGGCAATATTCCATGAAGCCTTTGCATGTGGCTAAACAGTTTAAAAAGAGACAGGAAAACAGCTGTGATTGTAGACTGAAACTTGTTCTTTGAAAATTTCATGAATATTTGCCTGAGGTTTTATACCACATTTTTAAATGGCTTTATTGAGATACAATTCATATACCATGCAATTCACCCATTTAAAGCATACAATCCAATGTATTTTAGTAAATTCACAGTTATGTGTAACCATGACCACAGTCAATTTTAGAACATTTCATCTCCTCAAAAACCCCCATGTATCCTTTAGCAGTTCCCCTCCCATCTGCCCATGCCCTCTAGCCCTAAGAAACTGAAACTAGTTCTTTGAAAATTTAGTACTTTGAAACAAAACTTTGAAAGTTTGGTGCTGCTTTCTGTCTCTACCCATTTGCCTCTTCTGAATACTTCATATAAATCAAATTTTATAATATGTGGTCTTTTGTGGCTGATTTCTTTCACTTAGCTTAATGTTTTCAAGGTTTATTCATGTTGTGGTATGTATCAGTACTTCATTCCTCTTTATGATTGAATGATATTCTGTTGTTATGGATATACCACATTTTGTTTACCTGCTCATCAGTTGATGGACTGGCTTGCTTTAACCATTTTGGCTATTACAAATAGTGCTGCTATGAATATTCATGTCTAAGTTTTTGTGTGAAGCTATGTTTTCATTTCTCTTTGATATATACCTAGGAGTGGAATTGCTGGATCATGTGGTAATTCTACATTTAATTGCTTGAGGAGCTGCCAGACTGTTTTCCAAAGCAGTTGCACCATTTTTCATGTTTGTTAGCAGTTTATGAGGGTTCTGATTTGTCCACATGTTCACCAACACTTAGTATTATCTGTCTTTTGATTCTAGCCATTCTAGTGGGTGTGAATGGCATCTCCTTATCATTTTGATTTGCATTTCCCTGATAAATAATGAGGTCAGACATCTTTTCATGTGCTTATGTATATATTTGGAGAAATATCTATTCAGGTCCTTTGGCTATTTCTAAGTTGGGTTGTCTTTATTATGGATTCATAAGAATTCTTTATCTATTCTAAATACAAATCCTGTAACATCTTAATGTTTTCGAGGTTTATTCATGTTGTAGTATGTATCAGTACATCCTTGTCAAATCAGTTGACCATAGACTCATGGCTTTATTTCTGGACTTTCACATTTGATTCCATTTACCCATATGTCTATCCTTATGCTAATATGTTGCTGTCTTGATTACTGCCGCTTTGTAGTAAGCTTTGGGATTTAGATCTCTTGTAATCCTGTATGAATTTTAGGATCAGTTTGGCAATTGCTGAAAAGAAACCAGTTAGAATTTTGATAGGGATATCACTGAATCTGTAGATCAGTGTGTGGAGTATTGCCATCCTAACAATATTAAGTCTCCAATCCATGAACATGGGATGTTTTCCTATTGATTTAGGTCCTCTGATTTCTTTCAGCCTGTTTTGTAGTTTTCAGAGTATAAGTTTGAACTTCTTTTGTTAAATTTATTTCTAAGTATTTTATTATTATTGATGCCATTGTAAATGGAATTGTTAGTTTCACTTTATATTGTTCATAGCAAATGTAAAGAAATCCAAATTAATTTTGTACGTTGATCCTGTATCCTGCAACCTTGCTGAGCTTGTTTATTAATTCTAATAGTTTTTTTTTAAAGTAAATTCCTTAGTGTTTTCTATGTACAAAATCATGTCATCTGCAAATAGAGATAGTTTTACTTCTTCCTTTCCAATCTGGATGCCTTTCATTTCATTCTCTTGTGTATCTGTCCTGGCAAGAATTTCCAGTACAATGTTGAAAAGAAGTGGTGAGAGCAAACATCCTTCTTGTTTCTGATCCTTGGTGGAATGCATCCAGGCTTTCACTATTAAGTATGATGTTAGCTGTGGGTTTTTGTGTATGCTCTTTATCTGGTTGAAGAAGTTCTCTTTTATTTCATTTGTTAAGTGTTTTTATGATTATTAGTTATGTGATTCTGGAAAGGTCTTTAACCTCTCTGAGCCTTTGCTTGAAAAACCTGTAAACACAGCTGTTAACAAGAATACTGTGAAGGAAGAAGGGTGACAATGCCGGGAAGGGCTTAGCTGAGTGACTGACCAATAGTAACAGAGTGAGGTGGGTAAGAGGGCAAGCTCTACAGACTTGACTGCAAGGGTTTGAATCCTGGTTCCAAACCCTAATAAGTGTGTGATCATGATGAGTTACATCATCTCTTTGTGCCTAATTAACTTATCTTCAGACTAGAGATAAAATTAGGAACTCACCCAACAGGAATACTGAAATAAATAAATGAGTAGATATACATAAAACACATAGAAAACCCTATATAACTATTAACTGTGATTATGAAGTTAAGACAGTGTTAAGCAAGGATTAACAGAATATGTATGTATACGGGGTGGGTGGGGGTCAGGAAAGAAGGACCATCTGGTGTAGAGGTCTTCTTTGGGCTTGTCCTGGGAGTGCAGGGTGCTGAGAGTCAAATGAAAGCACAAAGTCCAATGTCCCAGTGTTACTCTGAGGCTCAAATACTGGCAAACAGATGCAGGTGTCAGGTCTGTAGGGGCCAAGGGTAGGGCTCGAGATTGAAGACAGAGCCAAGAGTTTAGAGCTGGACTGGATGGACTTGCAGGCAAGAGTTGGGGGACTGTGCCTCAGTTCTGTGGGTCACCAGGTCTGTGGTACATGGGTGAGTTAGGCCAATTTGAGGGGCTGGGGCAATTTAGACAAATATTATGGTATGACAGAAGTCAACAATCAAGTTCTAGTCCTTCCCGTGCTTTATAATGAAAGATGGGTCCAGGCAAGAGGGGGTCATTGTTTCACAAACAGTGTGGCCAGATCTGTGAATTACAACTTTTATTGGATTTCAACTCTTCCCATTTGTAAGATGGTCAACTTTTCAAAACATGTCCCCATCTACTAGTTCACTGGTTACTCCCAACATCTCTTTTCTACAGGTGAGGACATCGCTGCACAAAGAGGTCAAATGTTACCAACATTATATAGTGACTAAAGACAGAACTAAATTATAGTCTGGGTCCCTGACCCCTAGCAGGCCACACAGCTGAATGTATAACCTTCAGCCACCAGAGTCACCGTGGAGCATTGGTAGGTGCTTGTGGGCTCTATCTAATAACATTCACAATCTAATCTTGACACAGATACCTTTTCCAATCCTGCAGAACCTCGGAGAAAGAAATTCCATTCAGCATCAGTTAAGCTTCCTTGCTGACGCATGATCTCAACACAGAGCATAAAGCTGTAGACGAGTTTATGTTGTTCAAAAAGTCCTCTCGAGACATTGACATAAGCCGTTAGGAGAGTCTGTTCTAGTAGAATTTCCATGCGCTGCTGTAGATCATCTGTCCTCACAGAGGTTTCGATTGTTGTATTGAACAACTGTGAAAGAGAACTCTATCAGTGTCTCTGAGTTAATTCAATTTCATGGAGGAAAAAATATCCCTGCTCCTCACCCTGACTGCCCCAAATTCAGTGAGTAAATAGCAGCACAGGTGGTGAATACTGTACCATGAAAAAGTCCAGAATTCATCCCAAATTGACACATTTATATGTAATATTTATTTTGTGCACTCCTCTTTCTCTCCCCATTTTCCAGAAATGGACCAGTGCCAAATTCTTGACTATTGAAAAGGCATAATATTGACTTTGGACAGAAAATGCAAAATAAAGGTGAGCTGGCAAAACGAGTTTCTCATATCCTCAACTCACATTTGATAATCACTTTGGATGCGAGGTGTAAGGACTAGGTAAGGTCATGCCCTCTTCTTGGCATTTTCCTAAGATAATTCTTAGGGTGTGGGAAGAACGTGTAAGAATTTTCTTTGAAATTTAAGAGGAACCAGCTTTAAAGAAGACTTCCACCCTGCTTCCCACCTGGAAATTTTGGGAACAGGCCTCCTCCCCAAAAGGTGACTCACATTACAAGGATATCAGGAAGGCAGCAGAGATGGTGGCATGGAAGGCTCAGGTGAGAGGGATAGAGGCAGCCCCACCCATTTCCTGCCACTTCCAAGTAGCACAAGGGCAGGGGGAGGGGAGATCCAGAAATTCCCAAGGGTCTTGAGCTGTGTGACAAATCTGAGCAGAGCCTGAACTCAGGGGCTTGCCTGCAAGTCATGGCCAAGGGGATCTTGCAGCAGAGACTGGGGTCTCATGAGGGATGAGAGGACCATGCTTATGGCTTCGGCCTTGAGGATCCACAGCACAAGGGGCAAAGGTGCCAGGTGAGGAAGGGCTGCCCAATTCATTGGTCACCTTGAGAGGGATCGAGATGCATTGCTCATGGCGAGATCAGACAGATTGAAGCAGATTGGACACTGGAGACCAACTGAGGGCCAAGGCAGATCAAGGTCAAGAACCGTGCTTCACAAGCCCCTAAAAATGCTGCACTGTCCTTGTGCAGGCCTCCTTGTACCACCCCCAACTCATTCTGCTAACAGGGTGGAGCACAAGGGGAAAGGATCTGACTGTCTGTCTCCTCACCCAAAGATAGGCCTCCATTCCCTAAAATTAAAAGGGCTTGGAGGAAGCATTCACTTATTCTAGAGAACTGGGAAAGCCTTGTTAATTCTCTGGAAAGTTTGGTCAACAAAGAATAATGGAGTTGTTACTTTAATACACTTAGAAGCAAAGAGTTTTCTTTAAGAACCTGACAAGAGGCAGAGAGTTTAAAGTCCAGTGAAGACCTCGTAAGTTCGGTGCCAAAATAAAACATGGCGAATCTTGACACACTCTAAATAACTTTAGTGTGAAATGGAATTATGGATGGGTTTGGTAGAGGATGTCCTGGTCAGGGCTGTCACCTACAATTGTGTTTTGGGTTTCTAGTTTCCCTTCCAAATAGCAAAACTCCAGTGTTTTGATGATTCATCCTATAACCCTTTTTCTGTTGGCTCAAGATATTTTCAGGGCATCTTCATTTTTAATTCTTGAAGGAGATTTTTAAAACCTTGAAAAGCATGAATTCCAAAGCACCCAGGATGAGAAAAGTGTTATCAAAGTCATTTAGATAGCATTAAAGGATTTACTAATCTTTACCTTGCTTCTTTTAATACCCACCAACTAAAGGAAGAGGCGTGAGAACGGCAACCCCTGCCTTTAGGAACTGAGCTGTGACCCGAGTAGAAATGGCTTCTAAAGGCTGCCACAGCAGATGCACTTCTCGTTGGAAGAGAGCCCAGGTGTGCCTACACAACATGCCTCTCACTTCTCTCAATTCTTCATTTCCGTTCTCTCCTGCAGCTCCTATTGCTGCCGGCCCCCTGACCACCAAACAAGACATCTAGAGGAAAAACCAAGCTTGGTCTAGTATGTAAAAATTGTTTGAATATTTCAACAGCCATTTCTAATGGAGGGATGCAAACAGCCTCTTCACTCATGAGACACTCGTGATGTGTCATATGGTGCTAAGCGCCACGGGGGGAAGCAGGGTTGGGTGAGACTTCCTTCCTGCCTTCTGGGAGGTCAGACTTCAGCAGGAGAGAAGAGCCCACCACCCCAAGCAGAGTGGTGGAAGTTCCACATGAGGCATTCACATGTGCTGGAGAAAGACTGCTGCAAATTGTTTGCTACTCCTTCCATGGAGAAGTGGAGCCTAAATTCCCTCCTCTCGAATCTGGGCTAGCTTTAGTGACTCCATTGACCAAGAGACTATAGCACAAGTGGTGCTGCCTGACATCCAAAGATAGGTCAGAAGAGGCCTCGTAGCTTCTACCTTGGCTTCTTAGAACATTTGCTTTTGGGAGCTGCCCTCTTGGGGCAGCCCTGTTGTGAGCACCCAAACCACATGGAGAGGTGACTGTAGGAGTTGACATCCCAGCCACGTAAGTGACCATTTTGGACATCCAGCCCCAGAAGACTGCAGCCTTATCCACAGGCTTCACTTAATCAGAAGGTGGCACTTAATCTGGGAGGGAGGGCATTCTAAACAGAGAGGGTCATAAACACAGAAGCATCTGGGGAGTCCAGGGAATGTGAATGGATCCATTTGGCTGCTGGCAGAGGACTAGTGGGAAATGTGGTTCTAGAGACAGAACAGGGACAGGTTGGATGTGGCTTTGGAACCTGAACTGTGTTTGATGGGCAATGTCTGTGAAAATCCATTTTGGATTCCCAGAGTACAGAGCAGTGTTTTAAAAACATGAGGCCTGGGCTGGCCTGGCCTCCGGAGTGAGAGCCAGCACTGGCTAGAGGTATAAGGGCATATAGCAGGAAGTAAAGATGTGTGGCAGGGAAAGAGGATCTATTTACAATTATTACTGTTTTCTACTGTGAGTGGTGTGTATGGAGACGCCTTTGAATTGTATTATGGGTGTGAGCACATAATGATTAAAGAAGCCAGAGTGAGCTAAACTGCTCTGCACAGAAAAGGGAACAATACAGACAAGAGGGGAATGGGAGCTGGTAGATGGAAAACAGCCAGAGAGGCCGTGTGGGGGATGGGCTGAGAGAAACTCCGGAGGTGAACAGAGGGGACCCCTGTGGATGCTTGATACATTTTGCTGTGTGATGAGTGATGCAAACTCTCTGTCTCCCCTGGAAATCTTCGGGTAAACTGACATTGCTTGCCAAAGTTTTGTGACATTGAATTTGCTTTTGGGAGATACTAGAATGCTGCCTAAAAGAGGATGAGAGCGGGGAGATCTTCAAGATGGCGGAGGAGTAAGACGTGGAGATCACCTTCCTCCCCACAAATACATCAGAAATACATCTACATGTGGAACATCTCCTACAGAACACCTACTGAACGCTGGCAGAAGACCTCAGACTTCCCAAAAGGTGAGAAACTCCCCATGTACCTGGGTAGGACAAAAGAAAAAAGAAAAAATAGAGACAAAAGAATAGGGATGGGACCTGCACCTCGGGGAGGGAGCTGTGAAGGAGGAAAAGTTTCCACACACTAGGAAGACCCTTCATTGGCGGAGACGGGGAGTATGCAGGGGTGAAGATTCGGAGTCACGGAGGAGAGCACAGCAACAGGGGTGCAGAGGGAAAAGCGGAGAATATTCCTGCACAGAGGATCAGTGCCAACCAGCACTCACCAGCCTGAGAGGCTTGTCTGCTCACTGGGATGGGTCGGGGCTGGGAGCTGAGGCTCTGGCTTCAGAGTTCAGATCCCAGGGAGAGGACTGGGATTGGCTGCGTGAACACTGCCTGCAGGGAGCTTGTGCACCACAGCTAGCCAGGAGGGAGTCCGGGAAAAAGTCCGGACCTGCCTAAGAGGCAAAAGACCATTGTTTCTGGGTGTGCAAGGAGAGGGGATTTGGAGCACTGCCTAAATGAGCTCCAGAGACGGGCGCAAGCTGCGGCTATCAGTGTGGACCCCAGAGACGGGCATGAAACACTAAGGCTGCTGCTACAGCCACCAAGAAGCCTGTGTGCAAGCACAGGTCACTATCCACACCTACCCTCCCAGGAGCCTGTGCAGGCCGCCACTGCCAGGGTCCCATGATGCAGGGACAACTCCCCCAGGCGAACACATGGCATGCCTCAGGCTATTGTAACGTCATGCCAGCTGCTGCCGCCACAGGCTCGCCTCGCATCCCATACCCCTCCCTCCCCCCAGCCTGAGTGAGCCAGAGCCCCCTAATCAGCTACTCCTTTAACCCCGTCCTGTCTGGGCAGGGAACAGATGCCCTCAGGCGACCTACACGCAGAGGCAGGGCCAAATCCAAAGCTGAACCCCAGGAGCTGTGAGAACAAAGAAGAGAAAGGGAAATCTCTCCCAGCAGCCTCAGGAGCCACGGATTAAATCTCCACAATCAACTTGATGTACTCTGCATCTCTGGAATACCTGAATAGACAATGAATCATCCCAAATTGAGGTGATGGAATTTGGGAGCAACTGTAGACCTGGGGTTTTCTTTCTGCAACAATTTCTTTCTGGTTTTATGTTTATTTTAGTTTAGTATTTAGAATTTATTATCATTGGTAGGTTTGTTTACTGATTTGGTTGCTCTCTTCTATTTATATATATATATATATATTTCCTTTTTCTCTTTTTGTGAGTGTGTATGTATATGCTTCTTTGTGTGATTTTGCCTGTTTAGCTTTGCTTTTACCATTTGTCCTAGGGTTCTGTCTGTCCGTTTTGTTTTTTAGTATAGTTTTTAGTGCTTGTTATCACTGGTGGATTTGTTTTTTGGTTTGGTTGCTCTCTTCTTTCATTCTTTTTCTTTTTACTTTTTTTATTTTTAATAATTTTTAAAAATTTTATTTTTAATTTTAATAACTTTATTTTATTTTATTTTTTCTTTCTTTCTTTTTGTCTCCCATTTCTTCTGAGCCGTGTGGCTGACAGGGTCTTGGTGCTCCAGAGACCTCCCGGTTCCACATAATATCAAATGGTGAAAGCTCTCCCAGAGATCACCATCTCAAGGCTGAGACCCAGCTCCACTCAACGACCAGCAAGCTACAGTGCAGGAAACCCTATGCCAAACAACTAGCAAGACAGGAACACAACCCCACCCATTAGCAGAAAAAACAAGATTGAGCCTCATCCACCAGAACACAGGCACCAATACCCTCCACCAGGAAGCCTACACAACCCACTGAACCAACATTAGCCACTGGTGGCAGACACCATAAACAACGGGAACTACGAACATGCTGCCTGCAAAAAGGAGACGCCCCCACCAAACACAGTAAGTTAAGCAAAATCAGAATTTAGAGAAACACACAGCAGATGAAGGAGCAAGGTAAAAACCCACCAGACCAAACAAATGAAGAGGAAAGAGGCAGTCTACCTAAAAAAGAATTCAGAGTAATGATAGTAAAGATGATCCAAAATCTTGGAAATAGAATGGAGAAAATACAAGAAATGTTTAACAAAGACCTAGAAGAACTAAAGAGCAAACAAACAATGATGAACAACACAATAGGTTAAATGAAAAATCCTCTAGAAGGAATCAATAGCAGAATAACTAAGGCAGAAGAACAGATAAATGACCTGGAAGATAAAATAGTGGAAATAACTAGCACAGAGCAGAATAAAGAAAAAAGAATGAAAAGAATTGAGGACAGTCTTAGAGACCTTTGGGGCAACATTAAACATAGAAACATTCGAATTATAGGGGTCTCAGAAGAAGAAGAGAAAAAGAAAGGGACTGAGAAAATATTTGAAGAGATTATAGTTGAAAACTTCCCTAATATGGGAAAAGAAATAGTCAATCAAGTCCACAAAGCACAGAGAGTTCCATACAGGATAAATCCAAGGAGAAACATGCCAAGACACATATTAATCAAACTATCAAAAATTAAATACGAAGAAAAAATATTAAAAGCAGCAAGGGAAAAACAAATAACATACAAGGTTATTAACAGCTGATCTTTCAGCAGAAAGTCTGCAAGTCAGAAGGGAGTGGCAGGACATATTTAAAATGATGAAAGGGAAAAACCTACAACCAAGATTACTCTACCCAGCAAGGACCTCATTCAGATCTGATGGAGAAATTAAAACCTTTACAGACAAGCAAAAGGTAAGACAATTCAGCACCACCAAACCAGTTTTACAACAAATGCTAAAGAAACTTCTCTAGGCAGGAAACACAAGAGAAGGAAAAGACCTACAATAACAAACCCAGAACAATTAAGAAAATGGTAATAGGAACATACATATCGATAATTACCTTAAATGTAAATGGATTAAATGCTCCCACCAAAAGACATAGACTGGCTAAATGGATACAAAAACAAGACCTGTATATATGCTGTCTACAAGAGGCCCACTTCAGATCTAGGGACACATACAGACTGAAAGTGAGGGAATGGAAAAAGATATTCCATGCAAAGGGAACTCAAAAGAGAGCTGGAGTAGCACTTCTCATATCAGGAAAAATAGACTTTAAAATAAAGACTATTACAAGAGACAGAGAAGAACACTACATAATGATCAAGGGATTGATCCAAGAAGAATACATAACAATTGTAAATATTTATGCACCCAACATAGGAGCACCTCAATACATAGGCCAAATGTTAACAGCCATAAAAGGGCAAATCGACAGTAACACAATCATAGCAGGGGACTTTAACACACCACTTTCACCAATGGACAGATCATCCAAAAGGAAAATAAATAAGGAAACACAAGCTTTAAATGATACATTGAACAAGATGGACTTAATTGATATTTATAGGACATTCCATCCAAAAACAACAGAATACACTTTCTTCTCAAGTGCTCATGGAACATTCTCCAGGATAGATCGTATCTTGGGTCACAAAGCAAGCCTTGGTAAATTTAAGAAAATTGAAAGCGTATCGAGTACCTTGTTTGACCATAATGCTATGAGACTAGATATCAATTACAGGAAAAAATCTGTAAAGAATACAAACACATGGAAGCTAAACAATACACTACTTAATAACCAAGAGATCACTGAAGAAATTAAAGAGGAAATCAAAAAATACCTAAAAACAAATGACAGTGAAAACACAACGACCTAAAACCTATGGGATGCAGCAAAAGCAGTTCTAAGAGGGAAGTCTGTAGCAATACAAGCCTAGTTCAAGAAACAAGAAACATCTCAAGTAAACAACCTAACATTACACCCAAAGCAATTAGAGAAAGAGGAACAAAAAATCTCCCAAAGTTAGCAGAAGCAAAGAAACCATAAAGATCAGATCAGAAATAAATGAAAAAGAAATGAAGGAAACAATAGCAAAGATCAATAAAATTAAAAGCTGGTTCTTTGAAAACATAAGCAAACTTGATAAACCATTAACCAGAATCATCAAGAAAAAAAGGGAGAAGACTCAAAACAACAGAATTAGAAATGAAAAAGGAGAAGTAACAACTGACACTGCAGAAATACCAAGGATCATGAGAGATTACTACAAGCAACTATATGCCATAAAATGGACATCCTGGAAGAAATGGACAAATTCTTAGAAAAGCACAACCTTCCAAGACTGAACCAGGAAGAAATAGAAAATATAAACAAACCAATCACAAGCACTGAAATTGAGATTGTGGTTAAAAATCTTCCAACAAGCAAAAGCCCAGGACCAGATGGCTTCACAGGCGAATTCTATCAAATATTTAGAGAAAAGGTAACACCTATCCTTCTCAAACTCTTTCAAAATATAGCAGAGGAAGGAACACTCCCAAACTCATTCTACAATGCCACCATCACCCTGATACTAAACCCAGACGAAGATGTCACAAAGAAAGAAAACTACAGGCCAATATCACTGATGAACATAGACGTAAAAGTCCTCAACAAAATACTAGCAAACAGAATCCAACAGCACACTAAAAGGGTCATACACCTTGATGAAGTGGGGTTTATCCCAGGAATGCAAGGATTCTTCAATATATGCAAATCAATCAGTGTGATACACCATATTAACAAATTGAAGGAGAAAAACCATATGATCATCTCAATAGATGCAGAAGAAGCTTTCAACAAAATTCAACACCAATTTATTATTAAAACCCTGCAGAAAGTAGGCATACAGGGAACTTACCTCAACATAATAAAGGCCATATGTGACAAACCTACAGACAACATCATTCTCAATGTGAAAAACTGAAATGATTTCCTCTAAGATCAGGAACAAGACAAGGGTGTACACTCTCACCACTATGATTCAACATAGTTTTGGAAGTTTTAGCCATGGAAATCAGAGAAGAAAAAGAAATAAAAGGAATCCAAACCAGAAAAGAAGAAGTAAAGCTGTCACTGTTTGCAGTTGACATGATACTATACATAGAGAATCCTAAAGATGCGACCAGAAAACTACTAGAGCTAATCAATGCATTTGGTAAAGTAGCAGGATATAAAATTAATGCACAGAAATCTCTTGCATTCCTATACACTAATGATGAAAAATCTGAAGAGAAATTAAGGAAATACTCCCATTTACCATTGCAACAAAAAGAATAAAATACCTACGAATAAACCTACCTAAGGAGACAAAAGACCTGTATGCAGAAAACTGTAAGACACTGAGGAAAGAAATTCAAGATGATACCAAAGATGGAGAGATATACCATGTTCTTGGATTGTAAGAATCAACATTGTGAAAATGACTATACTACCAAAAGCAATGTACAGATTCAATGCAATCCCTATCAAATTACCACTGGCATTTTTCACAGAACTAGAACAAAAAGTTTCACAATTTGTATGGAAACACAAAAGACCCCAAATAGCCAAAGCAATCTTGAGAAAGAAAAATGGAGCTGGAGGAATCAGGCTCCTGGACTTCAGACTATACTACAAAGTTACAGTAATCAAGACAGTATGGTACTGGCACAAAAACAGAAATATGGATCAATGGAACAGGATAGAAAGCCCAGAGATAAACCCACACACATATCACCTTATTTTTGATAAAGGAGGCAAGAATATACATTGGAGAAAAGACAGCCTCTTCAATAAGTGGTGCTGGGAAAACTGGATAGCTACATGTAAAAGAATGAAATTAGACATTCCATAACACCATACACAAAAATAAACTCAAAATGGATTAAGGACCTAAATGTAAGGTCAGACACTGTAAAACTCTTACAGGAAAACATAGGAAGAACACTCTATGACATAAACCACAGGAAGATTCTTTTTGACCCATCTCCTAGAGAAATGGAAATAAAAACAAAAATAAACAAATGGGACCTTATGAAACTTAAAAGCTTTTGCACAGGAAAGGAAACCATAAACAAGACATCAGACAACCCTCAGAATGGGCGAAAATGTTTGCAAATGAATCAACAGACAAAGGATTTATCTCCAAAATTTACAAGCAGCTCATGCAGCTCAATATCAAAAAAACAAACAACCCAATCCAAAAATGTGCAGAAGACCTAAACAGACATTCCTCCAAAGAAGATATACAGGTTGCCAACAAACAAATGAAAGAATGCTCAACATCATTAATCGTTAGAGAAATGCAAATCAAAACTACAGTGAGGTGTCACCTCACACCGGTCAGAATAGCCATCATCAAAAAATCTAGAAACAATAAATGCTGGAGAGGGTGTGGAGAAAAGGGAACCCTCTTGCACTGTTGGTGGGAATGTAAATTGATACAGTCACTATGGAGAACAGTACGGAGGTTCCTTAAAAAACTAAAAATAGAACTACCATACGACCCACTACTGGGCATATACCTTGAGAAAACCATAATTCAAAAAGAGTCATGTACCACAATGTTCACTGCTGCTCTATTTACAATAGCCAGGACATGGGAGTAACCTAAGTGTCCATCTACAGATGAATGGATAAAGAAGATGTGGCACATATATACAATGGAATATTACTCAGCCATAAAAAGAAGCGAAATTGAGTTATTTATAGTGAGGTAGATGGACCTAGAGTGTCATACAGAGTGAAGTAAGTCAGAAAGAGAAAAACAAATACCATATATATAGAATCTAAAAGTAAAATAAAATAAAAAGGTTCTGAGGCACCTAGGGGCAGGACAGGAATAAAGACGCAGACGTAAAGAGTGGACTTGAGAACATGGGGAGGGGCAAGTGTAAGCTGGGACGAAGTCAGAGGGTGGCATGGACATATATACACTACCAAATTTAAAATAGATAGCTAGTGGGAAGCAGACGCATAGCACAGGGAGATCAGCTCGGTGCTTTGTGTCCACCTAGAGGGATTGGATAGGGAGGGTGGGAGGGAGACACAAGAGGGAGGAGATATGGGGATATATGTATATGTATAGCTAATTCACTTTGATATAAAGCAGAAACTAACACACCATTGTAAAGCAATTATACTTCAATAAAGATGTTAAAAAAAAGGGATATGGAAAAAAAATTAAAAAAGAGGATGAGAGTTGAAAATATCCTACTCACGGGACATCAGAGAAAATTAAACTGTGAATAGGAGACCAAGTGGACAAACCATAAATAAACAAAGGAATTCTCCCAGTTACATGGTGAAAGTAGGAAAGGAACACAGGAAAGGGGACAAGGCAAGTAAAACCCCTGTAAATAAAACCCAGGGGTTGGGAGGAGAGCCAGTTTTATAACAAGTTCTGGAAAAAAAAGATACAGAAATCAATCTGCATAAGGTCAGAGCTATCTGAGACTTGGGATGCAACACAGAAAACTCTAACAGTGGAAAGGAAGCTGTATTACTGGAGAGAAAGTATAGAGAAATAGAATGGAGTTGGGACTCTTTAAAGAAAAGAAAAGCAGGTAAGAAGGAAAACAAGCAAGCTGTTAGTTGAGAAGCCAAGAGAAAAAATGAAATTTGCAAAGAAGCTTTCTTTTCATCCTCTGTGGATTGTTCTGTGCATACCGGGCACCTGGGTCTTTAAGGGCTGTGCTTAAACCATAGTCTGAACTCAAACTCTTGGAGGATTTTATCCAATAACTAAACTCATGATTTGCCTGAGGCAGGAGGTAACTCAACAGGGTTTAAAGAGAAGCCAGTGATAAACTTCACTAACAACAGCAACAACACACTTACCTGTTTAAAATATTTTAGTGAGTACTGATACATGGGATCTATTTCCGAGAGGCTCGCGATAACAAAGAACATAGTAGAGCCTTGAGTGGCCACTGGACGATACTTCTCACGAGCAGTGTTTATCATCTGTTCAGTGGACTCTGCTTCCTTCAGCCTGATTTTAATGGCACCGGAAGTGATCTGAATAAACACAAGAAAACAAGTTCTTAAGGATCTGTTTCCAAAAAATGGTGGGAGTTTTGGAACATATCCAGTTAGGTCTAGGAAGGAAAGAAGGAGATGAGGAATTTGTGATTATAATAAGGGGACCCCCAGACAGATGACGGAGTCTCAGGACTCAATGACATTCTTCTGGCCGAGCTGACCTCCCTTCCAGGCAGAGTTAGGGATGGGCAAATGGAAATAGGCAACACAAGGAGCCCAGGAAGAAGTGGAGCAGAACTTCTCTGAGCCTGGAGCCTGGATAACTTCTGACATGGAAACTCTAACACCCAGTTGCTCCCCAGTTTCCTTGTCCTCAAATGATTCTGGGCTCCTGTAATAAAAGGAGGTATGAAGGGAGAAGGGACACCCATGAAACTGCCCACAAGAGGCAGGTGGAGAGAGGCTGGAAGGAAGTGGTACCACATCCCACTCTCGAATAACAAGCAAGTCTAATGTTCTCTCTCTTTTCCTGGCATCTCAGGTGTAGGCAGGGAAACTCAAGGGTAGAAGCTGTCGTTTGTGAAGGGTTGTAAAATGTAAGTAATTTGGAGATGTTTACAAGGTGTGTTGCTGTTCTTTTGGTTTTCTGTCTTTTGGGTTTGTGGTTCTGGGGAGCCTTCTGGCCAGTAGGCTTTCTAAGATACCTTTCTCTGTCTCCCTCAGTCTCTCTGTCTTTCCCTATGGCTGTCTGTCCTTGCTCTCCCCCTCCCCCTCATCTTCTTCAGGTGTGGACATCCCTAGGTTGGGAGATCCTCTGTCTCAAGGAAGTCACAGGGTCTAGGGCACGGACTGTGAACAATCACTATGGGCTCGCTGGTCAGTTTTTGCACTATTGAAGGGGATCATCGGGTTCCTGTCTAGAGCCACACTGCCCACTGGAAATATAATGTGAACCACAAAAACAATTCTAACTTTTCTAACTTAAAGTAAAAAGAAACAAGTAAAATGAATTTTTACAGTATATTTAACCCAATATAATCTAATCTATCTTGATATATATCAATATATAATCAACATAAAAATTTATTGAGATACTTATACATTTTGGGGGATTAAGTCTTGGACATCTGGTGTGTATTTTACACTAACAACACATCTCAGTTCAGACTAGCCACATTTCAAGGGCTCAACAGCCACACGTGGCTAGTGGCTAAGTCTATCTAGACTGTCCTCCCCAGCCCACTAATGGGGGTGGGGAGGGACTTGGTGCAGAAGCTGTGCCCCGGAATCAGAGGTTCACATTCTCCCCATGTTGACCCCTTAGGAACCTGAGGAGGCAAGAAAGGGTAGAATTGAGTGAGAAACACCAGTCTCAATACTGGACTCAACTAAAGTCTTTACATCTGAGTAGAAAAAGGGAGGTTGACATGGGAGTAGTTGAATTATGGAGATCTACCCACAAACAATGCTTTATTCCCTGGTGAGCACAGGCCCTGATAATGCGGAACCCAGGGCTAAAGAGAAAGCAAAGTGAACCATTTTCTTCTTTTGGCCAGAGAATATTAGAAGACTATACACCTCAGTTGAGTTTAGTAACTTATAGACATTATGTCCTAGAGACTTGAGGCTTCCACAGTGGTGAGGGAAGATAGACCTAGTTTTAAATGAGGGCTCTGGGAATTTAGGGGAGTATGAACTATAGGCAGGAAGTGGCAGGAAATGCAGCCCAGGAGCAATCAGTCCTGTCTCTACCCTACAGAAAGGACCTCTTCAAGGTAAATCCTTGCAAACAGAAACTAGTTGACAGATAAAGATGGCAGTCACAATACATGTACCTTTACTCCCTACTGAAACCATGACAGAGTTATAGTGAAGGGATTTTTAAAAAACACTGCAAATCCACAAAAATGGGAGGAACGGAAGAGGAAATAGCAGACAGAAGGGTGGTAACAACTTAGCAGACCCAGGAAAATGGGTTTCTGAGCTGGCAAAGGGGAAAACCAAGAACTCATACAATTTGTAAAATAGATTCTTGCTGCATGGAACTTAACAACCTAACAGAAGAGAAAAGACATGTAATTGGATAGCTATGACATAAGGTAAACAGTGACAAGTGCTGTATTAGAGGTGCAGATAAGGTGTCAGGTGTTCCAAGAAGGAAGCCATTCATTCCAGCTGGGAAAACCCAGGGAAGCTTCCAGAAGTGGGGTGACATTAATATGTGTATGTAATTGTGTCGTTCCTTTCAACTTATATCTTGTCCCAGTTCTTTATGTGACATGCTTTGTTTGAAAAATGCAGACAAGAAGAGCAGTTGTTACATTTTATCTACCTTTCCTTCGGTTGGTGAGGGGCCTGCTAGCCAGGCACGTTATTGTGTCTGCCCCCACAGCTCAGGGGTGGCTACTGCTCTTGCTTTAAAAGACTCTGCAGGTTAGCACAGGGAGATCACCTCCATGCTTTGTGACCACCTAGAGGGGTGGGATAGGGAGGGTGGGAGGGAGATGCAAGAGGGAGGGGATATGGGGACATATGTATACGTATAGCTGATTTACTTTGTTATACAACAGAAACTAACACAACATTGTAAAGCAATTATACTCTAGCTGCGGTGAGCAGGGGCTACTCTTCATTGTGGTGCACAGGCTTCTCATTGCAGTGGCTTCTCGTTACAGAGCATGGGCTCTAGGCGCGTAAGCTTCAGTAGTTGTGGCTCGCAGGCTCTAGAGCGCAGGCTCAGTAGTTGTGGCGCACGGGCTTAGCTGCTCCGCGGCACGTGGGATCTTCCCAGACCTGGGCTCGAACCAGTGTCCCCTGCGTTGGCAGGCAGATTCTCAACCACTGTGCCATCAGGGAAGCCCAAATTAACACACTTTCTATAAATAATAAAAATATTTTACTTGCCTTTGAGTCCTGGAGTGTGTCAATAAGTTCTTCATTGTCCAGAATATTTCCCTCAGATGTGAAGAGCATTTTCAGGATTTTCTCTTCGATAGCTTTCAGCTGGGTTTTGTCAGCATTGATCCTCACAATGAGCTCAATCCTTTGTTCTTCCAACTCAGGCTTCTCAAGCCGCACGACATCACTGATGCCAAAGTGATGAGACCTAAATTAGGTCTTTGTCAGGGCCCTGAAGTTTCTTCTATTTTTCTTTTCCTATTTCTCATTGTTCTTATCCTGAATACTACTTAGCTGAATACTAATGCTACCAGCCACATCCTCATGCACAAGGCCCTCTTTTGCTGGGTGTCCCAGTGGCTATTCAAAGCACTATGTATAAGCTCTGATTATTTATCTTGTATTTCAGAGAACTGCACCCCACAGCTCCCACGGCTTCTTCTCATCTTCTCTTAGGAAAACCTGCTCAGTGCTTGATGTCTTCTAGTCATTCAATTTCTGTTTCTAATGGTTGCTTGTGCCAAGCTGAAACGGTGCCTGGAACGTTCTTTCCAACCTGACATGGGAGACTCTGAAATTCCATCACCTCCATGAAGTGATTCTTGGTCACACCTAAAAAAGGTGCTTTACCTCTAGCCTCTCCCATTTAAACATGCGAACTTACGTCTCCCCTCACTTGTTCTTTCATCATTTGCTCCCATCCTCTATTTGCGAGCTAATCTTTTTCTTAGTCAAAATTTCTAAACAAAATATTAGGAAACCTTTGCCCCCCCCCCCACCCCCTTTCTTTTACCTTAACAACTGATCCTCCAGACCTGATTTGGTTACAGTGAAATTGATGATGGTAACTTTGATGCACACCTAGAAGAGAAGCATAGAGTAATCAGTTCAGACGAATAAAGTAGGAACTGCTTTCTTTATTAGAATAGGGCTCATTATTACCCAGCTGGATGTATCCTGGGTCTAATGGTGAACTCACTGCCCCCCCCCCCCACAGCAAGCAATAAAATCCTAGTCTCACAAAATTATAATGTGATTTTCCCTGCTGCCATGAGTGATAATCTTGTTTCTCAAATGCCACCATTAGAGAATGATGTTTTAAGGAAAGGTGCGCCAGTGAAGGGTTAGAAAGAAGCAGGGATCAAATGCTAGCTGTACCCTTCAGTGTATGAAGGATGTGGGACAAGCCAGTCCATTCTGAGCTTCAGGTCCTGATCCTTAAAAATTGGAAAAATAGGAAAAATGCATAGGGTATTTGTGAGGACTAAATATGCTAATAAAAATCACTTAGTTATAGCGACTTTCACTTAGTTTGTCTTTGTTAAAAAGATGATCTTATTAATAATACATAGAGCTTTACATATTTTGTCTCATCATACTATTTTTATGAAAAAATGTTACTATAATATTCTGATCTTATTGAATAAGTCAACAGCAAAAATCACAAATATAATAAGAGTGTTTGAATGTCATATATTTTATACACACTATTCTTTTCTTAAATTATTTATTTATTTGGCTGTGTTGGGTCTTAGTTGTGGCATGTGGGACATTTGTCGCAGCATGCGGAATCTTTCGTTGTGGCACGTGGACTCCAGAGCACGCAGGCTCGGTAGTTGTGGTGTAGGCTTAGTTTTTCCCACGGCATGTGGGATCTTAGTTCCCCAACCAGGGATCGAACCTGCATCCCCTGCATTGGAAGGCAGATTCTTAACCACTGGACCGCCAGGGAAGTCCGTATACACATTATTCTTTAAAATTTTTATTTTATTTTATTGAGGTATAGTTGATTTACAATGTTGTGTTAGTTTCTGCTGTACAGCAAAGTGATTCAGTTATACATATACATACTTTTAAAATATTCTTTACCATTATGGTTTATCACAGGATATTGAATATAGTTCCCTGTGCTATACAGTAGGACCTTGTTTTTTATCTACACACATTATTCTTATTTAATCTTCATAAACAAATCCTTGAAGTGGCCTTTGTCTCCACTTTATAGTTGATTGACTCGAGGATCCAAGAAATGGAATAATTTACCTGCAGTCACAGAGCTGGGATTGGGGAGGTGTGTGATGTTCCCTCTCAAAAGTTAAATAAAGTGAGAAATCAAAGGCTGTGAGTCAGCACACGGGTCACTTTTCTCAACTCTAAAAGGGAACTTGGGATATGAGCTCTGGCAGCAGCTGTGTAATTAAACTGCTTGAGGTCGACAAGGAAAACCCTGACCTAGGCTTTTAATATCAGTAGCATTTCCCTCATTTTATGCAAGAAATGTGTGTCAATTTCATTCAACCAGAACACATCTAGGGAAGACAGACAGCTATGAGGAATTCAGTAACTAAAATGAAATGACACTCTTTGGAATGCTGTATCCCAAGATGATTTTTAGTGGAGGATGGAGGACTGAAGTTCTGATTGAAGTCCCTTTCCTCACTGCTTGGGCCCCATTAGAGAACGGGAGGCCCGCGGGGCAGGGAAGACCCCGCAGAGTGAGTGGCTGTGCCTGGACCAGAGTCTGCAGTGGGCTTTGCTGGGGTAGAGCTGCCCCTCTGTGCTCCCTGCGGGAAGGGAGAAAGGGGTCCCAGCTGTCTTCATTTCTGTTACAACTGCCTTGGGCTCTGCAGCACAAGAGTAGGGCTTCTTCTGGATCTTACTGTGGTTCAGACACCTGTGTATGGATGTGGGCTTCACACAGCTCCCTTCAAATAGTCTGAGAGCATGAGGAAGGGGAAGGGACAAGATGCCCCTTCCCCAGAACTCTAAGTACAGACACTGGACGTTAGAATCATGATTCTCCAATGTTGGTGGTCACCAGAATTCTTAAGCAGGCTGTCTGCTAGGCACCTGCACACTTAGACACTGACAGGTACCCCCTCCCCCAGAGGCTCTCTTAGGCTCTGATTCATTTCTCAGAGGGGAAATAAGAGGGGACAAATGGCCTTGTTCTGAGGAGAGAGAAGAATGATTAGAAGGGAGTGGTGTCCCGTGTCCCGAGGAGCGGCTGGCGACCTGGGAGAACAAGGCATGAGCCGAAAAGGAGCACAGGGGAGTGAGACAGGGTGGGACCTGGGGGCCAAGCGGGGAGGGGTTTGAGTTCCAACCGGAAGGTGAGCCGAAGGGTGACTGGAATCAGGGTCAGGACTCAGAAGAGAAGCGAGTGGAGGATGGTGGGAGGAGGGGTGTGGCAGAGGGGAAGAGGTGGGAGACCCATCACACCATTAAAACCCTCTCAGGCCGGCAGCTCGTACCTCAGGCAGGTAGTGAGGGTTTGGCAATTTGGTCGTCATATAGAACCTGAAGTTTTTATCGTAATCAATGTCCGAGTCTCCAAGGCGAATGAGCACTCGTCCACCACTGATGAAAGTCTGTTTCAAAAGGACGGGTTCCAGAGCTGGATCCAGGATCTCTCTAAGCTTAAACATCAAAACAAAAATATAAAAAACAAGTCATTAAATGGATGGCAGCAACTTTTCCAAATTTCTTGGGCCTTAGACTTTACTCTGAACGGGCAATTTTTCTGTGATCTTATGGATATTTCTTAAACTCCTCTCACTACCTCTAACAGTGTACATTTTCCAGGGATTGTTTCATTGATACTCTAAAGAGATAAGAGCATAGGAAGGACATATATTTATTTGGACTAAACTTACACACGATTCGGCCCCAAGAGAAAGCAGCTAAGAAAGAAGAGCCCACAGGGTGGTCCTTGAACAGACCCCAGACAAAGGAAGCTCTGTTCACCTTCACGGTTTTTCTAAGTCAGGAGCTGCAGTCTCCAGCTTGCAGGCCTATCTGGTCCTCTGGGGCCTGTTTTTGTATAGCTCTTGAGCTAAGAATGTTTTTTACCTTTTCAAAGGGTTGTCAAACAAAGCCCCCAAACTAAACAAGACAAAGAAGAATATTTGTTCAGAGAATATTTGTACAGAGACTGTATGTGACCTGAAAAACCTAAAATATCTGGCTCTTTATAGAAGTTTGTGGATCTCTATTCTACATGACAGCAATTTTTTTCCCCCCAAAGCAAATCTGATTTTTGGTAAGAACCTGGGCATGCACACATTGCCAACAGACCCCATGACGAACATCTTTGTACAGCATGTATGTGAGGGGGGCCCTGTCAAAATTTGATGTAATCAATAATTCACAAATCCATTTCATATTGTGATATGGTACCCAAGCATGCAAATTCTTAAAACAAAAGTCTATGAGATAAGGTTTTTCCTTACTATCCACGATACAATTTTGTGCTTTTTAAAGTCTATTCTACGACACATCCCGTGTGGAAGAAGTAGACTAAGCTCTACCTGAGGATTACGTGGCTACGTGTTCAACACTCTGTCTCCATTTCCTCTGATAATATGTTTTCAAGTATTTCTTTATTTTTGTTAACATTTAAAAATCTGTATGGCATGACAACTACTTAAGGGGAAGATAAGATTTCTTTCTACTAAGTGAGATACTGTGATACTTTAGGCACTAAAACAGAGCTAGTTTTTCTTTTCTAGTTTCATTTGGTAGTGTATATAAGCCCATGCCACTCTCTCACTTTGTCCCAGCTTACCCTTCCCCCTCCCCATATCCTCAAGTCCATTCTCTAGTAGGTCTGCGTCTTTATTCCCCTCTTGCCCCTAGGTTCTTCATGACCATTTTTTTTTTTTAGATTCCATGTATATGTGTTAGCATACGGTATTTGTTTTTCTCTTTCTGACTTCCTTCACTCCGTATGACAGACTCTAGGTCCATCCACCTCACTACAAATAACTCAGTTTCGTTTCTTTTTATGGCTGCGTAATATTCCATTGTATATATGTGCCACATCTTTATCCATTCATCTGTTGATGGACACTTAGGTTGCTTCCATGTCTTGGCTATTGTAAATAGAGCTGCAATGAACATTGTGGTACATGACTCTTTTTGAATTATGGTTTTCTCAGGGTATATGCCCAGTAACTCTTCCAAAATATAGCAGAGGGAGGTACACTCCCAAACTCATTCTACGAGGCCACCATCGCCCTGATACCAAAACCAGACAAAGATGTCACAAAGAAAGAAAACTACAGGCCAATATCACTGATGAACATAGATGCAAAAATCCTCAACAAAATACTAGCAAACAGAATCCAATAGCACATTAAAAGGATCATACACCATGATCAAGTGAGGTTTATCCCAGGAATCCAAGGGTTCTTCAATATATGCAAATCAATCAACGTGATACACTATATTAACAAATTGAAGGAGAAAAACCATATGATCATCTCAATAGATGCAGAGAATTCAACACCCATTTATGATAAAAACCCTGCAGAAAGTAGGCATACAGGGAACTTACCTCAACATAATAAAGGCCATATATGACAAACCCACAGCCAACATCGTTCTCAATGGTGAAAAACTGAAACCATTTCCACTAAGATCAAGAAAAAGACAAGGTTGCCCACTCTCAGCACTCTTATTCAACATAGTTTTGGAAGTTTTAGCCACAGAAATCAAAGAAGAAAAAGAAATAAAAGGAATCCAAATCGGAAAATAAGAAGTAAAGCTGTCACTGTTTGCAGATGACATGATACTATACATAGAGAATCCTAAAGATGCTACCAGAAAACTACTAGAGCTAATCAATGAATCTGGTAGAGTAGCAGGATACAAAATTAACGCACAGAAATCTCTTGCATTCCTATACACTAATGATGAAAAATCTGAAAGTGAAATTAAGAAAATACTCCCATTTACCATTGCAACAAAAAGAATAAAATATCTAGGAATAAACCTACCTAAGGAGACAAAAGACCTGTATGAAATGTAGTGCTTAAGTCACATTCTGCTTTACAAGTTGTTACAAATACAGGTGAATTAAAAACAAACAAGCAGAAGTCTATTCTATTTCATTAAAAAATGCTGAATGAGGTCGATTAACTCGATTTCACACCCATGAATGGGTGGAGACAAAGTCTGAAAATACCACCCCACAAATGTAGAAAGCAGCTAGGTGTACAACCCGAATGACACCAAGTCACAGAAAGCAGGAAAGTGTCCTCTTTCAGTCCCCTTTCAGTCAGAGTGTCCTCTTTCTGGCCCCGCTCTAACCAGGGCCCTACTCCCCACTCCCAAGAGCACGCTGCTACAGCTAAGAGGCTCTGCTCTCCAGGGGTAGAATGTCACAGAAAGTCTTTTGTCCATTGCCGTGAGAAAAGAAATTCCCTCAGGACCTCCTGTGTCACGACGTAAACTGGGGTTTAAGAATCCAGTTAGGGGACTTCCCTGGTGGCACAGCGGCTTAGAATCCACCTTCCAATGCAGGGGATGCAGGTTCGATCCCTGGCCAGGGAACTAAGACCCCACACACTGTGGGGCAACTGAGCCTGCGTGCTCTAGAGCCCGTGTGCCACAACTAGAGAAAAGCCTGAGCACCACAATGAAGATCTTGGGTGCTGCAAATAAGACCCGATGCAGCCAAATAAATAAATGGTCCACATTAGAAAAAAAAAAAAAAAAAAGAAACTAGTTTGGGGCTAACATAACTGGGCCGAGGATTTTTGGAGACCTCACTCTCTCCTGTAACTTCAGGGTTTGAATGGGGGCCTGGGACGCATTACAGAACTTTGCCCATTTTGGTCAAGGCCACAAGCCACACATGGAAGCTTCCTGTGCTTTTTTGTAGCTTGAGCTGGGAGCATGGTAACTTGCTGTGGATTTTCTAGATGGTCAAGGCTGCTCAGATGGTATACTTAACCTTTCTGTGCCTCAGTTTCCTCATCACACCTTGTAAGGTTGCAGTGTGAATTAAAGAGTTAATATACATTAAATACCAACAACAGAGTCTGGCATGCAGTGAGCACTCAGTGAGTGGTAGCTGTTGCTAATATTACTGATTATTCTAGGCACCATGCCAGGGCTGCAGCTAAGCTGCCCCAGGTCCGCAGTCTTTTCTGGGCTTCTCGCCATTCTGTTGCAGCAGAGATCCTTCTAGACACGGTTACACTGAGGCTCAGCTCACAGTGTTCAATTACTCATCCTTCTCATAAAATAGAATGGGAAATTAGGGAAATAAACCGTAATTATTACCCAGTTTCTTTTGTGCCCAAGGCCATTGTAAATGCTGTCCCCTTTGCCTGGAAAGCCCATCTCTCTGAGCTCCTCCCATGGCGAGCTCATCACGTAGGTCACAGCTTAAATGTTACCACCTGTAGCCATGCATCTACTTTAGCTTCCCACACCCCTTTATAGGCTATGTCAGCACTGGGCTTGTCCCTTCAAAGTCCCTACTGCAAGTTCTCTTCCTCCCTTTCTGTCTCATTTCCTCTCTCTTTTCTCTGGTTATTATCTCTGTCCCCAACTAGATCGTAAACTACTAAGGGCAAGAACCGCATCTGTACTGTTTGCCATTAATTCTCAAACCATGTGTGTTGAATGAATGAACAGTTTCAAAAACATCACTCTTGGAGTGACTCTGAGGAAATAAAGCATGTAGACTCAACAAACATCAATTTTTTTAAAATAAAAGTTTATATCATACCCCTTAATCTAATTCTGACTTTACGTCTAAGTGGAAAATAATGTTTATGCCCTTTGGGGTGTTTTACTGGCTTCACATCACTGGTGCGAGGAGATACTCCCTGATGACACTGCTGCTTTGAGTTTTCGGGGCCGCTAACGATCAAGAGCCACACGAGGCCTGAGAATCAGCAGTGTTAGAAAACAGAGCCCATCCCACTTAACACCAAAGGCATATCTTCCAAATATTCGATCAATCACAGACTGCTCCCCATGCGAGAGTGTATTGTTTAAGGAGAAAAGCAATTGGTTTGACCAGCTAGAAAAGTGCACTGACTGGGGTCTTTAGTGTGAGGCAGACATGGCCTGTATAAGATTCCAGATGCGATCTGAAGGTTGGAAACTAAGAAAAGAAAAGTAAAAAGCAAACCTCTTCCAGTAAGACGGGTAAACCAAGTCGGATTGAATTTTCCAGTGTGCGTAAGAAATTACTATCCGTGAGTTTAATGACCTTTAAATCATTTTTGCTTTCTTTGTTTCTTATCCAACGGTTTGCCTGTATGAGAAAGCACAAAGCAGGATGTTTACTTTCGAGTTTGTAAAAAAAGTGGAAGTTTTTAAACTTTAGAAATTTTGTTCAATCTAGAAACAAGTTTGAAAGATAAGAAAAAAAAATATACCACTCCCACTGCAAATAAAAATACCTTTTAAATCTAACGTTTGGGATTCTTGCTTTTGTTCAAATTTGGGTCAAATGAAGAAAAGACCCATCTAGGAAAAAAGCTCACACTTAAGGTGTTCAAGCTTGTCTCCCTTGCTTTCAAATGGATTCCTTTTTCTAAACCCCATTTAGAACAATTGATCCATGGACTTAAGTTCAGATAATGGGATTCTGTATATTCCAGGCAGGCTTGCCGTAAAATTCATCACACCTTGACTTCATTCTCACTCCTTAGACCTCTTAGGAACAAAGAACAAGGACAGGAATGAATTTCTCCTCCCACAGAAAACAAATAGTCAACCTCCTAAACAAACCCAATCAATATCAAGTGTGCAGACCCCTACGTTCATGGCAGCACTTCTCACAATAGCCAAGGCATGGAAACAACCTAAATGTCCATTGACAGATGAATGGATAAAGAAGATGTGGTACATATATATGATGGAATATTACTCAGCCACAAAAAAGAGCAAAATAATGTCATTTGAAGCAACATGTATGGACCTAGAGATTATCATACTAAGTGAAGTAAGTCAGAAAGAGAAAGACAAATACTATATGATATCACTTATATGTGGAATATAAAATATGACACAAATGAACTTATCTATGAAACAGAAACAGACTTGTGGTTGCCAAGGGGGAGGAGAGGTGGGGGAAGGAAGGACTGGGAGTTTGGGATTAGCAGATGCAAACTATTATATATAGAATGGATAAGCAACAAGGTCCTACTGTATAGCACAAGGAATTATATTCAATATCCTGTGATAAACCATAATGGAAATGAATATGAAAAAGAATGTATATATATATGTGTGTATACACACACACACACACACACACACACACACATATATGGATAACTGAATCACTTTGCTGTACAGCAGAAATTAACACAGCACTGTAAATCAACTACACTTCAATAAAAATATTTTTAAAAAATCAAGTGTTTAGAGCACTTGGACTCCTCTCTTTTTACTTTCTACCTCCACAAAATGAGGGACGTGGACTAGAAGACAGCTCAACTCCCTTCTAGGTCTAAATGTCCAAGATTCTTACAAGTACGTTAAAGTCCACTTTTAGAATTTGTAATAGTGCAATATTAAGCAGAGTTAATAGGCTGCTCTTTATCTGAAGCGCTGGTTACACACCTGATCTTGGGGATCAATCATCAAAGGCCACCGTCTCCCTTGAGTGACCAGAATGCCATTTTCCGTTGATATCAGGTCACGGGGCAGCCCATCTGTGTTCCACTGCCGTATTTCGTAGGGATTGCCAAGAGTGTTAATGAGACTGAAGGCAGGATTGATTGGGATCTCTAGAGACTGACAGTCCTGGATCCAACACTCTATAAGCTGTAGAAGGAGAAAAGCTTGTATAGAGTCAGGAATACTCAGTAAATGAAGATACACACAACAAGTCCTACTTAGGCAGGAGATAGATGGGTCCCGGGGGCAAATGGTTTGAGTTTGTTCCTGTGGACCGATACTCTCAGATGGGAATGACAGGACAGTTGAGAGAGGAGGCTGGGCCCTGCCCAGATAGAAGATACATATTCCTCATTCTTGAAGTCAGGAGACCTCCCCGACTACACATGCACAGAAAGGCTCCTTGGAGGTCAAAAGGGGAGTGAGGTCAACTAATGCTCACTTACCCATAGGCCTCTTCGGTAGAATTCATCTTGGCTAAGAGATGTGGACGCACACATGGGAAATCCTGAGCTATACCAATACATATTTTGAACCAGGCAACTCAAAATGATTGGCCAAAGGAAACCCAGAAGAAATGCCCCATAAAAGTGATTCAAACTGCCATGAGGGCGCGACTCTCCCTGAGCCTGCCCGTGTGTCTATCCACATGTACTGTACTCTTTTTTCCTCCTAGTAAATTACTTGTTTCACTACTTTCTGTCTTTGTGGGAATTCTTTTCCTGCAAAGCCATAGTGTCAGGGCCTTGTCACTGGCCACTGGTCTAGGAGCAAGGATTCAGTGCTCTCACCACCGCGACCCGACCTCAATCGCTGGCCAGGAACGGAAACCCTGCTTCAAGCCGCTGCAGGCCGAGGCCACCCGAGATCACTACCAGACTCCACAGGCATCCTGGCATCAGAGCACAGGACACAAGAAGTGGACTAATAAGAGATCTGGGGGCTAGAACTACGCCGTTAACCAGCTGTGGCTTTGGGCATGTCCCACGCCCTGTCTGGACCTCAGTTTTCTCGTGTAGAAAAGAAAGGGGTTGTCACAGTAGCCTTCACCCACGGGTGTAGGTGGGAGAGTCTGGCAGCACGTGGAGAAGTTGGGAGTTATCACAATGACCAAGGGGGCTACTGGCAATTAGTAAATCGAGCAGAGGGGTGTTAGCATGTCACTTCCTTCAACGAGTGGCACAGTCATGCACACTAGGGAACTGTCTGTCCCCCAAGAGCACCCCTGGCCCCACTGCCCGCTTGGCATCAGATGATCCCTGAGCTCCTATAGAATCTGTATGAGTCCTATACCAACCAGGTTTTATTACTCAAGGACAGGGATAAACATTTTTAGGAAGGCATTTCATAAAAGTGGTTTGCAAATATCTCCAAATAATTCAGTTTCCTGCTCTTTCCCATCGTTGAGCCCTTTGTAGCAGGCCCTCACCAATTCAGAACACTTCATCCTCGTTCAATCCTAAGTCGGGAAGACTCCCTGTCTCTTTTTCTTCCTCAGGTTCCTGTGTAAGCAAGCGATGAGTAACTTTCTAAGGCGGGAGAGGAAAAGGGGGATTGTGTTAAGGAAAGCCTAGGGGTAACCATCACTGACTTGGGGGCAGTGGAATGAATACCTAAGGTTCATGGAGAACCTCCCTCTACACTTGGAAAAATGACACACACACACCCCGCCTCCCTCAGTTTCAGCTGCTTCTCACCCCTCCTCACAGAAAGCACGTTTACCCACCGATTGCCTGTACTGGGCTGTGAAGGCCCCATGATAGGCCACGCAAGCTGCTGCTATGAACACATTCCCGATGATGTTCGATATCTCCTCGTTGAATTTCTCGATGCTTTCTTCCCATCGGATTTGCTCGTCTCCTAATGCGGCCGTCAGCTTTCCAGCACGTACCAGACGTGCTTTGGTCAGGGCCATCGTCTTTGCTAGAAAATTTAAAGAAAACCGGGTTATGTTATTCAATATTTGCCTACAGTACAAGAAGTTTGTTCATCTGCTTCTACTGATAGCAGAATGAGCATGACTTAGCTAATGACGTCAATACATCTCTGGGAAACCTCACACCAATTCAGCACTAGTACCCATTTCAGAGCCAAGTCCAAGTTTGCCTCTTCCATGCTGAGAGTTCCTTTTTGATACTCCTTTACTCTGGCTGAAGATAGCGCTCTCTTTCTGCCCATGTGGTATTTATTTTCTGGATCAAATTCATGTGCTGCTCTGTGTTATAATGTAACATTCCCCCCCAAAGCCTTATTCAGATATAGGAGTTGAATATATACAATATACTAATGTTATACTAGAAGGTTAAGGCCATCCATCTAACGCAAATATGCCCTACATACTGGATGGAGGTTGAGACCTGACTGCCGGAAAACGCTTCTTCCTTTTGAAAATCAGGCATTTCCTAACCAGCATAAATTTTACGAGTTACTTACCCAGACTTTCTTTCTCATTCACGCTTTTGTCGTATTCACGTTGTAAGGCCTGTATCTGATCTTCCACATTTTTTAGTAATGCTTGCTTTTCTCTCAGAGTAGCCATTGTAATATCAAGTTCAGCCTAATAAAATCAAGTAAATAAGAACAGGCCCCCAAAGAAGGTCAAATTTGCCCATTTATAATAGTTTATTTAAAAAAAATAGGATTTATGTTTTCTTTCTCTTAAAAGAGTTTGTCCTAAAAGATAGTGATATGATATACAAAGTTAAAACATATATGAGAGAATAAAATATAAAAGCAGAACCAGAACAAAACAAAACAAAAACAAAGCCCAACAAAATAAATCATAGAAGGATTAGAGAAACAGATGTACCAAGCGTTTGAGGATGAATTGGTTACTAAAATGGACTATTAACTTTAAATGATAAAACAAATGAAATACTCATGCAATAGTGAAAACTATCTTTCCTAACTAGTTCTCTAGAGCAGGGGTCTGCAACTATGACCTGCAGGCCAAATCTAGCCCACTGCCTGTTTCTGTGTGACTTGTGAGCTGAGAATCGTTTTACAGTTTTAAATGGTTGGGGGAAAAATCAAAAGAAGAATAGTATTTCATAACACATGATAATTGTATGAAATTTGGCTTCCAATGACCATAAATAAAGTTATATTGGAACACAGCCACACTTAACTCGTGTCTGAATTGTTGACGGCTGTTTTGGTGCTGCAACGGCAGAGTTGGGTAATCGCAACAGAGACCATATAGCCGGCAAAGCTGAAAATATTTACTGTCTGGATTTTTACTGAAAATGTTTGCCAGCCCCTGCTCTATAGCTGTGGTTCTTTTGGTAACCTGTTCCACTAAATGATCATTCTTTGTTCTTCTTGGGGCCTCACATCCAATTGTGGGTTAAGCTGGTTTTTAGAACCTCATCAAGTGTGGGAGTATTTAGCAAATAGAAACATAGAGTATCAGATGCTAGAGCTAAAATAAAGTAAAAAATTACCATAGGCCTGACGATATGAATATACTAAGGACTTACTTTCCTTTTATGCTGGAAGAGGGCTGATTTCAGAGGTCATTTCTGAAAAAAACAATCTTTGCTAGCTATTTTTTAAAACAAAAACTAATTTTCAAGAGCATGATTACTATCTATATTGTGTAGGGTCTCAGTGGCACCACAAAGGGAGCTTGAATGATTGATGATCATGGCCTTTGATTCTACAAAATATCACAACACAGATGACGTACCTGTGCAGCGCGGAGTTTCTGTCTCTTTGGTTCGACTTCTTTGACTACACGAGAGTACAAATCCATCGCTCTTACCCACATGCACATGGATTTACATGCTTTGGATACTTTCTCTACTTTTTCAGGCACGAAATCAGGATTATTAATATACTTTTGAAGCTTTGCCAGGATTTGAGGCTTAACGTTTTCCTTATCATATTCTAAAAGTCTTCTCAGGAAGTTAGAGTCACCAAGAAGTTGCTTTGCCGTTGGCCAATCAGGCCTGAAAAATACACATGATAAGTTAATAGCATTGTAATGAGGGAATGTAAGAACAAAAGAAATGTATTCCTTTGAGGACATTAAGATATTATCCCACAGATTAAAAAAAAATCAGGAACTTCTCTGGTGGCACAGTGGTTAAGAATCCGCCTGCCAATGCAGGGGACATGGGTTCGTGTCCTGGTTCGGGAAGATCCCACATGCTGTAGAGCAACTAAGCCCGTGTGCCACAACTACTGAGCCTGCGCTCTAGAGCCTGTGAGCCACAGCTACTGAGCCCACGTGCCACAGCTACTGAAGCCCGTGCGCCTAGAACCAGTGTTCTGCAACAAGAGAAGCCACCTCAGTGAGAAGCCCGTGCGGGGGCTTGCCGCAACTAGAGAAAAGACTGCGTGCAGCAACGAAGACCCAACGTGGCCAAAAATTAAAAAAAAAAAAAAGAAATAAGAAAATATGTCATTTAGGCATGATTAGATGGAATTCAGACAGAGTTATGTCAATTGTTTATGTTATTAGTCATGTAACGTTTAACTTGCTCTGAGTTTTCCTATTATAAAGCAAATATAACACAATTTACTGAAAGCATTTTACTAGGCTTTAAGAGCACCACGAGCTGCTACTTTTGTTTACTAGGCATATATTTATGCAATTTTACTTTCATAGTGTGTATAGTTTGTTCTTTTAAAAAATACTTAAAATGATGTTTCTGCAAATGCTCTTATTTACTGGTTGAGCTACGGTTATAAAAATTTATTTTGTTTGCATCTAACAGACTTTCAAAATTTGTAGAATGACATTTATATTAGTTACCCCCCCAAAATGAGGGTTTTTTTTACTGCTACTATTACTATTATTAGTTCCAAGCAAGACAGAAAATTGAAGTTAATGTAAAGAAGCTACAAAGATATGTTTTTAATGTTGTCCAATTATGTGTTATTTATAATAATTTTTAAAAATACTATTAAAGTACCAGTCCAGTTAAAAAAAAAAGATATTATCCCACAGATGGCTTCTAGTCTTACCGTGGTGATTGTTTCACAATGTGTGCAAATGTCAAATCGCTATGTAGCACACCTGAAACTAACATAATATTGTACGTCAACTATATCTCTATAAAAATAAATTAATTAAAAATGTTATCCCCAAAAGTGGGTAGTTTTAATCTCAATACTATAATCCCAGTAATTGGTAGTTATGTGCACCATCATTCATGGGGGGACAAGTAGTTGGATGACTAATGTTCCATACAACACAGTTTTGGTAGAGAAACAATTATAAAATCATAGAGTCATAGAAATGTAAGGCATTATAGGAATAATAGTTATATTTCAAAAATAGCCCAGGCACTCACATTTTTATCTCCTTTGCTTGGTTTAGATCCTTAAAATCTCTTGCCAGGACACTACAATCACCTTCGAACTGGTTTTGTCTCTCAGTCAAACTCACTCTTTGTGAACTTTGGCCAGGTTGGTCTTTCTCACGTGAAAATCTGATTATGTCAACAATGTTCAATGGTTCTCAGGCCCCTGTGGCCAGGGCTCTCCATCTGTGCTCTGAAGAGCCCCCAGGTCCCACCGAGGTGCTGGCCAGAGGGTTAGTAGGGAGGCCTCGCGGGGGAGTGCTCTGGGCCCTCTACCCTCACTTTGATCACTTTTACTTGGAAAGGTTTCTTATAGCACAATTTTTATTGAAGAAAAGTTTATATTCCTAAAGAAAGTTTGAAAACTGCATATCTTCTAGGTGAAACCTGAACTGCTTAGCACAGCATACAAGACCATTCATGATTCAGTCACTGCCCTCCTGCCCAGCACCACCCAATCCATGAGCATCAAAGATCCATGAGCATCAAAGATCCCTGAGCTCTCCCCATGGTCCACTCTCCACCTGAGCATCGTCTCCCAAAAAACCTGCTCACACCTCCGCAGGGGGACTTAGGCACTCTTTTCTTGGCACTCCTAATACTATGCAACTCTCACATGTCTTGAAATTATTATTTTTCATGCCTCTCTCCTTACTAGACTGTAAGTGCCTTGTACGGAAGAACTTATATTTTCCATCATCTAGTGCAAAATAGATGTTCAAGAAAATGCTTGTGGAATCAATTTGTTGAATGACAGACCGAACTGATGAGAGGGTGGAGAATAGAATGAAAACATGTAAATGAAAATGGAGAAAAAGAGCAAAGAAATTCCACCAGGTATTTTGGTAATGGGTGATTGTGAGGTACTCACTTGGCATTCAAGAGAATAGAGATGGCTTCCATCACAGTCATGACCATATCTGGGGGCTTTGTGAAAACTCTGATTTCAGATATATCCGCTTTATCTAAGGAATCCAGTGCTTTGTTAGCAGCTTCGAGTGCAGGGAGAGCTTCTTCAAGATCTCTTTGAGCATCGTCAGCTATGGCTTGGGTTTCTTCGGCTTTCACTTTTGCTATCGCTTCATCTTCTTGCACAACGCTTCGGACCTAACCATTAAAACACGACTGCTTAAGTGGTCTCAGTATTTGAATTTCAATGTTTCAAAGCAAAGATTAGACCAATGATAAAAGAAGTTTGTCTCTACTGCATTTTATGCTCTCCTTTGTCCGTCTCATGCCATGTTGATAATAATGGAGACAAAGTTATTAGAACAGACAGTTCCTTCTTAGGAGAAGATTCGCTGTTTTATATTTGCAGCTGGTACTATTCTCACAACTCTCTCTGTCCCACTCGTTGGGTTCACTCATTCTCAGGGAGAGAGCCAGGCTTAAAAGCATGGCTAAATTGACTTATCACTTAATTATTTTCATAACATATTTAAAAATCCAATCATTTGTCATTGTATATAAGGGATCGGTTGGTGGTCAAAGCCTTCTCACCCACTGTCGGGTGATGCTGCATACCTGATCAGCATTTTCTTGATCCACTGCCAGTTTGTCCATCAGGGCTTCAACATCTTGTGACTTTGTTAAAAGGACAGGTTCTAAAGCTGAAAGATCTAACTTCATTTCATCTACTAGTACATTTGTTTCTAATAGTTTGGTGAGACCATTCTTTACCCGTTCACGTGCCTAGATGACAAGGAAAATATCTATTGTGATGAGTATTATAAGTTTACCGGCATCTCTCACTCATGTACTAGAATTTCACATCTGCAGAATTGGTGAATCAGTTTGTAATAGTTAACGCTGTGAATGTACAGAAAGCTTCAGGTAACAGAACTCTAGGAAATGGCCCTGATATTCACCACAGTGGGTTTGGATCCATGCCCCCTGGCCACAGGAGTAGGACGTCACTGAAGGCCCACACTGTATTATTTTTATTCCCTGTGGTAGCTTGGTAGCATGTTGAATGAATGAGGGACGAGTTCAAATAGAAACTCCTGGAGGTCACAGCTCTGGGAGCTTGTTTCCTCAGGGTGGATCAGCAGGGCTGAGACCCCCTGGAGATAGTGTCCTGGGTACTTAGCCCTAGTTGCTGATCTAAACCTTACTCCCCGGTGGTAGGAAATTCTTGACTAGGATCAAAGGAGTGGTATCTGGTAAAGGAGGCACCTTGGAATAACTGTTTTTTGAGGGTGAGACAGAAAACGTGGTTCAAATTGTCATGTTTCAAAAATATGTGTCACGTTATTTTACTAGGCATACATTTACCAGGTAAAAATCCTCTGAAAGACATTTAAAATATCTAAATGGTAAATGCTTCCATTTTTACTATTTAAAATGTTGAAAATTTTAGGTCATGTTAATAGCCTGATGATGACAGTAGCCACTATTTTCTGAGCACCTCATCTGTGTTAGGTCATATTCCAAGCACTTCACAAATCATATCTTATTTAAATTCTACAACAATCCAAGAGGTAGATACATATTTTTTTAAAACTTTATTTTCTACTAAGATTGGAACAGTTACAAAACATGCTCAAGGTTGTACAGGAAGAAAGAGGTAGAGCAGAGGTGCTACCTGGTCTGCCTGACACCGAAGTCCTTGCTCTTAATGGGAACCACTGACACGTGAGACCACCAAACCCCCATCTCTATTATTTAACAAAAAGTTCTCCTTCTTACTAAACACTGCAGAGGTGACTAGTTCTCTGCTTCACTTTAATCTGTTGCAATGTCCATATCATGCTCCTGAGTCAAGGACCCTTATGTAATGATAGAAGACAAAATCTAAATATCAGGGCTTCCCTGGTGGCGCAGTGGTTGAGAGTCTGCCTGCCGATGCAGGGGACACGGGTTCGTGCCCCGGTCCGGGAAGATCCCACATGCCACGGAGCGGCTAGGCCTGTGAGCCATGGCTGCTGAGCCTGCGCGTCCGGAGCCTGTGCTCCCTGATGGGAGAGGCCACAACAGTGAGAGGCCCGCGTACCACAAAAAAAAAAAAGAAAAAAAAATCTAAATATCAAAGAAGGGGAAGGCCTTTGGACTGACAGCATGAGACACTTTTTGGTCATATTGTAGGTTTTCAAGGGCATGTATGGGATGGAGAGAGGTCCAGTAGGCAAGATGGAACATAGATCTTCCACTCATTCTGGCAAAAGTTTTGAGTCCAAGCAAAAAAAGAAGTTTTTTTTTTTTTAAGTTAATAATAGTAAACTTACTGAAACCAACTTCTTCTTTTTTTCACTCAGCATAGACAAGTAGAGATTGATGAGTTCCAAGTAGGAGGTGGGCGTTGTGTAGTACCGTCTCCGGAGCTCTGTGTAATAGCGTTCCGCCATACTGGAGACACTCAAGTGGACATTCACACACATGAGGGAGAGCTTTTCTTTCAGTTCTTCATTTACAGCATCAACATTTGAGAAAAACGTCTTTGATACAGAAAGAAGTGCTTCTTTGGGCCACTGTAAATAAAGATATGATTTGGAAAGTCTGTTGCTTATTTCCATAATACACAGTTTAACTATGAAGAAAAATGCATTTCTCTGAAAGTCTTTTTCGCCTTGTCCCGCCTTTTAGCTTGTTAACTCCTACTTGTGTCCATGATGTTTCACGAATTGAATGGCTGTGCTCATTTGAGGGAGGTCCTGGGTCTGCATTTGCTGACCCCAGCACAGTGTCTGGTACACAGAAGTTGTTCAAAAACTATTTGATTGATTGAATAAACGTGGGTGTTTTTAGCATAATTGTATGAATAAAATCACATCCATTATGAGGATCTCATGTCCTCTCTCCGTTTATTATACAGTTTGAGTGCCAGGTTCACGGTTATAATCACTGTCCTGTTCACCTCAACTCCTTTGCTCCTCTCTTGTCTCTCTGCTCAGTCAAGTGCAACTCTCTGTTACCCCACACCTGCAACTGTGCAGGTAGCACGGCTGGAGAAAACCCCCCACAGCTGTGCTGACTGGCCTCGCTGTCAATTCATGGCAACTAGCTCAAGCGGGTTCTTAGCTCAGCCCAGAAATGCTTCTACATCGTCTCATCCGTCACTCCTGTATCCTCCTGAGTATTTCGCACCCTATGTTACTTCCTCAGACTGCTAACACTTCCTCTTTCCTCTTCATTCTCAGTTCATGACCTTGCTCCCCACATCACTAAAAAAAAAATAGAAGCAATGCAAACAGAACTTCAATGAATTTTCACCTCCACGTCTTCCCCTCTACTTGCATCTGTGGGCTTACACTCTGGGGTAAGCTGTGCGTGCTCCCTGCCCATGTCAGCCCCTTCACTGGTGAAGCCATCACATCCCTTCTTGCCTATTCAGTGACACTGGTCCAACAATGCCTAACTCTGCTGCACCATCAATATAATTCTCTTTTCTGAATCATTTCCATCAGCACACGTGTGTTGTTTGTGTTCTCCACTTGAAAAAATACTTCTCTCTTGACCTCACATATCCCTCTAGCTATTACCCATCTCATAGTGTTCCTTTGTGGCAAAACTCCTTGAAAGAGTTGTCTCCGATTCCCCTCCTTTCTTCTCTCTTGAACCTTCTACCCCATCACTCCACCGGAACAGCTCTTGTCAAGATCAATGGTAACTCTACACTGGTAAATTTAATAGTCTTCTCTTCTTTATAAATTCCATTCTGCCTTTGTTCAATGATTGTCATTATCATCCCTTGCACATGAGTAAATCCCTAGTGGGCTTTGAAGCTAATGTAAGTACCCTTGAGGAGTTATTGGACAATGTGTTACCACTTTAAAATCAAGCAAGTTCAGACATATACCCGGAAAAGACAAAAACTCTAATACAAAAAGACACATGCACCCCTATGTTCATAGCAACACTATTTACCATAGCCAAGACATGGAAGAGAGACCTAAATGTCCATTGAAAGATGAATGCATAAAGAAGATGTAATGGGGCTTCCCTGGTTGTGCAGTGGTTAAGAGTCCACCTGCCAATGCAGGGGACACGGGTTCGTGCCCTGGTATGGGAAGATCCCACATGCTGTGGAGTGGCTGGGCCGGTAAGCCATGGCTGCTGAGCCTGTGCATCCGGAGCCTGTGCTCTGCAATGGGAGAGGCCGCAGCAGTGAGAGGCCCGCGAACCGAAAAAAAAAAAAAATGATGTAATGGGTATAGATATAGATATAGATATGGATATAGATATAGATATAGATAGATATAGTGGAGTACTACTCAGCCATAAAAAAGAATGAAATAATGCCATATGCAGCAATGTGGATGGATCTAGAGATTATCATACTAAGTAAAGTCAGACAGAGAAAGACAAATATCATATGATATCACTTATATGTGGAGTCTAAAAAATGATACAAATGAACTTATTTACAAACAGAAATAGACTCACAGACATAGAAAACAAACTTACGGTTATCAAAGGGGAAAGGTAGGGGGAGGGATAAATTGGAAATTTGGGAGTAACAGATACACACTATTATATATAAAATAGATAAGCAACAAGTTCCTACTGTATAGCACTGGGAACTATATTCAATATCTTTTAATAACCTACAATGGAAAATAATCTGAAATATATATACACACATATATATACAATTGAATATATATGTAACTGAATCACTTTGCTGTACACCTGAAACATTATAAATCAATTATATTTCATTAAAAAAATAAAATCGGGTCTTCCCTGGTGGCGCAGTGGTTGAGAGTCCACCTGCCGATGCAGGGGACGCGAGTTCGTGCCGCGGTCTGGGAAGATCCCACATGCCACGGAGCGGCTGGGCCCGTGAGCCATGGCCGCTGAGCCTGCGCATCCGGAGCCTGTGCTCCGCAACGGGAGAGGTCACAGCAGTGAGAGGTCCGCATACCGCAAAAAAAAAAAAAAAAAAAAAAAAAATCAAGCGAGTCCTACTTCTCAAAGAGATATCCTGTGATGTCACCGACCTGGACAAACCAATCAATGGTGCAGCAGTTCACAAGGGATGGAAACATCCGGCATCGGGACCGAAAGGCCTCTCCAACGGGGCTCATGCAGAGAACAATGTGCAGCTTCTGACGGACTCTGCTGATAAAGTATTGAAACACCTGACAAAAAGAAAGACATTTTCAATTTAGAATAAGGCTGAACCAACTATGAAAATAAGTGTTGGCTAATGCATCTGACTCTACCAATATCAAATTAAAAAAATGTTAGCATAGTGGATGTATGAATTGTTTTAACATCCCATTCCAACCCCTTTTTCTCATGCAGACTGGAAAGATTAAATGACGTTTTGCAGACGCTGTTGCAACTTGGGTTTGGCATGTGACGTAGGTCCTCTTCATCAGTGGATTTAAGGAGACCCCTTGAATAAAGTGGAGAGAGGTAGTCACACAAGGCTTTGCCTTGGGGTAGGAGACCATTGGGAGAAAGAGACAGGGTACAGGGCAACTATTTTTGCAGGTACAGAGCCTGGCAGAAATGGCATGGACCTGGGGTCACCATCTCTGGATGTGGCTCCTTACTTCAGCTGCTCCCAACGTGGTGGGGGACACATGACTTTGGAGCTGGCAGCTGAAGCAGTAGCACACTGATTGGTTAGAGGTCTCCTGGATCAGCAGAACGGTTGTGGCAGAGGCAGCAGTGTCCTTGACTGTTGACTTCTACAGTGTCATTTCATAATCGTTCCAAGGAATTCAGCCTGGAATCCCTTTCTTTAGCCTTCCCAATGGTTGTGTCCCTCGAATAAAGCCATTTCTGCTTACATTGGCTGTCTGTACCTATAAGTCCTGACTTAGCAGGGGAGGGAATTCTCATGAAAGGACACGGAAGAGAGGATATGAGAAAGACTGGCCCAAAAAGTTAGATAAGGTGCAGAAAGAAGAGAAAGGCCTGGGCTAGACAAATAGCTGCTTACAGAGTGTAGCACGGTGTTGGAGAAATGGATCTGGACAGCAGCTGTGTTGTGTGTGTGTGTGTCTGTGTGTGTGTGTGTGTGTGTGTGTGTGTGTGTGTGTGTTAGAGAGAGAGAGAGAGAGAGGTTGACAGAGAGGGAGAATGCATTTCATAATCTTGCCAATAGGAAAGGCAGTCAAAAGTACTGAACTCCTTAAGCAGGGCACTGGGTGTGTGTGAAATAAATTTGTGTTTAAGAAGGATAAGAGAAGCTTTCCAGTTTGGACAGATCTATGATCTCCATGGGGTAGTAGGGCTTCTGTTTTCTGCTTTCCATAACAGTTTCTGGAAACCTGATGAACCAATGCTTTAAATGTAGGAAATAAAATACATAGGATTACAAAGGAAACAAATTATATTGAAAAAATTCTGTCCATGGACTGCTTAAGGGGATTTGTGGACCACTGGAAAAAGGCTAAGACAACTTTTTGTTTTCCAAAACCTTCTTACCATTCTGACATGTCCTACCTCATCTCTATTCCCCTCAGAAATTCCTGCTTCTTTCACTCTTGGTCTGGTGGCTGCTAAAACCTGCTCCAGTTCATCCTTTTCAAATAAATTCGGCACTTCACCTGAGTTCAGGATGTTATTTATATCTTCTAGAAACTCTTCTACTACAATCTGTAGAAGAAAGCAGAGTGGTCATTATACCTTATTCAACCATTTTACATTTACTGCCTGTATATTACAAGCAAATATATGATCTAAAATTCACACTGAGTTAATTTTATCTTTAAGAGAAGATGACCCTGGGGGAGTGGCCAAGATGTTAAAGTAGGATGACCCTGAGCTTACCTCCTCCCACGGCACACCAAAATTACAACTATTTACAGAGCAACTATCAATGAGAGTGACCTACTTAACGCATAGAAATATTAACAGGGAATTAGGCAAAATGAGGCAACAGAGGAATATGTTCCAAATGAAGGAACAAGATAAAACCTCAGAAGAACTAAGCAAAGTGGAGATAAGTAATCTACCTGATAAAGAGTTCAAGGTAATGACCGTAAAGATCCTCGTGAACTAGAGGGAAGACTGGATGAACACAGTAAGAAGTCTAACAAAGAGAAGATATAAAGAAGAACCAAACAGAGCTTGTTTTTAAAATTTCTATGAAAATACAAAAGATCCTGAATAGCCAAACTCATCTTGAGAAAGAGGAACAAAGCTGGAGGTATCATGCTCCCTGAGGTCAAACTATACTAGAAAGCTACAGTATTCAAATAGTATGGTATTGGAACAAAAACAGACTCATAGATCAATGGAACAGAATAGAGAGCCCAGAAATAAAACACACACTTCTATGGGCAATTAATCTACACAAAGGAGGTAAGAATATACAATGGGGAAAAGACAGTCTCTTCAATAAATGGTGCTGGGAAAACTAGACAGCTACATCCATAAGGAATTGGACTACATTCTCATACCGTATACAATATATACTTTCTGTCCATTTCTCTTTCTCTTCTTCTGAAATTCCCACAATGTGGATATTGTTTGTTTTGATTGTGTCCCATCAGTCCCATAGGTTTTCTTCACTCTTTTTCTTTCTTTTTATGCTTCTGACTGGATAATTTTAAATGTCTTGTCTTCTAGGTCACTGATTCTTTCTTCCACATGGTTGAATCCTTTTGAAGCTCTCTATTGAATTCCTCAGTTCAGTCATTGTATTTTTCAGCTCTAAGATTTCTGTTTGGTTTTTTAAAAAAATTGTTTCTATTTCTCTGTTGAACTTCTCATTTGTTTATGCATTGTTTTCCTAATTTCATTTAGTTGTCCATCTGTGTGTTTTTGTAGTTCACTAAAATTTTTAAGAGGATTAATTTAAATCTTCGTCTGACAATTCACAGACCTTCCCTTCTTTAGGGTCAGTTATTGGGGCTTTATTAGTTTCCTTTGGTGGTAACATGTTTACCTGATTGTTCATGATCCTTGATTCCTTACATTGTCATCTGCACATTTGAGTAAGTGATCTTCTCTTCCAGACTTTACTGGTTCACTTTGGCAGAGATTGTTCTTCACCAGTCAGCTCAGTTTGGGTTTCTGGACATATCAACTGGTAATATCTTTGAGCAGGTGGGACTTGCTATCAATGTCTATTTTAGGGTAGGGATAATGCCTGAGCTCTGAGGTCATGGGTGATGCAACTGGCTGAGAACAGTTGGACAGGACTTCTGACTTGGTTTTAAATGACCAAGGCTATAGGATGAGCTCTGTGATTGCCTGGGTTCTCTTATCAGGTTTCCTAGACTGTTGGGGCTGGGTACTATACTTAGCGGTAGGTGAGGCTATGAATTAGCTTCCCTGCCCTGGCAGAGTGGGAGAATGGGTTCCAAGCCCAAAAAGGCTTTTTGTGGTCTGGTGGGGTGGGGCATGGCAGGGAGGTACACTCACCATTGGGCACTGTTATGAATTAGCTCCCTTGCTGAGGTGGAGAAGGAGAGCTGGTTCCAAACATCTTCCTAGGTGTTTCTGGTCAAGCTTTCTGCTTGGAGGGGCTGGGAACTAAGCAGTAGATGGGACTGTGAATTAGCTGCCTTGCCTGGGAGGAGCAGGAAACTGGCTTCAAGTCTGGAAAGGCTCTTTGTTTGTGGTCTGGACTCAAGCTGATCTTCACCCCAAGTTCCATGGCTGGGCAGTGTCACTCCACTGGCTTTGCCCTGTGGGCCATCTACTCTGTCTGCCATACTCTCCTCTTGAGCGTTGCTGGGCTACACAGGTTTCCAGGTGTTCTGGCCAGCCTTTCTGGCTGGGTGGAGCCAGGAGCTACACTCAGCAGTGAGCAGGGTATGACTGGGTGGGTGGGGGGACCGGACCAGGCTCCAGGGCTGGCAAGGCTCTTCATTTGAGGACCTCGAATCAGGCAGACCTGCACCCAGCTGAGTTCCCTGATCAGACTGGCTCTGCGGATGAGCAAAGCTGCTGGCTTGGACCACTCTTGGGCGCTTGGGTAAGAACTTGTTTTGTCATGATCTGAGTGCTGGTTGTTACATCCTTACGCCTTCTCCGTCACAATCAGATTCCCAGAGGTCAAGCGCTGCAGATTCCTCCACCATCCCTGTGATGTGAGACTGGAGTGAAACTCCCAAGATGCTACCCAGAACACTGCGGGAGCTGGATGTCCACCCTGGGCTCTTTCTTCCCACTGGAGAGACCCCAGGCTCAGAGGAGACCTCTTGATGTGGTGCTGTGCTGGCCTGGGAGGAGAGTAACGTGGTCAGTGTGTCGCTGCTCCTCTTACCCTTCTAACGTGGACTTTCTGGGTCTCTGTGGTGCAGGGGTGTGCTTCAGCCTCACCCTCCAGGTTCTAGGATTTTCTCCGTGTCTCGTCCGTGAATAATTGTTAGGTGTTCCTGTGAGGGGGAGCAGACTGATCTATGTCACCATCTTGGCGATGTCACTTGCTGTCACTTTGTTCTTGCACTATTTTCCTGGTGTCACGAAATTGTGTATGTGTTCTCTTGTAGCTCTCTGAGCATCTTTAGAACAATTATTCCGAATTCTTTGTGGGGCAATTTGTGGATCTCCATTTCTTGGGGCCGGTTATTGGAGGTTTACTGTGGAGTCACGGTTCCCTGATTCTTCACGATCCCTGTAGACTTACATAGATGTCTGCCCATTTGAAGAAACAGTCACCTCTTCCAGACTTTTTGGGCTGACTTCGGTAAGGGAGACTTTCAGCAGTGGGTGGGGGCACGCTGGGGCACTAGACGCCAGGTCTAGTGGGGCAGGGCACCGAATACGGAGGCATGCGGTGTGGGGAGGTTATGTGACTTCGGCTCAGGCCACAGTGGCCACACACTCAGCTGCGGGTCTTTTCTCATATGTAAAAAATATTTACATACTCAGATATAAGGTCACTGCTTGTCACAGATGTTAAAAACAATTTCCCCACCTTATTCGTACTTAGTCATTTTATAGTGTTTTCAAAATTAAAATGAATTTTAAAGTATTTATGCACCAGATTTATCACTTTTTAATTCCTTGGCTGATTTCTATAAACGTTTATTTTCCCTAACATTAAAAGTGTCATCACTGTAGACAATCCTCTATTATGGAATAAATTCAGGATCAGTTAAATTTGTTGTAGACATAATCTTATTTTAATTTTAAATTTAATCTAACCAAAACACATCCATTATTTTTTCCTTTTCTTGAGTAAAGCATGTTTCCCTAATTGATTTCACTTAGGGAATTACTTTCTTATATTTATTTCTACAGGAATAGTTTATTACCTCTGTTTTCTATGCCCTTTCCCTCCAAGAAAAGTTAAGTCCTTTCTCGCCCTCTTAACCTCTGATCACATTTACTTACTTAGAATTTAAAGGGGGAAGCAATAGTTGGTAAAAGAAGTAAAAGTGTATCGTAAAAGTCTTTCATAAGGCCCAAGAACTCTGTTATTAGAGGGAATGATTCCCTGAACTACATCCTAAAAACTATTTGAAGCTCACACACGTGATTGTAACACTTGTCCTTTTCCTGTTCTTGCTCTTTGGCTATTTAGATACGTACCTGGGTGTCCGTGAAGAGGAAAACCATATTCTTGTCTTCTACACCAGCCAGTTTGTACAGCTTCCTCAGGTCTTCATGAAAACAGTCATAATTATACCCCCGGCTCAATTCAATCTGCAAACATTTGTAACCACATATGTGAGCTGCAAGTCTTGTAAGAGACTGCTTTCCTGTGCCTCCCACTCCAACCAGCAGGGCGTTGCCTCTTTCCTGACGAATCATGCGGGCGATCCTGCAGGAGACAAAGCAGACAAAGGTTTATTTCAAGTGTACAGACAAGGCTTCTGCTCAGAGGGCCTGCCCCAGTGTGGAAGGCTGGTGGCCTCTGGAGGGTCATCCCCCAGCCAAAGGCCACAGGGAAGAGCAGGGTATGTCTGAGGTTCGTGGTTGGGAGAAAAGCACCACTGGTTTCCTTATATCCATCTCTCCCCCATTTCCTATAGGCTGTTGGCCTTGGTCACGCAAATACAGTAAGGTAAAATCTCCTCTCCCTTCTTCAAAGCGTGAAGGATTTTGTTAAGGAGCCTGGCTGCTCTAGGCCACTACTTATATTAACCATTATATGGGCAAGCAGGTCTCTATTTCTAAGGATGAGCAAGAGAAAAATCGCTGAATGTAGGAGAGGAGACTGCAGCTCAGAAAACATCAACAGGAATAACCTGAAATGGATTTACTATATCAACAAAATTTTAGAAAATTTCTGATTCATGTTAACAATAAGAATTTATAAAAAATTGCAATCATGATACTAGAGTGAGCACTCAGAAAGGGAAAAAAATCCAAGTGTAGGAAAAATTGATTGTTGATGGGAAGTCTGACTACCAAATTGCAAACTTCAGTGGAAGATGGGCCTCACAAATAGGATACTGTGGAAAATTGAATAGGTGAAGTAGAAGGCAAACACAAGGAATTTAGCCAGGCCTCAGAGAAAAAAAGATAATGATATTAAAAATGACAAGAGAGAAAATGGAAGGTAAACAGGAGAGACAAATTGAATCCCAGAGGCCACACAATAGGAACTGTAGGAGAAATAAGAGGGGAGCGAGCTGAAATAATAGAAGAAACCCCTAGAGCTGAGCCCCTAGATCTGAGGAAGTCACTCAGTGTCAGGAAAGAAAGTCAAAGAAGACAAGCAAAACATTAAATGTTTTCTAGGAGATCTATAAATATAAAATAAACTATGTGTGTGTGTGTAGGTGAATGTATGCCTGCATGCATATGTGAATCAAAGTATGAAAGAGAAACCTATATTTTAGACATAATTGAAAATTTGTGAGCATCTGAAAAATAGATATAATAGATTACTCCCAAAGGGACAAATAATTTTAGGCTGGCCTCAGGCATCTCTTTTACAAGATGACATTCCACAATGGTTAAGAGGGAAAGCTATCAAGTTATTTCTCAGAGAGTAAACCACCTGCAAATCCTTCCTAAAAGAGTCCTTGAAGGTATATAGAGAAGTATGAATAAAATTCAGAAACTCAAGAAAAAGGGGGAAGGGATGTCAGTATAAAAGTCAGCAGTTTGTATGAGAGTCAAGTTCATATACTGTTGTTAAGATAAAAAGGTAATGGTAGGGCTTCCCTGGTGGCGCAGTGGTTAAGAATCTGCCTGCCAATGCAGGGGACACGGGTTTGAGACCTGGTCTGGGAAGATCCCACATGCTGCAGAGCAATGAAGCCTGTGCGCCACAGCTACTGACCCTGCACTCTGGAGCCCGCGAGCCACAACTACTGAGCCCGTGTGCCACAACTACTGAAGCCCTCGTGCCTGGAGCCCGTGCTCGGCAGTGGGAGAGGCCGCCGCAGTGAGACGCCTGCACACCGCAACAAAGAGTGGCTCCACTCACCACAACTAGAGAAAGCCCGCCTGAAGCAACGAAGACCCAATGCAGCCAAAAATAAATAAATTTATATATAAAAAAAGGTAATGGTAATGTCAATAAACTCACCTTAAAAAGAAGATGCAAATGTAAAAAAATTCTTTTTAAAAAATTATCACCTAAAATCTCAGATTGGGTCATCAGAAACTAAGAAATCATGGGAGAAATGTAAAAGCAGGTTTAATTTCTCTCTCTCAATCTCTCTCTTTTTTGTTTTTAATAGGAAGGTATCTGTCATCTACTCTTTTTAATTCATGATGCTGATAATTGGAAAAAACAAAGTTCAAATATTTGAAAAGGATAATGGTTTTATTACTTTTTTAATTAAGAAAGAAAAACATGATCATTGTAACTGATGGGAAAAAAGCACTGCTAACACTTTACCACTTGTAAGCTCTATCATGAGGGCCTGGATGCTGTCCTGCTCTCTATGGCAGCAGTGTGTAGCACACGGTAGGTGCTTCATAAATAAATTTATGTCTGTTGACTTGTATGTGTGTGTTTACAAAAATGGAATTAATCTCTACACCACATTTTGTTTTGTGACTGTTTTGCTAAATAATGCTTTATGGACATTCTCATGCTAGTGAATACAGCAATAGATATATCATAGTTTATTTAATCGGTTCCCTACTGATGGATATTTAGTTCTTTTCATGGTTTTGTTATCATATTGACAATATTAAAAAACAAACCTTAATGCTAGCTGCAAATAGAATCCTTTCAGATCACGAGAGAGAGAGAAAATCCATGAAACAAAAAAGAGGTTGCATTAAAATAAGTTAGAAAATAAGTTAGGATGGCATAAATGTGGTTGTTAAAGCCATGCTTTAAAATAATATTTAATTATATAGGCTTGTGGAGGTAAATGAAATGTGTTAAAGGCATAATGTCTAACTCTATGTGCCATAATTGAATTTTGTAAAAAAATTATATATGCTTATAAATATATTTGAAAGCACCATACAATTTTAAGTGACTGTCTCTAGGTGAGGAGGTGGAATTATGAACAATGTTTTTGTAAATTTTCCACAATAAGTGTATTTAGTATATAATCAGAAAAAGTAATCACTATTTTTTTTTAAAGAAAACAAAGTAGATCTATTTCTTCCTTGTAGGAAATATAAAGATGTCTTCCTTATGTAGTAGTTCTATCATTAAAAAGATCTTGGTAATAGGCATTTTTATAAGTAAAATTACGTTTATGAAAAAAGGAAATAAACATGTGATTTCTCATTCTAACTACCTCTGAAATTCAGTACACTATCACCAAATCACCTATATTGAAGTAATCAACTTCTAAAGACCTTAAAAACTGTGAATTAGACGACAGTGGTTAAATAGTTCTTATGTGCCATCAGCTTTGGTGGCAGGGCATAGGAGCTGTGTAGTATGAGCTTAGAATGGGGAGCCTACAAGGACTGATTGGAAAATGCTCCTCTGGGACAAAGCACAGACTCCTAGGTCATTATTCAGTATCTTCTGAAATAGTATGAAACTTTCAGATTGGTCTTCTACAGCTTCACACTCTCTCCTGCCCTTACGGTGAGTGTGCTGTTTCACTGCCCAGAAAGTCTTGATAACACTGCTTTGTCTAGAACAGGAGTGAGCAAAAGATGGCCTATGGGCCAAAACTTAACCCAAAGATTGGTTTTTCAAAAAAATTAAAAAAAAATTTTTATGGCCTATGAGCTAAGAGTGGTGTTTAGAGTTTTAAATGGTTGACAGAAAAATCAAAAGGGTAATATTTTATGATATGTGACATTATCACATGACATTCCAACATGAGTGTCCATAAATGAAGTTTTATTGGAGCACAGCTGTGCTCATTTATTCACTGAGTGGCGGTGGTTGCTTTTGTGTTACAATGGCAGAGTTGAGTAGTTGTGACAGGGTCTGTGGCAGAGCCTAAAATATTTACCATCTGGCCCTTTACGAAAGAAGGTTGTAGCTCCTTTCCCTAGGACCTGCCAACTAAAAACTCGCTTGCCACCTGGTTCTACAAGAATGAAGTCACTAACCACTGCAGTCTCTGACCTTCAGCACACCCTGAAAGGAGTTCAGGGTGGAGATCAGGAATGAGGAACTCTGTGCTCTGGGAAAAACTGGCAGAACAGATCTTCAGATATCTATTTTCAGGAGATTTTATGAGCTCAATTTCTTTCATCTTCTCATATCTAGAAAAGCACTAAAATCGTTAATGGAGACATCTGTTCCTTGTGACTAGCAGCAACCTTCTGCCAAAATGTGTGCTTGACTGCACGTACCCCCTTCACCAAAATCACCTTGCCCCTACCTCTCTGGAGCAGTTCCTCGTAGCTATCTGAGAGGCTGTTTTCTGGGCTATAGTCCTCATTTTCCCCCAAATAAAACTTAACTCATAACCCTTACATTGGGCATTTTTTTCTTTTTTTTCATTTGACAGATCCTTTGCTAACTCCTCCCCTAAAACAACTAAGACCCACAGGTACTATTGCCACTGCTATATCTCTATCACAATGCACATCTAACAGACGACACTTCAGATCATTTGCTTATACCTCCTCAGCTACCTCTGAGAGTATAAAATTGAGGGCTGAATGGATATGTAATAATGTTTTGTTATTTCTTCCCATAATGCACAAGGGCTCTATAGTGGATGAAAATATTGAATATCATAAATATCTTGCACTTTATATGTTACTCTTTCCTTGTTTCATTTACATTATAGTAATTTGTTTTTTCCATCTGAGATTATTTGAAACAAATGACTTGTCCTTTCTGCTTCCCAGTGTTATCTTTTCTGTCAACTTACATATCAATGGATAAAAAAACTCCCTCCATTGAGAATCCTCCAAAGTTACATTTTCTCTGCTGTAGTAGGCAAGAGATGGCTCTCCTAATTAGTAACTTTATTTTAACAGAGAGATCCATTTGACCATCCTTGCAGTATGGTGACAACTTTGGGGGCATGTAATAGGTAAACAGCTTGGTGCAAACTGCTCTTCAAAAGCACAGGCTCTGAAGTAAATGTTAATTTTTTTCTGAGTTGGGAAGGCTTTTATTCAGTTATCCTATGCAACAAAACAAAACAAGAACCTAGAATGTTAACAAATGGAAATGTAGTATCAGCTATATTGCTGAATATTTAGTGATTTTCCCAAAACTCTTGTTCATAATGGAAGTCCTTTCCAATTGCTAATCAGCAGTAGGTGTTTGAGAGCTCTTACTTACGACAAGTAGAAATTCCTCTCTAGAAAAAAAGAGAACACGTCTACATAGTTATTTACATGGTGGTCCTTTTTGCAAGAAAACTAAATCTCCCCCATTTTACAAATGGTTTTTAATTTCCTTCTGTAATATTTTAAGCAAACCTTGAGTAGCCTGGTGATTCCCTTTCACAAAAGTAAGAGAGATTATAAATATAATTAAGCCGACTTTGCCTATCATCTGGTCTATTCTTCAGGAAGTTTCTCAGACCAGAGTTCTGCCATTCTTTTCTTTTCTTTTTTCTTTCAGGCTTAGGGCTTGCTTGAGCTATGGGAATAAAACTTGTTAGGAGTTAGTGTGTGGGTATATTGGCAGGGGGACAGATGGGAAGCAAGTGGTATCCTGACAACCCAATGACAAACTATTTTGTGTTACAACACTTGAGCTGTGATGAACATAAATCCTTGAATTAGAGTTAATTAAATAGCAGAAGTATAGGAAGGGCAAAAGACTTGGTTTGCTTATGGTTATGGAAAAAAAATCCTGGAGATCTGTCAGTCTTAACAAGGTCCAACACTAAAATATAGTTGACAAGAGAAACAAACAAAGCAATTAAAATCTTGCCATGGTAGCAGACCATGGGAAATTTTGTCCTCACACACATTTTGCACTGCTTATTCCACAGAATACTATATCAAATCTGGGTATCACATTTTAAGTGAAACATTGAAAAGTTATAAAGGGCTCAGTATGTTGAAAACTGGAAATAACTGCTAATAGGCAATAGTGAAACATCTGGGATAATTATACCTGGAGAAGGTAAAGCTAAGAAGAACTTGGTCATGATTTTCTAATATTTGGAGGGCTGTTAGGAAAAAGAGTGGATCCATTTTCGGTGGAGGCATCTACAGTGAAGTTAGAATCAAAGCATTGGATATGATCCCCAGCCTGCCACTCACCAGCTAGAGGGCTTCGGACAATTCACTTAATCTCTCTGTGGCACAGGGTATTGTCCAAAAATGCCTGCAATAATGTTTCTGGTCCTACTTGCTCTTTGACCCTATGAAGTGATAGAGTCTCTGATCCTGTCTTGTGAACTTGGGTAGCCCTGTATGATGCTTCTAATGACAGAGTATGGTAGAAGTGATGCTGAGTGACTTCCAAGGCTATGTTGTGAAAGGCCATTTGCCTTCTGCCTGGCTCTCTCTTGGGGCACGAGCCTTTGGAGCCCTGAATCACTGTGTAAGAAGCCCCTGCACTCTGATGCTGCCTTGCTGGAGAGACAGTGGAGTCCACAGGGAGGCAGAGATGGGCCAGGTGTTCTAGGTGCTGTCTGACTGCAACTGCATGAGAGACCCCAGGAGAGAATGGCTGGGAGCCATGAGAAATAATGAAAAAATAAAGCTACTAAGTATTACAGTGGATTATTATGTAGCAACAGACCACTGGAACATTCTCTGAGCCTTATATTTAGAAAGATCATGATATTGAGCCATACAGAGGTGTTATCAGAGTTAAATGAGATACTCCATATCATGGTTTATATTCACACTCAGTGCCATTATTATTATTATTACCACTCCAAAGGATGGAATGAATATCAGAAGTCAGAGGGAGTAGATTTTGACTTACTCTTGAAGGGTCATTTCAACACTTAAAACATTTTTTTATTGAAGTATAGTTGATTTACAATGCTGTACTAATTTCTTCTGTACAGTAAAGTGACTCAGTTATACATACATTATATATATATATATATATATATATATATATATATATATATATATATATATATATTCTTTTCCATTATGGTTTGTCACAGGATATTGAATATAGCTCCTTGTGCTATACAGTAGTACCTTATCATTTCAACACTTTTAACACATATTTACAATTTAAGAATTGTTCAACAGGACATGAGCCACTTTAAAAAGTTGTATATGCCCCAAGGACTACAGACGTTCAGGCTGGATACCTAGGTGTTGGGGATGACCCTTAAAGGATACTTGCAGTGGGTATGAGTCAGACTCAAAAGCAGTTAGAATGTATGATCCTTGCATTCAACTTGTTTTGCTATCAACAAAGCAAAACCCCCTATTTCTTTAGTCATGCATGTTAATCAGCCTGGTTATACTGTACATATCTGTAAACAACTTTAGATCTTTTTTTTGGAATGAGATAGGACATTTTAAAAAACCAAAACAATCTATTAATATTTAGCAAAGATAATGACCTCTGAGATTCCATAAAATGTTCATGTCATATATATTTTAAATATATCAAAAATACCTTTTAAGTTACAGCAAGATTTGCTAATAGACCTTTGTCCATCTAGCAATCTATTTAAAGAGTGTTTTACAACCTAATCCTTACCTTTTAATATAAATGAAATTAGATCAATGCATTATTAGGCACGTTATGGCACTATACCTTGAAACATGCTCTATAGCATCCTGGAAGAACACCAGCTTTACTTCTTTGGGATTTGTAAGGTTATAATCATCAAGATAGTCCTGTAGAACATTTGCGATTTTCTCCATATCAGGCATGTCATCATAAATCCGGTCAGTCTTATCTGCTCCAAACTAGATGATTTATTGGAGAAGAACCAAGTTGGATCAATTCTGATATATAAATGTATATAATATACATAACCTTAGGAGGGAACATTATTTTATCTATATTTTTATTTAATCATTTGCTTATATATGCTAACAGGGCTTTAAAACCAAGGAAATCAGTTTAAAGAAACTCAGACGTTCATGGCTAACTGAAAAATTCATTTAATTCAACCTCTTCAAGTGGTACACTGGAATTTCAATGATCTTCGCAATAAAACTCACACAGAAGCTCAGAAATGATTTGAAATTTTTTCTCACTTTAACTGACTCTGGTTTCATACTTTTGCTCTTACGCTGTTGACATCAGAAAAGCAAAATTGTTTAAAATTATGTATGGCAGATTGTGTTATAAAAAGTTATGCCAGAACTATACATAGTTTTTACACAGCAGTCATTTAATTAAATAAATCATTGAGCATGATATTTGGCGTAAACTATAGGCAACTGAGTGTCCGTTTGGACCTATTGATAATTTCTTGTCCTTGCCGTAGCAACTGCCCTAGGGACATTTTCTTTTGGAACCGTTGACTAAAATACATATAGGCAATGGAAGAAGAGTCCAACTACTCTTTTTGCTTTGCTTCATTTCCCCATTTGATAATAATATCGTTAGAAACACACAGGAAATATAATAACCACCTGAAAATAAACTTCGGATTTTGATTTTAAGAATACATTTAAATAGACATATTTCGCAGCAAGACCTTTTTTTGACCCACCTCCTAGAATATTGAAATAAAAACAAAAATAAATAAATGGGACCTAATTAGACTTAAAAGGTTTTGCACAGCAAGGGAAACCATAAACAAGACCAAAAGACAACCCTCAGAATGGGAGAAAATATTTGCAAACAAAGCAACTGACAAAGGATTAACCTCCCAAATATACAAGCAGCTCATGCAGCACAATAACAAAAAAACAAACAACCCAATCCAAAAATGGGCAGAAGACCTAAATAGACATTTCTTCAAAGAAGACATACAGATGGCCAACAAACACATGAAAACACATGAAAAGCTGCTCAACCTCACTCATTATTAGAGACAGGCAAATCAAAACTACAATGAGGTATCACCTCACACCAGTTAGAATGGGCATCATCAGAAAATCTACAAACAATAAATACCAGAGAGGGTGTGGAGAAAAGGGAACCCTCTTGCACTGTTGCTGGGAATGTAAATTGATACAGCCACTATGGAGAACAGTATGGAGGTTCCTTAAAAAACTAAAAATAGAATTACCATATGATCCAGCAATCCCACTACTGGGCATATACCCTGAGAAAACCATAATTAAACAAGAGTCATGTACCACAATTTTCATTGCAGCACTATTTACAATAGCCAGGACATGGAAGCAACCTAGATGTCCATTTACAGATGAATGGATAAAAAAGATGTGGTACATATATGCAATGGAGTATTACTCAGCTATTAAAAGGAACAAAATTGGGTCATTTGTAGAGATGTGGATGGACCTAGAGACTGTCATACAGAGTGAAGTAAGTCAGAAAGAAAAACAAATATCATATATTAATGCATATATGTGGGATCTAGAAAAATGGTATAGAAGATCTTATTTGCAAAGCAGAAATAGAGACACAGACATAGAGAACAAATGTATGGATACTAAGAAGGAAAAGGGGGGCAGGTGGGGGGAATTGGGAGATTGGGATTGACACATATACACTACTGATTCTATGTATAAAATAGACAACTAATGAGAACGTACTGTATAGCACAGGGAACTTTACTTAATGCACTGTGGTGACCTAAATGGGAAGGAAATCCAAAAAAGAGGGAATATATGTATATATATAGCTGATTCATTTTGCTTTACAGTAAAAACTAACACAACATTGTAAAGCAACTATACTCCAATAAAAATTAATTAAAAAATAGATATATTTCATACAAATAAATTGTTTAGTAATTTTTTTTAGTTGTCAGGGGTTATCAGGGTGGTGAGGTATTGCATATGTGTATGATATAAAGATGAGTCCATTCATTTGTTTAAACAGCATTGATTGAGAGCCTGCTATATACTTAGCTCTGTGCAGGAAACTAGGGATTTAGGGTGAACAAAACAAACATGGCCCTTGCCCTCTCAGGGACAGTAGGAATGTTGTACCCAAACAAGAGTCAACTTGGTAAAACAAGACAGCTATCTGTCAACATAGGTAGGGTGGTTAGACGGAAGTCTTCTAACATAGAATAATGTTACTCATCTAGAATAAGTCTATTCTAGGTAGGTCTAGAGGGTAAAATTAGGGCCTATGTGTAGATGTTGTTGGGGGGACAGACTTAAGGAACTTAGTACAAGGAAAATTTTGGTACTAATTAGAGCTACCCTGAAATGAAGAAGGCAGAACTGCTAACTAATTAGCTTCCCATAACTGGAAACCTCTGAGCAGAGGCTGAAGAACTACACAGGATTCTAGGAAAGGAATTGGAGTCCTGAGTTAAGAGACTAAATCTCTTTGCTTCCTTCCAAATCGAATACCTGATGGGTTTCGGATTCAAACTAATATTAAAATGAATGTAACTAGATCAGAAGTCAGCAATCTTTTTCTCTCAAGGGACATATAGTAAATATTTTAGGCTTTGCAGGTCGTATAGCCTGTGTTGCTACTACTCCACTCTGCCTAGTCATTAGAAAGCAGTCATATACATAGTACAGTCAAATGGGCTGTGGCTGAGTCCCTATAGAACTCCATTTACAAAAATGGGCGGTGGGTGGATTTGGACTATGGACCATAGCTTGCTGACCCCTGGTCTAGATCTCTAATCTTCACATGTGCAAAGCTCTTATAGAATATGAACTTGAAGTAGAAAATAGTAAATGTTTTATAGCCTTCAAATGTAGTCGTCAATACAACATACTTACCTTAATGAAATCTCCAAATATGATGGGCTTAGTCAAAAAATATTCCAGGCCTATTGCAATTCCAAAATGTTTGTCTATTCAAAAAACAAAATCAATTCTTAGTATAACAATAAGCTTGAATGCAGGATATTAATAATAAGATACACAGAATAATAACCCCTGTTACTTTATTTAGAAGCCTAATTGGTACACATGAAACTGAGGGAAAGCCATGTTAATGCCATACCACTTTAGTCTGGTTGATAATCCCCCAGATTTAAGATTAAGAATATTTACTATTAGTAAACATTTTATTAAATAACAGATATTGAATACATATTAATAAATAAGAAATACTTTAGAAATATCCTGGTTTCTTATCCAACAAAATGCTATTTTTTTTCCTACTTTCCCTCCTCTACTTAAAATGCTATACTGAATTAAGAATATTAACCCTTCCTGAATTTCAATGAAATGATTTTCATAATATTTCAAATATTGTTATATATTTGGGTCATATATAAATATATGAAGAAAAAACCTTTTACTCATGAATGCTTACAATTCATTTTGCTCATTTTAGAAACCAAATTGTGTCTCCCTGGTAGTCTAATGGCTAAGATTAGAAACCAAATTGTTTTTCTACTAAAAAAACCTAGCTAAATAAAGATTGATATAAAGATTGATATTTACTGGCCATTTCTGTCAAAATAGCATGGAAATAGTGCTTATCTTCATTATTAATCAAACGGTCATGGAAGACTCTTTGACATTCATGGCAAAAAAGTCTAAATATCTGTATCTCTTCTCTTATTGTTCCTGGATCACATTGAAGGATACCTGTTTTTTAAGAAAAGGAGAAAAGAAGAAAAATTCTACAATTGTGGAATATCTAGTAGTTTAATTAAGGAGGAAATCCTTAAGTCCAACTTTATCCCCACACTACCAGAAATGGATGGTTCCCCAGTGGATATACACATATAATAATGGTGAGCTCATTTTTTGAAAGCAAAACTGGGGACACATTAGCGGTGAAAATGGGGAGGGTAGCAGAAGGGGGATATGGGGCCTAAAGAGAATTATTTTTTAAGTTGTGAGGTATTATATAGCAGGGTCTTATGCTGTTAACGAATGATCTGATAGAAGAGGAAGCATTGACAATGCAGAAGGGAAGGGGGAATTATAAGAGCAAAATCCTTGAGTCGGCAGGAGGGGATGCGATTCAATACTGGGGTGGGGGGGACTATTGGCACATGTTAGGGGCAGGGACAGCTGAACCACTGCAGTGGGAGGGAAGGCAGATGCAGGATGTCTGGGAGATCTGGAAGAGGAGGACCTTCTGGTTTGATTGCTTCTATTTTTTTTCAGTGAAAAAGAAGACAGGCCACCAGCTGGGAGTGAGAAATGGGAGGGTGGTTTGAGGAAAGCTGTGAAGTAGCCAGTCTGGGGTGGGGGTGGAGGGTGACTTGAACAGGAACATTGTAATGGGATTTCCAGGCAAGTCTCAGACACCCATGTACACACACTTCTACTGAGAGATCTGGGGGTGAATGGAAATGGAACGAGGGTGCAGGGCAGAGAATGAAGGTTCCATACACTACCTTGCACACATTTGGATAAATCCCTCAAGTTAAAGACATAATGAGACTTGGCTGGTGTAGGCAGAAGATCCACACTCATCCTGTTATAGATCTCAACTGAGGCTTCCACAATTTTGGATGCAGTTTGCTTTACAGCTGGTGGGAAGTCATTTAGGAAGCCACTTAAGATGGCCTAGAATCAGAAATGTAATATGAGAGGGTTAGATTTTTTTTTTAACCAAAATTTATCTTTCATATACTCCAGATCTGACGATACTTTTTCTAATAATAAGTAGAAAACCAAATTACAGTGCAAGGACATGTGGATGTTAAAACTCTTCTTTTCTAGATGTGGCACATGTATACAACGCTATATTACTCAGCCATAAAAAGGAATGAAATTGAGTTATTTGTAGAGATGTGGATGGACCTAGAGAGTGTCATACAGAGTGAAGTAAGTCAGAAAGAGAAAAGCAATTATCATATAATAACGCATATGTGTGGAATCTAGAAAAATGGTATAGATGATCTTATTTGCAAAGCAGAAAAAGAGACATAGACGTAGAGAATAAATGTATGGATACCAAGGGAGAAAGGGTGGGGGGAGGGAGGAATTGGGAGACTAGGATTGACACATATACATTATTGATATTATGTATAAAATAGACAACTGATTGGAACATACTGTATCGCACAGGGAACTCTACCTGATGCACTGTGGTGACCTAAATGGGAGGGAAGTCCAAAAGGGAGGGATGTATGTATGTGTATGGCAGATTCACTTTGTTGTGCAGTGGAGGCTAACACAACATTGTAAAGCAACCATATTCCAATAAAAATTAATTAAAGAAAAAACTCTTCTGGGGGAGGGATAAACTAGGTGTTTGGGATTAGCAGATACAAACTACCATATATAAAATAGACAAACAACAAGGTCGTAGTGGTTAGCACAGGGAACTATATTCAATATCCTGTAATAAACCGTAATGGAAAAGAATATGAAAAAGACTATATATATACCTATAACCGAATCACTTTGCTGTACACCTGAAACTAACACAACATTGTAAATCAACTACATTTCAATGAAGGAAACTCAAAACACAAAAAACAAAAACACCCTCTTCTTTCCATTTCAGAATATGTTCTCCAGAATGGACTCACTTCTGTCCTCTGTGACTGTCTGGTGCTGCCTGAGCAGCATTCACAGCTGACCAGTGGACTTACCGTGAACCCACTCTCAAGTGATTAGACCTCATCTGGCTGTGGGTCCAGAGGGTCTTCACGGAGTGCTCACACTTATCTGGAAATGAGCTGAAGTCCTCTCTCTGATTCTTATGGGTGAATGACCAACAAATCTGTAGACTTTCACCCTCATGTATATTGAAAGTTCGACTTACTGACACCTGTGAACTCCCCACCCTTCCGCTTCCCTAGCTCAGTGTATGGCCCCACCCTCCACTCAGATCAGGAACTTGGAAGTCTCTTTTCTCTTCTTTTTTAAAAATTTATTTATTTATTTTTGGCTGCATTGGGTCTTCGTTGCTGCGCGCGGGCTTTTCTCTGGTTGCGGCGAGTGGGGTCTACTCTTCGTTGCGGTGCGCGGGCTTCTCATTGCGGTGGCTTCTCTTGTTGTGGAGCACGGGCTCTAGGTGCGTGGGCTTCAGTAGTTGTGGCTTGCAGGCTCTAGAGCACAGGTTCAGTAGTTGTGGCACATGGGCTTCGTTGCTCCGCAGCATGTGGGATCTTCCTGGACCAGGGCTTGAACCAGTGTCCCCTGCATTGGCAGACGGATTCTTAACCACTGTGTCACCAGGGAAGTCCTAGAAGTCTCTTTTGAAACCTGCCCTTCTTTGTCCCCCACAGTCGCTCTTGAATACATTTCTTGAATCTGCCTGCTTCCTTCTGTTCCCCTTGACGACACCCCATTCCAGCCCTCACTCCTTTTCATCTGGGCTTCCTCACTCCCTCCTTACTCATTGGCCTCTCCATTCCCACTCATCTCCCTTCTGTTACCTTTAATCAGGGAAATAAGGCCCTGCACCCCCACCAGTGCATACTCTGCCCCTGCCCAGCCTCTTCTCCTTACCCTCTCTCCCCACCAGATGCTGTGTCAGCCTCCCTGGCCTTACTACCCATGCTCTCTTCTCCCCCAGGACCCATTCCCACAGGGCTCTCTGCTTCGCAGGGACTTTCTCATCCTTCATGTTGGATATTACATGTCCTTCAGAGAGGCCTTCCCTGACTACCCAATCTAAGATAAGTCCTCCCATCAGTCTCGCTTATGGCTCTCTGATCTTCTCATATATCACTTGCCACAAGCTGAGAGTACGTATTTATTAGCCTTCTAGCCCCAGTTGCTAGGGAAACTCATATTACATTTTTAAATAGATAAACTCCCATCACCATTAGCCTTGGAATTACTTATGGGAGAAGGCGCCAGAATGCATATCAAATGCTTGCAAGTCAGCCCTCGTGACTTTAGATTTGGGGCTCATATATGACATAGTTTGAAATAAATCAAAGTATTTGTTTTCAATGAGCCTTCTGTTGAACATTATTTGTAAAAGCAGTTTGTGAGGACTATCTTTTTGAGGTACTGTCCTGACGAGCCCCCAACATGAATGTAACATTCTCCTTTTTGGACCTCATGTTGAGTAGGACCATCCTAATACGACAAAAATAAAAATCCCAGTCTGTTTATTCTCCATCACACAAATACTAACACAGTTTACATCTATATCTATCTAATATATAGTATAGTTACATATATATAAATACTGTCATATATATATACAAAACAACAAATTTACTTTAACTTATTGATTTTGCTTTTTTCAATTCTTGGTAATCCCCAAGTTCTTTCTCCTCCATACGATAAGGACAGGAAAGGTGGGCTGTGAACTCTGCTTAGATGGGCTGTGATTAAAAAGAAAGTTTGGGGGCTTCCCTGGTGGCACAGTGGTTGACAGTCCGCATGGCGATGCAGGGGACATGGGTTCGTGCCCCGGTCCAGGAAGATCCCACATGCCGCGGAGCGGCTGGGCCCGTGAGCCATGGCCACTGAGCCTGCGCGTCCGGAGCCAGTGCTCCGCCACAGGAGAGGCCACAACAGTGAGAGGCCCGCGTACCAAAAAAAAAAAAAAAAAAAAAAAAAAGTTTGGGATCCAAGGCCTTTTTTTCTACAGACAAAATCTCCAGTCTGTTCTGCTAATGAGAAAAATATACTTCCCACCTGAATGCAGTCCAACCCAGAATCTCTCAGTTTTGCTGCATTTCATTTCTATTACCACCCACAGCTAGGGTGAGTTTTAAATGATAGCCTCTAAGTTACAGTGGGAAAAAGCAGTTCCTGCCTGTTTTCATCTGTAACGTGTTTGCTGGCTGATGTTCCTGTAAGTGACACATTTCCGTAGATGTGATTCCCACAGGCAGAGGGAGGAGGCTGAAGGTTGGGATCACTTTCATTTCCAGGAGCTCAGACTCTACCTTCTTCCTCCCACCCAAAAAAATATTTTGGAATCATTAAGAATGACATTTTGTTGTTGTTGTTAGGGTAACTTTGAATTTGCTTGAATTTGTTAAAATGTAAAATAATTTGCGAATTTAGTACCTTATCATCAGGCATAAGTTACTTGGGACACCCCCTCATCACTGATCACATCACAAAGTGTGTCAGGATACCATGGTGGGAATCACTCACTTCAAACTTTAGAATATACACATAAAGGTTCTCAACAAAAGGTAGGATTTAAAAAAGTCTAATACTTGTGTTGGTCCCCGTTACCCACTTCCTGTCATGTTCTGTACTTGCTACTTAATTATGGTAGATAAGCTCCCATCCTTTCCTATTCTAAAGTACTCTCTAAAAGTTTTCCGAAATGTGGCAGTTCTTATGTATCCTTTTGGCATTAGCTCCTAAACAGCTTATTGGAACGACTTCAAATTTATTAAAAATAATTTCCCATGGATGTAATTTCAATATGAAAACCACTTTCCAGCTGACTGTTGTGTATGTACTGGTTCTGGTCCTTTCTCTCCTCTAAGAAGACCCCATTGGAAGGAGAGGCTGATGCAGGTAAATGCAGAGGCTCACTTTATGCCTGTATCACTGCCTCTTTGGCTCCTGGGTGATTGCAACCAAAGCCAGTTTCTTCAGACCAGTCACCTGTCTCATCCTACCTGGATGCACACATTACCACTTCCTGCCTCTGTGACCACATTCACCTGTGTGTTTCTGTCCACCCCTGTCAATTCCACCTTGTAGGACTCAGCTCACTGGCTGTCTCCTCTGAGCGTCTTTGCTGGTTGGTATGACATACTCGCTCTGGTCATGCTGCTTTGTGGTCTCGCATCATTCTACTTAGGTTAATGCCTTGCACTTTCTGAACCCTTCTGCTGATCCCTTACAGGGCAGACACAGTTATTTCCCCCAGTTAAAGGACGAGGAAGTGGTCCCCTGGGGAAGTTTGTGCAGATGGAAGAAATAAGCGTGGTTGTTTCTGCTGTGGGGGTGGTGGCAGCAGGGATGATAAATTCTGGGTTGATGTGTTGAGCCTGAGCCCGCTGGGTTATCAGGGGTGGTGTCTGCTGGGCAAGTGGACATAGACATGGCGATCAGCGAGGAGACGAGCACAGAGGCCGGGGCTGGGTAGGGATGAGATCTGCTGAGAGTCAAGGGCCTGGGACATAGCCTTCTTTAGAGGTAGGGGCAGTGTTCTGACCAGCTTTCTGCATTCCTAAAACTACCTCTGAGACCACAAACGCAGAAGGCCATGATGCAAATGCCTATAAGCTACTGCCCAGATGCCCCTGTGCTTACCTGGTTTCTGCTGAGGAAATGATGGATGGGCTCCCTAGAAACGGACTGTTCTGTGTGAATCTTGGAACAAATAAGTTTTCTTTTCCCCTCTTGCCCAAGTTGGAATCCAGCCTCACCTGAAAAATCTGTTTCAGACTGTGCTCTGAGGGCATCGGGAGACAGAACATGCTGAAGTGTCGGATGAAGCGGGCGGTCACGGGGTTGCGGCCACCACCTGGAGGTGCGCACGCTGATACAATCGTTACATCCTGTATGGAGAGAAATCCACTCGGGTCACCCAGCAAAGAAGGACATGCAATGTGCCCATCCCAACAGTAGGACTCAACCAACAGTTTTGGAGGACCTACCCTAGGACAGCATTGTGTTATATTTTCCAACACATTATCTGACTTAATTCTCACAACCACCTCAGGAGATCACTGTTGTTATCTCCGGTTTGTAGATGAAAAAATCAAGGCCCTGGTTGATAAATAAGTTACTCAAGGTTACTTAGCTAACTCATCTATCTTGTATAAATACTCCTATGTAAAAATCTAATCTTAAAAAATTGTAAGAATTTGTACCTTAGGTTAAAATATATTTAATAAATACTAAGTATAGTCAGTTCTTGTTTTTTGTGGTAGCTGTGTTCTATAAAATTGCCAGGAACACTGAATTAATGCACCCTGAACCATTGCTCCTAGGGGAAATACAGGGCTAGGTTCCTTTGAGCCTCTGGTCATAACATGTTCTACTGGTCAATACATGATATTGTAGGTGCTTCTGGCCTTGCCTCCTCTCTAGTCCATACCTTCCCTGCAGCCAAGGGGATCTTTCTACAATGTTTCCTTCAGAGGCTCCTAATCACATTCCTCATCATGGCACCATGGCGCCCTGGGCTGACCTTTGCATGTCCTGCTGCTTTGCTGCTCACATTCCACACCCCCATGGTGTCTCACATTACTTGCTTTGAGATGTAAATAACTCCCTTTCCTTGCTTTGCCCTGCCCTGCCTGCGAAATCCTGTTCTGACATCACCTCTTCTGGGAAGGATTCTCTCATCATCAACCCAGTGCCCACCCCTGCTCCCCTCCAGTCTCTTTCCACTTATCAACCTACATTATAAACACATGTTCAGCCATCCTCCAAAGCTGAGCCCTCCAGGAGGCCGGGGCTGTCTCAGTTGTCTATAAATCTCATTAATCAAGCATGGCGAGAAGCCAATACAGACTGAATGAATTGAGTTACACACAAGAAATGCAGAGGCCATATGTCATGGGCTGAATTATGTGTCCTTCTCTGCCTCCTCTTGGCCAATCATGTGTTGAAGCCCTAACTCCCCGTAACCCACAATGTGACTGTATTTGGAGGTAGGGTATTTAAAGAGGTAATTTAGTTAAGATGAGGTCACTATGGTGGGTCCTAATCCAATATGACTGGTGTCCTTACAAGAAGAGACAGTTTGGACATGGATACAGGGAGAAAATCATAAGAAGACATAGGGAGAACACGGCCATCTATAAGCCAAGGAGAGAGGCCTCAGAATAAACCAACCCTACTGACATCTTGATCTTGGACTTCCGCCTTCTAGAACTGTGAGAAAATAAATTTCTATAGTTTGAGTCACCCAGTCTGTTGTACTTTGTTATGGCAACCCTAGCAAATGAATACACCATATTTCACTGCCATTTAAACTGAAACATGCAAAGTAATTTAAAACCTAAAGTAACCTGTATGTCTTTCCAAAAGAGTTTGTTTCTGTCATAAAATCCACCAAAATCTTGATATTGCCGAAGTAATTCAATGGGAGGCTGAGAGCCATAGTGATCCAGTCTGGGCATGTTTAAATCGTCAACAAAAATCACAATTCGTTTGTTTCCTGGTGCTCCTAGGAAACAACATGAATTTAAGAATTATTATTTGCCCTTGGTAAACGTAAGACGAGACTTAGGTAAGGCTTTGGACTCAGTGAACACCGTGCAGGTCATAATGAGCTCAGTTTTCTACAGAGTGAGAAGGGTCCCAGCAGAGTCTTGTCTTGAGGACGAGAGATCTCCCTCTGGCCCCATCCAGGCTCCGACACGAAGCTGTGGATCTTAGCACTTCAGTTGACCTTCCTCAATCCCACCCACTCCCACTGCCCTCACCAACTGTGTGGCCTGGGGTGAGTAAAGTCATTTCCTTTTCACAGGAGGAAGCAGAAGAATCCCAAAAGTTTCCTTACATAAATGCCATCCCACCACCCCCTACAGGGAAAACAGGACAGGATATTCAAAACATCCTTATTACATCAAAGGGAAAGCCAGTGCAATGGAGCTGTACAATGGCATATTTAACTTAAAGAAAGTCAATATATACATTCAGAAGAAAAAAAAGAGTGATAACACAGAAGAGAGAATAACTTAAGAAGAGGAAGTGACTCCACTACGCTGGCATCCAGCATGTGACAATTCCAAAGAGAATGAGGCAAACTCAGTGCCCCACTTCATCTTCTGGCCTCTGGAAGCCAAGTAGCAGGTCAGGGGTGGGGAGGCGTGCTATGAGTACCATTCATAAAAATTTGGGGCCCCCACCAGAAAGACTGGCTTCCTTTGCCCTGCGCCTACCTGAGCAGGAAAAGGGTAACAGAGAGGGGCTAGGAAAGCAGCTGGCATGACAGGGCCTGTGAGATGATAGACAATGTGGAAGGTAGCTGGGCCTGAGCTCTGCCTAGTGCTCCACCCAGGAGGGCTGTGGGCTGGGCAAGTGGACCCCAGCAGCAGGAGGCTGCAGGATGTGCCACTGGAGGGTGGGACAAAGTGGGTCTGAGACCGTGATTCCCAACATCAGGGAACCTTCCAGTGGGAAGGTCAATGCTTGGCCTGTGCACAATTCTTCTGGGAGGCCCTGAGAAAACCTGCTCCTGGAAGCCTGCCACGCTGAAAGCGTGGACAACCATCAGGCCAACGGAGAAGCAGGGGCAATCCACAGAGGCCCACCTAAACTTCAGTTAGGGAGAACCTTGTCCTTCCCTTCTCCTCCCATCCAGATACACTAGAGCCTCCTAGAGGGAGGGTGGGAAGAGTAAAAGAGCCCCCATATCCCTCCAGCGCCTCCAGCCACAAACCTGGCTTACAGCAGAGGAGAGGAAGAGCTTTAAATTGGGTTTGGACTGATTAACAACAAGGTCATACTGTATAGCACAGGGAACTATATGAAATCTCCTGGGATAAACCATAACGGAAAAGAATATAAAAAATGTATATATGTGTATAACAGAATCACTTTGCAGTACAGCAGAAATTAACACAACATTGTAAATCAACTATACTTCAAAAACAAAAAAAAGACAAAAATAAATTTTGGGGTTTGGATTGAAGCTTTACATTGGACCAGACTCAAAATTGCAAGTGACCAGAAGGTTATGGTATTTATCTAAGCGGTTAATAAGGCAGGGTGAGAGAGATCCCACAAAGCTTGGCGGAAAGCGCTGACTGAAGGAAACACCAAAACATTTTCACGCTTATTCCCTACTGAGTTCAGATAAGTCAGTGCACCAGACATAAAGAGGTTTTTTTTAATTTTTTTTTTTTTTAATTTTTGGCTGCATTGGGTCTTTGATGCTGTGCGCGGGCTTTCGTTAGTTGCTGCGGGCAGGGGCTACTCTTCGTTGCGGTGAACGGGCTTCTCATTGTGGTGGCCTCTCCTGCTGCAGAGCATGGGCTCCAGGCGCACAGGCTTCAGTAGCTGTGGCACGCGGGCTCAGTAGTTGTGGTTCGCGGGTCCCAGAGTGCACACTCAGCAGTCATGGCGCACGGACCTAGTTGCTCCGCGGCATGTGGGATCCTGCCAGTCTCTCAAACCCATGTCCCCTGCATTGGCAGGTGGACTCTTAACCACTGTGCCACCAGGGAAGCCCCTGTTTGTTTGTTTTAAATAAAGGGAAATCAATGCAGGTTTGAAAGCATGGCATGAGTGGAGAGAGGGAAAGCCTCGGAGAGGCAGAGATTGAAGATGCTCTGAGTTGAAGGTGATGATAGAAATAAACTACCTGCTTGCTAACAGTAAGATATCTAGATCTATACCCAGGAGAGAATACCATTAACAGAATTACCTTTACAAATAAATTAAGCAAAGAAAATATCCAATTGTAATTTTATTACATGCACGGTTTATGTGACTTATTAGCATTTAATAATTAATTTGTGTGAGACAAATGACAAGGATAATTCTTACCTAGAATATTTTTTCTTTTCCTTTCCAGTTTTGATTCAATGATCTCTTGTGTTCTTGCAGATGAAGTTTGAGCAGAAAAATTTAGATAAACAGGAACATAGCCAGCTGATTCTTGAATTCTATTTAGCAGTCCTTTTGTAATAACAGACTTTAAAATAAAAAAAAATGTTAATTGATTTCTCATTCAATATAAAATCTTTCAATTGTCTATATCAGTAATATTCCAGAACAATGAGTAAGAAACAGGACAGAAAAGGACAGAGGTTAAAGCCAGATTGAAATATCTGCCTTTCTCTTCCTGGAGATTCCGTTTAATGATATTTATCAGAGCCAAAGAAATATCCTAATCAGCTCTATCTCAGCAAAAGTTTTTATTTTAGGATCATACCAAAAGCCATCTTGGTTACTATCCAAGTCAATTTGATAGTAAGATTTAGAAACTCAGAAATAATTTAGAGGGGAAACAGTGAGTGTCTGTTTATATGGATTCCCCCCAAACCAAGAAGAAGACCAAACAATCAGCCTTTTCCTCTATACTCCACTTTTCCTAAACACCATCGCTGTGTCGGGTAGAAGTAAATGGGCAGGAGGGGACAGACTGACCTTCATCAATAGTCCATTGGGGACACAAACTGCCTTGACAAATTCCCACCTTAACCTGTGCAGTGGCAGCCCTAGAACTTCTAAAGGACACAACATAAAAGCCCCCAAACACAGAAGATTGGTCCACAGGGTTCTCTGGTTTATATATATTATTGACACCCAGGATTTATTCAGAAAGTGGCAAACTGTGCAGTCGATATAGATTCAGCACAGTCACATTCTTCCTGAAAAAATAATCAAAATTCAAAAGGAATTCCCCTGAGAAATAAGGTATTATTTACGGAGCTTACAATTCTAAGTTCACCATGCCCTTGTTTCGGACAGGACTTCTTGTTTGATGTAGGTTTCCTACCTTGCCAACTCCCGTTATTCCGGTAAACAGCACTGAATGCCTGACCGCCAGTAGTTTTTCCATTAGATACCCAAAGCGCACTGTGTCAGCTGTAGGGACAAGCATTTCAAAAAACGGAATATCTCGGCTGTACTTGAAGGTGGGTATGATTTGTTCCCAGGGATCCAGCCGTTTGGTGTCAAAGTCCATGTGAATGCTCCACAGATCACCAGAACTGGGAAGCTAGAGTATAAAATTAAACATCACTTTCAATAGGATTGACACATGGCAACAGAAATATTTACACAGAAACAAAGGCAGTCATGGAACATGGATGGATTTGGATTTTTGTTCCTTTGTGGAAAAGTAGTTGTTTAAGATCAGAGTCTAATTCTTTAAGCTTAATCATGCAATGCAGTATAGTAAAAACCTGATATATTGACTATATCAAAACCCCATATTAGAATTGTAAATCATTTTCAATTCAATCCAACATTCAGGGGCTTACTCCATGCCAAATACTGTGTTTGGTGTTAGGGGAAAATGCTGAATCAGACCCAACCTCTGCCTTCAATGACCTTGTAATCTACCTGGGGGACACAAGCACATTAGTTAATACTCATGGAGAAATAAGGGTTATAGTGGAGTTTAGTACACTCACAAAGGAGAGATGGCTCATTTCTACTTGCAGGAGAGTTATAGTTGTGGCTAGAGATTTAGGAGGGCTTCTAAGGGGTGGTGATGCTACAACTTAGATTTGAAGGACAAGCAAGAGTCAGTCTTTGTCCTTCAAGCAAGGTAAAGAAGGGATGAGATGGGGATGGGGAAGAAGGAGTCAGGGTTCAGGCTCAGAAAACAGGTCTGGAAGCCATGGAAAGTGGCATGCATGTTGGGGACTATAAGAGATAAGTCTGGAAACACAGATGGGGCCAAATTATAAAAATGTCATTTATTAAAGAGCTTGCAGCAAGAGTTCAGTGAAGGATTCTAAGTAGGTGTGTGACATGATCAGATTACATTTCAGAAAGTTCATTCTGGCAGCTGTACAGAGCAGTGGTGTTTCAAGCACACTTGACAGTGACTCAATTTGACATGGTGACATGGTACATACATATATATATGTGTGTTCAAATATGTATAATATTCACCCCAACTATCACTCTATTTTATATTCTATTCTATTTTTAAGAAAACTTTAGGATTTTCTACATATTCAGTTATGTTTTCTGCAAATAATGACAGTTTCATTTCCTTTCTAAAGTTTATTTATTTTTTCCTTGCCTTATTGCACTGGCTAGGATCACCAATATAGTGTTGACTAAAAGTTGTGATAGTGGATATTTCATTTTTAAAAATTGGGTTAAGAGTCTTTCAACTGATTTCATGACCAATTAATAGATTGTAACCTGTAATTCTAAAAAACAATGGTGTATAGGTGAATTAGACAGGACTGGACCAAAAGCAAGGGAATAATAAATAGGCTATTTTAACAACCAAGAAAAGAAATGAAAAGAACCTGAGTTATTCAGAGGCAACAAGGAAGAAGAGAAGAGGAAATATTTGAAAAAAATTAATTAGAAGAAAAAATCCATTCACTTTACTCAGGTCAGTAAAGAAAGAAGAATCTATAACACTCATTGAGTTCTGGCTACTATTACGTGGCTGTCTGGCCATTTACTAAAGCAAGAAACAAAAATCCAACAGCAGCTGTACAGCGTAATAGATAATAGGATATTACTATTAAAAAACTGAGTACATAGTGAAAAATCTTCTCCTGTGCTCTTTTGACACGTGCCGTCGTGCTTCAAGCACTTCTTCACTATCTGACAAAAGATATTCTGGGCTCTTCGAACTTTCCCTGCTTCAGTACTGGAATCAGCTGTTTCACTAAGGTGCTTTGGTTCTCTTTCATGGAGAATAGTATTTAGAAATCAGTAACTAAGTATGCTCATTGCTATTGAGGTGTCATTCCTTCTAGTTCCTCTCAGCAGACAGAAGTAAGAAATTTATGTATGGATGGATGTATAGACCCATATATATATATTCCATGAGTACCAAAACCTATAATTCCAATCCAATAACACAAGGTGCATTCTAATCTTTCTCTTCCATATTTGTTAAGTCCCTTCTCTTAACAGTGAGAAACCTCGTTGCCATTATCTTCAATATATTGATTCATTTGCTCAATTTTAGAACATACAGAAAGTAGCTTCAGAATTGCTAAACCATAACACTGTGAAAAAATAAGTTTACAAACTAAAATTCAATGTTTTTGCTAATAGTAGGGAGTTTTTATACACTTTTATACCTTACTTTCTTCACATGGCCAGGAGAGAACTCCTAAAATTTTTAATACAATAAACGTTACCTATAGTTTAAGAAAGTGAATAATTTTAGAAACACTTTTACATGAAGAATTTGTAGTAGGACCAAGGCTTTTAAAGTTTTAGTCTTGAAATTTAATTTTAATGATTCAGAGTTATTATGTTAAAGTTAACTTTATTTGGCTCTCACCCTGGCATCAGGATTATCTTCAAATTGTGTTCTAATAAATGTATCAAAAGAATCCCAGTAGTTTTCAGTTAGATTCCCACCTAAAGACCATAAGTAACAGAATACAAAAGTCTGACACAGTACGGTGTTCAGTTTTGTTTGCTCCTGAAAGAACAAAGGGAAAGAATTTTAATATTTTATATGCTAACATAAAAAGAATCTTAAATTGCAAAGTCTAAAGTCTGTTTTGTTTAGAATTACGCATTTTTAAAAGGGCACATTGTATGTTTCTTATATTTCATTCAATGGTGCACAGAGTGATGGTTTATAATAGTATATATTTAAATACTCTGATGGGAAAATGAATGGCAAGGAGCATGTAGAACAAAAGCTCAAGGTTGTCTTTCAACTATTATAACTATGTTTATGACTGCATGAAGGTATTTAAGTAGACACACACTGTGATTATGTTATACTGTAAGGAAGTTTAAACATTGAGTAGCGGAGTAATCTATAGGCTAAATTCTTTCCAAATCTGAGATTGCATGAATCTATTCATAGTCATTAGTCCCCTAGAAAATTAACTTGAAAATCAAATAATCATATGATAGAAAGTTTGGAGTTGTTTATTTGCAGAGCATGTATACAATAATCACATTTTCCTAGTTTTATAGCAGTAAGAAAACCTTTCCTACCCTTGCCAAATTAACTTCATCTTTCCCAAGTATCAAAGACTCCAATAAGCAACAGAGCGTAGTAACTTTGCTTATGTCCACTTGTGGGATTGCTTGGTTGCATTTCTTATTGATAAAATTTAAACCGTCATCAACATAACGCTGGAAAAGATTCAATATATATTCTTGAGTTTCTTCATTCAGCTGAAAAATCAAACAAACAAATAATATTTTAGCAAGACCAGATAAAATATATAATTAAGTTAAAAAAGGGTTGGTTCAGGGCTTCCCTGGTGGCGCAGTGGTTGAATCCACCTGCCGATGCAGGGGACGTGGGTTCATGCCCTGGTCCGGGAGGATCCCACATGTCGCAGAGCGGCTGGTCCTGTGAGCCATGGCCGCTGAGCCTGCGTGTCCGGAGCCTGTGCTCCACAATGGGAGAGGCCACAACAGTGAGAGGCCCGCACACCGCAAAAAAAAAAAAAAAAAAAAAAAAAGGGTTGGTTCCAACTTGTATGTTGCAATATATCCTGTGATTTTAGACTAAAGGGTATAAGCATCACAAGATATGGAACAAGTTAAATTAAGGAAAACCCTTCTATGACTTGGGAGGGACACATGGGGGAGATTCTGGGTCACTGATAATGTCCTACATCTTGATCTGGTAATGGGTACAGAGGTGTTTATTTTATAATCATTTGTTAAACTGTCAACATATATTTCATGTAGTCATCTCTATTGATGATATCTCTCATAATTAAGAACAATGAAAAAGAAGAAGTATAAAGAGAAACATTTTAAATATCTATGTAAGGTAAAGGACTGATTCCCAAAGATTTAAAAAAAAATGTTGCTCCCTCACCACTTTTTTTAACATTGTACTGAAAGTCTTAGCTAATGCGATAGGAGAATAAAAGGGAAAAAATGTATACAGATTGGGAAGAAAGAAAAAAAATTGTCTTTGTTTACAGATGAAACAATTATCTACATAGAAAATCCCAAAGAATTGACCAAAAACTCCTGGAACTAATAAGTAGTTATAGCAAAGCTGTAGGATACAATGTAAATATACAAAAGTCAATTACTTTCCTATACACCAGCAATGAATAATTAGAATTTGAAATTGAAAATACAACACCATTTACATTAGCACCAAAAAATAAAATACTTAGGTATATTTTTAACAACATATTTCCAAGATCTATATGAGGAAAACAACAAGATTCTGATGAAAGAAAGCAAAGAACATCTAAGTAAATTAAGAGACAGCTCATGTGCATGCATAGAAAGACCCAATATTGTGAAGATGTTAGTTATTCCTAATGTGATCTATAGATTTGATGCAATCTGAATCAAAATACCAGTAAGTTACTTTGTGGATATCAACAAACTGAGTCTTAAGTTTATATGGCCAGGGAAAAGACCCAGAATAGTGAACACAATATTGGAGAACAAAGTCAAAGGAATGACACTACCTGACAAGACTTACTGTAAAGCTACAGTAGTCAAGACAGTGTGATACTGGCAAAAAAAAATAGACAAATAGATTAATGGAACAAAATAGAGAGCCCATAAATAGACTCATACAAATATAGTCAAGTGATCTTTGACAAAGGAACAAAGGCAATTCAATGGAGAAGGGACAGTGTTTTCAATAGTGGTGCTAGAATTGGACATCCCCATGCAAAAAAAAAAAAAAAAAAAGAGAGAGAGAATCCAGACATTGATACTATGCCTTTCACAAAAATTAACTCAAAATGGATCATAAACCTAAATGTAAAATGTAAAACTATAAAACTCTTAGAAGAAAACAGAGGAAAGTATTTAGGTGACCTTAGGTTTGGAAGTGAGTTTTTAGATATAACACCAAAAGCACAATCCATGAAAGAAAAATTGATAAGTTAGATGATTAAAATTAAAAATGTGTGTGTTGTGAAAGATATTGTCAAGAGAATGAAAAGACAAGCCAGACTTGGAGAAGATACTTGCAAAACACATATCTGATAAATAACTTGTATCCAACATATATAAAGAACTCCCAAAACTCAATAATAAGAAAACATATAACCTGGACTTCCCTGGTGGCGCAGTGGTTAAGAATCCGCCTGCCAGTGCAGGGGACACGGGCTCGATCCCTGGTCCAGGAAGATCCCACATGCCGCAGAGCAACAAAGCCCATTGTGCCACAACTACTTAGCCTGCGCTCTAGAGCCTGTGAGCCACAACTACTGAGCCTGCATGCCACAAGTACTAAAGCCCGTGCACATAGAGCCTGTGCTCTGCAACAAGAGAAGCCACTGCAATGAGAAGCCTGTTCACTGCAACAAATAGTAGCCCTTGCTCGCCACAACTAGAGAAAGCCCATGTGTAGCAATGAAGACCCAACGCAGGCAAAAATAAATAAATAAATAAATAAATAAATAAATAAATAAAAATAAAGCACAATGCGTAGTCATTGACATCTGTGGAAAAAAAATCATACAATCTAATAAAAAGTGGGCAAAAGATTTGAACACCTCATCAAAGAAATATGGACGGCAAATAAACACATGAAGAGACACTCAACATATTAGAAAACTGCACAGTGAAACCACAATGAGATACCGCGACATACCTATTAGAATGGCTAAAATCTAAAATACCACACCACCACATTCTGTGACGATGTGGAACAACAAGAACTCTCATTTATTGCTGGTGGGAATACAAAATGGTACAGCCATGTTGGAAGACAGACTAGCAGTTTCTTACAAAGGTAAACATAGTTTTATCATATGATCCAGAAATCACAGTCCTGGGTATTTACCCAAATGAGTTGAAATCTTATGTCTACACAAATACCTGCACGTGAATGTTTATAGGAGCTTTATTCATAATTGCTAAAACTTGGAAACTTTGAGATGTCTTTCAGTAGTTGAGTGGATAAACTTGATAAATCCATACAATGGAGTATTAATCCAGTGCTAAAAAAATAAGCTATCAAGTCACAGAAAGACATGGAGGAATCGTAAATACATACTATTAAGTGAAAGAAGTCAATCTGAAAAAGCTACATACTGTATAATTCCAGCTATATGATGTTCTGGAAAAGGTAAAACTATGGAGACAGTAAAAACAATCAGTGGTGCCAGGGGTTGAGAGGGTGTGGATGTATGAATAGGTAGAGCACAGATTTTTAAGGCAGTGAAACTATTCTGTATGATATTATACATGGTATTGTTTATTTATCAAAACTCATAGAATTGTACAACACAAAAGGGAACCATAATGTAAACTATGGACTTTAGTTCATAAGACTGTATGGTTCGTCCATACTGGTTCATCAATTTTAACAAATGTACCACACCAACACAAAATGTTAATAACAGGGGAAACTATTTGGAGGAGGGAAATTACACGACAACTCTCTATACTTTCTGTTAAATTTTTCTATAAACCTTAAGCTGCTCTAAATAATAAAGTCTATTAAAAGAGTGAATTCAGAAATGTTTAACATCTTTTGGCAGCCCATGATAAAGTCTCAATTCTGAGAATTACTGTCTTTAATAAGGTACTCTGTTCACTTTGCTGTACACTTGAAACTAACATAACATTGTAAATCAACTATACTCCAATAAGAAATTAAAAAAAAATAAGGTACTCAGAGAGTTTACCACAAAATTATTAAAATGTTGTTGCCTAAGAATAAGGAAAACAATAGTTTTCTGATTCATTTTTGGAGGGGGAGATGCAGAAAGAAGATGGCTTTCTTGAAGTGGCTTTCTTGAGATGAGACGGAGCAAAACACTTAAAAAGATTGTTCCACATATATGCATTAAAATATGATATTTGTTTTTCTCGTTCTGACTTACTTCACTCTGTATGACAGACTCTAGGTCCATCCACATCTCTACAAATGACCGAATTTTGTTCCTTTTTATGGCTGAGTAATATTCCATTGTATATATGTACCACATCTTCTTTATCCATTAGATGAACCAATTTGCAGGGTAGGAATAGACAAGCAGACAGAAAATGGACATGTGGACATGGTGAGGAAGGGGGAAATGGGATGAATTGGGAGATTAGGATTGACATATATACACTACCATGTGTAGAACAGATAGCTAGTGGGAACTTGCTGTATAGCACAGGGAGCTCAGTTTGGTGCTCTGTGGTGACCGAGATGGGTGGGATGGGGGTGGGTGGGAGGGAGGTCCAAGAGAGAGGGGATATATGTATACATATAGTTGATTCATTTTGTTGCACAGAAGAAACTAACACAACATTGTAAAGCAACTCTACCCCAAGTAAAAAAAACAAACGAACAGGGCTTCCCTGGTGGCGCAGTGGTTGAGAATCTGCCTGCTAATGCAGGGGACATGGGTTCGAGTCCTGGTCTGGGAAGATCCCACATGCCACAGAGCCACTAGGCCCGTGAGCCACAACTACTGAGCCTGCGCGTCTGGAGCCTGTGCTCCACGACAAGAGAGGCCACGATAGTGAGAGGCCGGCGCACCGCGATGAAGAGTGGCCCCTGCTTGCCACAACTAGCAAAAGCCCTCACACAGAAATGAAGACCCAACACAGCAAAAATAAATAAATAAATAATAATAATAAAATAAGAACAAGATGAGTGGATAAAGGAGAAGTGGTATATATAGACAATGGAATACTACTCAGCAATAAAAAAGAATGAAATCTCAGGGCTTCCCTGGTGGCGCAGTGGTTGAGAGTCCTCCTGCCGATGCAGGGGACGTGGGTTCGTGCCCCAATCTGGGAAGATCCCACAAGCCGTGGAGTGGCTGGGCCCGTGAGCCATGGCCACTGAGCCTGCGCGTCCAGAGCCTGTGCTCCGCAACGGGAGAGGCCACAACAGTGAGAGGCCCGAGTACCGCAAAAAAAAAAAAAAAAAAAAAAAAGAATGAAATCTCAAAAAGAAAAAAACATCGCTTGTTAAGGTAAAGAGGAACCGTATTTTAGAATGCAGAGGGCACAGAAGATAATATGGAACTGAGTTGTTCTGAATAGTAATGTAAAAGCTTTCCTTCACTTTGGGTGGAATGGTACCTCTGAGGTTAGAATTTGTCTTTGGTAATCGACCTAAGGTTGGGTGGGAGGTAAACTGGTTTTCTCTTCTTCTTGGCTCTGAGAGGTTTTAGGGGTTCCTAAAATCTAAAAACTGTAACAATGCTTGGATTTACTGTTCTTTTCCTTCCAGGTACTTCCCTTTCATTATCTCAAGCCTCCTGCAAAGTCATTTTTTTAATGCCCCAGGTTGTTCTACCTGCGTTTGGGGAAGCTCAAGGAAGTGTTTATATTTGAGAGAAAACAGTCTGGAGAGAAGCCAGGCAGGGTAACAAAAAGTGAGGACAGCTTTGGGAAGTACACAACCTTCCTGGAAGATCCCAAGAATTCTGGGGAGAGAGCTATGTACAATGCGGGGATTCCCTCAATCAAGCACAGTGAGGCGTTAACCAATTGCTATCTGGGCACTCGAGGGAAGGGTGAGCCCTGACAGATGGAGACAGTGGGGAGTGTCTGATTGCACTTACTTTTTTAGAAACACTCTTCAACCAGGTTTTAACATAAGGCATCCACTTCAGTTCTTCAGGATCCACAAACACCATCCCACATCTACTGACTGTTGCAGGAGAGGCAACCTTTAGATCTTGCACCTAAAATCGAAAAACGTCGAACAGGAAATGGCTAACATGATACTTCCTTATTCCTCTAAATTCAATGTTAAGGAATCACACATTTAAAGTTTAACACTGTAAGGCTTTGTGTGGAAGAGAATGGCGGAGCTATAAGTGATTAAAAATGGAGAAGAAAAGTTAAGTGAGGCGTAAGGAGAAAAAAAAAATGTAGAAGGCTACTGTCAAATCCTTATGGGAAGGTATAAGTATTTCTTTTCCCTTCTTTTTGTTTTTCTTCTTATCTTTTTCATTCTTATATCCAATACCTAGCCTAATACCCAGGACATAGTAGGTATTCAATTAATGCTTGATGAATGAATACAGCAGGGGTGGTATCTTCCATAATATTTTGTAGCTGTATTTGGCCCACATTCCTTTTCCAATCCCATCACCAAATATTCATACCACAGAAGGATGATTTATTCATCTTAAAAAAATTTATATATAAATATAAAAAAATATAATATATTATTATATATTATATAAAATATATTTATATTATATAAATATATATATAAAAATATATATATAAAATATATTTATATATTATATAAAATATATAAATATAAAATATATATATATATATATACTGCCTCCAAAGGAAAAGAAACAAATGCTTGGGAAGCTAGAATTTATTGTATTTCCTGTCTATAGAGAGACAGAAACATTTGAGAGACTTTGGTTGTCAGAATGGACAATCTATTATAAAAGGACAATTTGGTAAATATTTAGTATGTAAACAAAACACCATGGTAGGCCTTACAGATAGTCAATGGTACATCAGTAAGAGAAAAAAATTAATGATGGTATGCTAATCTAATGAACGATTTCACTCCACAGTAAGGAATATGCAATTTACCTCAAAAAGCATGTGGATTTGAGGTGTGAGTTTAATCCTCTCACTGTTAGCCAGGCAAAGCATCTTGTTATCATCCAGGACTGTATTCATATTTTCAATCCAAAGAGCATCTACTGGCCCATCACTGATGATCCATTTATGGTCTTCTGAAGTATCATTCACAGCTGCTCGGATACTTAGTGCCATCAAACCATCTTTCCACTCTAAGGTTATGTTATTAACTTCACCATATAATTCACCCATTGTAATTGATTTAGGATTAAGAACATATGTTTTAACGGATTGGTAAAAGGGATTGTCTACACCAAGTTTTCTCAAATTCCCTAAAGTTTCTGCTAGTATTTGGTAAACTGTGGTCTTGCCACCTCCTGTTGGCCCTACTAACATAACACCATGCCTTACTAGCATGGTTTCATAGAACTGTATCACTTTTTTAACCATACATGTCTCAGGCTGAAGATTTTGTCTCTTCATGACATCTATAATTGTTGACTGCAATATACCATAATCGTGTTCTGGAATTTGGACTCCAGGAAAAAGGTCAGATATGATTCCACTGTAAAAAATAAAAGAAAATAAGTTAGGAACACTGGTCGTTGATATTTCCCCATGTTTGTTACAATTAATTTATTAAACATTACTATGGGTCCTATTTTTCTCATTATCTTTGCTTCTGAACACACAGTACTAGATTATCCTGTGTGTTATACCAGAATCTATCATTTCTCTGATATTGTGCATGATTTTGTTTGTTTCTTGTACAGTAGACCAATGTTCTTAAGTAGATTGGGAGCTTTTGGAGGTAGGGAATATTTCTTACATTTTTGTATTATACACAATATGTGGCATAGTACCAAACATATAGGTGACAAATTTAACAGTTTATTTTAAAAATTATATCTCAACTTTTCCCCAAAGCACTTATGTGTGCTTATAATGGTATATAAATATTCAGAAAAATAAGATGGAAATAGAAATAGAAAACTAGTACTACATAAAAAAGGGAGTAAAGGAAAAATGGACTGTTTCTGTAGGAAACAGTTAATATGGTATGGTTCTATGGGTAAAAAAGAAGCTAGGGGCTTCCCTGGTGGTGCAGTGGTTGAGAGTCTGCCTGCTAATGCAGGGGACACGGGTTCGAGCCCTGGTCTGGGAGGATCCCACATGCCGTGGAGCAACTAGGCCCGTGAGCCACAACTACTGAGCCTGCGCGTCTGGAGCCTCTGCTCTGCAACAAGAGAAGCCGCGATAGTGAGAGGCCCGCGCACCGCGATGAAGAGTGGCCCCCGCTTGCCACAACTAGAGAAAGCCCTTGCACAGAACCGAAGACCCAACACAGCCAAAAATAAAATAAATAAACAAATGTGGGGTTTAAAAAAAAATAATAAAGGTTGGCCCAGTTTAAAAAAAAAAAAAAAAAAGAAGCTAAACTCCCACCTTACGCTACATAACACAAAAACATTTGAGAGGCAGTAAAAAACTTAATATAAAATGACAAGAAACGTACAAGATGAGGGAGATCAAGATGGTGAAGTAGGAGGATGTGAGCTCATCTCCCTCTATGAACACGTCAAAAATACATCTATATGTGGAGCAGCTCTCACTGAAAACAAACTGGAGACTGGCAGAAAGACTCTTCTGCGGCCAAAATTGTAAAGAAAGATCCACACAGAGTCAGGTAGGAAGGGAAGAGAAAGAGCGATTAGGTTGGTACCTGTGCCTGTTGGAGGGGACACACAAGAGGCAGGGAATTACATGGGCTTGGAGGTCCTCCCTGGGGAGTGAGGGGTTTGACCCACATTGGGCACTGCAGTCCTGGGGGCTGACACTGGGAAGACAAGACCTCTTAGCTGGTTTGAAAGCCAGTGGGACTACCAGCAGAGCTGTAAGAAACCCAGACTCCACTTGTGAGGGGTGTACCCATGGTTGTTTACTCCCAAGAACAAGGGGGAGGAAACAGAATGAAACTGCCTGGGACTCTGACTGGTTTCCCACAACCCCTGTCTCCCACCTTGTGCCCTGGCCCATGCTGAGCACCTGCTCCAGCACTACTAGCTCTAGTGCAGCTCCCCACTAGGGGTGAAGGCTGCCATTGCCAAGGAGACTGTGCAGTTAGGGGGAAGGAGTGGGTTTGGACCCAGCACTGCATCTGAATAGGGCAAGGGAGGCTATTGATGGAGCTTATGGAGGCAGTGGATTGTGAGTGGCCTGGAACTCTGATGTGTTGGGATCACCCCAGTACTTGCCCCAACCTGCATTTGGCATCCAGTCCGGCCCTTCTCACTCAGCACTGCTCCTCTAGAGTGAAGGTGCTGATGCTGGGAGGGGTAGATCACACACTTAGAGGGAATAGAACCAGCTCAGACCCAACCTCAGGGCTTCTGCTTCAGCACCTTGGGACCTGCCTCTGCCCTTCATAGGGCAAGTGTTGACCACTGAGCATAGGATAAGCCCTGGTTCACACCTGACTCTGGCTCTAGCCCCTCCATTTCCAGCCCCACTTCCCACCAGGGATTGCTGCCAGTACACCCTGGGGGAAGATGTGGCCTGTGCTTACTTCAGATCCAGCTCTCCCACCAAAGCCACTGGGCACAGTGCAGACTGCATATGGGGTCTTACACAAGGACACTCTTAAAAGACTGAGATAGGTAACTCTTTCACCTAATTTCATATAGACAGAGAAAGTTAAGCTAAACGAGAAGTCTGAGGACTTTGTTCCAAATGAAAGAATAAGAAAAGAAATCTAAAATAGCAACTAATGAAACAGAGATAAATAGTTTATCAGATAAAGAGTTCAAAGTACTAGTGATAAGAATGCTAACTGAACTAGGGAAAAGAATAGATGAGCACAGTGAGAATTCTAATAAGGAACTAGAAAACCCAAATAAGGAAACAGATATCCAGGTACAGGAAGCACAGAGAGACTCAAACAAGATGCATGCAGAGATGCATACCAAGACATATCATGATTAAGTGGCAAAAGTTACATATAAGGAGAGAATTCTAAAGGCAGCAAGAGGAAAACAAAGAATCACATACAAAAGAATTCCCCTAAGGCTATCAGCTGATTTTTCTGCAGAAACTTGCAGGCAGAAGGGAGTGACATGTTATATTTAAAATGCTGAAAGTGCTTAACTACTTGCTGGGTAGAGTATCCTACAACCTAAGATACTCTACCCAGCAAGATTATCATTTGGAATTGAAGGAGAGATAAAGAACTTCTCAGAAAAGCAAAAACAAAAAGAGTTCATCAATACTAAACCTACCCTAAAAGAAATGTTACAGGATCTTCTCTAAGTGGAAAAGAAAAGGCTACAACAAGAAGTAAAAATTTGTAGGGAAGGAAAAATCCTACTAGTAAGGGCAAATATATGGTTAAGGCTGTGGATCAATCACTTAAATAAGCTAGTGCAAAGATTAAAAGACAAATTGTAAAATCAACTATATTACAGTAAATGTGAAGGGATAAACATGAAGATGTAAAATATGACATTAAAACCATAAAATGTGGGGGAGGGGAATAAAAAATGTAGATCTTTTAGAAGGCGTTTGAATTTAAACGGCTATCAGTTTAAATCAAGTAGATATAGTTATAGGTCAACATATATAAACAGCATGGTAACCACAAATCAAAACTTACAATAGATACACAAAAACAAGAAAGAAAGGAACACAAGTATACCACTAAAGAAAATCACCAAACCACAAGGGAAGAAACAAAAAGAAGAAGAAAAGAACAGAGAAGAACTACAAAACAACCATAAAACAAGTAATAAAATGGCAATAAGTACATAACAATTAATAATCACTTTAAATGTCAATGGACTAAATGTTTCAATAAAAAAGATATAGGGTGGCTGATTGGATACAAAAACAAGACCCATCTATGTGCTGCTTACAAGAGACTCACTTCAGAGCTAAAGACACACACAGACTGAAAGTTAGGGGATGGAAAAAGATGTTTCATGTAAATGGAAATGACAAGAAAGCTGGGGTAGCAATACTCAGGCAAAATAGACTTTAAAACAAAGCCTATAACAAGCAATATAGAAGGACATTATTAATGATAAAAGGGTCAATAAAAGAAGAGCATGTTACACTCATTAACATATATGCACCCAATAGAGGAGTACCTAAATATTCGAAGAAAATGTTAACAGATATAAAGGGAGGTATTGCCAATAATACAATAATAGTAGGGGATTTTAATACCTCACTTATATCAATGGACAGATCATCCAGACCAAAAACAACAACAACAACAACAAGGACACAGTTGTCTTAAATGACACATTAGACCAGTGGGACCTATAGATATCTACAGGACACTCATCCAAAACCAGCAGAATACACATTCTTTTCAAGTGCACATGCAATATTCTCCAAGATTGATCATATGCTAGGCCACAAAAATAAGTCTCAACAAATTTAAGAGGACAGAAATTATATCAGGCATTTTTTCCTGATCACAATGGTATAAAACTAGAAATCAATTACAGGAAGAAAAATGGGAAAAACACAAACTCATGGAGACTAAACAACATGCTAATAAGAAAGCAATGGGTCAATGAAGAAAGCAAAGAGGAAATCAGAAAATACCTTGAGGCAAATGAAAATAAAAAAAAATAACTTTCCAAAATCTATGGGATACAACAAAAGTAGTTCTAAAGGGGAGGTTTATAGTGATACAGGCAATAAAAATCTCAAATAAACAACCTAACCTACCATCTAAAGAAATCAGAAAAAGGAGAGGAAACGAAGCCCAAAGTCAGCAGAAGGAAGGAAGTAATAAATATCAGAGAGGAAATAAATATAATTGAAAAAGCAAACAAACAATAGAAAAGATCAATGAAACCAAGAGCTGTTTCTTTCAAAAGATAAACAAAATTGATAAATCTTTAGCCAGGTTCACTAAGGAAGAAGATAGAGGAACCAAATAAAAAAATAAGAAATGAAAGAGAGGAATATACAACTGATCTCACAGAGATACAAAAAATCATAAGAGAATGCTATTAACAATTACATGCCAATAAACTGGACAATGTAGAAGAAATGGATAAATTTCTAGAAACATATAATCTTCCAAGACAGAATCAGGATGAAATAGACAACATAAACAAGACTGATCACTAGATGTGAAATTGAATATGTAATTAAAAAAAAATCTTGCTACAAGAAAAAGTCCAGGACCAGATGGTTTCATGGGGGAATTCTATCAAACATACACAGAAGAGCTAATAGCTATCTTTCTCATACTATTCAAAAAAGTTGAAGAGGAGGGAACAGTCACAAATTCATTCTATGAGGCTACTATTACATGATACCAAAACTAGACAAAGACACTAAAAAAAAAAAAAAAAGAAAATTACAAGCCAATACTTCTGATAATATACATGCAAAAATTCTCAACAATGATACATCATTTTTTTGTTGTTTTTTTGTTTTTTTTTAACATCTTTATTGGAGTATAATTGCCTTACAATGGTGTGTTAGTTTCTGCTTTATAACAATGATCAAGTTGGATTTATTCCAGGAAGGCAAGAATGGTTTGATATTTGCAATTCAATCAGTGTGATACACCATATTAACAAAAAAGAGGAAGAATAAAAATCACATGATCATCTCAACAGCCACAGAAAAAGCATTTGACAAAATTCAAAATTCATTCACGATAAAAACTCTCAAGAAACTGGATATAGAGGGAACATATCTCAATATACTAAAAGCCATTTATGACAAACCCACAGTTAACATCATACTCAATGGTGAAAAGCTGAAAACTTTTATTTCAAAATCACAACAAGATAAGTATGCCCACTCCTGCCATTTTTATTCAACATAGAATTGGAAGTCTTAGTCACAGCAATCAGATAAGAAACAGAAATAAAAGGAATCCAAATTAGAAAGAAGGAAGTAAAAATGTCACTTTCTGCAGATGACATCATATTATATATAGAAAATCCTAAAGACATAACCAAAAATCTACTAGAGCTCATCAGTGAATTTGGCAAAGGTGCAGGATACAAAATTAATATACAGAAACACGTTGCATTTCTATACACTAACAACAATCTATTGGAAAGAGAAATTAAGAAAACAATCCCATTTACAATCACATGAAAAAGAATAAAATATCTAGGAATAAACCTACCTAAGGAGGTAAAACACATGTACTCAGAAAACTATAAGAAACTGATGAAAGAAATTGAAGAGGACACACAGATGGAAAGATATATCATGCTCATGGATTAGGAGAATCAACATTGTTAAAATGACCATACTACCCCAAGGCAATCTATATATTCGATGCAATCTCTCTCAAAATACCAATGGCATTTTTTCACAGAAATAGAACAAATAGTTTTATGATTTGTATGGAAACACAAAAGAGCCCAAATAGCCAAAATAATCTTGAGAAAGAAGAAAAGACCTGTAGGTATCACACTCCCTGACTTTAGATTATATTAAAAAACTACAATAATCAAAACAGTATGGTACTGGCACAAAAACAAACTCATAGATCAATGAAACAGAATAGAGAGCTCAGAAATAAACCCACACACTTATGGTCAATTAATCTATGACAAAGGAGGCAAGAATATACAACGGCAAAAGACAGTCTCTTCAATAAGTGGTGCAGGGAAAACTGGACAGCTACATGTAAAACAATGAAATTAGAACATTTTCTCACACCATATAAAAAATGAACTTAAAATGGATTAAAGACATAAATGTAAGACTGGAAACCATTAAAATCCTAGAAGAAAACATAGGCAGAATACTCTTTGACATAAATTGTAGCAACATTTTTTGGATTTGTCTCTAAGGCAAAGGAAACAAAACCAAAAATAAACAAGTGGGACCTACTTAAATTTAAAAGTTTTTGTACAGCAAAGGAAACCATCAACAAAATGAAAAGACAATGGGAGAATATTTGCAAATGATGAGGGGTTAATATCCAAAATATATAAATAGCTCATACAACACAATATCAAACAAACAACCCGATTAAAAAATGGGCAGAAGACCTGAATAGACATTTTTCCAAAGAAGACATACAGATGGCCAACTGGCACATGAAAATATGCTCAATATCACTAATCATCAGAGAAATGCCAATCTAAACCACAATGAGATATCACTTCACACCTGTCAGAATGGCAATCAACAAAAAGACCACAAACAACAAATGTTGGTGAGGATGTGGAGAAAAGGAACACTTCTATGCTCTTGGTGGGAAACTGATGCAGCCAACTATGGAAAATAGTATGAAGGGTCCTCAGAAAACTAAAAATAGAACTACCATATTATCCAGCAATTCCACTCGTGGGTATAAATCCAAAGAAAATGAAAACACTAATTTGAAAAGCTACTTGTACCTCAATATTCACAGCAGTATTATTTACAATAACCAAGGTATGGAAGCAACTTAAGTGTCCACCAACAGATGGATGGATAAAGAAGATTTGGTACGTATATATGTTGGAATATGACTCAGCCATAAAAAGAATAAAATTTTGCCATTTGCAACAACATGGATAGATCTGGAGGGTATTATGCTTCGTGAAATAAGTCATACAGAGAAAGATAAATACCTTATGTTATCACTTATATATGGAATCTAAAAAAATAAACTAGTGAATATAACAAAAGAAATAGACTCAAAGATATAGAGAACAAATGAGTGGTTATCAGTGGTGAGAGGGAAGGGGGAGAGGCAAGATAGGGGTAGGGGATGAATAAGTACAAACTACTATGTATAAAATAAATAAGCTACAAGGATATATTGTTCGGCACAAGGAATATAGCCAATATTTTATAATAAATTTAAATGGAGTATAATCTATAAAAATATTGAATCACTATGCTGTACACCTGAAACTAATACAATATTGTAAATCAACTATACGTCGATAAAAAAAGAGCAAGGAAAAAAGGTACTAGATGAAAATATAAGAGATGAACTTTACAACACTGTGTTAAGAAAGTCTACCCCAAAAAGATAAAAATTCTATAACTTAAAAAAGTTGATAAAGTGAAAAAATAAAAACAAGCAAAAATCAAACTTCTGTGAGGCAAAAGCCTTTAAACATAAAGAGTGAGTGATATACTTAGAGAATATTTCCAATTTTTATACCAGATAAAGTTTATGATTTCCCACAAACTGCTAAGTAAAAGAGCACAATAGAATAATGCTCTAAGAATAATAAATATAAATGAGTAATGAACATAAGAAATGATGCTCAGTGGTACTAATAATTAAAGTAATATACATAAAATAGGCTACTATTTTGGTATCTCTCCCTCCAAAACATATAAAGGGATATGGGCATTTTCATAAAACTGTTTATATAAATGTAAAATGTCTTTGGAGGACATATTGATAGGATCTATGTAAATCCGTAATGTCCATACCCCATGATCTAGGAAATGTACTTCTTAGGATCTCACTCATAGCAATATCATAATTGTGCAAACATAACTGTATAGAAATTTTCATCATGTTCTGCCAAAAGTGAGTAGACACATGTTCTGGGTAACAGGGGATCTGATAGTGGATAAAGGCAAAGAGAATCCCCAGCAAGGTCATAAATGGGCATCCCAGGATGACAGACATGCACCAGGGGTAATGGGCAACCAGTGTAGATCAGAGAGGAGGATGAGGGCTCCAAGGAGACAAATTCAAGAGAATATTTTGTACGATTGAAGGTCGTTTTTGATTTTGTTTTTAGGAGATTTCTATTCTGGCAGAATTTGAAATGAATTAGTGATAGATTTATAGAAAAGTAGGTAAAAGGAATAAAAAACAAAAATTAAGATAATATATGAAGGGAAGATGAAAAGCTAGATAATTTAATAACAAGGGAAAGATAGTGCAGCTTTGGGTAACATTTATATTTCTATAATAAATTATGGAAATCCTGAATATTTAGCTCCAGTTATATTGTAACATGACTACACAGAAAGGATGGGTGGAGGGGGAGAGGTGCGTGTGCATACCCTCATCTCTCTGTTAGTAACTTAATAGATAACATCTAAAATGGAAAAGTCATGAGATGGCATAAACGTGGTACTAAACAATATGGAGGTTGTTGTAGAGCAGAAACTAGCACACCACTGTAAAGCAATTATACTCCAATAAAGATGTTAAAAAAATATGGAGGGATATAGGAAAGAACGAATGAATGAATTGAAAAATGATTGCCTTCGGGAAGTGGGACTTGGTGAAGGGCAGGGAACTGTTGTTTTTCATGAGAGTAACTTATCATAGCATTTTATTTTTAAAACCACATACTTACATGACTTGGATAAACATAAAACTAAATAATAAAAGTAGAAATAGATAAAAGCAATCACATTTATGTGGGGGCCCAAATCTGCTTCTTTTGAGTCAGGAATTTCTCTTAGGTCAGGAGTTTGTAACCCAATGCTAATTTGCACAGCATGCAGCTTGGTGATCAATATTTTGAAAAAAATAAATGATTGAATTGAGGCTGAAACTTTAGTATCTTTTAAACTAGTATTTTAAAAATTGCAATAGGTGTCTCTAGAAAAGATGACACCTTGTTAGAGGCAGACATATCTGAAGATAAACTAGGCTTTACCTCTACACAGTAGCTATGCTTTATCTGTCGCACCTAGAAATTTACCTGAATAGAACAGCATCATCTGTTAGGAATTTTGGTAAGTTAGAGTCTCGTAAAGCTCTTATCAATACCACATCTTCACTTAGGTCTGGGTTCTCTCTTTTTAAAGACCTAAATTTAAAGGAATAATTCAGATGACATTGCAAGAACGTAATATGGAACGTGATTTTCCAAACCTGTGGGTCGGGGATTCTGCTTGCAGAAAGCTGTGGAGGGCACGCCACTGCAGATTCCTGCTGGAAGGAGGGTACCATTTTCCCTTGCATGCCCAGTGTCCATCTCCAAGAGAGCACACGGACAAGTCAGGCACAGGCTACATAGCCTTGAGGAGAATGACAAGGACATTTTCTCAAGCTCCCCCCATCAATCCAGACTTTATCCAACCTGTATTTACAGTTCCCTGAATACATCATGATGATTCATATCCCTGTGACTCCCTTTTCTCTTATCCCAGAATGCTCTGCTTTGGTCTTTTGCTGGCTCTTATTTTTCTTTCAAAATCCAGCTCAGACATTCCCTCCTCTAGAAAGTCCCTCCATCCCCTGCCAACGAACCCAGGGCACAGTCCCATGGTTGCCCTCACACATTATATTCTAGATGACTGCTCCTTTGTCTGTCTTGCCCGTGGGCTGTAGTTCTGTTCTCTGAATACAAGTGTCTCAACTCCTTAGTATCCCTCTTCTTTTAATGGCAATCCTATAAAGAGGAGAAATACTGTATCTAGGAGGTTGAAAGAAGGAACAGAGGGTAGAAAGCCAGGGAGATTTGTGCAGAAGCCTGGGGTACAGGAGCCAGGCAGAAGGGGTCCTGTGTGGGCGGAGCTTGAGCCAGCGAGTCACGGCCTGAGAAGATAGATTCCCTCAGAGACTCTGGACAAGCTGGGGATGCCACAGGTGGGCATGTCAAGAGGTTATAAAGAGAGAAACTGGGTCCTGAGACGAGAAAAGACTCTTGTTCTACTAGGAACTAGAAAGAAGCTCAGCCTTGGACCAAACTGTAAAGAGAGAGGGGGCGTCTAGGATAAAAGCTTGGACTGCGGATGCAGTGATGAAACTGAAGTATGCTTTGTCAGGTGACGTGTATGACTTAATTAGTGTATCTGCATAACAAACTGTATGTCTTTTAACTCTCATCATCCTACCTCATGGTGGTAAAGCCTTTTGTACACTGAAACCCATTGTATGTGACAAGTTCAGGGGAAACAAAAGTTACCCAAAGCCTAGTGGAGACTCAGGTTTGGTCTGGGGGCAGCTATGTTGGTTCTCACAGTGAAGAACCTTGGGATGAAGAGAGATGCCCCATTTCACTGTAGCAGGGGGGTGTCAAGGTAAGCATGGTGACAACAGCAGCAGCTCACATTTATTAATCACTTGCTAAGTTGCTTTAAGAGCCATCTGTGAATTACTCACGAAATGCAAGTGATGACATGGTTGGAAACTTGACTCTTGCCCACTTTGGTTTCTTACCCAGCCATGACCAGTACAGACTTCACGGCTCTCATGCCAAAGTCATAGTGATCCTGCTGAGAGAGCTGTTCACTGCAAAGCTTATACATCTGAGTCATTTTTCTTGCTAATATTTTACTGGATTCAAATCCTTCAGAATACAGAATTACCTAGAATGGGAAAATATAATGCAGTGTCTATTATGTTATATTGATAAAAACATATTAGCATAATACCAATGTATTCAAAATCTACTTTAGGTATTATATTGCATCTCTCCAAGTTGTTATACCCTTTAACAAGGAAATGTAAAGATTGAAGGGAAAAAGGTTTTGTGCCACAAGGTGGAAGGTGGGATATTATACGGGGATGTCTGAGCACTGATTCTGCTTTCTTTCGACAGATGAAGATGTGGTCTTGGTGACATTTGGTTGGAGGAGCAGCAGAGCCCACTGTGAAAATGTTCACATCGTGGAGGCTGGATGGTGCTGTGAGGCCTGAGTATAAAAGCAAGACTTGAGCTTCCCTGATCTGACAGTGTCAGTGATGCACTCCCTTTAGGCTCCCTGGGAGACAAGGGAAGCTACACAAAGATTTGCAGCCTCTCCTCGCCCTAGGAAGCCACCTTGCCTCTGACAAGTTTCTGCACCCTTGGTTAAATAAATCAGTGATGATACGTGGAGGGGGGTATGGACACCTCCTTCAATCCATAATCTACTCAAATCACTACAGTTGGCCTTGGAATTGTGATTTGAGATAATGCAGAGATTTCATACTGGTGTCTGTTTTTTTCATTCCTCTATCACTACCTATTAGCACAGTACTCTGTGCACTGCAGGTGATTAAAAATATTTACTGATGACAGACCCTGATTCATTTAATCTGTAACAACAATAGGAATAGCACTCAGAAGACTGGATTTTTAAATTTCTCCAATTAATTACTGAGTAATATAATAATAGGACAAAATGTGAGATGTGAACACAATGTTGGACTGAGTTCCAAACCTGGTTTTCTTCCTACCAGCTTTGGACAATGAGCAAGTCATTTACTGTCCTGTCCAGAGAGGGGTCTGGAGTGAAGATGCCACCTGCTTTAACTGCCCACCACCCCATCTTACCCACAGAGGACACTGGGGGACTCATGAGATGCTGTAGGCACTATACTAATAAAAGTTGTACTTTTTCTAATGCTAGGATTTGGCATGGTCTATTCTATTCTTAGGCAATTACTTTTAATTCATGCGGAGGAATATTTTAAATTAGCTGTTGTCAGGAATTTGTTAGCCACAGGAGTAATATGTGCTTTCTGAGAAGCTCCGTTCGAAAAGGGGTAGCATCCCTTGCTGTGAAATACAGCACCGAGCATGAGGGGCCTTCCGGAGTCCTGTAAACATCCTATATATTGGTCTTGGTGATCACACAGGTGAATACATGTGTAAGGAATCACTCTGTTGTACCCTTATGATCTGTGCCCTCTACTATATATAAATTATGCCTCGGTAAAAAGTGCCAAGAAAAATACATACAAAATTTAATACACTGGGTGTTAACTAGTATGAAGAAACAAAAAAAAGTTTAAATAGAAAGATTCCTAGATAGATACAGAAGGTACAAATACAATCATAAATAATTAGCTTATTAATGTTGCTATTTTTTGACTAAGTTGATACAGACTAGAAACAAATCCCTGACCTCCATCATTAGTGATTAGTATTGCTTTTACTTAACATCCCTTGACTCTAATTAAAAAAAATAATGCAGCGAGAGAAATGAGAATAATACAGTCTTTTTAGAATAATCTAGACGTTTTAATTCCTAGAGACAAACTGATGAACCCCAATGGACTGGCTAATTATACTTACTTATTCATTCCAGTTTTGGGGGCTTACTATATTCCAGATACCATCCTGGGCTTTAGGGATATAGCAGCTACACACATGCACACAAACACATATGCACACACACAGAGAACAAAACATTCTATGTGGTAACAATCATATCTATACACTTAAGAGGAAACAATACTGTATAACCTTGGCTAGACTGCATTCATAGGGAAAATTTCTACCACAATAATCAAATACTAAATAAAAGAAACAAGCTTAAGTTTTTGCTGCTTTATAATGTGAAGCTCACCTCTGCAATCAACGCGTAATTTGGAACCATCATTGCAAAGGGCCTAAACAGGGCTTTCAAATTATCTGGCAACTCGGTTCTGCCTGCATATCCAGGATTCATTGTGATGAAGGCTGCACAAGTCATAACCAACTTGATTTCCCGCCCCTCAAATATGAATCTAGAGAGCTGTTGAAGGGAAAGAGAAAATATAAGCTAACACGTCCCCCGACATCTGTAAATTCTTTCCCATAATTACTTGAGTACAAAACTTGTGTAACATGCATTCAAGCAAAGACTACTGACTCTTGCTGTTGGGAATGTTTCCCTCCTGATTCTGTCCTACCCACTCCCAATCTCTTCCGGGCTACGTGCTTCCTGCTCTCTGCCTTCCTGCCCCTGCCTTGCCCCAGGTGTCTCCGCCTTCCTGGCCCAGACCTGTAATCTTCTGGGCCTCAACATCTTTCGCTGAGACTCCTCAATTCAACTTAGATTTAATGGCCACTAAACCTTCTCCGCCACTACTTTCTGGAGTCCCTAAGAAATTCGAATCTGATCTTAGTCCTTGAGTGGTTGAGGCCCCACTGTTAGAGTCATTGGAATTACCCCTTCACTTTCATTCAACAGCAAACACCCATTGAGCATCTGTGCCAGGCAGGCAATGGGTTAGGAATGGGCATGCAGAGCCCTTGAGAAACTCCTGGGCTTGTTGTGTAGGGTTAGACCTAGGACCATGACCATGCAGTGCAATCGATGCTACAGTGGAGCTGTGTGCAGAGCCCGCAGGGAGCAAAGGAAGGGAGCAGGGAAGCCCATGTGAGACTCGGAGAATGAAGAGGGCATTTCCCATAGATGAACAGGGCAGCCATTCCAGTCAAAGGGAGCAAGAACAAGAAATAGCATTGCATGTTCAGGGAATGGCCAGCTATTCACTTTGCTAAAGGGAAAAGTTCTAGGAGGAAAGTGTAAGTAGGCTGGGCCCTGAGCATCATAAATCTTGCATGCTCGGCTAAAAAATTTAGATTTTGTTCCATGGATGGGCGGAAACAGAGAGTTTTGAGCAGAGTGATAGGACCAAAGATGGCATTGGACAGGTTAGACAAACTACAGACAGGGGGACAAGTAGGGAGTGTTATTGGGGAGATGAGGAGAGCCAGAATTAGGGAGTTCTTATTGGAGATGAGAGAGATCTAGGAGATACAATTGAATGGACTTGGTGATGGCTTAGATTCTGGGGTTGATGGCAATGGGAAAAATTCAAGACGAATTCCAGGATTCTAGGTGGGTGACTGGATGAAGGCACTATATTCAGTCACAAAGAATACAGGGGAAGACCATGATGGAGCTGGGGTGATGTGTCATAGCCTGGAGGAGAAAGTGCTGGACCCCACAGCTGGAGACCCCAGTCCTGCTGCTGTTAAATGGCTTTTGTGTTATTCAAACCTGTATATTGCTGTGCTTTAGTTTCTTCACGTATTCTAGGGGGCGTATTCTACTCCAACTATCTCCTCTGACCACTGGCAAAGTCAAGGGTGAGATTTGGTTAGTCTCAGATGTCCTCCTACCTTCCTTTCACCTCACATGGTTGCCCTCCAGTTGGCAATGCTTCAAGGCTGCCTGCTTTCTCTCTGGTTCCTTCTCCCTTGCTCCTGAGGCTTTGCTAAGCATGCTAAGCGCTCAGGATGGTGATAATGACAGACATTATGTTATATCTGGTGGTCCCTGATTTTAATGCGGGCCTCCCGGAGGGTGTGTAGTTGGAGGAGCGTGGACCTCACGGTCACACAGATTTAGATGTGTGTCTTGGGTCTATGTTGTTCCCAGAAATGTTTTAATTTCTCTGAATCTTTTTGACCTGTAGCTTGGGAAAACGCCATCTACTTCACACTGGTTTGGTGTGAAGATGAAATAAGTGTAAAGTACAATGACGTGTACAATTTAGTAGCTGGTAAAAGTCCAATTTCTGTTTTCTTTTTACTTGTTCTATAATATGCTTTTTTGCAGAGGCAATAAAATATTTAACAGCTCTTTAGCAGGGCACTTTCTGATGAGAATGGCTCTTGTCCCTAGAGCGGGAGCTGGGTCCAGAGGCCCCTTTGGTAGGTCAGGATGAACCCTTCTGGCTGGATCCTGAGGAGGTCTGAGACTTTTCAGGTAGGGGCCAAGGTAATGGTGGGGACCTTCCAGGGGCTCAAGGCAGTGACTATTTAAATATTAAACAATTGGCAAGGCTGTTCTGGTTTGTACTGGCTGAACATCAATCTGCCCTTTGGTGACTTCATGACATAATCTCACAAGGTCAACACAGAGTGGTAGGGGACTTGGTCCCATCCTTCACTGCCATCACCTTCCCAGTACAACACCCTTCTCCAGGAACATGCTCATAAGGGCTAAATCAGATTTTAAATAGTGAGGCCCTTTTAATATCTTCATCTGGCCCTACACTCCTTGGCTTTTCCAGTCCAGTGAGTTCTGGAGAGTCAAGGTCCCCCTGGGTTTTCCAGGACTCCTCTCTCATTTTTCTACCAGCAATAGACTGAGACTAGGGGTCATGAGGAAGGCAGTAGAGCCTAGATAAGGCAGCATTAGAGAAACCTAGCAGAGAAGTATATGTCAAAGGCAAGAATAAGAAAGGTGAGGAGGAAAAGAGAGGTGGAGGAGAAAGGGACAGGGAGTACAAGAGTGTGTGTGTGTGCGCGCATGTGCACGTGTGTTGAGGGTGGGAAGAACAAGGTTCCATGAGGGCAGGGACTGAGTCTCACCAGCTCTGTATCCTCAGGTCCCAGCACAATGTCTGCCATTCAGTTGTTTCTCTGTGTTGCCTGGATGAGCAATTAATTCATCCAACTAAGTCCCGTTGCTGTAATACTCACCAATGACACTGGAAACTTGGAATACAGAGGCTAAAGTTAGCACTGTCCTTCCTAAGATGCAACATGCTGTAAATTCATTATGAAGTTAAGAAACGCGATCTCCACAGACAACTGACCAGCGCCTTACCTTTGCAGCTTTGGCATTCCTGATGGTAATGAGCTGCTGTGCGATGACTGACAAAACTTCTATGTCAATTCGGTTAAATTCATCAAAGCAGCACCAGGCCCCTGACTGTGCCAGACCACTGAAAAAGCGCCCCATCATCTGAAATCAAAATACATTCAACTATATATTGTAGAGTTGAACTCTTTCAAAAGTTAAATTTTGAACTGAAATAGTAAAAGGAAAATAGGTGGTATCTGGAAATCAGCAATGGTTTTATGTGAATCCTGGTCTTATGTCAGAAGTTAACACCTTTCTCTAAGAGGAATTATCTTTTTGTCTTCTCTATAAATGATTTGAAGCTAATTTTTATTTTTAAATAAAATGACAATCTGACCAATTTTCCTACTTTTTCATAACCTCTGTTCACCTATGTAAATACTTCACAGGTTCCCAAAGAAACTAACACCTAGAATAGACACACTTAATGACTTAAGAAAACCTTGAAAAACTTTACTGGTAGAAGCTTTCATCATCTTTACCAGGTCCTACACATGGCAGACAACAAACAGGGACCACTGAGCAGAAGCACAGCTGCACAGGGTAATGTAATGGTTGTTAATTTCTTCTACAGCAGAATCTTAATGGTGGAGGAGAATGAATATGTACTTGTGGCTATCTACACAGGAAAGTTCCTTTAGAGACTTGAATTTTGGGTTAAGCATTTTTACAAATATTGCATTATACCATCTCTATCTCTTTAAAAATAGAGCTAATGTTTTTTTGTTTGTTTGTTTCAAGATGGTCAACTGAGCATATACTGCTACCATCCCTTCCTCCTAAATGTCCATGAATGACAGAAAGGTAGAACTCTCTCCATTTCTGTACCTACACTTATACCTGTACCTGCCTGATAAAAGTATAATGGGAAGGGAAACCAGCAGCAGGAAGAAAGTTTTGAAAAAAAAATCTTGGAAGATGGAAAATACATAGATACAGATTACTCAACTGAGAAGGGCAGAATGCAGGCCCAAGACAGAGGGAAGGAAGAACTGCCCTTCAGGGGGGTCTCCAAGAAACTCCGAACCCAACAGCAATACATGCAAGAAAAGCAGACACAGGTCCCAGGGTGATCCTTGGGAATTAGCCAAAGATGAGTACTTGGAAAGATCAGGTTTGTGGGTCCTTCCCTTCTCTGTCCTTCCCTCTCCTTATTCCAAGTAGAGTAAACAGGGCTCTTAAGGCTGGCAGTGCTGACACTCTCCCTCCAGCCCAAAACCCAAGGACTGCCTTGTAGAGAAAGGGGGAGGTCTGTCTTTGGGAGACATAAGGAGATATTGGAAGAAGGCATTAGGCTTGGGAGATAAGGAAAGCAGAGATGAAAAAGACAGATGATTTCAGACCTCCACTTTACTCAGCTGAGAGTCAAAAGGATAGACAGCTCCATCCAAGAGTGAAACCCACTTAACTTCACTACTAGAAGAAAAGTCCTTATTATTTTGGCATTTATAAAATGTTTCTGGCTTCCTGGCTGCCCATGCCCACACACTGTATGGGGAAGCCTGCTAACCAAACATCCTACACTCCCACAGAGATCAGGGGAGCTTTTTCATTTAAGGCAGGGGCCTTTTGAGGAAACAATTTGTTCTCAGTAATCAACTCAGTGCTCACTTAAGAACTAAGTAGTAAAAGTCAACACACATTTGAGAAACATCACCATCAAGGAAGAGAGAAGAAGAATAAACTAAGCGAGGAACACTGAAGAAAATGGAGGTAATTTGGAAAACAAAAGAAAAGATTTAAAAATTCAAATGGAACCCTCAGAGAGATTTTAGGGGAAATTGCATTCCTATCATAAAACAAGATGCTCAAATAAAGAATTAGTGAGAGATAAGAAATAATCCCTGGAAATTAATCATATTATAGTCAAGATTACAAAAATGAAATAGATGGACTAAACAACAGAATGGATAAGACTAAAGACGAAGCTGGTCTTATGGATGACAAAGCTGAGGAACTCCTTCATATTGTAGAGCAATGGTTTCATTCTCCGGGTGGTGGGGGTACAGGAAGACTTCTCAAGGGATATTAATGGGACAGAAGTTTTAAAAGAAGAAAATTCCAGGTCAAATGGGACTATATCAAGCTGAAAACTTTCTGTACATCAAAGGAAGCCATCAACAAAATGAAAAGGCAACCTAAGGAATAGAAGAACATATTTGCAAATCATATATCTGATAAGGGGTTAATATCTAAAATATATAAAGACATCATACAACTCAATAGAAAAACAAACAAACAAACCAATTTCAAAATGGGCAAAGACACTTTTCTGAAGAAGACACATAAATAAATTGTCAACAGGTACCCCAAAAGATACCCAACATCACTAATCATCAGAGAAATACAAATCAAGACCACAGTGAGACGTCACCTTACACCTGTTAGAATGTCCATTATCAAGAAGACAAGAAATGACAGGTGCGGTGAGGATGTGAAGAAAAGGGAATACCTGTGCACTGTTGGTGGGAATGTAAATTGGTGCAGCCACTATGGAAAACATTATGAAGGTTCTTCAGAAAATTAAAAACACAAGTGCCATATTATTCAGCAATTTTACTTCTGGGTATTTATCCAAAGAAAATGAAAATCACTAACTCAAAAATATATCTGCACCCCCATGTTCATTGAAGCATTATTTACCATAACCAAGACATGGAAACAACCTAAGTTTCCAACAATGGATGAATGGATAAAGAAAATGTGCTGTGATATATATATCACATTTGTGACAATATGTAATGGATGGACCTTGAGGGCATTATGCTAGGTGAAATAAGTCAGACAAATACTGCATGATATCACTACTATGTGGAATCTAAAGAAAACATGAACTCAAAGACATAGAAAACATATTGGTGGTGATGGATGTTAACTAAACTTACTGTAATCATTTTGGAATATATACATATAACAAACCATTATGTTGTACATGTAAAACTAATATAATATGTCAATTACATCTCAATTTTAAAAATTCCAGATCTTTATCTTCAATATGGGTTCTTTGCTAAAATTCATCTCCCTATAGCATGCCTGCAGTCAATGCCCATAGCTTTAATTCAAAAAAAGTCATGTACCAAAATGTTCATTGCAGCTCTATTTACAATAGTCAGGACATGGAAGCAACCTAAATGTCCATCAACAGATGAATGGATAAAGAGATGTGGCACATATATACAATGGAATATTACTCAGCCATAAAAAGAAATGAAATCGAGTTATTTGTGGTGAGGTGGATGGACCTAGAGTCTGTCATACAGAGTGAAGTAAGTCAGAAAGAGAAAAACAAATACCATATGCTAACACATATATATGGAATCTAAGGAAAAAAAAAAGTCATGAAGAACCTAGGGGTAAGACGGGAATAAAGACACAGACCTACTAGAGCACGGACTTGAGGATATGGGGAGGGAGAGGGGTAGGCTGTGACAAGGTCAGAGAGAGGCATGGACATATATACACTACCAGACGTAAAGTGGATAGCTAGTGGGAAGCAGCCACGTAGCACAGGGAGATCAGCTAGGTGGTTTGTGACCACCTAGAGGGGTGGGATAGGGAGGGTAGGAGGGAGGGAGACACAGGAGGGAAGAGATATGGGAACATATGTATAACTGATTCACTTTGTTATAAAGCAGAAACTAACACACCACTGTAAAGCAATTATACTTCAATAAAGATGTTAAAAAACAAAAAGACCACTGGAACTCATCCATGGTAAAAAAAAAATTGGGTTTATTGCTTATTGCAATAAGGGAGACCACAGATGATGGGAAACCATGAGATGTCTCAGTAAAAGAACATTAAAAGAACTTCTTATAGGAAAGTTTGAGGAAGGTTCAATGAAGCAGGGTATTGCTCTATGTATTAGTTTTGAAGGGTGATTGTAACAGATGACTGTAAACTGGGTGGCTTAAAACAACAGAAATTTTTTCTTGCATAGTTCTGGAGTCTATAAGTCTAAAATCAAGGTGTTGGCCAAGCCATACTCACTCTGAAAGTCCTAGGGGAGTATTCTTCCTCGTCTCTTCATAGCTTTTCATGTTTGCAGCCAATGATGAGTGTTCCTTGGCTCACCTCCTGTGTATATTCACATGGCCTTCTCCTCTCTGTGTGTCTATAACCGAATTTTCCTCTTCTTACAAATCCACTAATTATTGGATTAGGGCTCATCCAGGTCCAGTAAGACCTCAGCTTAGCTTGGTTATATCTGCAGAGACCCTACTTCCAAATCAGGTCAGATTTACAGGTTATCAGTCATTAAGACTTGAACATGCCTTTTTAGGGGACACCACGTCACTCTAAATTTTTGTTGGCAGAAAGCTGAGGTGATTCTCTGATAGGTATCATAATAACATCTATCTAGGAGTCTATAGGGCAGCGTGGCTCAAGGTGTCAGTAAAGATGTAGCAGTTACTCCAGTTAGTGGAGAGAGGAGGATATTCGGTCATTTTTGTGGTTTGGACAGAGTTCTTGTTTGTGTCTGTTCTCAGATTTGATTATTGTGTGGTTTTTGTCTCACGGCATCATGGGCACAAAGTGACCAAGTCTGACGTTGGTGGTCTATGAAGCTGTTTGAGTTCAACTGGAGAAGCACAGAGTCTGTTTGAACCAGGCCAGCTCTCAGCTGATAGCGGTCAGGGGCTAATTTCTTCCCCGCACCTCTCTTTGAAAGACACTAATTGTGTAGCAATTGATTGACCATTAAAAAAGAATTTTTGGAGGTATTTCTGCCATTTTAATTTTGATGCTTTATACTTTAAAAGAGCTTTTTGTATCAGAGTATTTCAAACATACACAAGAGGTAAAAGAAGGTGCTCAGTTTAACAATCATCAACATTTTGCTCTTTTTAAAATACTTCCAACACTTTATGCTGTTGTTGGAGTATTTTAAAACAAGCCCCAGACATCATTAGTATTTCATCACAGATTCTGTAATGTGTAAGAACCTAAAAACAGAACAAAACAAAAAAAACCCAAACCAATACCATTAACACATTCAAACAAAAATCAAATAATTGGTTTTACCAAAACCCAAGTAATTCCTTGATGTCATCTAACAACAGTTCCTGTTCAATTTTCCACAATGGTCCTAAAATGATCCTTTTACAGTAGGATAAGGATGCAAACAAGGTCCAAACACTGCTTAATGTGTCTTTTTTTTTTATCATCTTTATTGGAGTATAATTGCTTTACAATGTTGTGTTAGTTGCTGCTGTATAACAAAGTGAATTAGCCATACATATACATATATCCACATATCTCCTCCCTCTTGTGTCTCCCTCACACCCTCCTTATCCCACCCTTCTAGGTGGTTGCAAAGCACTGAGCTGTTCTCCCCGTGCTATGCCGCTGCTTCCCACTAGCTATCTATTTTACGGTTAATGTGTCTTTTAATCTCTTTAAATTTATAACAGTTCTCTGCATCCTCCCCCTTTTATGCAATTTATTTTTTAAAGGTCTATAGGTTATTTTCCCTTTGGAATTTCTTGCATTCCATATTTGGCTGATTGAATTCTTGTGGTTAACATGTTTCTCTACCTTATATACTTCTTGAAAACTGTATTTAAATCTAGATACTTAATTCATTAGTTTGAGGTTTAAAAATTTCTGAACAGGAATAATTCAGATTGTGTACCAAAGAAGAAGATACATGTTTCCTGGTTGTCTCAAATTCAGTGATTTTTTTATTTTTTATTTTAAGAGGTTTTTTTTTTTTTTCATGTGGTACGCAGGCCTCTCACTGTTGTGGCCTCTCCCGTTGCGGAGCACAGGCTCCGGACGCACAGGCTCAGCGGCCATGGCTCACGGGCCCAGCCGCTCCGCGGCATGTGGGATCTTCCCGGACCGGGGCACGAACCCGTGTCCCCTGCATCGGCAGGCGGACTCTCAACCACTGCGCCACCAGGGAAGCCCCTTCAGTGATGTTTTGATTGACCAATGGATAATTAGCCTGATCCATCCATTACAAACCTTCCAATTAATCTTTTAATGTGGTTTTAGCAAAGTTGATCATTACCAGATCTATTAATTTTTTAGAGTTTGCAAAATAGTAATTTCTAATGTTATCCCTCTGCATGTATTAGCTGTGATTCTTCTATAAAGAATTATCCTCATCAACTTTTTTTATTGAGGTACTGTTGATTTACAATATTATATTACTTTTAGGTATACAGAATAGTGATTCAATATTTTTATAGATTATACTATTTATAGTTGTTTGGGAAAATAGTTATTTTTCTTAAAAAGTGTGTTTATGCTAACATGTAATGAATTTATTATGGTTATTTTAAAACAAATAAATATTTTTATTTTACTTTATTTAAAAGAAAGGCTATTTATTTAAATTTTATTTATTTATTTATTTTTGACTGCGTTGGGTCTTCGCTGCTGTGTGCAGGGTTTCTCTAGTTGTGGCAAGCAGGGGCTCCTCTTTGTTGCAGTGCGTGGGCTTCTCATTGTGGTGGCTTCTCTTGTTGCAGAGCACAGGGTCCAGGCGCACGGGCTTCAGCAGTTGTGGAGTGCGGGCTCAGCAGTAGTGGCTTGCGGGCTCTAGAGTGCAGGCTCAGTAGTTGTGGCGCACAGGCTTAGCTGCTCCACGGCATGTGGGATCTTCCTAGACCAGGGCTCGAACCTGTGTCCCCTGCACTGGCAGGCGGATTCTTAACCACTGCGCCACCAGGGAAGTCCCCCCCCAAAATATTTTAAATGCAATTTTAATTTCTAACATGGTGTATATCAATAGATGTAATCCATACATATAAACAAAAACTTTCTGGAAGTCTCAATAATTTTTTTTAAGATTTTTTTTTGATGTGGGCCATTTTTTAAAGTCTTTATTGAATTTGTTACAATATTGCTTCTGTTTTATGTTTTGGTTTTTTGACCATGAGGCATGTGGGATCTTAGCTCCCCGACCAGGGATCAAACCTGCACCCCCTGCATTGGAAGGTGAAGTCTTAAGCACTGGACTGCCAGGGAAGTCCCAGGTCTCAAAAATTTTTTTTTTTTTTTGCGGTACGCGGGCCTCTCACTGTTGTGGCCTCTCCCGTTGTGGAGCACAGGCTCCGGACGCACAGGCTCAGTGGCCATAGCTCATGGGCCTAGCCGCTCTGCGGCACGTGGGATCTTCCCGGACCGGGGCACGAACCCGTGTCCCCTGCATCGGCAGGCAGACTCTCAACCACTGCGCCACCAGGGAAGCCCTCAATAATTTTTAAGAGTGAAAAATTCTGAGAACTACTCAATGAAAAATCTTACCGTGAATTCTCACCTCCTACATGTTTCATTTTCAATATGTAACTCTGAATACGTAACACCACACGTTTCAATACGTAACTCGTCTCTTCCTGTAAGCTTATTCCTTGTTCCTAGATTTCCCTGCTATTCTGTCTTGTATCTCATCTCCCCGCTTTCTACCTACTGACATGAACAGGTCTTTAATCTTACCACCATTTGACCAATCCTCCCCTGGCCTTGATTCCTACCTGGCCCACTCGGATTGCCTTGTGTTGACTCTCCTCTCTTGCTCTATTTATTCTACTTTAATCATTCCTTGCCCCACTAGTTTTCCCTAGCTTGCCATCACCCCTTTCTCTCCTTCTTTTGTTATGTCATGTTGCAAATAGAGAAAGCCACATAAAACACTTAATGTTAGTGTTCAGATGCCAGGACCGTACCTTGTAGTCCAAACCATCGGAGCAGTTAAAGACCACACACTGGATGGCGAGAGCTTTTGCAAGGTCTTTGGTAGTCTCAGTTTTCCCCGTGCCAGCAGGACCAGCTGGTGCACCTCCCAGGTCGAGCTGCAAAGCCCCCATGAGGCAAAGGTAGCAGCGATCCTGAAGAAATTGATAAATTGTCATTATTGAAGGGAACTGACTCTGGCCACAAATTCATAAGTCCTTTCCTTTCTATAGCAGGAGGGTCATTATTTTTTTTATGAAAGGTTCTATAGCAATTGAAATATACTAAAAAATCCAGGCACATGATCAAAAAGCGGAAATCTCTGCTTTACAAAGATGTATTCATGGCAAGTCCTTTCAAGGGTTAATGGTAGGAGGAAACTTTTCAGAACTATTTTGGTGGGGAAAAAGCAGTAATGAACCTAAATGATCAGTAACTTACCGTGAGAGGAGTAATAACTAATCTTGGGCATGCACCCAAATACTCATAGCCATAAGTATACTGAGAGAGCGCCATCCTTGCCACACAATTGTCCAGGTCTATATCCCAATAATAGCGCAGTTGTCTCTGCCAGTCAAAGGACTCAACTACCTCTACCTACATAAGTGATGACAATGATACACATATTAGATGCATTAATTTCAGAAAGAAATATATGATTTTATTTAAGTGAAAGAGTTACCTTGGCTTGAACAAGTTCAGTGACTATGTCTCTTGCATGTACATCAATAGTAATTAAGGCAGTTATGATGTTTCTGTGTAATTTAGGAAGAGTGCCTCGGACTATTGCAGCCAGGGCATTTAATCTCTAAAAATTAAAAAAAAAAGTGATATATAATTTTCAAAAATCAGCTTACATGTATATCTTTTTACTATTAAATTTGGAATAGGCATTTTTTGAAACTATCTATAAAATTAGATACCTATAAAATTAGATAGTTTTGACAAATGTCTATTCCAAATTTAGTAAGAATCTGTAATTCTGTGACCCAGGACAACAGTTTAACTTATTTAATTCCTATAAGGCTTCCGTGAAGTACAATACCATCTTTACCCCAGTTTCACATTAGAGGAAACTGAGGGTCACAGAGGGTAAGGAAATTGACATAGTTATAAAGTAGCAAAAAATTACACTTGAGTAGACATTTGCCTCAAGGAAAGCCCATGCTCTTAACCACCACGTGATGATGTCTCTAGAGAACACGGTTCTCCCTAAAAATCAAATGTGACTAAGGTAGTACTCTTCATTTTCAGGGATAGTTTTTTTTTTTTTTTTTTTTGGTGGGGGAGGGGGGAATAGTCAGAAATCCTGAGCATTTAAACCAAGCCAATGATTGATTAAACGAAAGCATTTTTTGATAGACTGAGTTCCTGATTTTCACATAAATGGTTAAATCTTTTTCAGAGAAGGGCAGTGCCTCTGAAAGCCTTGAACTGCTGTGCTGATTTTTCACTCAGGCTGGCCCTGATCAGGGGCCACCTCTACAAAGAGGTCAATGGGACTTTCCTTAGCGAGTCTTTTCTCTGGGGCTTTTTGAGTTGAAATTCTATCGAGGACCTTCATGAGAGAGGTTTTTTCCTATTTCAAGAAAGTTGTTTCCTCCTTTTTTGTTTTAAGGGTGAGTCTTTAAAAATGCAACATTGCTTGGAAGTAGAATTGAATTTGGAGTTAAAGATGTGGCCTGGCTGTAAAGTTGCATTTCCCAACAATAGCTCAAAAATTTGTGTAGAATGGTATTTAATTCATTCAGTTATTTATTGCTTTACTGATAGTTGCCTGAGGCTTCTATAAAACAGTAGAAAAGCACATGTTGGGCCTAAGAATAGAAATGGCACAAATCCTGTGGTTTTCTGGGATTGAATCCACTTCTAGGAGAGATATCAGGACCCAGGATAACATTTCTTCTTAAAGGTGGCAAACCATTATAATCCTGACATTTTCCTCTTGAGTTACGCTTTCCTTCTCTTTTTAATATTCATATACATACTACACAAACATCAGGGTAGTGTCGCTGAGAAAACTTGAACAGAAATAGTTTTAGTGAGAAGCCCAAAGTTTTGGATGTCATGTCAGGGGCTTACAATTTCTGAAGTAGTGAATTTGCATTAACCACGCCAATAAAAGCCACTGGGACCATCTGGCACAGCGCTATGCTCGATGTCACCCTGCCGTAATCTCACCTCAAAGTTTACTTTTTCAAAAGCTTCCAGGGCCTCTAAATGATCACCGTCTTCTCTTTCCAAACACTCGGTCAAATCGCGGCACCACATGATTTGAGAAATGGTCAGGATCACCTGCATGGAAACACCTTTCTTCAGTGTGTGATGCATCTCACCCAAACAGGATCCAGAGGCGGAGATTTAAGGAGTGTAAGTTACTTGAGAAGGGTGGCCGGCGATCACCCATACTGTCCTCGGTTTCCCCAGATAGTCAGCGATGGCAGCTTTGCACAGGCGACGCAGAGATGTGAACATGGCTTCTTCCACTTTGCCCAGCCACTCCTCCACGTTGCCTCGGGCCTTGAGGCCTTTCCCCAGGCTCACCTGGAAGATAATCAGGCTGTGGTAACACGTAGGCTGTACACTCTGTGTGCTTCGTAACGGAACCCTGAGCTAGGCAAACATGGAAGCCTGAATGTGAACACTGGTACTTCTACTGATACCCACTCTACACCTCTCTTTACACCGCCCCCCTCCCCCGCCCCCACTTGGTGCTTTATTTCACTGCTTCCCTTTGGAGCCAACTCCCGGAAAGAGGAGTTTATGTGCACTAAATGAATTCCTCCACTTTTTTCCCTTACTTCCTGCCATCTGATTTTTGGCTCCAACCACTCCTCTAAATCTGTTCAGGTCATTAAGGTGACCAGTGCTTTCCCAATCAACCAGTCCAATCGACGCTTTAAAGCCCTTTTCATATTTATTTCTTGGACTACCAATGATCTGACTGCCCTGGTTGTCTGGGCTTCTGCATCTGTTCTTCTTCTACACTCCCTTTAAATGTCATGTTTTCCCTGGATCCTAGCCTAGGCCTTCCCCTTTCTCTTTTACACTAGTGATGAACAAATTCTTTTGCAAGAGGATCAATTTAGGACAAGTAAAAAAATTTTCTTTATTGAGGTATAGTTGATTTACAATATTATATTAGTTTCACATGTACAACATAATGATTCAGTATTTTTATAGATTATACTCCATTTAAAGTTGTTACAAAATAATGGCTGTATTTCCCTGTGCTGTACAATATATCCTTGCTGCTTATTTATTTTATACATAGTAGTTTGTAACTCTTAATCCCCTACCCCTATCTTGCCCCTCCCCCCTCCCCTCTCCCCACTGGTAACCACTAGTTTGTTCTTTATACCTGTGAATCTGTTTCTGGTTTGTTATATTCACTAGTTTGTATTACTTTTTAGATTCCATATATAAGTGAAAACATGCAGTATTTGTCTTTCTCTGTCTGATTTATTTCACTTAGCATAAAACCCTCCAGGTCTACCTATGTTGTGGCAAATGGCAAAATTTTATTCTTTTTTACGGCAGAGTAATATTCCATTGTATACATGTACCATGTCCTCTTTATCCATCCATCTGTTGGTGGACACTTAGGTTGCTCCCATGTCTTGGCTATTGTGAATAATGCTGCTATGAGCATTGGGTGCATGTGTAGGACAAGAAAAATGTCTATGGGCTCCTTCCAATCCCATAGATACACTACTGTGCTCTACCTGGACTGAAAGCCTTGGCATTTCCCTGCACAATTTCTCTGTATGGAATGCTGTCCCTCCCATGTCTCCTCTCCACCTTCCTTGGCTGCCTGTGTGTATGTATGTGTGATTCTCCTCTGTCTGGTCACCTGATTCCCCACAGTCTACTAATGCATTCACTTGCTTGGTGTTTACAGGCACTGTGCCGGGCCCTGGAGAGGCTGCTGCCAAACAATGACAACTAATACTTCATAGCACCTGCTCAGTACTGTTCTAAGTAATTTACATACACACTTGAAAATCCCCAGCAACTCATTAATCAGGCAGTATTACTAATCCTTGTTTTACAGATGAGGTTCAAGATTGGGAGTGGAATCCATGTGTCCGGGCAGTAGAACTAGCTCTTAACCACCCGGCTCTTGTTCCCCTTATGGAGAGTTAAGAACTGGCTCCAGTACTTTCTACCCTGTTCCCAAGAACAGAGCACAGCCTCTGTTACTGCATTTTCTGTGGGGCTTTTCAATTGTTCGACTATGTCTCTGCTAGACTTTGAGTTCTTCGAGGGCAAGAATTTTATTGTTGATTATCTTTGAAATTGCTGAGCCAGCAGAAGACCAGATCACAGCAGCACTTGATGAATGCTTAGCATGATGATGAATAAACCTCTACCCTCCACCCTAGAAGAGTAACAAAGTTGACGCATAAAGAATCATAAACAAAAAGCCCTTACCCTTTCTCCCTCTGGTGACAGCATCGCTAAAATATCATTAGTGTAAATCTTTTCTGGCTCTGCCTCCATGCCAGGAATTCTTCCCTCCGTTGGAGGCACGAGAGCGAATTCGAGCTTTGAAATGGAGTCGAAGCATTTCCTCAAGTGTGGCTGCACAGCTTGGGGATTTCGTGTCTGGGCCAAAATCTCCAGAAGCTCATCATTTGACAAGAAGTAAAATCTAGATGAAAGAATATACTTAAAATGTAACTTGAAACTGAAGCAAAGCCTTGTATGGACATGAAAGATAAATCCCTTAGGCACATATCGTCCCCATCCACTGACTTACTGGACCTCTATCCCATGGGTCCTGGGTCTGGGAGGCCATGTGTTTCTAAATATGATTTTTATAAAGATTAGGGTGGATGCATCTCAAACATCTGGAATGAGCGCCTGGTACATAAAAGGCAGATATTTTTCATAAAAATTGTAAAGATGCCAGCACTTGCTAAGATACTGATTTGGTTATATGTCTGTTACCTGGCTTTGAGCTCCTAGAATGAAGATATATTACTTGTTTTCCCTAGAATCTGGCCTTGTACCTCACATATACCTGGTATTCAGTACATAATTTGTTGAATAGATGAATGGGTGGCTGCAGGAACCTTATTTGGTTCTGTGACTACACACATGGGGGCCATGCTGGTGTGATCCTGCCTGGGATTTTCTTAGATACTGCCCAACAGGGCCATTTGGAGACATGAAGATACCCTAGGAAAAAAAAAACTGGAGAAGGGGCACACCTGGATGCCCAGGGATGAGAGAGAAGGATGAGGGTCTGGCTGGAGAAGACACTTCACTCCTGTGGAGGAAGCTGCCTATGAGAGATCCCTCGGGTTTGGAGGGATCCCATTAGCACGTGGAAGGCCCCACGTGAGAGAGGGGCCCAGTTGGGTACCAGCCAAGTCAGGCTTCTCCTGCCGTCTTGCCTCTCCTCCCTTTCCTGCCCCCAAACTGGAGACCTCAGGAACTTAATAGGAAGTGGGGAGGGTTGATGCCACACATCCTCATCATCACTAAAGCCTTCAGCCTTGCAACAGGCTTAGGCCAGAGAAGGGGGATGTTTTCACTTTGAAAGAAGTTCAGAGTTTTGATTATTATAGATCATTTAATGGGTTAAGGTAATGAGAACTTTTTGTATTATTATCAGAGAACGACCAGAAAAATTCATGCGGCCTGCTCAAGATTTTGGCCAGGGACAGGAAGAAACTAGCCCCTAGTAGGGAACACAGAGGCTGTCATTAGAAACAAAGATGTTTTGGGTTGCACCCTATTAGTCTTGCTTCTTTAAAATACCACATAGGGTAATAATTTGTACCCCTGCCTCTTTTCGACTAATGAAACAGATAACTGTCAAGATTGGACTATGAGTCCTGTGGGAGAAGGAACAGTGTTATATTCACCTTGTGTCCCCAGAACCTAACTTGGTCCATGGCTCATAGTAAGCCTTCATTAAGGCTTGGAGCATGAAATCAGTGGTGTGCAGAGCCTCCTGACATAATAAACACTGTAGACCTAGTTGATGTAATTCTAAACAAAAGGAAAAATAAAAGCTGATGCTTTTTGGTGTTCAGTATTATCACAGGTAGATTTGTGTCCAGATTTCTTTAAAGATTATAACAGTGTACAGATTTTCTCTGGTCTTGGGAGACTCAGGTTAGGAACCACTGATTTAAGAGTGAAATAAAAGGCACATTCCAAACCTCAAACTCTTCTGTCTTTTCCCATGTTGCCTGAATCTGTTAAACTCAATCAAATCTTCCAGCTCTTGGATATCTTGTGCACACACATAGCCTGTCCTGGTACCCAGCAACAACCCCTCTTACCCAAGTAACCCACATAAGCACCTAACCCTGGCTGACTCAGTGCTTGTCCTAGGAGAGACCTTAACAGCCATCTCCTTTACATCTAACAGGAAAAATCCATGAAAGATGGGCCATTTTTTGATAATGTCTGTGTTACGGTACAATGTGCCCCAAAGACTGAAGTCTGGAGCACTTGCTACCATCAGGTAGTCATAGTGTAGTCATATATAATTATATTGAAATGGTGTATTTACATGACTGTCCACCTGTTAACCATGAGATCCATTAGAGTGGGGATCTGGCCTTTTCTTCTTTGTATTTTTATCACTGAGCAAAACATTTGGTATGTTTCTAGAACGAATGGATGAGTAAAAAATTTCATTTGGAATTTGTGAAATAACCTCTTAGATGACTTCTACAGTAACCCTCTTAGGCCACCAATTAACCTAAAGAAACCAGCTCAGGCAACAAAGGTCTCTAACTTTTTACATACCCATCTGTGGACACACACACACATGCAGGTACACACATACACTCCCAGCAGTGAAACAATGTTGTGATCAAGAATCTTTCCAGTACCTTGGGTACTTATCCACTTAAACCAAATATTGTATATTTATCCTTGACACGTACACGCTCCAATCAAAATATTAGCTGGATTGCTATTATGAAATATCTTTCTTGTTTCCCTCTTTGGTTCCCTGATGTTTTGATTTTATATATATCCTAACAAATTAATGGATACTCTTAACTACTAAAAAATATTGTTGGTAGCTTTATAAACTTACCTTGGAAAGATAACTCTTTTTGATTCTAAATATGCCTCTAGACACTTCTGAATTTGGTCAAGTAATGCATTATTATTTTGAAAAGTTTCCAGAAGTCCTGTTCATTGAAAAAAAAGGTACTGGTAAAGTTGTGTTAAAATAAATAGAGAATATAATTTTAAGTGGAAGTAAAATATGATATTAACATTTTTAAAGTTTTGGTTTTATTTGATGAAAGAATGGTTTAATAAGCTAAAATTGGGGGGTTGGCTAAGAATGTTAACTATAACTTTTAATAATAACATTAATTTTGATATTTGCCACAGATGAACAGGTAATTAACTTGAAACCTTTTTATCTGTCATCCCCCAGTTTTGGGGGCCAGGGGTGCGCAAACCAAAGCCAAACAGTTGCCATTCTCTAAACACTACATATTCTCTGTCACCTTCTTACTCATGTCTTCTGTTTTTTCTGCCATATTTAGATGCAAAAAAATTGTGGCAATAGCATCCTATGTCTTTATCACTAAACTGTAGCACCTTTAGGAGCAAGATTCATGTCTCACTTGATGTTCTGGTGCATATCACAGTGCCTGGCTTCCCCACCTGTCTGAGAATCAAATCCGGTCTTTTCCACGGTCTCCGAGTCTCTACGTGATCAGTGACCTAATCCAATCCCCAACCCGCCACCCAAGCACACTCACCTCTCTGGCCTCACTCCTAAGCCCTCTCCTGTGCGTTGCACTCCACCCCACTCTGGCTTCCTTGGTGACGGTCAGGTACGCTAAGCATGCTCTTACCGCAGGGTCTTTGTTCTTCTCTCTGCCTTTAACAATCCTCCCTTAGATCCACGAACATGTTTCATTTCCTCATTCCTGCAGATCTCTACTCAAAAGCCACTTTATCAAAAAAATCCTTTCATCACACACACACACACACACACACACACACACACTGCAGCCCCCAACTACTCTCTAGCGCCTTTACCCTGCTTAATTTTTCTTCACTGCTTTATCATCACCTGAAATGATATATACAGGTCCACACTCCTTTATCTGAAATCCCTAGGACCAAATGTATTTTGGATTTTTAAAAAAATTTCAAAAGTTACATTATATAACAAAAGTCCAGTTGGCACTGAGGCAGCACTCTGTAATAAAACACATTAATATTTTTGCAGCAAAAGTTTTGGATATGCACATTAAGTGGATGTGCTAGGCAAGATAAAGGTCTCTCAGATATACCCATGTCCTAATCCCGAGAACCTGAGAATATGTTAGTTTTTATGGAAAAAGGCACCTGGCAGATGTGGTTAAGCTACAGATCATAGGATGGGGAGATTATCTTGGATCATGCAGTGGGCCCAGTGTAATCCCAGGGGTCTTTTGTTTTTTTTTTGTCCGTGCTGCGCAGCTTGTGGGATCTTAGTTCCCCAGTGAGGGATCGAACCCGTGCCCCCTGCAGTGGAAGAGAGGAGTCCTAATCACTGGACTGCCAGGGAATTCCCCACTGGGGTCTTTATAAGTGGCAGAGAAGGAGATGTGATGGCAGAAGCAGAGGCTGGAGTGATGCAGTTGTGACTGGAAGGGGACCAGGAACCAAGGATTGTGGGCAGCCTCCTGAAGCCCCAAAGTTTTAAGGTTTTCGATTTTATCATCCCATAGAGTTTTTCCTGCCTGTTTATGTTTTATGTAAGAGTCTTTGGGCAAAGAGTATAGTCCAGCAGGCTGCCTCTGCTTGACAAGGAAGCTCTCTGTCCGTATCACCAGGATAGGCAGTGTGCTGCCATTTGCAGAACAACAACCAATCCTGCTAAGGCTGTGATACAAACCGTAAAGTTCAATCACCACGCATGTGTAATCAGCTGGAAGGACTTTGATTCCACATCCCTAGAAACAGAACTTACTAAAACTCATTTCAACTGTATAGCACAGGGAACTCTACTCAATACTCTGTAATGACCTGTATGGGAAAAGAATCTAAAAAAGAGTGAATATATGTATATGTATAACTGATTCACTTTGCTGTACAGCAGAAACTAACACAACATTGCAAATCAACTATATTCCAATAAAAATTAATTTAAAAAATAAATAAAACACATTTCAACCCTGAGATTAGAATTACCATTAGTGGCAATATTCGTAAGTGGTCTTAATGAATTACTTAAAATACGGTGTGGAAATTTTTATGGTTATAGGTCTGTGAGAACTTTAACAGAATAGGTCAACTGAATGTAAATGTATTTTTTGTAGCCTAAATTGTGAGATGGAAGCATCACTGATACTCTGTGGCAGGATCCCCTAATTCTAAAAACAGCAAAAAAAGTACATCCTTGTGTGCCAAAACTATGAACTGAGCTGAAAGATGATGATGATGATGACGATAATAATAATACAAATAGTAATAAAATAACAACAACAGTGTTCAATTCACATTGTTTAGCATGAGTGTCAAATGTACTACAAATGTTCCTGGTCATCAACGCTGACTGGAATCAAGGGTTGAATGTACCACATTTTATTAGAATCTTACAGGTGATGGACATTTTAGATAACTGTAATTCCTTTGTGGTTTCTTTTTTACCTGGTTGAGTAGCTGCTCGGAGAGCATTAGGCAGCCGGTTCACCTTCCTCATGATTTCTTTCCATGACTTATCCACTTGAAGGAACATCTTGGCCTCTGCAGGTAATTGCCTCTGAATATCTGGAGCGCTAAAAATACTCTCTAGGTAGAGCCAGTTTCTCTGGCAGTTCAGCCACTCTTCCTAGGAGAAAAATAGGGACATTACCAGATTTTTAACCTCAGGTTGAAAAAATACAGTTACGTTAAAAATAATTACATGGGGATTCACTGTATCTTTTTCCTTTTGGTAGCTTCTCACAGGTCCTTTGAAATGAAACCTCATTAAGAGGTCCAACTCTCACCTCAGCCTAATTTCAACCCATTTTTTGTACTGAGTAGAGTTATAACGAATCTACTACTGTGTGGTAACCAGAATGGACCCAGAGAAAGAGGATTAAAATGCCCAGAGGAGACACTCTAGGTGGAGGCACGATGCTTACTTAAAGGAATCTGAAGGGTTGGGAAGTGGTAAGTTTAGTGATTTACTTACTATTTCCAAATATAAAAATGGTTAGCAAAAAAGATGTGGTTTTTTTTGCCTCAATTATGTCTATCATTCTTCCCTCTCCCTCTTTTTAAGAAGAAATATGATTCATTTTCTTCGATCAAAAAAGTAAAACCTGCTTGTGACAGAACATGTGGCAAAGACAGAACACTGGGAGGAAGAAGAAAATCACGCATCACTTTCCTCCTAGAGACAATCACTGTTAATCAGAGAAAGCAGAAGTGCAGGGTCAGATCTAAAGTCTATAGACCTCACCGTTCCTCTGAGCCTCCTGCCATCACATGTGCGGGCCTGAGATCCGTGAAAGGGTTTCTCGTGTCTCACTCTAGATTTGGGGGCTATGCTTAAGCCCTAATGTCCCAACCACTCCTTGGTTTATTTCAGGTCTCACACTTTCTATACACTTAATTCTCTGGAGGATCCCTACTATTCAGCACTGCTTCTTTTAAGGACCTTCTATGGAAACATGCCCTTTACTTTGATCTAAATTTAGTCTCTCCTTTCATGGGGCTCAGCCATCAGTACAGAAGGCTGGACAGGCGTCAGATTAAAAAGAGTCCATTGAAGAGGATGGATTCACCATAGAGATCTCTATGAAATGAGGATGGAACAAATTGCCTTTTCTTACTTAGTGCCTTTATTATTTCACAGATACCTTTTCATATTAGAACATATAAAAACCACAACATAATTAAATCAAGGGAAAAAAATGAAGTCTAAGAAAGAGATTGGATGGGAACAAAGTGAGACCAGAGTAAGTGGGTTCTTTATTATGGGATAATCTGAGGTTGAATAAAATAAAGAGAAGGTGTGTATGACAGGAAGGGTGCCAAGGAGACTTCAAGCAGCAGTATTTGTTTAGTAAATATGAGCTTGCTGTGGCTAGACTCTTAAGGTGGCCCCCAAGACCTGGGCTTCCTGACCTTGGGTGATCCTCTCCCCTCGAGTGTGGGTGCCACCATGACTTGCTTCTAGCTATGGAGAATATACAAAGATAATAGGATGTACACAGTTATGTGTACAGTACACAAGGCTGTAACCTCTGTCTTGCCAGGAGACTTTCTCTTCCCTGCTCGACTGATGGAGTAAGCGATTTTGTTGAGGAAGTCCACATGCAAAAAAACTGTGGGCAACATGGAGGAGCTGAGGATGGCCTCTGGTTGACAACCTGTGAGAAAATGAAGCCCCCGGTCCCGGAATTGCAAGAAAATGATTTCTGCCAACGTCCTTCCTCAGTTGAACCTCTGATGAGAGCCCGGTCCTGGCCCACATCTTGACTGAACCCTCGTGAGACCCTGAGTATAAGACCCAGTTAAGTTATGAACTCCTGACCCACAGAAACTGTGGGATTATAAATGTAGATTGTTTTATACCACTAAGTTTGTGGTATTTTCTTTCACAGCAATAATAACTAATACAAGGGTAATGGTATAGTCTTGCAAAGAAGAGTTCAATATATTTGCATTTTCCTTACATTTTGAGTATAATAAAATGTCAATAATTAAATCTTATATCTAAACTGTACAATATTTAAGTGACTGAACAAATGATTTCTAAATCCAATTCTCTGAGTCCATGAATTGAAATGATCCTTACTCACCAGTGTTTGATTAAACAAAGCAAGTTGTTTCTGCCAGTCATCCACTCGAGTTTTCAGTGGGCCAGCGTAACGTGATGAGGCAATGGTCGCAATGTTGATGGTGCTGTCATCAAGAAGGACCTTTAAGGAAAGGCGAAGAAAATACATGCGACACCATGTGTTTTTGCTCTCAAAGATAATTACAGATATTTAATTCCAGCAGCCCATTTATTTTTATTTTAACATTTTTAGTTTTATATTGGAATATAGTTGATTTACAATGTTGTGTTAGTTTCAGGTGTACAGCAAAGTGATTCAGTTACACACATACATGTATCCATTCTTTTTCAGATTCTGTTCCTGTATAGGTTATTGCAGAATTTTGAGTAGAGTTCCCTGTACTATATATACAGTAGGTTCTTGTTGATTATCTATTTTATATATAGTAGTGTGTATATGTTAATCCCAAACCATTTAAAAGCCAACTTTTTGAATAAACAGCTTAATTTCACTTACTGTTTCCCACCCATCCACTTCCCCTCCTTCTCTCCTTCACTAGGGCTTATAATGCACTATGATGTTCTCTTAAATGTCACCAAGGAACTTCTGATTGTCAAATCCTGGCTGTTTCTGTAATTATTAATGGCACACATTTCTGTTTAGCTCAGCACTCTTCTCCAGTCTCCCCCCTACAAGGTATATGGTACCTTCTTTATATCATTTGGTCATCCAGGTCTTTATTTCTCAAAGTGCTCAAAACTTGAAAAAGTAAGTGCCTTCCCTACCCAATGAAACATCACTTTCCCTCAATTATCTTGAGGAAGAGGAAAAGTGAACTCATTCATGTCAAGCTCTGGATGATTATAGACAGTTTTCCCTCTACCTCCCCCCTCCCCTACTCCTTCCTCTTATACCACAGCACCCCTCGCAGAACATGTACATTTAAAAAACTGTGTCTGTTAATCTAAAGAATTTTAATTGCTCTATTTAAATTATAAACTTCTTGAGAGCAGAAGCCCCATCACCTGGCATCACCTGGCCTCATACTGACTGATTTCCATCTTGGGTCTGCTCTCCCCTCTACCGCACAGCGTGACGTCTGGTCTTGCTCTTCCAGACTACACCTGGCAAAGCCATTTCATCTCTAATTCTGGGCTGGGTACACCATAACAGGCCAGGGCTTTGCTTTTCTAAAAAAAAATTTATTGAAGTATAGTTGATTTATAATATTGTGTTAATTTCTGCTGTAGAGCAAAGTGATTCAGTTATACATATGTGTACAATTTTTCATATTCTTTTCCATTATGGTTTATTACAGGATATTGAACATAGGTCTCTGTGTGGACTTTGCTTTTTAAATTGAGTCATAATTCCCAGATTCTTTTGCTAAACAAATGTGCCCTTTGGATTTTAAGTCACTGAGAATATTCCAAACACATGGGTTAGATTTATCTTCTTTTGTTGTTAATAGAGCATGACCATCTACTCCTAATCTCAAAAAATTCAAGTGAATTTAGCTTCTTAGTGTGATATAAACCTGAAATGCTCATTCACGCTTCTTTGTCTCATTTAAATGGTTTGAAATGCCTTCCATTCCCATCTATGCCTATCAGACCCCCAGATTTTTAAGGTCCAGCATGTCTTCGCTGGTCTAGGAAGGATTCTCTGATCACTTCAGCCACAACTGATCTCTTTGCTCTTCTAAATTCCTCAACAGTTATCAACTACAAGATTATAACTCATATATATATAAAACATATCTATTGCTTTGCTAAATATTTCATGTACAAGTATTCATGTCAATTATTCATATTCATGTATTGCCTTCCCAATTAGATTTTTCCTTGTTTAACAACTCTCATATTTCAGTCCTTCATAATAACCTCCCATAGAATATTTAGGACTAGGTCTCACAAGAACCTTCAACATAAGTTTCAATAACCCAGTTACCCACCTGAATGTCATCTGTGCCACCCAGGATAAACACATCTTTGGAGTCACGGTGAGGGAGGACGACAAATTCAGTTGTTTTCCAAGAATCCTCCACCTTAGAAATAGTTCAAGTCTTAGGATAGCTCAATTCATTTGTGTGTAGGTACTTGATAAATGCATGTGGAATGAAACAAGTGAAAACTCCATAATTATCCTAATCTCCTTCTGCCTTTAAAATTCTTAAAATCTTCTAGGTTAGATGACAATGATTTGCTTAATTTTATTGAACAGCATTAAAACATATGAATAATTTGTGATACTTTCATGTGTATTCCCTCCCACTTCATGCTTTAATTAAAAGAAAAAAATTCTTTTTACATAGATGCTTGGAAGATGTGTATTTTTGGAGTAAGGAGGTTAAATATCCTAAGTAGAGAAATCTTCTCAATGTGCTTTTGAAGCATTTCGTATAGTGAATCTTCTCTAGTGTGTAAGTTTGAAAGGTAATGTATTTTGGCATAAGAGATCTTCCTTGGTATGTGGTTCTTTATATAAAGCATGCAAATTTGTTGCCATCAAGTTCCTGTTGGATTATAAGCTAAGCAGAAAGAAGATATTTATAGAGGTGATAACAATAATAATGATATAAATGTAAGGAAACAGCACAAGGATAACTGATAATGAGAGGGTGAAAGCTGCAATGTTGAAAAACCCATTCAGATAAAACAAAAGTTGATCTCACTGAATATGAAAACCTTTACATTCCCTGATCTTCAGAATATACATTTTTCAGGTTTACCTTTTTAAGAAGTGTTTCTAAGGCAGCTTCTCCAGAAGCCTGTCCAGAAATGTCCTGGATTTCTTGGCCAAAGTCAAAAACATGCAACTCAGAGAGCTTCTCCAAGGTTAATGGAATGTCAAGGTCTACTAGGGTGGCATCAACTGTTTGTTCAATAGCTGCCCAATGTCTAGGCTTCAGAGTTGGATTCCTCAGGTCAATGATAACTGGAAGCTGGAAAACAAACCCTCTCAGAGACACCATCCTTTTTATCTGAAAAACAGCCCAAGGCTTCTGGTTTCAATTTGGGCACATAAAGAGCTGGAAAGAACACCACTGACACTCTTACAACAAAGAAAAGTCTGCACAAACTGCAAGTTAATGACTTGTATTGAACCCATCAGAAAAGTGAGGCTTCAGGGAAACCAACGAAGTCAAAATTTGAAGAGACACTGGTACCCACAGTTTTCTCCACAGCAAGAAACAGGACCCGAGAATTTGCTTACCTAGGAGAGATGCCTTGGGTTGCCGTTTAAACTAGTTAGAAGATGTTGCTGAATTTTAAAAATAAGTTGCTAAGACTGAATGTAGGGTAGCATGAGAGTGTGAAGTCCCTGGGGGCTACAAATATTACTAAATATTACTAAAGCTGGAGGAGGGACAGGAACAACTGTGAAGCTCAGAATTTTGTGAAAAAGGAGCACAGTGCTTTGTTAGGATAGAAACTTAATCAGAACACAAGGGAATATTCCTCCTCACTTCTTCCACCAGGCTAACAAGTACTGAGTAAAAATAACAGTGGAATAGAGAGTGGAAAGCTGCAAGATACAGATTTTCTCTGGGCATAAAACGAAAGAATGACCCAAGGTCAGGGAAAACAGAAATTGAAAAAATGACCGTTGGCAAACAAGTCCAAACTAAACACAAGGTATCACTAGAACAATTTGAATACTGTGGTATACTGAGGACAACCACAGCGACACCAAACTTCAAATCTAGCCGAATTTCTAACCAGATTTAATATAACATGCCACACAGAAGGCCAAGTAGAAGGAAAGGCATGATCATTTCCAGGCATAAAAATTATTTACTTCAGTATCTACTGTTCTGCATAAGATGTCTGGATTTCAACAACAATTTAAGAAGTATGTGAAAGGGCAAGGCAAACATACATCCCAAAAGATACAAAATTAATCAGAATCACACTCAAATCTGACACATATGTTGGAATTAACAGATAGAACTTAAACTAATTGTGATTAATATGTTAATGGATCTAATGGAAAAGGTAGACAACATGCAAGATCAGAAGGGAAATGTCAATAAAATGATGGAAACTATAATTAAAAATCAAATGGAAATGTTAGAAATGAGGAAGACTGTAAGAGATACAAAGAATGTCTTTGATGAGATGAACACAGACAAGGAATCCATGAATTTGAAGGTAAGTGAGTAGGAATTACCCAAACTCATACACAAAGAGAAAAAACAGTGAAATACTTCCCTGCCCCCATCCAAACCTAGAACAGAATATCCTTGAGCTTTGTACAATATCAGATGGTCTGACATACATGTAATAGAAATCCCAGAAGGATAAAAGAGATAGAAAACACAGCAGAAGAGATATCAAAGAAATAATGGCTCAATTTTTTTCAAAGTTAAAGGCAGACACAAAACCAGAGATCCAAGAAACTCTGAGAATATCAAGCAGGATAAATATAAATGGTAAACAACAATAATAACATACACCCAGGCATATCACACTTCATACTGCCAAAAACCAAGAAAAAGAGAAAAATTTGAAGGCAGCCAGACAAAAAATACATATTATCTACAGAAGAACAAGGATAAGAACTACAGCAGACTTTATGTCAGAAATCATGCAAGTAAAAAGATAACAAAAGGATATTTTTACATTGTTGAAAGAAAAAACAAAATCTGCCGACTCAGAATTATATACCAGTGAAAAATATCATTCAAAATAAAGGATAAAGACTTTCTCAAAACAAAAATTTGGGGAGTTCATTGCTAGTATACCTATTCAGTAAGAAATATTAAAGGAAGTTCTTCAGGCAGAATGAATATGCTATGAGTCAGAAACTTTGATCCATACAAAGAAATGAAGAACATTGGAAATGGAACAGATGTAAAATAAATTTCATATTCTATTTTTATTCTCCTAAAAGGTAACTATAAAAAACAAAAATAGTAGCAACATGTAGTGTTTATACTACATATAAAAGTAAAATATATGACAACATTAATACAAAGGATGAGAGGGAGAATTGGGAATATGGTATTATAAACTCTTTATACTATGCATGAAGCAGTATAATATTATTTGAAGGTTGTTTTGGATTAATTGAAAATCTATATTTTAAATCTAGGATAACCACTAAAAATTGCTTTAATGAAGTATGAATAACAACTCCATAGAGAAGATAAAACAGAATCATAAAACATATACAATTAAATCAAGAGAGGAAAGAAAAAGAGGAAAAAAGAAACAACAAACAAATAAAAAACCAGCATGATGACAATTTTAATCCAACCATACAAATAATATTCTAAATATTAATGGTCTAAACATGTCATTTAAAAGACTTTTTAAAAATCAGATTGGATAAAAAAGCAGGAACCAATTATATGCTGTTCAAGAAATACTTTAAATATAAAGACATAGAAAAGTTAAAAGTGAAAAAATGGAGAAAGTAATATCATGAAAACTCTAAAAGAAATCTGTACTAACTATATTAATTTCAGATAATGCAGACTTCAGAAGAAGAAATCTTATAAAAAATAAAGAGGGAAAATATGTAAATGATAAGAGGGTCAATTCTCCAAGAAGAAATAGTAATACTAAGCGTGAATACATCTAACAATGGAGCATCAAAATAAATAAAGCTCCACTGTCTTGAGATGCAGTATCCTCATAAGTTATTTGGAATTTTTCTTTGTAGAAGATTTGTCTTTTATCCTTTGTCTATCTATCTACCTATTTATCTATCTATTCATCCACTCAGTTGTTTACTTATGTCAATATGAATTCATGGATATTTATTTTATAATTTGGGTTATAACACAATATTGTATTATTTATTGTTTGGTCAAATCATTACAACTTGGGCCATTGAAAATTCTTTCACTTGATTTCTGTGTATCTTTGATATAAGCCGTAATTTTTTTTTCTTTTTTTCACCAACAATAGAGAATCTATTTTATTTTATTTTTTATTTAAAAATTTTTTTTCATGTTTTTTTTCAACATCTTTATTGGAGTATAATTGCTTTCCAATGGTGTGTTAGTTTCTGCTTTATAACAAAGTGAATCAGTTATACATATACATATATCCACATATCTCTTCCCTCTTGCGTCTCCCTCCCTCCCACCCTCCCTATCCCACCCATCTAGGTGGTCACAAAGCACTGAGCTGGTCTCCCTGTGCTATGTGGCTGCTTCCCACTAGCTATTATTTTACATTTGGTAGTGTATATATGTCCATGCCACTCTCTCACTTTGTCCCAGCTTACCCTTCCCCCGCCCCATATCCTCAAGTCCATTCTCTAGTAGGCCTGCATCTTTATTCCTGTCTTGCCCCTAGATTCTTCATGACCAATTTTTTTTTTTAGATTCCATATATATGTTAGCATACGGTATTTGTTTTTCTCTTTCTGACTTCCTTCACTCCGTGTGATAGACTCTAGGTCCATCCACCTCACTACAAATAACTCAATTTCGTTTCCTTTATGGCTGAGTAATATTCCATTCCATATATGTGCCACATCTTCTTTACCCATTCATCTGTTGATGGACACTTAGGTTGCTTCCATGTCCTGGCTATTGTAAATAGAGCTGCAATGAACATTGCGGTACATGACTCTTTTTGAATTATGGTTTTCTCAGGCTATATGCCCAGTAGTGGCATTGCTAGGTCATATGGTACTTCTATTTGTAGTTTTTTAAGGAACATCCTTACTGTTCTCCATAATGGCTGTATCAATTTACATTCCCACCAACAGTGCAAGAGGGTTCCCTTTTCTCCACACCTTCTCCAGCAATTATTGTTTGTAGACTTTTTGATGATGGCCATTCTGATTGGTGTGAGATGATATCTCATTGTAGATTTGATTTTCGTTTCTCTAATGATTAATGATGTTGAGCATTCTTTCATGTGTTTGTTGGCAATCTGTATATCCTCTTTGGAGAAATGTCTATTTAGGTCTTCTGCCCATTTTTGGATTGGGTTGTTTGCTTTTTTTGATATTGAGCTGCATGAGTTGCTTGTATGTTTTGGAGATTAATCCTTTGTCAGTTGCTTCATTTGCAAATATTTTTGCCCATTCTGAGGGTTGTCTTTTGGTCTTGTTTATGGTTTCCTTTGTTGTGCAAAAGCTTTGAAGTTTCATTAGGTCCCATTTGTTTATTTTTGTTTTTATTTCCATTTCTCTAGGCAGTGGGTCAAAAAGGATCTTGCTGTAATTTATGTCATAGAGTGTTCTGCCTATGTTTTCCTCTAAGAGTTTGACGGTGTCTGGCCTTACATTTAGGTCTTTAATCCATTTTGAGATTATTTTTGTGTATGGTGCTAGGGAGTGTTCACATTTCATTCTTTTACATGTAGGTGTCCAGTTTTCCCAGCACCACTTATTGAAGAGGCTGTCTTTTCTCTGTTGTATATTCTTGCCTCCTTTATCAAACATAAGGTGACCATATGTGCGTGGGTTTATCTCTGGGCTTTCTATCCTGTTCCATTGATCTATATTTCTGTTTGTGTGCCAGTACCATACTGTCTTGATTACTGTAGCTTTGTAGTATAGTCTGAAGTCTGGGAGCCTGATTCCTCCAGCTTCATTTTTCTTTCTGAAGGTTGCTTTGGCTATTTGGGGTCTTTTGAGTTTCCATACAAATTGTAAAAATTTTTGGTCTAGTTCTGTGAAAAATGCCAGTGGTAGTTTGATAGGGATTGCATTGAATCTGTACATTGCTTTGGGTAGTACAGTTATTTTCACAATGTTGATTCTTCCAGTCCAAGAACATGGTATATCTCTCCATCTTTTTGTATCACCTTTAATTTCTTTCATCAGTGTCTTATAATTTTCTGCATGCAGGTCTTTTGTCTCCTTAGGTAGGTGTATTCCTAGATGTTTTATTCTTTTTGTTGCAATGGTAAATGGGAGTGTTTTCTTGATTTCACTTTCAGATTTTTCACCATTAGTGTATAGGAATGCCAGAGATTTCTGTGCATTAATTTTGTATCCTGCTACTTTACCTAATTCCTTGATTAGCTCTAGCAGTTTTCTGGTAGCATCTTTAGGATTCTGTATGTATAGTATCATGTCATCTGCAAACAGTGACAGCTTTACTTCTTCTTTTCTGATTTGGATTCCTTTTTTTTCTTTTTCTTCTCTGATTGCTGTGGCTAAAACTTCCAAAACTATGTTGAATCATAGTGGTGAGAGTGGGCAACCTTGTCTTTTTCCTGATCTTAGTGCAAATGGTTTCAGTTTTTCACCATTGAGGATGATATTGGCTGTGGGTTTGTCCATCATTTTGTATGAATGAAATTCAATTTTTTGTTAAAATCCCTCCAAAAGAGAAAACTTCAAGCTCAGATAGTTTCACTCTTGAATTCTACCAAACATCTAAGTGAAAAATAATACTAATTCTGTATAATCTCCTGCAGAAAATAGAAGAGGAAGGAACACTCCCCAAGTCATTTTATGAGGCAGTATTAACTCATAACCACACAATGATGTTACAAGAAAAGAAAACTAAAGATCAATGTCCCTCATGAATATAGGTGCAAAAACATCCTCAAATAATATTAGTAATTTGAATCCAGCAATATAAAAGAGTATAGTACATCACGACCCAAGTGAGGTTCAGTTCAGGAATTCAAGCCTGCTTCAATATTTGACCACTGATAGATGTAATTCACCATGTTAATAGACTAAAGAAGAAAAACCATATGATCATAGGCATAGAAAAATCATTTGATAATTATCAACACCCATCTATGATAAAAAAAAGAAACCTCTCAGGAAACTATGAAACTGTTATCTTAATATAGGGCATCTATAAAAAAATTTGACTAACATCATACTTAAAAAGAGACTGAATATTTCCCCTCTAAGATACGGAAAAGGACAAGGATGTTTTCTCTCACCACTCCTATTCAATATCGTACAGTAAATCCTGGCCAGTGCAACAAGGCAAGAAAAAGAAATAAAAGGCACACAGATTGTAATGGAAGAAATAAAATTGTCTTTATTCACAGTTGAAATCATTTTCTATGTTGAAAATTCTGAATAATGTACAAAAATCTCCTAAAATTAAAAAGTGAATTTATTAAGATCACAGGATATAAGATCAATATACAAAGGTCAATAGTATTCCTACATACCAGCAATGAACACTTAGAATTTGAAATGAAAAAAAATATAATTTAAGATACCATAAAAGAATACTTAGTTTTAAATATGTGCATAATCTGTACACTGAAAATTACAAAATGTTAATGAAAAGAAATAAAAGAAGACCTAACTAAATAAAGGGATAGGCAGGTAACAGATTAGAAAATTCAATCTTGTTAAGATGTCAATTCTCTGGAAATTGATCTATTGATTTGACACAGTCCACCCAAAATCCCAGCAATTTTTTATACATATGATAAGCTAATTCTAACATTTACATGAAAAGGTAAAGGAATCAGAATTGACAAAATTGTGAAAAAGAAGAACAAGTTGGAGAACTTAACACTACCTGATTTCAAGACTTACTAGCTATAGTTATCAAGAGAGCATGGTATTGGTGAAAGAATAGACTTACAGAACAACCAAACAGAATAGAGAGTCCAGAAACAGACTAAAAAATATGGTCAGCTGACTTTTGACAAAGATGAAAAGGCAAACAATGGAGAAAGAATACTTTTTTCAAACAATGGTTCTGGATCAACTGAATATCCATATGTAAAAATGTAAATAACTCAAATCATATACTTTAATTTTAAAAAAAAGCAACACTAAAAAACTTCCAGAAGAAAATACAGAAGAAACTCTGTGTGACCTTTAGGTTTGGCAAAAGTTTTTAGATTCTATACTAAAAAGATAATCTGTAAAAGAAAAAAATATTACTTGGACTTTTATCAAATTTAAGCCTTTTGTTCTGTGAAAGTCACTGTTTAGGGACTAAAAAGACAAGCCACTGACCGGGAAAACAATTATCAAGTTACATATTTGAAAAAGGACTTATATCATGACTATATAACACAACATTGTTAATCAACTATACTCCAATATAAAATAAAAATTAAAAAAAATCTTTGCTGTTCTTCTATGAATTGTTAGACCCTAATGTCTTTAGAATGTAAATTCTAAAAACTTCTGCTGTGTAAAATGTATAAAAACTTTTTGGTGTGTCAAATATCATTTGTGTTACAAATTTTCAAGCTGGTAGTCTCTTTTACCATTACTTTCTGAGTACTATTTAATTACTATTTGAGAGTCAACAGAAGAATGAATGAACAAGGATCATCGTTGCCAATGGACACTGTTCTCTATGTGTCAAAAATTAAATAAAATATAGATTTTAAAGTTCCAAAAAAAGAGAACTCTGAAAACTCACTAATAACAAAACAAACAACCCAATTAAAAATTGGGCTAATATTCAAACAGACATTTCAGCAAAGAAGGTAGATGGATGGCAAATGGACATGGGAAAAGATGTTCAACATTACTAATCATTAGAAAAAGGTAAATCATCACGATTATGAGACTGTACCACACATTTATTAGAAAGGTTAAAATGAAAACCAAACCAAACCAAATAAATAAACTCCCTATTGATAACAAGTGCTGGTGAGAATGAGAAACAACTAGAATTCTCATAAAAATCAATTGCATGATTTGGCCAGTTGAAGAGAGGGATGCAGTCTGTGCCTCTGCAATACAGTAGCTGAATTTGTCTGTTGTTTCTTCTCTCTGCAAAGCTGACTAATTTAAACAGAGAAGAATTCCTGGCTTTGGTCTCATTAGCATCAAGTAGTAACTGATTGACCTGGAGTTTTGGAAATAATTTCTACTAAACTTACCTTTTCTTTCATATTTTCCACCTTACTTTTTAGCTGGGGCACTGCACTGTTGGGTGGCAAGCCTTTTTCCAATTGAGTCACAAATTTGGCATATTTGGAAACTTGACTGTTTAGAAATTCTGGATCCAGGCAGTCAAATTTAGACTATGAAAATTGAGGGGAAAACAAAGAAGTTAAGACATATGATAAAAGGCAAACTTGAAATAGTAAATTTTTTTTACTCTACTCACATTTTCTGATAGCTATGTTGTTAAACCAAGTTGACTCTATATTTTGGAAATGGCTCTACTTATTAAGATTTCTAATAGTGTATCAGGCATTGTTTGTTTATTACACTCATATCATTTTCTCCCATATCACCAAATGCAGTATTGCAATCCCTGTAATTTATTCTAGAGGGCCAACCATTGTAAAGTTACAAATAGCTAATGTTTACTCTTGTGACCTAGAAATGTCTCACCAAGTAGTCTCCTATTATTTGATCATGTAGCCCTTTAATATAACTGATTTAAACATGCATTCCAATGTATGCATGTATTTATAAATATATTTCTCAGTTACATAAACATGTAAGTGTACACATATATTATGTCAGATGGGCATATGGATTGATGGTAATAGAAAATTTGTAAAAATGAAAAGATATTCCATGCTCATGGATTGGAAGGATTAATATTGTTAAGATGTTTATACCACCTAAAGAAATCTACAGATTCAATACAATCCCTATCAAAATTCCAGTGGTATTTTTCACAGAAATACAACAAACAATCCTAAAATTTGTATGGAACCACAAAAGACTCAGAATAGCCAAAGCAATCTTGAGAAAGAATAAAAAAGATGGAGGTATCAATTCCTTGATTTCAGATTATCCAACTATCCAAAGTTATAGTCATCAAAACAGCATAGTACTGGCACAAAAACAGACACATAGATTAATGGAACAGAAGAGAAAGCCCAAAAATAAACCCACACATGTATGGTCAATTAATTTACAAGAAAGGAGTCAAGAATATACAATGGGGGAAGGACAGTCTCTCAATAAATGGTGTTGGGAAAATTGGACAGCTAGAGGCAAAGGAATGAAACTGGACCACACACAAAAATAACTCAAAATGGATTAAAGATTTGAACCTAAGACCTGAAACCTAAAAACTCCTAGAAGAAAATATAGGCAGTAAGCTCCTTGAGGTGGGTCTTGGCAACAATATTTTGGATTTGACACCAAAAGCAAAGGCAACAAAAGTAAAATAAGCAACTACATCTAACTAAAAAGCTTCTGCACAGCAAAGGAAAGCATGAACAAAATGAAAAGGAAAGCTATACTTAATGGGAGAAAAAATTTGCAAATTATATAGCTGATAAGGGGTTAATATCCAGAATATATAAAGAACTCAATAGCAGAAAAACAACCTGATTAAAAATAGGGCAAAGGATCTGAATAGATATTTTTTCCAAAGAAGACGTAACAGATGTCCAACAGGTACATGAAAAAATGCTCAACATCATTAATCACTGGGAAATTAAAATCAAAACCACAATGAAATACTGCCTCACTCCTGTTAGAATTTTAGTATCAGAAAGACAAAATAGAACCAGTGTTGGCAAAGATGTGGAGAAAAAGGAACACTTGTGCATTGCTAACAGAAATGTAAATTGGCACAACAGCCATATGGAAAACAGTATTAAGATTCCTCAAAAAATTAAAAATAGAACTATCATATGATTCAGCAATTCCATTTCTGATTATTTATCCTAAGAAAGCAAAAACACTGATTCAAAAAGATATACAGACACCCAAGTTCATAGCAGCATTATTTACAATAGCCAAGAAATGGAAACAAACTAAGTGGCCACCAGTGGATGAATGGATGAAGAAAATGTAGTATATGTATACAATAGGCTATTATTCAGCCATAAAAAGAATGAAACCTTGTCATTTTTGACAACATAGATGGACCATGAGGGCTTTACGTAAAGTGAAATAAGTCAGACAAAGAAAGACAAATACCATATGACCCCACTTGTATATGGAATCCAAAAGCAAACAAAACAACAGAATAACTCATATGTAGAACCTAAAGCAAAACAAAACAAAACAACTAAAACAGAACAAATTGGTAGTTTCCAGAGGAGGGGTGTGTGTGTGTGAAATAAGTGAAGGAGGTCAAAATGTACAAACTTCCAGTTATAAAATAAATAAATCATGGGAATGTAATGTACAGCACAGTGACTATAGTTAATAACACTGTATTGCATATTTGAAAGCTGCTAAGAGAATAGATCTTGAATATTCTCATAAGAAAAAAAGTTTTGTAACTATGTAAGGTGACAAATGTTAACTGAACTTATTGTGGTGATCACTGTGCAATATACAGAAATATTGGATCATTATATTTTACACCTGAAACTAACATGTCAAATATGCCTCAATTTTAAAAAAAGAAAATTTATAAACATTCATTTTTTTTTCTGGATTCAACATTTTCTTTTTGCTCCCTAATGGGTCTTTTTGTATACTTCCTATGGTAAATTTGTCCCACTTTAGAAGCTACTGCTCTAATCTATGGTGGTAATCAGAAAACTCTCTAAGCTTCTTCTTTACTACTCAGGAGCATTTTCTAATTCTGAGATAAGTGATAAATGAGTTACACAAAAGCACTTAAAATTCTCTGATATAATAGTATATATATGTTTGTTTATTTTCCACTTTCTCCACTGAAAGGCAAATTCTGTGAGGGTTTGGACTTTGTCCTTTTTATTCTCCACTGGTATCTACTGCACCTAGAACATTATCTGGGAAACATTCTTGCATCACTGTGCCCAGATATGTGACTTCTAATTATAGGCACCAGCATAGGGAAGCTGAACAAGCAAGTGTAAAACAATATTTGTGAAGTTGATGGTATTTCTTACATGTCCATATCACACTTGAAAGAACAGATGGTCATCTATTCTGCCTCCTAGAGGGCTGACACTTGTTAAGGTTTGAACGCAAGGGTAGACCCTAAAAACCAAACCCTATGATACCTGGTCCCCTAATTTACTATTACTAGAATTTACTATTAAGCTCTCAAGGGAAGATCCTGGATCTCATTACTGGGATTCTATTCTATCACAGGGAACAAAAGGGCTTTCTTTCTTTCTTTCTTTTTTTTTTTTTTAAAAGGACAATAAGGGCTTCCCTGGTGGCGCAGTGGTTGAGAATCTGCCTGCTAATGCAGGGGACACGGGTTCGAGACCTGGTCTGGGAGGATCCCACAAGCCGTGGAGCGGCTGGGCCCGTGAGCCACAACTACTGAGCCTGCGCGTCTGGAGCCTGTGCTCTGCAACAAGAGAGGCTGCAATAATGAGAGACCCGCGCACTGCAATGAAGAGTGGCCCCCACTTGCCACAACTAGAGAAAGCCCTCGCGCAGAAACGAAGACCCAACACAGCAAAAATAAATTAATTAATTAAACTCCTACCCCTAACATCCAAAAAAAAAAAAAACACTTACCATGTTCCTTCAATGAGTCAAGTTCTTTCACAATATTATAAAAATAAATAAATTAATTAATTAAAAAAAGGACAATAAAAACAGAACCTAGGCTAACAGAAATCTAATGTGTGTAGATCATGAATAAAATCCTACAAACCTTAATAACACTTGGCTGTAGTGTGTTGGGACAACATTGTGTTCAGAAACCACAAAGAAGTTAAATGCCATGCTGTGAGGTCCTTTGATGACTCCTTCATTTAGTTATCTTATTTGGAGGACCTGAGAAACCTGCCTTACAATAATGTAGTCTTCTCTGTGGTACTTAAAGACTTATGTGGCAGAAAGACCATTGTGCATTTCACCAGAAAGCTGATAATAATTCCCATAAAATAACACTGCATGTTTTGCTGAAATTAAGAATACACCAGCTTATTTTTTTAAAAAACTATAATTCATACCATTAGGATTCTAAGGTTAAATAATACAAAAATGATTTAAGAAATGAAAGTTGTTGTTTTTTTTTACCTGTAACCATTCTTGTTGGAGTTGATCCCATTCAGATAAAGAATCCCAGAGCAATTGTTTGAGCTTCAATTCAGCACTAACTTCTTCCAAAGCTTCAAACTTGGACACTTCTACCTTTTAAAATATAATAAGCAAAATGTACTATTTAATTTTCTGATATAGAGATCTTATGTTATCTTCCTATCAATAATTTTTGATACAGTGACACCTTAGCAGAATATGGGTGGGACCCAAATGGGGAAAGAAAAGGAGAGACAGAAACAATGAAAAAACAAATCACAAAACCCCATGTATATTCAGATTTCTATTTGAGTGACAAAATATAATTCTTTATATTTCCTTAGAACTTAGAAATTTTCCAAAGACACAAATATTACAAGAGTGCTAAGGGCATTCTTTCTCAAGTTGGATCATACATGTATATACCTGTCTGGTCTATTGGGTAAACAGATGAGTCTTTAGAGGCAATGATATCCTTTAGGGCTTATATCTTAGATGATAGAAGAGGGAGAGGATGTTTGTGTGGTAGTTGGTGGAGGGAATGGGGAGATTAAAGATGGAGTGAACAGCCTAGTTTCTTACCTATTTCTAACCCAGTGGACTGTATATGAACCCTAGACAGAGAAAGGTTGCAAGAAAATCTGAAGAAGCTGTTTTCATGCCTTGGAGGTGGGAAAATCTCCAGGAGGTTGGTTGCACAGAAACTGTGAGCTTTGCCATAAGCTGGGGCTTTAAACATTGCATACAATAGCAGCAAAATACACATTCTTTTCAAGTGCACGCAGAACATTCCCCAGGATAGATCATATGATAGGCCACAAAAGAAGTCTTAACAAGTTTAAGAAGTCTGAAATCATATTATCTTTTCCAGCTACAATGGTATGAAAATAGAAATCAACAACAAGAGGAAAGATGGAAAATTTACAAATATTTGGAAACTAAACACCACACTCCTGAACAACCAATGGCTTATAGAGGAAATCAAAGGGAAATAAAAATAAATACCTTGAAACAAATAAAAATGGAAACACAGCACACCAAAACCGATGAGATGCTGCAAAAGTAGTTCTGAGAGGGAAGTTTATAGTAATAAATGGATATATTAAGAAAATAGAAAGACCTCAAATAAACAACTTGACTTTACACAACAAAGAACTAGAAAAGGAGAACAAGCTAAGCCCAGAGTTAGCAGAAGAAAGGAAATAACAAGGATCAGGGTGGAAATAAAAAAAATAGAGAACAGAAAAACAATAGAAAAGATCAATGAAACTAAGAGCTTTTTTTCTGAAAAGATAAACAAACCTTTAGCTAGACTAAGAAAAAAAAGAGAGATGATGCAAAGAAATAAAATCAGAAATGAAAGAGGAGACATTAAAATCTATACCTCAGGGGGCCCTTCAAGATGGCAGAGGAGTAAGACGTGCAGATCACCTTCCTCCCCACAAGTACATAAAAAATACATCTACATGTGGAACAACTCCTACAAAACACCTACTGAACACTGGCAGAAGACATCAGACTTCCCAAAAGGCAAGAAACTCCTCGCGTACCCAGGTAGGGAAAACGAAAAAAGACGAAACAGAGACAAAGAATAGGGACAGGACCTGCACATCGGGGAGGGAGCTGTGAAGGAGGAAATATTTCCGCACAGTAGGAAACCCCTTCACCGGTGGAACCCTGCTGGAGTGAGTTGGGGCTGGGAGCTGAGGCTCGGGCTTTCAAGATCAGATCCCAGGGAGACGATGGGGGTTGGCTGTGTGAACACAGCCTTAAGGGGGATATTGTGCCACAGCTAGCCAGGAGGGAGTCTGGGAAAAAGTCTGGAACTACCTAAGATGCAAGAGACCATTGTTTCGGGGTGCGCAAGGAGAGGGGATTCAAAGCACTGCCTAAATGAGCTCCAGAGACGGGCGCGAGCCGCAGCTATCAGTGCAGACACCAGAGACAGGCATGAAATGCTAAGGCTGCTGCTGCAGCCACCATAAAGCCTGTGTGCAAGAACAGGTCACTATCCACACCTCCCTTCCTGGGAGCCTGTGCAATCCGCCACTGCCAGGGTCCCGTGATGAAGGGACAACTTCCCCGGGAGAACACATGGCACGCCTCAGGCTGGTGCAACGTCAGGCTGGTCTCTGCTGCCGCAGGCTCGCCCTGCATTCTGTACCCCTCCCTATCCCAGGCCTGAGTGAGCCAGAGCTCCCTAATCAGCTTCTCCTTTAACCTCCTCCTGTCTGGGCAAAGAACAGACACCAGAGGGTGACCTACATGCAGAGGTGGGGCCAAATCCAAAACTGAACCCCAGGAGCTGTGTGAACAAAGAAGAGAAAGGGAAATTTCTCTGTGCAGCCTCAGAAGCAGCGGATTAAATCTCCACAATCAACTTGATGTACCCTGCATCTGTGGAATACCTGAATAGACAACAAATCATCCCATAATTGAGGCGGTGGACTTTGAGAGCAAATGTAGACTTGGGGTTTGCTTTCTGCATCTAACTTATTTCTGGTTTTATGTTTATCTTAGTTTAGTATATAGAGCTTACTATCATTAGATTTGTTTATTGATTTGGTTGCTCTCTTCCTTTGTTTTTCATATATATATATATATATATATATATATATATATATATATATATATATATGTTTTCCATTTTCTCTTTTTGTGAGTGTGTATCTGTATGCTTCTTTGGAGATATTGTCTGTATAGGTTTGCTTTTACGATTTGTTCTAGGGTTCTGTCTGTTTGATTTTTTTCCCTTTAGTTTAGGTTTTAGTGCTTCTTTTTATAGGTGGATTTGTTTATTGGTTTGGTTGCTCTCTTCTTTCTTTATTTAATTTTTTTAATTTTAACAAAAAAATTTTTATTTTAATAACTTTATTTTAGTTTTCTTTCTTTCCTCCATTTTCTTTTGAGCCATGTGGCTGACAGGGTCTTGGTGCTCTGGCTGGGTGTCAGGCCTGAGGCTCTGAGGTGGGAGACCAGAGTCAGGACATTGGACCACCAGAGACCTCCTGGCCACAGTAATATCAATCAGCGAGAGCTGTCCCAGAGATCTCCGTCTCAATGCTAAGAACTAGATCCACTCAATGACCAGCAAGCTCCAGTGCTGGACACCCATGCCAAAGAACTAGCAAGAAAGGAACACAGCCCCACCCATTAGCAGAGAGACTGTCTAAAATCATAATAAGTTCACAGACACCCTGAAACACACAACAGGACATGGTCCTGCCCACCAGAAAGACAAGATCCAGCCTCATCCACCAGAACACAGGCACCACTCCCCTCCACCAGGAAGCCTACACAACCCACTGAACCAACTTTACCCACTGGAGGCAGACACCAAAAACAATGGGAAGTACGAACCAGCAGCCTGTGAAGTGGAGACCCCAAATGCAGTAAATTAAGCAAAATGAGAAGAGAGAGAAATATACAGCAGTTGAAGGAGCAAGGTAAAACCTCACCAGACCAAACAAATGAAGAGGAAATAGGCAGTATACCTGAAAAAGAATTCAGAGTAAAAATAGTAAAGATGATCCAAACTCTTGGAAATATAATGGAGAATAAAAGAAAGGATTAACAAGGACTTAGAAAAACTAAAGAGCAAACAAAGAATGATGAACAACACAATAAATGAAATTAAAAATTCTCTAGAAGGAATCAATAGCAGAATAACTGAGACAGAATGGATAAGTGACCTGGAAGATAAAATAGTGGAAATAAGTACCGTAGAGCAGAATAAATAAAAGAGAATGAAAAGAATTGAGGACAGTCTCAGAGACCTCTGGGACAACATTGAGTGCATCAACATTCAAATTATAAGGGTCCCAGAAGAAGAAGAGAAAAGAAAGGGAATGAGAAAATATTTGAAGAGATTACAGTTGAAAACTTCCTTAATATGGGAAAGAAAATAGTCAGTCAAGTCCAGGAAGTGCAGAGAGTCCCATAAAGGATAAATCCAAGGAGAAACATGCCAAGACACATATTAATAAAACTGTCAAAAATTAAATACAAAGAAAAATATTAAAATCAGCAAGGGAAAAGCAACAAATAACATACAAGGGAATCCCCATAAGGTTAACTGCTGAACTTTAAGCAGAAACTCCGCAAGCCAGAAGGGTGTGGCAGGATATACTTAAAGTGATGAAAGGGAAAAACCTACTACCAAGATTACTCTACCCAGCAAGGATCTCATTCAGAGTCAATGGAGAAATTAAGACCTTTACAGACAAACAAAAGCTCAGAGAATTCAGCACCACCAAACCAGCTTTACAACAAATGCTAAAGGAACTTCTCTAGGCAGGAAACACAAGAGAAGGAAAAGACCTACAATAACAAACCCAAAACAATTAAGAAAATGGTAATAGGAATATACATATCGATAAATACCTTAAATGTAAATGGTTTAAATGTTCCAACCAAAAGTCACAGGCTCACTGAATGGATACAAAAACAAGACCCATATATATGCTGTCTACAGGAGACCCACTTCAGACCTAGGGACACATACAGACTGAAAGTGAGGGGATGGAAAAAGACATTCTATGCAAATGGAAATGAAAAGAAAGCTGGAGTAGCAATTCTTATATCAGAGAAAATAGACTTTAAAATAAAGACTATTACAAGAGACAAAGAAGGACACTACATAACGATCAAGGGATCAATCCAAGAAGAAGATATAACAGTTGTAAATATTTATGTAGCCAACATAGGAGCAACTCAATACATAAGGCAAATGCTAACAGCCATAAAAGGGGAAATTGACAGTAACATAATGATGGTAGGGGACTTTAACACCCCACTTTCACCAATGGACAGATAATCAAAAATGAAAATAAATAAGGAAACACAAGCTTTAAAGGACACATTAAACTAGATGGACTTAACTGATATTTATAGGATATTCCATCCAAAAACAAAACAATTCACTTTCTTCTCAAGTGCTCATGGAACATTCTCCAGGATAGATCATACCTTGGGTCACAAATCAAGCCTTGGAAAATTTAAGAAAATTGAAATTGTATCAAGTATCTTTTCTGACCACAAAACTATGAGACTACATATCAATTACAGGAAAAAAATCTGTAAATAATACAAACCCTGGACGCTAAACAATACACTACTAAATACCCAAGAGTTCACTGAAGACATCAAAGAGGAAATCAAAAAATACCTAGAAAAAAATGATAATGAAAACACGATGGCCCAAAGCCTATGGTATGCAGTGAAAACAGTTCTAAGAGGGAAGTTTATAGCAATACAATCCTACCTCAAGAAACAAGAAAAACCTTAAATAAACAACCTAACCTTACATCTAAAGGAACTAGAGAAAGAAGAACAAACAAAAGCCAAAGTTAGCAGAAGGAAAGAAATCATAAAGATCAGATCATAAATAAATGAAAAAGGAATGAAATGATAGCAAAGATCAATAAATCTAAAAGCTGTTTCTTTGAAAAGATAAACAAAATTGATAAACCATTAGACAGACTCATCAAGAAAAAAAGGGAGAAGACTCAAATCGATAGAATTAGAAATGACAAAGGAGAAGTAACAACTGACATTGCAGAAATACAAAGAATCATGAGAGATTACTGCAAGCAACTATATGCCAATAAAATGGACAACCTGGAAGAAATGGACAAATTCTTAGAAAAGCACAACCTTCCGAGATTGAACCAGGAAGAAATAGAAAATATAAAGAGACCAATCACAAGCACTGAAATTGAAACTGATTGAAAATCTTCCAACAAACCAAAGTCCAGGACCAAAGTCCAGATGGCTTCACAGGCAAATTCTATCAAACATTTAGAGAAGAGCTAATACCTATCCTTCGCAAACCCTTCCAAAATATAGCAGAGGCAGGAACACTCCCAAACTCATTCTACAAGGCCACCATCACCCTGATACCAAAACCAGACAAAATGTCACAAAAAAAGAACTACAGGCCAATAACACTGATGAACATACATGCAAAATTCCTCAACAAAATACTAGCAAACAGAATCCAACAGCACATTAAAAGGATCATAGAGCATGATCAAGTAGGGTTTATCCCAGGAATGAAAGGATTCTTCAATATATGCAAATCAAAAATGAGATAAACCATATTAACAAATTGAAGAATAAAAACCATATGATCATCTCAATAGATGCAGAAAAAGCTTTCAACAAAATTAAACACTGATTTATGATAAAAACCCTCCAGAAAGTAGGCATAGGTAACTTACCTAAAGATAATAAAGGTCATATATGACAAACCTACAGCCAACATCATTCTCAATGGTGAAAAACTGAAATCATTTCCACTAAGATCAGGAAAAAGACAAGGTTGTCCACGCTCACCACTATTATTCAATGTAGTTTTGGATGTTTTAGCCACATCAATCAGAGAAGAAAAAGAAATAAAAGGAATCCAAATCGGAAAAGAAGAAGTAAAACTGTCACTGTTTGCAGATGACATGATACTATACATAGAGAATCCTGAAGATGCCACCAGAAAACTACCAGATCTAATCTACCAGAAAACTACTAGAGCTAATCAATGAATTTGGTAAAGTAGCAGGATACAAAACTAATGCACAGAAATCTCTTGCATTCCTATACACTAATGATGAAAATCTGAAAGAGAAATGAAGGAAACATTTCCATTTACCATTGCAACAAAAAGAATAAAATACCTAGGAATAAACCTACCTAAGGAGACAAAAGACCTGCATGCAGAAAACTATAAGACACTGATGAAAGAAATTCAAGATGATACAAACAGATGGAGAGATATACCATGTTCTTGGATTGGAAGAATCAACATTGTGAAAATGACTGTACTACCCAAAGCAATGAACAGATTCAATGCAATCCCCATCAAACTACCAATGGCATTTTTCACAGAACTAGAACCACAAATTTCACAATATGTATGGAAACAAAAATGATCCTGAATAGTCAAAGCAATCTTGAGAAAGAAAAACAGAGCTGGAGGAAGCAGCCTCCCAGATTTCAGACCATACTACAAAGCTATAGTAATCAAGAAAGTATGGTAGTGGCACAAGAACAGAAATATAGATCAATGGAACAGAATAGAAAGCCTAGAGATAAACCCACACACATATAGTCACCTTATCTTTGATAAAGGAGGCAAGGATATACAATGGAGAAAAGACAGCCTCTTCAATAAGTGTGCTGGGAAAACTGGACAGCTACATGTAAAAGAGTGAAATATGAACACTCCCTAATACCATACACAAAAATAAACTCAAAATAGATTAAAGACTTAAATGTAAGGCCAGACACTATAAAACTCTTAGAGAAAAACATAGACAGAACACTTTATGACATAAATCACTGCAAGATCCTTTTTGACCCATCTCCTAGAGAAATGGAAATAAAAACAAAAATAAAGACATGAGACCTAAGGAAACTTAAAAGCTTTTGCACAGCAAAGGAAACCATAAACAAGACCAAAAGACAACCCTCAGAATGGGAGAAAATATTTGCAAATGAAGCAACTGACAAAGGATCAATCTCCAAAATATACAAGAAGCTCATGCAGCTCAATATCAAACAACAAACAACCCAATCCAAAAATGGGCAGAAGACCTAAATAGACATTTCTCCAAAGAAGATATACAGATTGCCAAGAAACACATGAAAGGATGCTCCACATCAGTAATCATTAGAGAAATGCAAATCAAAACTACAGTGTGGTATCACCTCACAACGGTCAGAATGGCCATCATCAAAAATCTACAAATAAATGCTGGAGAAGGTGTGGAGAAAAGGGAACCCTCTTGCACTGTTGGTGGGAATGTAAATTGATACAGCCACTATGGAGAACAGTCTGGAGGTTCCTTAAAATCTAAGAGTAGAACTACCCAGCAATCCCACTACTGGGCATATACCCTGAGAAAACTGTAATTCAAAAAGAGTCATGTACCACAATGTTCATTGCAGCTGTATTTACAATAGCTATGGCATGAAAGTAACCTACATGTCCTTCAACAGATGAATGGATAGATGAATGAAAGAAGTTGTGACAAATATATAAAATGGAATATTACTCAGCTATAAAGAAAAAGGAAATCGAGTTATTTGTAGTGATGTGGATGGACCTAGAGTCTGTCATACAGAGTGAAGTAAGTCAGAAAGAGAAAAACAAATACCGTACACTAACACATATATATGGAATCTAAAAAAAAAAAAAGGTTCTGAAGAACCTTGCAGCAGACAGGAATAAAGACACAGACATAGAGAATGGACTTGTGGACATGGGGAGGGGGAAGGGTAAGCTGGGACGAAGTCAGAGAGTGGCATGGACATATATACACTAACAAATTTAAAAGAAATAGCTAGTGGGAAGCAGCCACATAGCACAGGGAGATCAGCTCGGTACTTTTTGTCTACCTAGAGGGGTGGGATAGGGAGCGTGGGAGGGAGATGCAAGAGGGAGGGGATATGGGGATATATGTATAGCTGATTCACTTTGTTATACAGCAGAAACTAACACACCACTGTAAAGCAATTATACTCCAATAAAGATGCTAAAAAAAAAACCTTACACCTCAGAGATACATATGATCATAAGAGACTTCTCTGAATAAGTATATGCCAATAAATTGTATACCTTTGAAGAAATGTATAAATTGCTAGAAACATACTGCCCACCAAGACTGAATAAGGAAGAAACAGAAAATCTGAACAGACCAATAAGGATAAGGAGATTGAATGAGTAATCCAAAACCTCCCAGCACAGAAAAGCCCAGGACCAGATGACTTCACTGGTAAATTTTACCAAACATTTGGGGGGAGAAAAAAGAATTAATGCCAATATTTCTCAAACTTTTCCAAAAAAATTGAAGAGGTGGGAACACTACCAAACTCATTTTACAAGGCTGGCATTACCCTGACATTAGGGATCTGGCCTTGACTTCATTAAGAATTAGAGATGATTTCCTAGGCCAGTTAGGCCTTCACTCCTATCCTCCTAATGACTGAGAGCTGCAGAGGAAGGTTGATATGAGGTGATCCTAAAGGATCGTAAAGTATAGATATGGAACGTGGAAGGAGGGAGACACACTTCTATTTCAGGCTCTGGCTCAAGCAAGGCTATTCTTTCTGACCCAAGAGTGCCCACCTGTTAGTTATAGCCTTTACCAAGCAATATTTCCGTCACAGCTCCCGTCCTACTGCATACTTTCCTGTCTTACAGGTCAGTTAACTAATCTGGGAAAAACTATGAACCCTAATTCTCTCATGCACAAACCTCCTGAATCAAGTATTGTACCAGTTGCATTGTCTAGTGCCAGGTCATTATTTTGCAGGTTGCTCCACCAAGCCCTGGGATCTGGAGTGGACACTCAGACTGCTCAGACCACTTTCTGGTCATCCATTTGGGGCTATGGAAGAGACAGGTGCATCCCCATGTGAGGTCCATGCACTCCGCTGAAACTTTTGGGGAACTGATTAACCCCTCCCTCATTGCTGGTGGCCCTCTGGATTTGATCCTAGGAATCTTTTCTATTTTCTTTTCTTTTTGGTCTCTCTAATAGCTGTTCAGAGCACTTATATCTCTCACTCATTTCTCTTCATTTTTTTGAGGCATATCTTTTAGCTTTTTAAACCTACCATTTTGTATCCATCTTTGCCCTGGCTTAGCCAAATTGTCTTCTTTCATCAAACTGGCACATCAAACCAGGGCAAATTAGGCAATATTGATGGAATCATAATACACACATGAATGTAAAAGAAGCTTGAATATTATTTAAGGAAGAATAGAGGGGTTTTAATTGACCACATTTAAAAATCCACATACATTTTAACATAGAAGCTACAGTCCCTGGTCTGAGGGTTTGTCTAAAATTCACAATTACTTTTTAATTAGAAAGACATTTTGTCTAACCTGTGTACTAATCTTTAAACACTTCACAGGCAGAGAACATGTCATATTTTGTATTTCAGATTGTTCCAGCACAGTGACTAGCACATTGGTGTCCAAACATTGAATACTTACAGTCACATTATTGAAAATGCGTATGCACCAATGCCATTTCTATGCACATATTTTAGAAACATATGTGTAGAGCTGTCATTACCTTAAAATTCTTCTGATAGGATTTATACTGAAATGCACGTTTTTGAAGATCATCTAGAACTGACTGCAGATCATTCAACATGACGTTTACTTTGTCTTGGTCAGCGTTAATATCCAAAATCTGTGGATCCTGTAAAATTAAGATAGGTTTTGATTACTCATTCTTATTTTGATGTATACCATCAAAATAAATGAATTAATAAACGTTTTCAAAAAATATTTCTTCTAATTCTCTTTTCACTCTAATTTTTAGAAAATATATTAAAATTGTTGTTTTTCTGTATTTAAAGCAATGCATATACATTGTAAAAATTACAGAAATGTATAAAGAAGTAACTTGGGGATAATATTGCTTTTAAAGAATACCTAATACATTTTCCCTCATCTGCTTTCATTTATTACATTTGTTTCAGCTAACGTGACTTCAGGTAAGGAGAGGTGAATACAATATGGAAAAGAAAGAAGAAAATATGATATAAGGAAAATTATCATTTTACAATAAAGGAATAATTACAATTTATGGGACTTCCCTGGTGGCTCAGTGGTTAAGAATCTGCCTGCCAATTCAGGGGACACAGGTTCGAAACCTGGTCCAGGAAGATCCCACATGCCACGGAGCAACTAAGCCCATGGGCCACAACTACTTAGCCTGTGCGCCTAGGGCCCATGCTCCTCAACAAGAGAAGCCACCACAATGAGAAGCTTGCACACCACAATGAAGAGTAGTCCCTGCTCGCTGAAACTAGAGAAAGCCTGCACACAGCAATGAAGACCCAATGCAGCACACACCCCCCCAAAAAAAACGGAATGATTACAATTTACAATAAAGGTATGATTCTATTTAATTGAAGTTCATAAAAAGGCAAAACCAATTTATGGCTTTAGAATTCAAGGTAGTGGCTGCCTTTGGGGAGGAAGGAAGGGTTAGTGACTAGGGGAGACACTAAGGATGGCAATAGCAATAGTTCTTCATCTCAGTAGTGGACACATGGATGTGTTCACTTTCTGAAAACTCACTGACTTGTACACTTATTACACTTATGTACAGCTTCCTCTGTGCAAAAATACAAAAATACTTCAATACAAAAGTAAAAACAGAGATAGCTTCATCCACCAGAGGGCAGACAGCAGAAGCAAGAACTACAATTCTGCAGCCTATGGAATGAAAACTACATTCACAGAAAGACAGACAAAATGACATATGTACCAGATGAAGGAACAAGATAAAACCCCAGAAAAACAACTAAATGAAGTGGAGATAGGAAACCTTCCAGAAAAAGAATTCAGAATAATGATAGTGAAAATGATCCAGGACCTCAGGAAAAGAATGGAGGGAAAGATACAGGGGATGAAAGAAATGTTTAACAAAGACCTAGAAGAATTAAAGAACAAAGACCTAGAAGAATTACAGAACAAACAAACAGAGATGAACAATACAATAACTGAAATGAAAAATACACTAGAAGGAATCAATAGCAGAATAACTGAGGCAGAAGAATGGATAAGTCACCTGGAAGACAGAATGGTGGAATTCACTGCTGCAGAACAGAAGAAAGAAAAAAAAAATGAAAAGAAATAAAGACAGCCTAAGAGACCTCTGGGACAACATTAAAAACACAAATATTCGCAGTATAGGGGTCCCAGAAGGAGAAGAGAGAGAGAAAGGACCCGAGAAAATATTTGAGGAGATTATAGTTGAAAACTTCCCTAACATGGGAAAGGAAATAGCCACCAAAGTCCAGGAAGCGCAGAGTCCCAGGCAGGATAAACCCAAGGAGAAACATGCCAAGACACATAGTAATCAAACTGACAAAAATTAAACACAGAGAAAAATTATTAAAAGAAACAAGGGAAAAATGACAAATAACATACAAGGGAATTCCCATAAGGTTAACAGCGGATTTCTCAGCAGAAACTCTACAAGCCAGAAGGGAGAGGCATGATATATTTAAAGATGTGAAAGGGAAGAACCTACAACCAAGATTACTCTAATTGGCAAGGACCTCATTCAGAATTGATGGAGAAATCAAAAGCTTTAGAGACAAACAAAAGCTAAGAGAATTCAGCATCACCAAACCAGCTCTACAACAAATGGTAAAGAAACTTCTCTATTAAGAAAAATGGTAATATGAACATACATACTGATAATCACCTTAAATGTAAATGGATTAAATGTTCCAACCAAAAGTCACAGACTCACTGAATGGATACAAAAACAAGACCCATATCTATGCTGTCTACAAGAGACCCACTTCAGACCTAGGGACACATACAGAGTGAAAGTGAGGGGATGGAAAAAGATATTCCATGCAAAGGGAAATCAAAAGAAAGGGTAGCAATTCTCATATCAGACAAAATAGACTTTAAGATAAAGACTATTATAAGAGACAAGGAAGAACACTACATAATGATCAAGGGATCAATCCAAGAAGAAGATATAACAATTGTAAATATTTATGCAGCCAACATAGGAGCGCCTCAATACATAACATAACAGGGTAAATCGACAGTAGCACAATAATAGTAGGGGATTTTAACACCCCACTTTCACCAATGGACAAATCATCAAAAATGAAAATAAATAAGGAAACACAAGCTTTAAAGGACACATTAAACAAGATGAACTTAATTGATATTTATAGGACATTCCATCCAAAAACAACAGAATACAATTTTTTCTCAAGTGCTCATAGAACATTCTCCAGGATAGATCACATCTTGGGTCACAAATCAAGCCTTGGTAAATTTAAGAAAACTGAAATCATATCAAGCATCTTTTACAACCACAACGCTATGAGATTAGAAATCAATTACAGGAAAAACACGTAAAAAACACAAACACGTGGAGGCTAAATGATACACTACTAAATAACCAAGAGATCACTGAAGAAATCAAAGAGGAAATAAAAAAATACCTAGAGACAAATGACAACAAAAATATGACAATCTAAAACCTATGGGATGCAGCAAAAGCAGGTCTAAGAGGGAAGTTTGTAGCAATACATTCCTACCTCAAGAAACAAGAAAAATCTCAAATAAACAGTCTAACCTTACACCTAAAGGAACTAGAGAAAGAAAAACAAACAAAACCTAAAGTTATTAGAAGGAAAGAAATCATAAAGATCAGAGCAGAAATAAATAAAATAGAAACAAAGAAAACAATAGCAAAGATCAATAAAACTAAAAGCTTCTTTGAGAAGATAAACAAAATTGATAAACCATTAGCTATACTCATCAAGAAAAAGAGGGAGAGGAATCAAATCAATAAAATTAGAAATGAAAAAGGAGAAGTTACAACAGACACCACAGAAATACAAAGCATCCTAAGAGACTACTACAAGCAACTCTATGCTAATAAAATGGACAACCTGGAAGAAATGGACAAATTCTTAGAAAGGTATAAGCTTCCAAGACTGAACCAGGAAGAAAGAGAAAACATGAACAGACCATTCACAAGTAATGAAATTGAAACTGTGAATAAAAATCTTCCAACAAACAAAAGTCCAGGACCAGATGGCTTCACAGGTGAATTCTATCAAACATTTAGAGAAGAGCTAACACCCATCCTTCTCAAAGTCTTCCAAAATATTGCAGAAGAAGGAAAACTCCCAAACTCATTCTACGAGGCCACCATCACCCTGATACAAAAACCAGACAGAGATACTAGAAAAAAAGAAAAATTACAGACCAATATCACTGATGAATATAGATGCAAAAATCCTCAACAAAATACTAGCAAACAGAATCCAACAACACATTAAAAGAATCATACACCATGATCAAGTGAGATTCAATATATGCAAATCAATCGATGTGATACATCATATTAACAGACTGAAGAATAAAAACCATATGATCATCTCAATAGATGTAGAAGAAGCTTTTGACAAAATTCAACATCCATTTATGATAAAAACTCTCCAGAAAGTGGGAACAGAGGGAACCTTCCTCAACATAATAAAGGCCATATATGACAAACCCACAGCAAACATCATTCTCAATGGTGAAAAACTTAAAGCATTTCCTCTAAGACCAGGAACAAGACAAGAGTGTCCACGGTTGCTATTATTATTCAAGATAGTTTTGGAATTCCTAGCCATGGCAATCAGAGAAGAAAAAGAAATAAAAGAATACAAATTGGAAAAGAAAAAGTAAAACTATCACTGTTTGCAGATGACATGATACTATACATAGATAATCCTAAAGATGCCACCAGAAAATTACTAGAGCTAATCAATGAATTTGGTAAAGTTGCAGGATACCAAATTAATGCACAGAAATCTCTTGCATTCCTATATACTAACAATGAAAGATCAGAAAGAGAAATTAAGGAAACAATCCCATTCACCATTGCAACAAAAAGAATAAAATACCTAAGGATAAACCTACCTAAGGAGGTCAAGACCTGTACCCAAAAACTATATGACACTGATGAAAGAAATCAAAGATGACACAAACAGATGGAGAGATATACCATGTTCTTGGATTGGAAGAATCAATATTATGAAAATGACTATACTACCCAAAGCAATCTACAGATTCAATGTAATCCCTATCAAACTACCAATGGCATTTTTCACAGAATAGAACAAAAAAATCTTAAAATTTGTATGGAGACACAAAAGACCCTGAATAACCAAAGCAATCTTGAGGGCAAAGAAAGGAGCTGGAGGACTTCAGACTGTACTACAAAGCTACAGTAATCAAGACAATATGGTACTGGCACACAAACAGAAATATAGATCAATGGAACAGGATAGAAAGTCCAGAGGGAAACCCACACACCTATGTTCAACTAATCTATGACAAAGGAGGCAAGGATATACAACGGAGAAAAGACCATCTCTTCATTAAGTGTTGCTAGGAAAACTGGACAGCTACATGTAAAAGAATGAACTTAGAACACTCCCTAACACCATACACAAAAATAAACTCAAATTTGATTAGAGACCTAAATGTGAGACTGGACACTATAAAACTCTTAGAAGAAAACATAGGAAGAACACTCTTTGACAAAAATCACAGCAAGACCTTTTTTGACCCACCTCCTAGACTAACAGAAATAAAAACAAAAATAAAGAAATGGGACCTAATTAAACTTAAAAGCTTTCGCACAGCAAAGGAAACTATAAACAAGATGAAAAGATAACCCTCAGAATGGGAGAAAATATTTGCAAACAAAGCAGAAAAGGATTAATCTCCAAATTATATGAGCAGCTCATGTGGCTCAATATTAAAAAAAACAGACAACCCAATTAAAAAATGGGCAGAAGACCTAAATAGACATCTCTCCAAAGAAGACATACAGATCCAAGAGGCACATGAAAAGCTGCTCAACATCACTAATTATCAGAGAAATGCAAATCAGAACTACAATGAGGTATCACCTCACACCGGTTACAATGGGAATCATCAGAAAATCTACAAAGAAAAAATGCTGGAGAGGGTATGGAGAAAAGGGAACCCTCATGCACTCTTGGCAGGAATGTAAATTGATGTAGCCATTATGGAGAACAGTATGGAGGTTCCTTAAAAAATTAAAAATAGAATTACCGTATGACCCAGCAATCCCATTACTGGGCATATGCCCAGAGAAAACCATAATTCCAAAAGACACATGCACCACAATATTCATTGCAGCACTATTTACAATAGCCAGCTCATGGAAGCAACCTAAATGCCCATCGACAGACAAACGGATAAAGAAGATGTGGTACATATATACAATGGAATATTACTCAGCCGTAAAAAGGAACAAAATTGGGTCATTTGTAGAGGTGTGGATGGACCTAGAGATTGTCATACAGAGTGAAGTAAGTCAGAAAGAGAAAAACAAATAGCGTATATTAACGCATTTATGTGGAATCTAGAAAAATGGTACAGATGAAATGGTTTGCAAGGCAGAAATAGACACAGATGTAGAGAACAAACGTATGGACACCAAGGGGGGAAATTGGTGGCAGGGTGGTCGGATTAATTGGGAGATTGGGATTGACATGTGTACACTAATATGTATAAAATAGATAACTAATAAGAACCTGCTGTATAAAAAATAAATAAAATAAAATTTAAAAATTAAAAAAAAAGAATCATCCGGATGTCTAGTCTAAGTTCTTAAAATAATTCCTCTTGCATCTTTTGTATAGGAAAATTGATGCAAGTTAATCAAACATTCTTCTTTATCATTTATCAATTTATACTCTACCTCTTTCTAAGGGGGAATTTTCTAATATGCGGCTAAGCAAACCCTAAAATTGTCACAATAACTATAAAATATGCTAACAGGTTATAAAAACACTCATTTCATAATAATAAATAGAAACCAGCAGAAGGAGAATTCAATATTGCATACATGCTTTAGTTGCAATGGCCTAGAATTTATTCGGTATCTAAGAGAGGTTCAGAAACACTTTCAGTTTTCAAGAGCAGCTCAGAGAATTAAGCCATAAAAAAAAAAAAGTTAAACCAGATTAAAATGAAATATGCTTTCTAAATGGTTTATTAAAATGGAATAGTCAGCCTTTACACAGATTTTTAAATCCTGCTTCAGCTTACCTGTGCTAGCAGCTTTATTTCATTCACTTCATTGCTTAGATCCTCAAGATCTCTGCCCAGATGCACACAAAATTGCTTAATCTTTGTTTCTCTGTCACCCACGGATTTATCAATGGCATTCCGAACAGCAACAATGGATGGCTTCATAGTGACAAAAACAGCAAAGTCTTCGGGAGGTGTGGGAACCTGATATTGTTCAATCAGCTTGTACATCTGAACCACTACATTCCCTTCATCTTCAAGGCTTTCAATCTAAACAGAAACATTCGCTGCTCGTTAAATAAATCAGAGTCCTTGTTATACCCGTTAAGATTGTCTGATAGGAGACAGCTGCTGTGCATCGTAAATATCACGCTGTGAAGAGCCAGCACACAGAGGGGTGCGTTTAATGCAGATCAAACTGGCTGGAGCCTGCTGGGTGGCAAATACAGTCATTGCTACGATGCAGGTAATAAGGCCCAGGAGGTAAGTTTTTCAGAGCTGAGCATAGTTAGTATTACTGTTATAGGTGTTTAGTTTTGTCTCTCTGTTTTGTTCTCTAGTAGATTAAACAGTGCCAATATTTGAAGTTTTCAGAGACAACAGGTGCTGTGAGGACGCCCAGCTGTAACATCTGACATTCCAGGCCTGTGTGTTGAGCAGTGACTGTCCCAGGGCAGCCCCTGAGGTGTGTGGACCACGTACCCATAGATTCAGAACCCTGATCTATGGTGAGACTCACACTACCCTTTAATAAAGGCTTCTGAAACCTTTATTACTGACTACTAAACATCTTTGCTTTGATGCCCTTCCTTCAGTGGACAGTGCCTGTACTACATTTTTGGCAAGGACTCCCCAGTTTTTGGGGAACCCTCCTCCCTGCCACTCTGCCACAAGATTATAGAGCAAGTATCCATGTTCTACAACTTGACCCACCTCCTGGCCACAAGCTGAACCAGGGAGAGTCAAATTGGGACCTAGTGAAACCAGCTTAGTCTGATCTCTCTCTTGAACTTGGGAAGAGTTAGGGTGCAGCTGTTGGCGGAGGCTATTTGCTTCCATGGGGTAACAAAGCATGTCCTAAACAGGAAATGAAAACTGCAGAGAGGCTTTAGAGAGATGGTTCTCAACCTTTAGCTGCATCCCAATCGCCCTGGCAAGTTTGGTAAAGCAAAGATTGTTGAACCCCTCCTGAGAGTTTCTGATTCAGAAGGTCCAGGGTGGGGCCTGAGAATATGCAAGTTCTCCAGTGACACTGATGCAGCTGGTGTCGGGAACACCCTTTGAGAACCACTGTTCTAGAGAGGAGCAGAGATGCGAGATGGAAAGAGAGGTCTTTTTGGTTTCCCTATGCTGCTCTAGTCCCTAGTTCCTGCCCTTTTTAAAGGCTAGGCTCTATCCATACCTTTGGATTCCAAAAGATATCCCTGCAAACTTAGAATAATTCTTCTCATTTTTCCAAGCTAACTATGTGAGTTTTTGTTACTTTCAGCCAAAAGTGTCTAACATCTTCAATAAGTTACAAATAGAACTAAGTCTGACAACCAAAATCTGCTCACCTTCCTGGATTTCTGGTACGTGGAGTAAGCATATGTCCTGTTTTCTCTGGGAGTGTCTTGGTTTACACCAAGGTATTGTCCTGGCATGATGATTAATGGTGCCTCTTTCACTCTCAAAAATGTTTGGTCAGACAGTGATTATGTGGCCTGCCCTACCTATGCTGGCTGGTGGTCTACCCATTCACTGTAAAAGGGTATCTAAGAGTTATCTCAAATTTCTTTTGCTGTCCCCTCATTCAGTTGCCCACCAAGTCCTTTCAATTCTACTTAATATCACCAGAATCCATTCCTTCTCTCCTATCCTTGGAAATACTACTTTAGCTATGGTTCATCAGCTTTCTCCACCAAACACCCCTTCTACATAGCATACCAACTGCCATATCCTGTTCTTGCCACGTTGCCTCAGGTCTGTGCATGCAAATTTCCCTCTTCCTGGAATGCCTACCTGAATAGATGGACTTTAGGACAAAGCTTAAATGCCCCAACCTCCACAAAGCCTTCTGTAACTCATAGGAATGACTGCACCACCACCCTCTGCTCCACCACCACCCTGCCCACAACAGTATCTTGTACCTATATCCATTGTATAAGAGTTATCTGCTGTCATTCATTCATTTCAAGGACTCTGAGGTCCTTGAAAGCAGGTTTACTCATTGTTGTCATCCTTGCGTCCTGCTAAGTGAGTGCTTACAACGTTTTTGGAACTAATGGATTAGGTTCCAAAGAAAAGCTGTCTGTGTGTGCAGAGCATTTTCCTAAGAAAGGCTGCTTCCCCAACACACCACCCAGCCATGCACAGACAACCTTATGGAGACGGGACACAGTCTGGGTTTCTGCATATGGCACATCGACTCTCCTGTTCTGGAACCAGAGAGAGAGCAGTCTACCCCCTGCTACATGATCCTTCCTTCCATAGTTTATACAACAGGATCAGGGTAAGCGTGGGGGCTGAATCCATTCATTAAACATTTAGAATTGATATCAGAGGAGAGAGATTCTCTCTCTCGGTGGCCCGCTAGACTTGCAACATGTGACCTGGGAGGTGCTGGTGGCCACGTGTGCTGCTGAGGATGAAACAGCAGGAGGAATGTGTTTGCAGAGGTAAAGGAGTTAGGGTGCAGCTGTTGGCGGAGGCTATTTGCTTCCATGGGGTAACAAAGCATGTCAGACCCTCAGAGAGGGTCTGACCCTCAGAGAGATGCAGAGAGGAGAGAGGATCACCTGGGTTTCCCACAGCCTTCTTATTCCTGGCTCTGGTAAGTTCCTAAGCCTAGTCACATTCTTGGTGTGGGTGTGGGTGGAGTGTGTTCCATGGAATATTCCTTCCTCCTTAAATAGGGTCCACATTTTGTCCTAAGGTAGGGCTAAACCTCAACTGGGTTTTGGTTATTTGACAAAGAGTCTTTCTGACTGCAGATAATAATAAATGCTGGGCATCTTTAGCCTCCTGGGATGATATATAAGTAGACTTGAGGGAAAACCACAATCATCTTGAGATCATCACATTTGAGAAGGTGTTGTTTCTTGAAATGAGAAACAAAATTTTTACTTTTATAGGTACATGAAATAGCCTTTACTATTAATTCTGTTAACAATATATAACATTATCCAACAGATTATTGTTGTTAATGACTTATTTCACATTTCAGTTTGTATTTTTAAATTTGTAACATATCTTCAATTTCCAGATATTTAAGAAAATGATTTAACTCTATTTTAAATGCCAACTGGTGTGACTGAAAAACCTGACTATTGAAACTAAATGCTAGATTGCGTGCCACAGGGGAAAGATGGGAGGAGGAAACCACGTTTTTGGAGAGAGAGAAATAAGGGAGACAAAGGAGTGAGTGAGTGAGTGTGTGTGTGTGTGTGTGTGTGTGTGTGTATGAGAGAGAGACAGAGAGACAGAGAGAGACAGAGCGAGAGAGGGAGGGAGGGAGGGAGAGAGCGGACCCCAGCATTTGTGTTACTTGAGTCCCCGTATCTGCTGTTGTCTCCCTGTCCCGCCTCCCTGTTTAAGTTAAAGTTGGGTTTCTTTTATTCCTAATTGGAAGGTTCCTGACTATTATGCAAATATAGGTTAAGGAGGATCAAGACTTCCATTATGACTAATATCAAGTTTACAATTCTATTATCATCTATCACAAATAAGAATTGCAATAAACTGGGGTTGAGAGCATTGGCTTTGCAGTCAGAGACCCAAGTGTAAATTCCGGCTCCACTACAAAAAGTTCTGTGATCTTGGACAGCATAACCTAGTTTTGTCCCTGTTTCCTCATCTGCAGAATGAGAATAAAAATTCTTTATACTTCTTAAGTTTTCGCAAGGATCAAAAATGTAATGTATGTAGAAAATGTAATGCATTCCCGGCTAGTAGTACGAGTTTGATCAATGTTAGCTGTCATTACTACTGTGATGTAAGGCATATACTTACTTTGCCTGAAAGTGTTTTTGATATTCTGACAGCTGTTTCCTGATCTTCAGTCCCTCAATTTCTCCTACTTGCCTTCCTTACTCACCACAAGATCTGGAATAGTGAGTTATGTAAGAATCAACTCACCCTTTCCTGAATTTCATCAAGAAATAGTAAGTTGTTAACATATTCTATGGTGGTAGTTGGGACAAATTCAAGTTTATATTCTGCATCTTGTGCCTCAGAGACAAGGGCATCCACTTTTTTCTTGCTTAGACGAGGAAGCATATAATTTAGCACCTAGGAAAGAAAAAGGAACTGTGAATCATAACTACTTGAGTATTTCCATTTTATTATATATTTTAGATAAATTCTAATTGAATGGCTGTTAAGTCGGCAGGTATTGGAAGCAGCAGTATATGTGAAGGGGCTGGTGTTTTTCACATTGAACCAATAGGAAGGGCTAGTTTTGAAGATAATTTCTAGAACAAGCTGGATTGCACAACTTATTAAAAAGTTTGCCTAAATGCTCTGATCTTTTGTAAGTGCCCTTTCTGCTGCTTTGCCCTGTATAGTGAACATTGTGGTGCCCTCCCCAGCATCAACTCCACTTCTTTCCTGTTGGGTGGTAGTTATGTGGTTTGGAGGAAACTGATCTCCCCTTTAGAAACAAAGACGGAGTCTGATCAGTCATAAGGCAAATATGAACATGGCTTCCTTTGGCTCATGTGATCGGATTAGGGCGAACCTCTGACCTTAGCTGATCCAGTTAAGTAGAAACACAAGACTTTTGTTTAAGGATGAGAGATCTCTCATGTTCTCTCTCCCTGGACATGAACAAGGAAATAATTAGCCTATGGAGCTTTTGACAGCCATTTGAGAAATGTGAAGGCATGTGAGCTTTAGGTTGAAGCTGGCACATCAGAAGGCTTGGTATAGAGAATGACTAAAACTACTACTGAGTCACTAGATTACACCTCCCTGGTGGCCATCCACTCTCTGGACTTTTTAGATGCATAGCCCATACATTTTCTGATTGCTGAAGCCAGTTTGAGTTGAATGTTCCTTGGCTTGGTATATAGTAGTGCTCTTAGTGCTCAGAAATGTTTGCTGAAATTGAATTCCATATATTTTTTCTTTTGCAGCAAATGAAGCAGCAAAGCTCTAGAAGAAAGCCCAATGCCATACAACGAATTAGTGACAGAATAGATACTAGCACTCAGGCCTGCAGCCTTTTAGACAGGGCTCTGTCTTCTTTCATCTGCATGAGGGGTCAGCAGAAGTTTTCTATAAGGGCCAAATAGTAAATATTTTAGATTTTCAGGACATATGGTCTCTGTCACAACTACTCAGCTCTGCCCTTGTAGTGAGAAAGCAACCATAGGCAATACATAAGCCAACTGTCATGGGTGTGTTCTAGTAAAACCGTACGTACACAACAGGTGGCAGGCTGGACTGGTCCTGTGGGTTGTAGTTTGACAATCTCTGTTCTACACCATTATCTCTCTGGAGGTATTTGACAGTATATATGACTCTAAAGGAAGACCTGTAAGTTATTGCAGAAGCAATCAAGTTTCCTCAGCTCTACAACTCACCAAAATATAATCAGATCTTTAGGGACAGTTTCAGATCAGGAAATGATCTCCTAAACTTGATCTCAGTATCCTAGAATCAACCAGCATTCCCACTAGGATCCTGAGCTGTTACAGTGGTGTCTCTTCTGTAGGAAGTCTTGAAATGCTCCAACAAAGGAAAAAGGAATGGGTGTAAGAGGCTAGTCTGAGGGCTGCTGTCTCCTCACCTGAAAGCTGACTGTGCTTGGGACAGAAAGAAGAATATGGGACTTTTCCTAGAAATTAAGGATGTGCAATAGACTAACGTCAATTTTAAATATTTGCAATACTGGAAAATAAAGATAGGTTATTTGCAAGAGAAAAATCATAAAATAGTTGTAGAGATCATAATTTAAAACTTTCTTAGTTCATAGTTACCTCCAAGCATCGCAAAGGTGATGGAATTAGTTTTTCTTTTAGTTGCGTAGTGTCAATGAGCAGCAATCCTACATTCCTGGTGCATCTTAGAGCTACTGCGTCCTTGTGCTGTCTGTGATATTTTTCCAGTTGTTCACTAAAGAACTTAACATCTAGGTAAAGTAATTCACATAAAGCATAAAACATATGTATGAGATTTTAAAGGATCATTATAAAGATATATTAAAAATCATTGCATTAATAAATTTACATACATATTTATAATGTATTATCCATATGTAGAGGACCTTGTGTAACTTTAAAATGTTAATTCATAATGCTTTATGTTTTATTCTTGAAACTAATATTTAATAATGTAAATATGTTCTCTGGCTCCTGTTAAGAATGGCACATGAAAATAACTTGTAATTGTATTAGAGGATCTGGTTTAGAATGGATTAGATTCTAGAGTCAGGTTGCTTTGAAGTTGGCTTAATCTAAGGGTTCTCCCACATGGTAACTCAAAGTAAGCATTCATCGAGGCTAAGGCTTTGTCAATTTGTGTCTTCCATATATTGAAGTTGAATGTTGATAATATTCCCATCGCCATTTTCTCCCTTTTCCAAACCAGTGGAAGCCTGATTACCTTAAATACACTTTTATCATACTCTTGGTCAAAAACAGCTCTTACTAATACACATATAATACTAAACTACTTTACTCATCTTTCAAAATCCTGTACCTCTCGGCCTTTAAATATTTAGTTAACTTTATTTCCAATTACTCTCTCTGCTTGAGTCAGATTGATTTCCTTACTGCTTCTTGTTTTCCTTCTCTAATCCTCCCCTCTACCATCCCAAAGAGAAAAGGGTGTTGATTCTTGCCTTTATTCATATGATCTTCTCTCCTGGATACAAGGGAGAGTTTGACACAGTATAAAGAACACAACAGGGACTTCCCTGGTGGCGCAGGGGTTAAGACTCCTCACTCCCAATGCAGGGAGCCTGGGTTCAATCCCTGGTCAGGGAACTAGATCCCAAATGTATGACGCAACTAAGAGTTCACATGCCACAGCTAAAGAGCCCATGAGCCACAACTAAGACCCGGTGCAACCAAATAACTAAATAAAATAAAATAAATATTTTTTTAAAAAAGGACAAATCAGACAAAGTGTTAGAAGACCTAGGCTCAAGTCTTTAACCCATCTGTGGCTTTGGGTAAGTTACTTGATAGTCGATCTTCCTGAGCTTCGGCTTCCTCGTGATACAAAAAAGGGATGACAGTTATCTGTCCTACTCATTTCAGAAGGTTTTGATGTGTGTATTTTTTATTTTATTTTTTTTTAGCTGTACTTGGGCCTCTCACTGTTGTGGCCTCTCCCGTTGCGGAGCACAGGCTCCGGACGTGCACGCTCAGCGGCCATGGCTCACGGGCCCAGCCGCTCCGCGGCATGTGGGATCTTCCCGGACCGGGGCACGAACCCATGTCCCCTGCATCGGCAGGCATACTCTCAACCATTACGCACCAGGGAAGCCCTGATGTGTGTATTTTTGAGAACTGACAAAATAAGTATATCAAATGATCTGAGAAGACTTCTGGTAAGGAAACCTGTATAATGTGGATTGGTCAAGTATTTTCCAAACTTACTTGAACACAGAGTCTTTTTCATTTTTTCATGGTGTCATGTAATATCCTTCAGAATAGTGGTTCAAGGAATACTAGCTTGGGAAACACCAATTTGGTCCAATACTTTCATTTCATACATGAAGAAATTTAGATCATTCGAGGTTAAATGACTTGGCCATGGTCATATATAGCCATGTTCAAAGGGAAACAAAAGAGTAAAGCTGATAGAAGAGTTCTCTCTTTATGAGATAGAGGAGAGGCAGTTTGTACAATAGTTAAGCACACAAACTTTCAAGTCAGAGAAAACGATTTCTAAACCACTGACTAGCTGTGTAAACTTGAAGTTACCTTATCTCTATATATTTTCACTTCCTTATTTGTAAAATGAGAATACTCGCCTCATAGAATTATGAGGATTAGATGAGATGCCTGAAAATCACTTAGCACAGGATCTATCATAAGCGCTCAGGAAGTATAGAAATTATTAGTAAACACTGACATTTATAGAAATTCAGGGGTGAGATATGGCTGATTAGTTCAGGAAGCCAGAGTCTGTCCCCTGATCATCTTCTGGGGCTAGACAGAGGTCAGTGTGGCTAAAAGTTTGGTTAAACAGACATATGTTAAGTGTCTATAATATGTACTAGGCAGTGTTAGAATAGTTTGAGGGAATATGATAACAGGCAAGGCATGGTATCCAAGGGGCAAAGTTACATTCTATTAACCTCTGGCTAACAGTTGGGTTCGAGGTTTAGGAAGTACCAGGGAGTTCCTACAAAAGGAGGAACACAACGTTTAGGGGTCCAGACCAATGCACTCCAGAGTCCCAGAAAACAAACAGCTAATACCTATGAGACCCTGGTTCCAGGATTGGATAGAATTGACAAGCCAAGGCAGGACTAGAAGAAGGGCAACCTGGGAGCTTGGTGGCCTCATCCAGATGAGTGGTTGGTGAGGGAGTAAAGTTATCCAATGTGAGGAACAAGGTAACAGGATACTAGGAGGCCTTGGCTCAAGGTTATGAGTAGAAGATCTAGGGGATTAGAACTGGTTATTTGGATTAGGCCTACTCCATGTGCTGAAATGCCAGGTTCCACACCTTACTGCTACCCTGGTGCCATTGTGTCCCTGTCAGTTCCCTTCAGTTCAACACACACTAAGTCTCAATGTGACAGTGTTGGTGAAGAACAGTAGAAATGAACTTGTCTAATTTGTTTTCTAAAGTAAGACCCCACTTCGGTTTCTTGAGCAAGTCAGTGTCTTGAAATAAAGGGTCTGTTTCAGATTTTAAAAACTTAAGGGACATAACAAGTGAATATAGTGCCTACTCTTGGACTAGATACTGGGTCAAACTAGCTGCAAACTGCTTTATTTGGGGGATTCTGAATAGGGACTAAATGTTGATATTAAGGAATTCTTGGTTTTTTTATTAGGTGTGATAATATTAATTTGGTTCTGTAGGGACATGTTTTTTAAAGATGAATATTGAAATATTTCATTTAGGGATGGCAAGTCTAATTTACTTTAAAATACTTCAGCATAATAAAAAGAATGGGTTGAAACAAAAGCATAAAAATTTACAGAAAAAATCAGTGTTGCTTTGTGAGGCAAAGTATCAGAGTAATCATTTTTGTGCATAAGAAAATAAAGGAATAAAGCCAGTTCATGAAATAAAAAAAGAATATGAATGATATGCTTCACATTTTTAAATGGTAATAATGAATAATATATACTTAATTTTTGTAAACATTTGGGAACTTTCTTGCCGGAAATTTCACTTGGATATTGTATTTTATTTCCTTTTGTTGAAGATAACGAGTTTAATAAAATAATTTCCCTTCGGAACTGATCTCATGACTAAGAGTTGTGGATTCATACCCACCAGGTTACAATATGGCCACAGAAATAGAGTAACTTGAATTCCTGAGACACATGTTGCACTATGTAAACATTTTTTAAAGGAATCTGAGAGGTAAACATTCCTTTTGACTCCTTCCCATGTAAAGGCTATATAACCTTAGCACTGGTACAACTTGATACTAAAAGATAAGCTTTTGGGGAGGAATTCTTTCCCATAATATTCTGAAATAAAACAGTAACAGTAAACCTAAAGAAAAAAAAAGTGGCTCTACAGCAAATAATCTAGAAATGAATAAATTCTTGCATTTTGTCAGGCCAACGCTTTGGGGCTACCATTTCTGTCACCATACACCACCAAACAGAAACATACACAATGATAAACCTTGATATACCTGTCAAACATAATTAGTAAGGACAAACAGAAAACTTACCAGGTTCTTGAAGTTTAAGAGCTTGTAAATCAAGACTTTCATTTTCCTTGAAGAATATCTGAAACTTTTCAAACGTAGCTGCATATAATTGAGCAGATTCAAATGCTGCCTGTATGGTTTCCTAAATGTTATAAAAAAACAGACAAACTATATTTTTCCTGAGCAGAATTCAATTCAATAAAACTGAACAAACACAGATGCCTTCTCTGTGCCCAACACTATGCTTTGACCTGAGGATACGTAAGTGAGGAAAGATACCATCCTGGATGACAAGAAGCAATTAATGTATTCTCTTATGAAACTAAAATAAAAAAAAATACACATTCAGATCTGACTTTCAAAGAATTGTTCCTTATGATTGAAAGGAGGCACACCTGTAATGTTTTTAGCTTCATGGTGAACTTATACATCACTAGTAAATATATGGTAAGAGACAATGTCTATTTATTTTCCAAACTGCAAATTTTATATCTTGGTTAGTGTTTTTGAGCAAGGGCAAAATCATTTAGCATAGTTACAAAATTACTTGCCTAATCTCATTATTAACTTCTCTGTGCTGTCAAGTCTCCTATTCCAAAATGTCTTCATAATTTGCCCTAATAAAATTCTTTCCTTCCCCTCACTTAACCTTGGCTCCAACCTCCACTTCCCCACAGTTTTTCGTACAATACCCATGTCAATACATGTTATCATAGTTCAATGCCTATGAACAGCAGTTAGGATCAGTTTGTTGTCGGTCTTGGTCCATTATTCCCTGGCTGCACTCAATTGCCTTCCCTTACATTTCCTACCGAGACTTCTTGCAAATGACTGCAATTTGTCCCAAGGAAAACTAGAGATGATCAATGGAATTGCTCATTCCCAACACATCAGTGCTAGGTTATTGCTTTATGGATTCAGACTCTTGCTTTAGGGATAGTGGGTAGCAGTAGAAAGTTTCATTACAAACAATAGCACACACCCTGGATGGCTTAGTTACTTGTTCATTTATTTCCTTTTAATAGGTTCTTATGTAATCTTCCAGAATATTTCTGCTGTTTATTTATTTACATTAAAAATTGAGGGGAAGAAATTATGTCAGAGTATGTCTCCTTTGAGAAGATGTGCTACATATATACAATGGAATATTACTCAGCCATAAAAAGGAATGAAATAGTGCCATTTGCAGCGACATGGATGGACCTAGAGACTGTCATACAGAGTGAAGTAAATCAGAAAAAGAGAAATAAATATGATATAATATTGCTTATATGTGGGATCAAGAAAAATGGTAGAGATGAGCTTATGTGCAAAGCAGAAATAGAGTCACAGATGTAGAGAACAAACTTATGGTTACCAAGGGGGGAAGGGGCAGTGGGATGAATTGGAAGATTGGGACCGACATATGTACAGTACTATGTATAAAATAGATAACTAATGAGAACCTACTGCATAGCATAGGGAACTCTACTTAATGCTCTGGGGTGACCTAAATGAGAAGGAAATCTAAAAAAGCGTAGATATATGTATACGTATAACTGATTCACTTTGCTGTATAGCAGAAACTAACACAACGTTGTAAAGCAACTATACTCCAATAAAAATTAATAATAAAAAAGAACATCCTTTTCCCCACAGCAAAAAAAAAAAAAAAAAGTATATCTCCTTTGAGCAGATTTAATAGTCTCTGATACATGATCATGCAGGTATTAGAAACACAACGGGAGGTCTGTAAATGGAAAGCTCCACCAACATGTTCAAAATATGATTTTAAACCTCACAGGAAATTTGCTGGAATAGTACAAAGAATTCCATATACACCACTGAAATTCCCTAATTTTTAACAATATATCACATTTGTTTTATCATTCTCTTTCTCTATATTATTTTACCCTGAACCATTTGGAAGAAAGTTGCAGACACAGACATTTTTACCCCTAAATATTTCAGGGTTTGTTTAATAAACACAAGGATATTTTCTTATAGAACCATAGTATAATGACCTAAATCAGGAAATTAGCATTGATATTAATACTATTATCAATTACAGATCTTATACAAATTTGGCCATTTGTCCCAATAATGTCTTTCATAACAAAATAAAAAACCTTTTTTTCCTGGTCCATTGTCCTATCCAGGATCATGTATTGAATCTTGTATCTTGTATCGTATCATGTATTTCTTGTATTGTATCTTGCCACATCTCTGCAGTGTCCTTTAATCTGAACAATTTCTCAATCTTTGTCTTTCGTGACCTTTAACATTTTCGAAAAGTATCTCCTGTGTGTGTATGTTATACTTCCTAATGCTTACATTCAGTTATACATTTTTGGCAATAATACTACATAAGTGATGTATGTTCCCTGTGAATAGTGTCAAAAGACACAGAATGTTGATTTGTCCCATTACTGGTGATGTTAACATGTTAGTTAAGGTGCTGTCTGTGAGGTTTCGTTACTGCAAACTTACTATTTTCTCTCTTTAAATCAATAAATATTCTATGCAGAAACGCTTTGAGACAATATCCTTTTCCTCATCATATCTTTGCATACTCGTTCTAGTATGAATTAGAGATTCTTGCCTAATCACAGCAGTGATTTTTCCTTATGTTTTCCTTCTACGTTTACTAATTGGCATTTTACTGTAAGGAAGAGCTTTCCATTCTCACTCCATTCCTTCATTCACAAAATGGACTCATGTATTCTCATTTTATTCAAAGACTGTTATAATCATTACTTATTTTAATGGTCAAATTGTCCCAGGGAGACCCTTCAAGTTGGCTTTTTAATTTTTTCTGCATGTCGCCATTACTTCTTAGGCACCTTGTCATTTTTTGGTTCAACAATATGCTCTGGGCTGTTCTTGTACTTTCCCTGCCCCAGGTTTTGAGTAAGCCATTTCTCCAAAGAGATTTGGTTCCTTTTGATTTGGAATGATATACAGAAAACAATGTGTGGACACCAAATATGCTCATTGTTACTAGGATGTCACTGCTTCTAGGCCATCTCAGCAAGCAGATCTAGGATACACACAAACACCTCACATAAATACATATATACACAAAACCCTATACATAGTGCTCTTTCTATCGATCAATTAAAGATCATGAGTTCATAACTCCAGTTCCAATATAACACCATTCTGGCTTTTCCTCTTCCATATTTGGATGGGGATGAATAACCTCATTTCATTAGCCACAATATTTAGTTATTTGCTTAGCTCCAGAATACACAGAAAGTCATTTCAGAATTGCTAACACACTAATACCACTATGAAAAACAGACTAAGTGGAATTCAATATTTATTATAGTTATAGTGGTCTTTAGCTTAGGGTATATGGGCAAAATAGTGTGTTTAAAAGTTACTTGGTTTAGTTTTTTTCCCCTTCCTTGCAGTGTGGTTATGTTATTCATTTGAAATATAGTCTAGTTCTTTTGTTTTCATTGTATTCTATTTTACGGTTTTGTTTCCCCATTCTTATTGATTTTTAAGTGCTATATTAAAAAGTATACTCAGAACTAAGCGTAACTCTTCCCATCTTTTCTACTCCATACCCACCATCCTGTTTACACCATTCCCACTGTCTCCTCTAGGTAACAAATTTCCTTAGTTTCTGGTTTATCTCGTCTCCCTCCCTATTTTCTGACATAAAAAGTAGCACACTATAGATATTCTTTTCTACTTTGCTTTTTTCACCTAACAGTGTATCCTGGAAATCACTCCATATTAGTTGGTAGATATTTTCTGTATTATTTTGTTCAGCTGCATAGTCCTCCTCTGTGTAGACGTACCATAGTTCATCCTGTATATTTTGGGAGTTTCTGATATTTTATAAAAATAATAATGTTAACAAAATCTAGTGCATATGTACTTTTGTATTGCTGGGCATGCATCTTCTGGGTACATATTTAAAGGTGGAATTGCTGGATCAAATGGTAAATACATAACATGTAGTTTTGTTATATATTGTAAAATTCTCCATTATTTGCATTCTCAAAGGCAAAGTGTGAAGAGCATTTGTTTATCCATAAGCTAGCCAATGGAATGTGTTGTCATACTTTTGAATTTTGCTAATCTGATAGTTGAGAAATGCTACCTCAATTTTGTTTCCATTTGCATTTCTCTTATGAGGTAGAATATGTTTTCATGTGTCTAGGTTCTTGTTTTTGGTGAGTTTTCTATCATATGTTTTGACCATTTTTCTACCGAGTTTTTGTCTCCTCCCTGCTCCCCATTGGCAAGAGTTCTTCATGTATAAAAATATTAGCCCTTAGCTGTGATTTGTATGCTACAAATAGATTCTCCCAGTTTGTAATTGTATTTTTACTTTGTTTATATATTTTTTTGCCTTGAAAAGTTTTAAAAAACTTTATACCATCAAATTTATCAATTTGTGCCATTATTGCATCTGGATTTTGAGTCATAGCTAGATAACCTTTCTTTATGAACAAGATTATAGAAGAATTCACCCATGTTTTCTTCTAGAACTTGTATGATTTAAATAAATTTTTAGATCTCTGATCCAGTTATTTTTATATACAATGTGAGATATGTACCTAACTTTAACTTTGCACCAAAGGCTAATCAGTTATCCCAGCACTATTTATGAAAACGTCGAAATATATCTCAGTGATCTGAAATACCATGTTTTTTATTTAATAAATTTTCATGTGTACTTAGGTGTATTTCTGGATTTTCTATTCTGTTCCACTGGTCTGATAGCCAATACCACAATCTTTTAGTTATAGAGTTTATATTTAATACTTGGTAAGAATAATATCCCAAATAGCTTTTCTTTTTTAGGGTTTTCTTAGCTTCTATGCATGTCTATTATTACATATAGGCTTTACGATAAACTTATGCTCTATGATAAAGCTTATTAGTATTTTTATTGTGTTAAATTTATAGATTAACCTAGGGACAACAGATATCTATTATGTTGAGTCATTCCATCTAAGAATATTTCTTTAAGTCTATTTTTGTGTCTTCCAGAAGCCTTTAAGAAAACTTAAAAAGATATCCTTATATAGGTTTTTTAAAACATTTCTTATTAGGTTTACTCCTAAATATTATATATTACCTGCTTTGTTGTTATAACAATGAAGTTTTTTCCACCAAGCATTTTCAGTATTCTAGAACAATTTATGTGCTATTGTGAATATTTGGTCTTTGGAGAGTTGATAAAATTCCCTTGTGAAACCATCTGGGCCTGGTGCTTTTTACAAGGTATTTCTTTGATAACTTCCTCTATTTCTTCTGTGGAGCTTGGTAAGCTTTTTATTTTTAATGTGGTTGATTTAGATTACCATGTTTCCCTAAAAATACTATCTATTTAATCTAGGTTTTCAAATTTATTTGGATAAATGTCTGCAAGGCAATCCCTCATTTTTTTTTCTGTTTAGATAGCTATTTCCTTGTTATTTGTCATTGATTATGTTAGTTAGGACTTCTATACCCTTATTTATTTTTCTCCTACTTGACCTGCCTTATGATGAGAGTTGCATGTTAAAGTCTTCTATTCACAGTGTTTCTATTTATGTTCCATTTGTGTCTCATTGCAACTCTTTGCCTTTTGCAAGTGTTTCCTGTATATATATGTGGTGCATAGAAATTTATAGCCCTGACTCATAAGATCACAAATCTTGCTTTCTTATTGTTTACATTTGTCTCTACACCACTGAGCACCACTTCATTTTCAGTCTTTCTAAAGAAAGACTAAACGTCCCCTACCAGGGTGGTATATTTGTTACAATTGATGAGCCTACACTGACACATCATAATCACCCAAAATCCATTGTTTACATTATGGTTCACTCTTGGTATGGAATATTCTATGGGTTTGGACAAATATATAATGACATTTATCCATCATTATGGAATTATACAGAGTGTTTCCACTGTCCTAAAAATCAGTGTTTTGCCTCTTCACTCCCCCACCCTCAACCCCCTGGTAACCACTGACCTTTTTACTGTCTCCATGTTTTTGCCTTTTTCAGAATGTCATATAGCTGGAATCATACAGTATTCCCATTACACATATGTTACACCTTTTGAAGTTGTCCTACAGTGTTCTTGGATAGTCTGTTGTGTTTTTTTCAGTCTTTGTTCTCTTTGCTTTTTGGTTTTCAGGACTCTATTGATATATTCTATGGCTCAGAGATTCTTTCCTCAGCTGTGTCTAGTCTACTAATAAGCTCATCAAAGGCATTATTCATTTCTGTTATGTTTTGTTTTTTACCTCTGGCACTTCTTTTTGGTTATTTCTTAGGATTTCCATCTCTCTGCTTACATTGCCCATCTGTTCTTTCATGCTGTTTATCTTATCCATTGGAGCCCTTAGCATATTAATCATAGTTGTTTTAAATTCTGGGTCTGATATTTCCAGTATCCCTGCCATGTCTGGGTCTGATGCTTGCTCTGTCTTCTAATTTTTTCCCCTTATTAATGTGCCTTGTAACTTTTTTTTTTGATAATTGGACATGATGTATTTGGTAAAAGGAACTGCTGTTAATAGGTCCTTAGTAAGGGGATGGTATGTGTCAGCAGAGGGGATATATTCTATAGTCCTTTGATTAGGTCTCAGTCTTTTAGTGAGCCAATGCTTCTGAACTGTGAACTTCATAAATATTTCTCACTTATTGTTTCTCTCTCCTTAGGTGGGACAGATGGCTAGAGTGGGCTGGAGTTGTGTATTTCCCCTCCCCCAGGTAAGTTAGGATCAAATAATACACTAGCAAATTAGGTTCTGGTTAACTAGTTTCCTCTGAGGGTAGGCCTTGTTGAGAAGAGGGTGCTCTGACATATTTCAAATTATTCCTTTTCCCCTCTCCCTGCTGGAAGCATGAGAGAATTTTTCTCTAATATTTACTGTGAGAATCTGGTTGAGTTCTTGCAGGTAAATTTCATAATAATGTGGGGGTTCCCTATAACTGGGTCCCCGGAGATTTTTAACTCTCAGAGTTGTTCACACTGAGCCTCCTGCAATTCATCAGTTACAGTTCAGGTTTTCCTGTCTGGCACTGGTTCTCACTGAGGTTTCTGCTCATAGTCTCTGCTCTCAGAAGCCATGACTCCCTGTTTTCATCTCTCTGTCTCTACAATTTTGAGAGCTGTGGTTTCCCCTGTGTCCTCCCCTCTATTACAGATCCTATAGCAGTCTGTTCAGTCAGTGTGTTCAGCTTTTTACTTGTTAGAATAGAGTGGCAACTTCCAAGCTCCTTACATGTGGATCCAGAAATAGGAAGATCAGTCCTTTTGCCAAGTTATCTCTTGGTTGGATGAAACTCATCCCAATTTCATAAAAAATCCTGATCAGCACCAAAAACCCTAGGCCCTTTCCTTTTTAAAACTATTTTTCTATAGCCTTGATATTTGAAGGACTAGCTTGGTTAGATAAAAATTATTGATTCGCATTATCTGCTCTTGAGTTTCATTAAAAATGCTGTTCCATCATTGCCTTTCTTTATACGTTGTTTTTGAGAAGACTGATGCTAGTCTAATTCTCTTACTTTTGTAAGTTATTTTTATTGTGCTGTGAGACCTGGAGGAATTTTTCTTTAGCTTTAAAAGCTAATAGTTTTAAAAGGATGTATCTCAGAGTTGATTTTTCTAGGTCAATTTTCCAAGGCACTCTGTGGGCCCTTTCAATATATAGATTCACATTTTCTTTTCTTGGACTATAGTTATGTGTTTGTTCTACCCTTTGTTTTGTTTTTCTCCTTCAGACACTCCAATTATATGTATGTTATTTCTTCTTTGCCTGTTTTCTATTTCAATTATTTTCTCTCTGACCATTTTTACTTCTATCTCTAGCTTATTTTCATTCTCCTGATTGTTTTCCTGTCTTTATACTAATTATTACATTTTCATTTCAGGTTATTCTCTCCGGCATGATGCAATTTAGTCTTGATTTCTAGATAATTTTGTCTTTTTTAAAAAAGTTCCATTTTTATTTTAAATTTTGATTTTTTTTTGATTTACTGTTGAGGCTATTTACTTTAGTTTATAGTGCAGCTTTTGTTTCATGTTTTATGGGAGGGAATATTTTAATTTTCACTTTCTATTTTCTCCTTATAGTACCTTCTCAGATATTTAACATATTTTAATTTCTTCAGCTCATGGATTTGAGTGATTTACAAAATTTATAATTCAAGGGCATTCTGTTTTGTCAGTAGAGCAATGTGCAGATTATTTTATTTTAGTTTTTGGTTGTGGGGAAAGAGTTGGGTGTATTCTGGTTTTCTGGTTCTTTTTGTCTTGCAGGGCCTTACATTTTCACCAGTTGCTCTATTTTCACTGTACCACCCAGTGTTCAGATAATGTCTCTTCCTCCTTTTTAACCTTATTTCCCCCCCCAAAAAATTGATACCATCTTGAACAGCTTGTACTTTTAAGTCTCTTTCTTATAATCAGCACTCTAATCTACCAGGACTTAAAAAAAATCACTTTAGCATTTAGAGATTAAGTAGCATTTAATCTAAAGATAAGACAGGAAGAAAATATGTTACCCAGTTTCTTAAAAATCAAAAATATTATAAAAATAGTTTTAGTAAAAGAAAGTGTACCTTTATTTGAAAGATAATTGTGTGAAAATTCTTATCATCATCAAACACTGCTGATAAGCTTGGACCAAATCCACAAGTTTTTTCTTCCAATTTGTTGTTAATGTAAGGGCTGGTAAAAGCATCAAAATATGAATCAGGCACAAGATTCGGAACTGATAACACAGTGTTTTGGAAATGGTTAATTGCGCCTGAAATACCATCCTGTTGGAGAGAAAAGCACAAACATAAATGTAAACACACACATGGTTATATTTATAAAAAGTTTTGAATTTTCTAAACTGCTAAAATAAATAAGAATAACTCATTCAACAATGCCAGGTACTGCGTTGACTCTGAATATATGACAAATCAGAAGACACAGCCCCTGTCTTCAGGAAATATGTATTCTAATTGAAAGAGAGGTAGATAAGCAAAAAGTTGCAACACATTAAGATAAATATATTACATTCATTTGAAATATGAACAAAACACAGAAAAGTCATAAGGGAAGGAAGGCCAAAGTATGCCTAAGAGAATCAGGGAAAGTTCAAAAGGTGGGTTAAAAGTTCATATTCTTTGAGCAGTAATTTCCATCCTAGATATCAATCCTAAGAGAAAAAATTAGATATGTAAACAATGATTCATGTGGAAGGGCAGTCACTGAAGCATTAATTATAATAAAAACTAATTAGAAAAAATACCTTAGTGTTCAAAAATAGAATGGTTAAGTTATGGTATATTTATATGAATGGAAATTAGGCATCTCTTCAAAGATTGATTAGTGACATGGGAAAAAGCTTATAATGTAATCTTAAGTTAAAAAAAAAGAGCAGGATGAAACTGGTGTATAACATCCCATTTTAAAAATGTATGTGTAAAATCTCATGTTAAGTTAGGTGTGTTGGTATATCAGTATGTACTAAAACAAGTTGGAAAAAAAGTATAAAAATGTTAAAAGGTTGTTTCTATTTCCAACACATGGTATTACAAATGATTTTAATAATCTTTTTATGTGTTTTTCAAGTTTGATGAGCACGAATTAATTTATAATAATATATATCTAAATGATATAAAGGTACTTCTTGAGAAGAGTCTTAAAAGACGAGCAGGAGCTTGTCAAGTATACAAGATGGGAGTACAGTCCTTGTAAGTCATTGTATGTGAGAGGCCCAAGGGGGGCTGGCAGGTCTGGGTGCTGGAGCATAAGTGTCAGTGTGGAAAAATGCAGTCATGATGCAGTCGGCCCCTTCTTGAAAGGCCCTGTGAGTGATGCTGGGTTCCAGTGTTAGCCGGTGGTCTGGCATTCCCCAGATTGTGACCATGGACTACCCTGAGTTAAAAAGGTCCCAATGTCACATAAGTTTGGGAAGAAACCTTAGGTTAAACAGGATTTTCCTCTGGATCTACAAAACAGGATTTTCCATATTTGTTAATATGCAAATGCATATCACAAACCCTTTTCTCCTAGAATGCCTATCAACATCTCACAGAGCATCCTATAGACAATGAAGAAATTTAATTTTAAGTGACATGATCAGATTTGCCTATGAAACAATCTTGTAGTCAGCAATGTAGAAAATGGATTAGAAAGAAGAGGGGCAGGCAGGTCAGAAGAGACTATCACAGCAGGCCAGGTAAGAGGTGATGAGGTTCCCATCAAGGGGAGGTGCAACTAAGGTCAACACACAGGACTCGCTGCCTTGATCTCAAAGAGGTAAGGGAGGATCTAGGATGACTCCTGGATTGCTGGTTTGGGCATGCGGATACTGCCTTTCATTGAAATGGAGATATGGAAGGAGGAGCAAGTTTTGGAAGAAGTTGATAAGTTCAATTTATTTTGGTGAGTTGGAGTTAATTGTGGAGATTTCCAGATGGCTCCAAGTCTGAAGTCTAGAAGAAAAGTACACGATGGAAATATTTATTTAAAGTCACCATTCTAGAAGTGGTAGTTGGAACAACAGGCACGGACACAAGCCCCCAGAGGAACATATAAAATGTGAAGAGGAGGGAGCCTTTCAGGATCGCAACAGTCAAAGGTCAGACAAAAAAAGTGACTCCAAGGTAGAGTACTGAAAAGGAAAAAATGTTGGCACAGGAGTAAAACCATGAGAAATTAAACCAAGGGGGAGTCTGTTTCCAGAGGTGGGAGCAGTAAATAGAGTCATATGCCACGGGAGGTCTGTCAAACACAATAGGAAAGAAGAGAACTGGAAAATGTATGTTGGATCAAGTATTAGGAAACCATAGTTAACCCAAGAAAAAACAATGTCAGATGTCAAGATTTAGGTATATAATTTTCCTTTAGACGAAGCTGTATGTGTGTATGTATGTTTGAAATGTTAAGACTAATGACCAAAATCAGAGCGAGAAAAAATAGAAAATTCATGAGTGATCCACTCATGGCAGTTTATACTGCCCTTGGCTAATTTGGGATTACATGAAGCAAAATCTTATGTGTGGTGTGAACACATGAACATGCTTGGCCTATGACTTCATGGGTAGGAATTAAAAACACCCCTGTGGGGAGTTGGACCCTACAACAGGAAATACAGAGAATGTTAAGGTTTTCAAGGCTTGTCACTTGGAGCTTAAGGAGAATAACCAGCTGCTTGCTGGAGAGAGCTTTCTTGCATCATCTGCTGCACAGAAACCTTTGCCTTCCACATGAAGGCCAAGAGCCTTCTGGCCCGGAAGGGACATGAGAGCCCAGTGCCTCTCTGAGTGGGAGCTCCTGAATGAAGGTCCAACCACAGGGAACTCAGCAGTCTGCTTGTCCTTGTAAATAACCTAAAATAGCCTGATGATCTGATAAATTACGGGGTCACAGACTGCTGGAAGAGGAAGCAACCTTAAAACTCATCTGCCTCCTCATCTCACAGACGCATAAACTGAACCCCAGAGAGGTAAGTGGTTTCCCCATAGGAGTAAAGTCAAGACTAGAATCTAGAGATTCTGAGTCAAGACTAGAATCTAGAGATCCTGACTACTAGTGCTTTTGTACCAATACACAGCTAAGGGCAGAAAATATAGACTCTGATTGGTTTATTAATCTATGCCTGTACCCAAATGGGGAAGGCAGAACCCTAAGATGGCTCCTAAGATCCCCTCTCCCTGGTTTACATGCCCTGTGTAATCCCCTCCTCTTGAGTATGGGGGGATCTGTGAATGTAATGGGATGCCACAGCCATGATTATGTTATATTACAGGGAAAGCTGAGGGACTTTGCAGATATAATTAGGTTGACTTTGAGTTAGTCCAAAAGGTGATTATCCTGGGTAGACCTGTCTGAATCAAGTGAAAGCCCTTAAAAGAGGGATTGGGCCCTTCTCAAAGGAGATTCTCCAGCTGGTCTTGAAGAATCAAACACCCATATTGTAAATTGCTTATAGAGTTGGCCACATGAACTATAGGAACTATAGGTGGTTCCTAGGATCTAAGGGTGGTGCCCACTGGACTTCCCTCAAGAAACCAGGGACTTCAATCCCATAGCTGCTTAGAGATGAATTATTTTCAACCACCTGAGGGAACTTGGAAGTGGATCCTTCTCCATTCAAGCCTCTAAGGAGACCTCAGCCCAGACAATCCCCGAAGGGCAGCCTGCATGGAGAGGCCCTGAAGCGGAGAAGAAGCTAAGCAGTGCCCAGATCCCTGACCCGCGAGACTGAAGTAATAAATGGCTGTTGCTTTAAGCTGCCAAATAGGTGGTAATTTGCGGCACAGCAGTCGATACCGAAACAACGCTCAGATGCAACATACTTGAAAAGATTTCAAAAATGGTACTTACAACACAGTGATTTCTTGGAGGGATGCCTCTAGTCAATTTTACATTTTGTATAGCTTCTGTTCTCTCGGTGTGTACCCTACCAAGCCCCTAGTCTGTCTCAAGTTAAAGAAAATGTGCTGAACTTTCAGATACCTTTTAGGTAGATGCCATGCTGTGTGCAGAACAATGCTTTGTCTTTTCCTTACGATCATTTTGGAGAAGGGACAATAGCAACCCTGCCAACCATGTGACAGTAGAACAGTTGCTTCATTTTCCAGAAAGGTATTTATACACGGATGTTATAGGAGGAAACACATACCAGAAAATCTTCCAAAGGAGGCTCAAAGAGCAGGGACTGGACTGTCAAAATCAGTTCTGTGACAAACATGGGAATGAGAGATTCATCTTCTTCCTGCTTCTCCAACACGGGGGCCCCCTGAAATGAGCACTTCTGCAGTGTTATAAAGATATAAGTACCAAGGTCTAAAATTTAAAAAACCTCTGTATTACAGAAGGCACATAAACTTAAGCTTACACAATTAGCTGATGTTATAATGTTGGCATGTCTTTCAAAGAATACTACCATAGAAATTAAAAAATAAAGGCAAATATGGAAAGACTACATGGCAGTGTGAAACTTCTCTCCTTGTAAAAACACTATCAACAAAGTGGAAAGGCAAACAACAAACTGGAAAAATATATCAGTAATGTATATAGGAATGCAGATAGAAGGTTGGTTATATTTAAATAGAAATATACTTGATATAGTCAATAGAAATATATACTAGTAACATCATAATTGATATTAAATAGAAAGATATTTAAATAGAAAAATGGGCAAAGGGCATAATCTGACATTTTCTAAAGGAAATATCAATCAACATCCTCCTCCTTCTCTTCCTCAAGATATTAATAGTTTATTCAGTAACATTTATTGAGTATTTACTGTGCTAACTATTCATGTAAATCCCACACCAATCATATGTAGCAGGTGTCATTTTTATTCCCATGAGAAAACTACGATCTGGAGAAGGTAAGACATTTCATTAAGGACACACTGGTTTGTAAGTGGCAGATCAGAACTGACACCCAGGTCTTTCTCATCATGAGATCTATACTCTTATCCCCGTACTGTGGTGGTAGTTAAAGGAATATAACATTTAAAAGTAGTGACATATTACTTTACATCCATCAGATGGACAAAGACTGAAATGAATGATAATATCTAGTGTGCATATGGCCAAAGGCTCCTTCTCGAACATTGCTAGGAAGATTGTAAAATGACACAAAACGTTCTAGAAAGTTATGCATCAGTTTCAAAAGCCTTAACAAGTGAGCATATTTCTGATCCAACAATTCCACGTCTAGAAATTTCTTCTAAGGGGAAGAATCAGAGATGTATGAAAAATGTATAGACAAAGATATTCTTTGCAGCATTATTTGGACTAGTGAGAAAGTGATCAATAATAGAAAATTATTTACAAGATGTATAATACATTTCTATGTGGGAATGTTATATGGAACAAATACATATTGACTAGGGAGATTTTTCATAATACATTGCTAAGTGGAAAAAGTAGGTGATAAAGCAGTAAGTAAAGTATGATTCCTTTCTTTCCCCCTTGGAAATAGTTAACTTGGTATAGCAGAGGATGCTTTTCTTTGTATACGTCTGTGTTTTTCAAATTTTCTGCACTTAGCATATATTACTTTTATAATTAGAAAGATAAATGTTACTTTCAAAATGTGGTAGTATTGAGGAAAAAAGGGAATTGAGAATAGGGAAGGAGAGAAAGTAATGAAAAGGAGTATGCAGCTAAAATTCAACTTTTGGAGGAAAGGAAAACTACGGCAAAGAGTGACAGGCCTTGAAACTGCATATTGGGTCTCCTGGGGGGATGCAGAGATATGAAGGTAGGAAGCTTGATGAAACCAGATATGCATGTTTTGCTATGTGTTTAGGTTTCTGTCATGGATGGAGCTGGGGAAAAGCTTATTGGGCTATCAGATAAGCTATGTTAGAATGCACAGATTTGTGCATTTAATCTCAAATGTCTCACATTACTCTGTGTTTCTAAGACCAACATCCTCCTAAGAGGTTTTTCACTGAAAGCACAAAGGTTTGCTCCCATGATTTGCTCCTCCTCGCCTCTAAACCATTGTTTATCTTTGATTTATACCACCTTCCCTGCTTCTCTCTGCCAGTTCATGCTCACGATGACCCCTGAACTGTAAGCTTCTTGGGGGCAAGTATTCTATCTATGCTTTTCATCACCATGTACCCAATACCCAGCATAGGGATTGGTACATAGTAGATACTTAAGGAATATTTATTGAGTGAACACATGAGGAACCTTTAGCAAGTGCCTGTGAGAGAGACTGTAATATTCAGCACAATGGATGCTTTCTCTGCTATTAGATACTTGCTGATATGCTGATTTTCATTCTGTCATTTCATGTGTATATGGTAGATTCTGATTATACTGTGAAATTCTCTAAGCATTTCTCCTATTTTTCCAGTACACAGAAAATAGCATAATTCACAGTGCATAGTAAGGACTCCTCAATAAATGTTGACCAATGAATTTTCTTAATTGTGTCTGAATATACCTTTTTATCAGCGACTTCAGGCTTCTCTTCTGTAATCCATTTCTGAATGACATCTGCTGAAGGTGTCTGTTTTAACTTATCAGTGAGATAATCCAAAAGGTAGCTAGTAGAATTTACTGTTACGACATGCATTGTGTTCTCAATTAGATAGTCATTTAGACGAATAAAGCTTGAAAAGAAAAAAAAATACTACCCTCAGAATGGGAGAAAATATTTGCAAATGAAGCAACTGACAAAGGATTAATCTCCAAAATATACAAGCAGCTCAATATCAAAAAAACAAACAACCCAATCCAAAAATGGGCAGAAGACCTAAATAGACATTTCTCCAAAGAGGATATACAGATTGCCAACAAACTCATGAAAGAATGCTCAACATCATTAATCATTAGAGAAATGAAAATCAAAACTACAATAAGGTATCACCTCACACCAGTCAGAATGGCCATCATCAAAAAGTCTACAAACAATAAATGCTGGAGAGGGTGTGGAGAAAAGGGAACCCTCTTGCACTGTTGGTGGGAATGTAAATTGATACAGCCACTATGGAGAACAGTATGGAGGTTCCTTAAAAAACTACAAATAGAACTACCATATGACCCAGCAATCCCACTACTGGGCATATACCCGGAGAAAACCACAATTCAAAAAGAGTCATGTACCACAATTTTCATTGCAGCACTATTTACAATAGCCAGGACATGAAAGCAACCTAAATGTCCATTGACAGACAAATGGATAAAGAAGATGTGGCATATATATACAATGGAATATTACTCAGCCATAAAAAGAAACGAAATTGAGTTATTTGTAGTGAGGTGGATGGACCTCGAGTCTGCCATACAAAGTGAAGTAAGTCAGAAAGAGAAAAACAAATACCATATGCTAACACATATATACAGAATCTAACAAAAAAAACAAACAGAAGGTTCTGAAGAACCTAGAGGCAGAACAGTAATAAAGACACAGACGTAGAGAATGGACTTGAGGACACGGGGAGGGGGAAGGGTAAGCTGGGACGAAGTGAGAGAGGGGCATGGACATATACACACTACCAAACATAAAATAGATAGCTAGTGGGAAGCAGCCGCATAGCACAGGGCGATCAGCTTGGTGCTTTGTGTCCACCTAGAGGGGTGGGTTAGGGAGGATGGGAGGGAGACGCAAGAGGGAGGAGATATGGGGATATATGTGTACGTATAGCTGATTCACTTTGTTATACAGCGGAAACTAGCACACAATTATAAAGCAATTATACTCCAATAAAGATGTTAAAAAAAAAGATTGGGGATGGTGGTGGGGGAAGGAGTGAGTATGACTATAAAGGGGTAGCATGCGGGAAATATTTACAGTGATGGAATAGTTTTGTATCTTGATTGTGGTGGTAGTTACACAAATCTACAATGTGATAACATGATACACTGTACACCATACAATGTCAATTTTCTGGTTTTTATATTATATTTATAGTTATGTAAGGTGTAACCACTGAGGGAAACTAAGTGAAGAGTACACAGGACCTCTCTTCACTTCGTTTTTTGCAATTTCTTGCAAATCTATGATTATCTCAAAATTTAAAAAAAAAAATCAAACTGCCAGAGTTCAAATCCAGGCTCTACTCTCCCTGTACGAACCTGGGCTTATTTAACTAATCTGTGCATCGTTTTGTCATCTGTAAAATGAGGACGACAGCATCTACCAAGTTATGGCAAGAAACAAAGAAATTAATACCTAAAAAAGGATGAACTCCTGATACGGAATATGGATGAATCTCGAAAGCATGCTAAGTAAAAGACACAAGAGACTATGTATTATATAGATCTGTTCATATGACATTTTGGAAAAGGCAAAAACTATAGGGAAGGAAATCAGATCTTGGTTGCCTAGAGCTGGATATAAAGAGAGGGGACTGAACACATCTCTGAGTAATGCCTTTTGGTATAGTTTTGAGTTTTGAAGTCATCCTGATATTCTACATATTCAGTAAAATAAAAGTAAACCAACAAGGATGGGGGAAAACAACATTAAAGTAAATGCAAACAAACCAAATCAATCCAATTAACTGTATTTCAAATGTGCAACATAACCAAACTGAGCAGGGCAGAGAGTAATCCAAGTACTTTCACTATATGCTCTCTGTCTAGGGGGAAAAACAGCAAACAAATCCTAACTGTTTTTAGTAGGTAAATCCAAATTGAGGAACATCTGAAAAAACAACTGGCCTGTATTCTTCAAAAATCTCACTACCATGAAAGACAAAGAAAAGCTAAAAAGCATAGGTTAAGGAGATTAGAGACATGACAGCTACATGATCTTGAACTGTATCATTTCTTGGAGAGAAGACAAAATGTCTTAAAGGACATTATTGGAACAAATAATTGACAAAAGTGAAATACTGTAACTGTAGATTAAAGTATTGAAATATAAAAAAAAAGAAAAACAATACTGCTTCAATTTTCTATACTTACTACCTATTTTTGAAAGTGACTCTAATGCAAATATTTAAAATTTTAAATATCATAATTTCTCTTTGACTTTCCATTTATATTACAATATCAGAGATTAATTGTCCAGAACAGTTGTTCTTAGACACTCTTCACTTTAAAACACAAATATACTCAAATATATAGCATCAATTTAGCTAGGCATTCTAACCATTCAGTAGGATATTTAATGAGCAATATAGTTATGAAAAAAGCACATAGCTCATTAGGGGCCATAAGATTTTTTTTAAAGATGCTTTAAAGAAGAAATCAGTAAGCATATGTCTGTGACTTACATTCTAATGGTAATAAAATCTTTGCTATTGAATAAATGTTGTTTGACAGCAATTGCTAACCCAAAGATGAAAATTTAATGTTTCCCTACTTGAGGGCTTAGAATGTAAACTGAGTCAGCAAGGCATTTGAAATAACTTTTTATGCTGCTTAAGTGGAGCCTGAGGGGCCTCTAGCCTATGATAGTGGCCTCAGGACTGCTTCACTGCCTTCTGTTGCAATACAGACATTACTACCAGATTATCTCACATATAAACTGGGGCACAATTAAGATTTATTAAATGGTTGTAAAATGTGGACCAAGTTAGTGAGCACGGAGTAACAGTCATCAGTGTTTTCTAGTGCCCCATACAACTCTTCAGATAATGTTTGGTGATTTTGTTTGCAAGAGTTAGTTGCAGTGATGAGGTTTTAGAATGACGTGGAATCCAAACTCTGGGACAATGGCAAGACCCAGTTGAGTAAGCAGGTGGAAGGTCCTGGTGAGATCCTGGAAGGTGGATTTTCTTCCCTGGTCTCTCCGTGGCAACCTGCCTTAGGAAGAGGGTGGAACTTTGTGCGGCCACGCAGCTGCCTGTAGCTCTTTAGGGACCAGACAGGTGGAGCTGACCCTCCAGATCCACTCCAGGAGGCCCACAAATCTCTGTGTGCCTGACTTCTCCTTACTACAGCCTGCCCAGTGCTCCTGGCTGGGCTAGAGGGAAACAAAGCCTTAGTGATCAAAGAGGAGCTCTTGGCCTTGGACATGCCCTCCACCTTCTCTGGCTGCTTTGCTAGGTGGCAGCTGGAAGGGCAGGCTTCTGGAGCCTGCATTCAGGTTACTGTGTCCTCCAAATCCCTTGTCACTAGTGAATCCTGTGATGATGGCTTTAACTTTAATGAAACTTGAGAAGGATGGATGCTCTAGTTTTTCTTGAAAGAAAGAATAACAATTTACCATGTTAGCCTCATGCAGTGATGCCTTTTGCTGGCCTGCTCTGTGTATGTCATTTTCTTGGAGTCTCCAGAAGTAGGCAACTCAATGAGACTTCCACTTTCTGGCAGTTTACAGTGACCTAAGAACAACAGAAGACACAAAGACAAGAATTCTTGTGTAAAAACTCCATTTCTTTCAATATGGATTAAGAGACAAGTAAAATTCAAAAATGACAAAATGCTTTGGTTCATGAGCTATTTCAGACTCCAGAAAACAGCCCAGTTATCCAAACAAATTCCTCATCAAAGGATTTCAACTTAACAAAAGCCTCTAGACAGCTTACTAACATCTTCTTTAACAGGATCTGATTTCTGTCCCGTGCCACCTCTTTCCAGGAACACATTTACCCTCCTTTTCTGCCTGCATAAAATTATCCTTTAGAGTCCCTACCAGCTGGGGCCAGTTCTGAGATCCATCCAGTCCCTTAATTTTAACAAACCTATTGTCTGTACTAGTAGGTTGGACATACGTTTAAGCAGAGAGGCCCTGAGTCCACTATAAAATGCTTGTGAAATAAAGGTCCTGTAACCAGTTTAGAAATACTATACACAAGCAAGGGTAATGCAAGGAAGTTGTGGTACTTACTGTTTTATCCCCTTCTACAATATACATTGAATTTATAATCTATCAAGCAAAGATTGGAAGAATTGAAAAATAGGGTCCTTATTTAAAATAGAAAAGTGGAATGAAAACGAGTTAACATTTCGGAAAGCCACCACTTCTGATCTGTTGGAGTTCTTTCCCTTTCATACCCTCAATAAGTTCATATGCACAGTCATCAGGCATAAATCCTGCAGCACACAGAGCAACTCGACAAGCCTTTCTGACCACTTCTTTGGCCTTGTTTCGAAATTCTTCTAGGCGCCCTGTCACCTAGACGTTGATAAATATGTATCATTAGTGGTACCAAAGTATCAGTAATAGGGAAAAAAAAATTCTTGAAACTTGTAGACAAAGTTCCTCACCTCCTCTAGCCATACGGCTTGTGCAACTTTAAATTCTTGCAGGGTGTAAGTGTGATATTTTTCAATATAACAAAGTCCCATAAAACTCAATTGATAACACAATTCATTTATTTTAAGGAGAGCTGGTCGCAAATACTAAATGAAAATAGAAATTTATCATTATTTAGTAAAAAAACCAAAACCTTTGCCTTTTAGAAGTATAAAAATATTGGGAAAGCAAGAATGGTAATTAAGGAAAATAAATAGCTCTATATGTTAATTTCAGCTACAGCTACAAAGTGCGTACATTGAAAAGGAACACTTCTGAAATTTTGTTCTGAAAGTATTCTTTGAATTATCAGATTTAATTTGTCTGAAGTCCTTTCTTTTCATTTTGAATACATGTCTTTTAACCATGAAATTGAGGGCAAGTAACAGAGGATGGGGAAATATCTTAAATTTCACTAGGTTTGGCTAATAGCTATTAAAAGATTCTTAGTGTTACCTTAGGACTTTACAATGTCCAGTCACCATGATAATGATAATGGATAATGGATGGGCCCATCTATTGATCTAAGAGGTTATGATATAGAACAAAGACAAATTTTAACTTTAAAATTTCAGTGGGTAACAGTCACTATTAAGAATCTACCTTGCAATGTGGGCTGGCAGAATGAGTGGAAGTATTTGTGGAATAATGTCACATAATATAATTTAATCTTCCTCTATGCCATCATCATAAATCAGGGTTTTAGGGTGGTGGCTTTGAAGGCACATGTTCCAAGATTGTTTCTAGGTCATTCACCCTCACTTCTAATCTAATCAAAGGAGGAGCAATAACATTATATTTTTTAAAAGTTAACAAATTTATTTATATGTGACACTGGTTTAAGTGTTATATATAGCACACTCTTGGACTCTTTTCTAGGAGTTTCCAAAACAGGACAACCAATAGTCATTCAGATCAACATGAAATAGTGCTTTAATTATTTTTTTTAAGTACAAATAAGGGGAAGTTAAAATTAGTAGAGTCCTCAATGAAGAGATTTATGTGACAAAACATCTAGGAAGTCATATAGCCCTTAAGATTCATCTCATGGAGAAATTTTCATGATAAAAATGAAGCAAAAATATAATATTGTAAATCAACTATACTTAATTTTAAAAAAAAGAAGCAGAAGTTTAGAGGCTATGCCTCCGAATTGAGATAAGATACTAAATAAATTAACATGAGTACATGAGTAGGAATGAGTCTGTAATTGAAATGTGGCAGTGAAAGCAAGAAAGTCCAGTGTACTCTGGAGAAAAAGTCCTTGAGCCAAAAAATATAAGTTCTATTAGTAAAGGGATACATAGCTAGGATCCAGGTGGACAGCAAAACTGGTATTGATGGTCTGCCAAAAAGTTAGAGTTTGACAGTGGGAATTTGGAGGAAGAAAAAATATATATAATCTAAGAAATTACTTTGGCCTAACCTAAATATCTGGCTGTCAGCATAAAGGACAAACGTGAAAGCCGTTGTGAATGTAAGAGAGACTGAAGGTGTTTTGTTTATTTCTCCCATCATTATTTCTGCTGTTTGCAAATTTCCGATGGAATCTGGGTTAGATGGTTCATTCTTAGGCTGGTATATCAAGAGTGCCCATTGAAAGTGATAAGCATTAGCATTATTTCAATATTTTATAATAAGTACAAAGGGAATATAATCTTTAAAAATTCACTATGTTGTACACCTGAAATATATATTATACATCAACTATACCTCAATAAAAATTAAATTAATTAATTAATTGAAACACAAGCACATACAAAACAATCAAGCTACTAGAGTCAATAATAAATTCTGCAAGGTTTCAGGAAACAGGCTCAATATACAAAAGTCAATTATATTGCTATATAGAATATGTATACATATATATATATATACACTATTTATATACATTTATACATATATCATTTAGATCTCTGACTTCAGACTATACTACAAAGCTACAGTAATCAAGACAGTATGGTACTGGCACAAAAACAGAAATATAGATAAATGGAACAGGATAGAAAGCCCAGAGATAAGCCCACACACATCATATGGTCACCTTATCTTTGATAAAGGAGGCAAGAATATACAGTGGAGAAAAGACAGCCTCTTCAATAACTGGTGCTGGGAAAAGTGGACAGCTACATGTAAAAGTATGAAATTAGAACACTCCCTAACACCATACACAAAAATAAACTCAAAATGGATTAAACACCTAAATGTAAGGCCAGAAACTATCAAACTCTTAGAGGAAAATATAGGCAGAACGCTCTATGACATAAATCACAGCAAGATCCTTTTTGACCCACCTCCTAGAGAAATGGAAATAAAACAAAAATAAACAAATGGGACCTAAGGAAACTTAAAAGCTTTTGCACAGCAAAGGAAACCATAAACAAGACAACAGGCAACCCTCAGAATGGGCAAAAATATTTGCAAATGAAGCAACTGACAAAGGGTTAATCTCCAAAATTTACAAGCAGCTCATGCAGCTCAATAACAAAAAAACAAACAACCCAATCCAAAAATGGGCAGAAGACCTAAATAGACATTTCTCCAAAGAAGATATACAGATTGCCAACAAACGCATGAAAGAATGCTCAACATCATTAATCATTAGAGAAATGAAAATCAAAACTACAATGAGATATCATCTCACACTGGTCAGAATGGCCATCATCAAAAAATCTAGAAACAGTAAATGCTTCAGAGGGTGTGGAGAAAAGGGAACCCTCTTGCACTGTTGGTGGGAATGTAAATTGATACAGCCACTATGGAGAAAAGTATGGAGATTCCTTAAAAAACTACAAATAGAACTACCATATGACCCAGCAATCCCACTACTGGGCATATACCCTGAGAAAACCATAATTCAAAAAGAGTCATGTACCGCAATGTTCATTGCAGCTCTATTTACAATAGCCAGCACATGGAAGCAACCTAAGTGTCCATCAACAGATGAATGGATAAAGAAGATGTGGCACATATATACAATGGAATATTACTCAGCCATAAAAAGAAACAAAATTGAGTTATTTGTAGTGAGGTGGATGGACCTAGAGTCTGTCACACAGAGTGAAGTAAGTCAGAGAGAGAAAGACAAATACTGTATGCTAACACATATATATGGAGTCTAAGAAAAAAAAAAAAAGGTCATGAAGTACCTAGGGGTAAGACGGGAATAAAGACACAGACCTACTAGAGCATGGACTTGAGGATATGGGGAGGGGGAAGGGTAAGCTGTGACAAAGTGCGAGAGTGGCATGGACATATATACACTACCAAACGTAAAATAGATAGCTAGTGGGAAGCAGCCGCATAGCACAGGGAGATCAGCTAGGTGGTTTGTGACCTCCTAGAGGGGTGGGATAGGGAGGGTGGGAGGGAGGGAGATGCAAGAGGGAAGAGATATGGTAACATATGTATATGTATAACTGATTTACTTTGTTATAAAGCAGAAACTAACACACCATTGTAAAGCAATTATATCCAATAAAGATGTTAAAGAAAAAAAGTCAATTGTATTGCTATATAGAATATGTATATATATATACACACACTCTTTATATACATTTATACATATATCCTTTAGATATATTCTTTATATGTATTGTAGAATATATATGTGCATTGAATACACATATATGTATAGAATACACATATATACTCTCTAATAAATATATATTCTACATATATAAAGTGAAAAATCCAAAATGAAATTTAAGAAAACAATTCCATTTAAAATAGTATCAAAAAGAATAAAATATTTGGGGATAAATTTGACAAAAGAAATGTAAAATATATACTCTGAAAACTACAAAACATTGTTGAAAGAAATTGAAGAACACCTAAATAAATGGAAAAGGATTATATGTTCATAGACTAGAAAAGTTAATGCTGTTAAAATGGCAATATTTCCTAAATTGATCTACAGATTTAAAGCATTCCCTATCAAAATCCCAACTGGCTTCCTTGCAGAAATTGACAAACTGATCTTAAAATTCATGTGGAAATTCAAGAGGCCCAGGGAAGTCACACTTCCTAATTTCAAAATTTACTACTAAACTGCAGTACTCAAGATAGTGTGGTACTGGCATAAGAATAGATATAGATCAACAGAAAAAAATTGAAAGTGCAGAAATCCTCATATTTACAGGTAATTGCTGACAAGGGTGTCAGGACAATTCAAGGTGGAAAGAATAGTCTTTGCAACAAATGGTGCTGGGACAACTGGACAGCCACAAGCAAAAGGATGAAGGTGAACCCATACCTCACGCCATCAGCAAAAGTTAACTTGAGATGGATTGAAGAACTAAATGTAAGAGTTAAAACTATAGAACTATTAGAAGAAAATATAGGGGTAAATTTTTGTGACCTGAGATGAAGCAATAGATTTTTATACCAAAAACACAAGCAGCAAAAGAAAAAAATGGACAAAACAGACATCATCAAAATTAAGAATTTTATGCTTCAAAGGACACGATCATGAAAGTGCAAAGACCCATAAAATGGGAGAAAAGTTTTGCAAATCATATATCTGATAAGGGATTTGTATCCAGAATATATAAAGAATTCTTACAACTCAATAGTAAAATACAGGTAGCTTAATTAAAAATGGGCAAAGTATCTGAATAGACAGTTCTCCAGATAAGATATACAAATGGCCAAAAGGCACATGAAAAGATGCTCACCATCATTAGTCATCAGGGTAATAGAAATCAAAACAACAATGAAATGCCACTTCACAACCAGTAAGAAAAGCTATAATGAAAAATGCAGATGTAATGGTGAGAATATGGAGAAACTGAAGCCTTCATATGCTATTGGTGGTAATGTAAAATTGCTCAGTGGCTTTGGAAAACTGTTTTGCAGTTCCTCAAAATGTTAAACACAGAGTTACTAATGACCTAGCAATTCCACTCCCAAAGAAATAAAAACATATGTCTAGACTAAAACTTGTACACAAATATTCATAGCAGCTTTATTCATAATAAAGCCAAAAAGTGGAATAACGCCAATATCCATCAATAGGTGGATGGATAAATAAAACATATATATGTATACAAGTGAATATTATTGACCAATAAAAAGAAATGTCATGCTACAACATAGATGGACCTTCAAAATATTATGCTAAGTAAAAAAGCCAGTCACAAAGGACCACATACTGTATGGTTCTATTTATATGAAATGAATTTATATGAAATAGATTAGGCACATCAAGAGAGAAAAGTCATAGACTAGTGGTTGTCCAGAGCTGGGGCAGGGGGTGGTCTGGGGGCGTTGGGGAGAAATGGAGAGTGATGCTGATCACTCTTTTTGGAATGGTGGGAATGTTCTAAAATAGACTGTGGTGATGGTTGATCAATTCTATGAATATATTAAAACCATTCAATTGTATACTTTAAAAGAATGAATTGTATGAATCATACTTTAATAAAGTTGTTATTAGGAAATGTGGGCACAGATGCCAATAAGGTTGGTTACTAAAAATAATCATAAATAGAAAAATTTCAAGGACAGCTCCACATTTATCCCTTCAACATAGTCTAAAAGAATCAACCCCCTTAATTAACTCACTGTAAATAAAAGACTAGTGGTAAGTGTGTGGATAATGATAGCATCTAATAGATATTTAAACCAACACAGTGGCTCAATTAGTTACGTCAACCTAAGATTAAAATGATGAGAACTTTCTCGTCTGCTTGGGCTACATTAAAGAGAAAATATTGTCAAGGTCAAAGCACTATTGGTATGAATAGTGAGCAGAGAGAATGACAATTCTCAGCACATTAAAAAAAGAGGAAAAGCCTTACGAATTGATACAGGTTAAATGCAAGAGGAACTGTTTTACTTACCTAGGAATAAAGTTATGAAATGTATAGTGTCCAAGACAAGGTAAAAGATGAAAGGTGGTAAAAAGGTAGTAAAATAGGTTCAAATCCTTGATAGATCCTTAGTGAAATTAGAGGTCTAGGGGTTGAGTTCAATGTCAAGAAGGATTAGAATCTTTTCCACAACCCAGAACGCTTGATGGGATGGAGGACCTGAGATGGTACATCTTACATATCTGTTTTGCACTAACACCTATATGAGCCATATTCCTTGAATGTTCCTTTATTGTGTGACTGATGTCTTGATAATGATCTTTCAGATTACCATATGCAAAGTGAACAAAATGACCAGTAAAAAAAAACTTGAAGCTTCTGGTGTGAGAGGGAGGTGACCCAGTGTCACAAAATAGACAGCTGAGGACACTGAGCATGACAGTAATGGTGGTTACAGCTCATTCCCAGGGGCCAAATAGAAAACTTCTGCCGCAAGTCGAAGTTCAAGGAGTGAGTACAGATTTTAAATGTGGCCACTTACCCTTTAATAATTCTTTTTCCATGATAATCCCCTCCTCCAAAGTAAATATTTAAAATTTCCCTACTGTCTGAATCCATGATAGAAGAAAATGTATGAGACATTGGGAGTTATTGGGCCATGAAAACAAGCCCCCAAATTATTTTGGACCATAAAGTCCAGAGTGTCTCAAAAATGAGAATTAGTAATAGGGCTTGCTGGCCTGCTCTGTTCAAAAGGATATACAACTTTCCTGATCAACAAGAAAGGGGGTCATGAATCCAAACCTCTGAAGCTGCTTCTAAATAAAGGGGACCTGTGCAACTCTCTTGTTATACTTTAGTGTTTTGCAACCCTAGTTAAAATGTAGAAGAATAAAGATGCAGACATAGAGAATGGATTTGAGGACACGGTGGAGGGGGGTGAAGGGTAAGCTGGGACAAAGTGAGAGAGTAGCACTGACATATATACACTACCAAATGTAAAATAGATAGCTAGAGGGAAGCAGCTGCATAGCACAGGGAGATCAGCTTGGTACTATGTGACCATCTAGAAGGGTGGGATAGGGAGGATGGGAGGGAGATGCAAGAGGGAGGGGATATGGGGATATATGTATACATATAGCTGATTCACTTTGTTATACAGCAGAAACTAACACAACACTGTAAAGCAATTATACTCCAATAAAGATGTAAAAAAAAAAAAAAAGATGTAGAAATACACTAGATTACCAGACTTTTAAGTGACAAACAGAATGAAAATTGTCAATTCTCTTGAAAGATGAAATCTTCTATTTCAGGGACAGTCTATACGAATACTTTGTTTTTCTGTGAGTAATTCTTTTAAAATATGATTAATAAATACATACTTGGTTAACAATGAACAGATCTTTTTGTAGAGATTCTCGACATCCACTGATTTTTTTAGAGCGGACATTCTTCTTCCACACGTTAAAAGCCTTCCATTTCCGGAAAAGTGAAAATATGGGAATCTTAGTGAGTTCTCTGTGATATAGATATTCTTGTTCCCATCGATCAATTTCGATAAATTCAATGCCATCATTATAAACATGTGTTACTGCATTTTTGCTAATAGTATAGTAGTCATTTTTACTGATGTTCTCATAACTCACAACCCTTTGAACAAATAAAAATTGGGGCAAGTGAATATAGTATTCAACACAAAATTAAGCAATTGCATTACTATTCTGTTTTAAAAAGATATAACATTTCTGGAAAACAAGTATTATTTAAAAATTAAAAATATTCTAACAGACTACTTTTAGATTGAATAAATTACTCGAGAAAAGGGAGCTGCTTTTTAACAACAGTTGGACTTATTATAGGTCTTAAGGATTTCACAACTGTGGCAATATGCTTGATAGTTTCAGTAATGTGATTTTTACAAAAACAAATCAATTATGGATTTTTATGAACGCTACATGGAAATAAGTTTTTATTTATCTTTGATTCTTCAGAAACTATTCAATAATAATAGTGTAAAAGAGTTTTACACTACCCAATATTGGCAGAATTATGAGAAAGATCAAAACAAGAAAAAATGAACTAGATAAGATTAGAGTCAAAACCCAGATTAAGCTTAAAAATGTCCAGTTTATCACATATCAAAATAATCGTTAACAAGAAATTGTTTATTTCATCAAGGGTATTCTTCAACCTCATCCATAATAAGAAATTGATCAAGTAAAGAAGAAAAGCAAGAACGGGATAAAAACAGGAGCAAGAATAGGAGTGGGAAACAAAGGAATGAGAATAGAAAGGGCTGATTCTCTAAAACTTCTTAAAATAAGAACTTAGACGGGAACACTCCAGTGAAAATCAACTGTTTCCCACGTCTATTTTCTCTTACAGTCCTTAACTCTGCATTCTGAACCTGGAGTTCATGGCCCTTGAGCACAGCCTTCAGGTCATCTGTGAAATCCCTGAAATTGCTGTATGTAAACAAATTTACGTACGTATGCATGATAAATTTTTTTTTAAGGGGTTGGAACAAAATCTCATATGCTTTGGGTCTGTTAATCAAAAAATGACGAACCATTGGCAAAAATCATTTTTAGGTTTTAACTTCTATTTTTGTCTTAATAACACTGAGTAAGAAAAATATTTTTAAAATTAGGGCATACAGGACCAGAATGAAAGCAAACTCAAAGCAAGAGCTGTTCAAGTGAGCACACAAGGGAACTGGGGGAGCCGATGGTGCTGTGGAGTGGGGAGTCTCAAAGGCCGCTCTCCCAATTCAGTGCCATAACAGAAGAACTTCAACTTGCTTAGCTCCTAACTGATGCCACTGCCGGACTCTTTGTCTGTGTTCTGGTTGACTCATGCCAGAAACATCTGGGAAAATGCCAGGTATTACCTGTTGCTGGTGAGGTGTATGGAAAATGTTTAAAATGTTTTTCCTTTTTTCTTTGTCAACAGCTTAAGATATAATTAGGACATTCTTCAGGTGATTCTCTACAAAGTGGGAGATTTCAACTTGTCTTTGAAACTGTAATTAACTTCACATGTTTCATTAACATCAATCATCAAACCAACCTAAAAGCAAGAACAAACACCTCACTGTGGCCCTGGTGTGTGTCTAGAAAACTCACCCTGTGTGAATCTATCTGCTACTAAAGGCCCTTCTAGAAGGTAGCAGATGTGGTCCATGATACTGAATTTTAACTTATTGGTGCTCAGTACCACTAAGAAATCCTTTTTATTTACATTTTCCTACCTATTCAAGATTCTCATTCTCAAACCACTAAGCCTTTTCCTCTACTACACATCTCTACTCTGCACAGGACAGACGAACACATGAGAGTCTTTTTTTTTTTTTTTTTTTTTTTTGCGGTACGCGGGCCTCTCACTGTTGTGGCCTCTCCCGTTGTGGAGCACAGGCTCCGGACACGCAGGCTCAGCGGCCATGGCTCACGGGCCCAGCCGCTCCGCGGCATGTGGGATCCTCCCGGACCGGGGCACGAACCCGTGTCCCCTGCATTGGCAGGCGGACTCTCAACCACTGCGACACCAGGGAAGCCCACATGAGAGTCTTTTTGAAAGACTGGATCATCAGCATCAAAATCACTTGGGGTGCTTAAGAATCCAGATTTCTGGGTCCAACACAGAATCAGAATCTCTATGTATGAGACTCAAAGATTCTAGCTTAACAAGTTCCCTGCGTGATTCTGATACACAATAATGTTTGTAACCACTGAACTTTTTTTGAAAGCAAATAAACAACAACGAAAACATGGTGGGGACAAGGTGAGTTCTCTCTTGTACCTTCAACTTGAAAATCTCACACCTTCACTGTGTTTTATCCCCTTGAGTGTATCTCTCAGGATTTCACCCAAACAGAGGTGGAGAGGTTTCATAGCACTTTTTTCTACCTCTCCTGGCATTTGGCTACTTTTCCTCTGCATCTAAAAATATGCAGAACTTCTCTTTAACTTGTAGAAAGCTTCCCTTTAGTTTAAAGAAAGTTTTTTCTCAACCCTGCTGCCATTTAACTTAGAATCCCCTGTCTTCTTCCTTCTCTTAAACTTCCTTTATGATGGCCATATCCTCCCCATCCATTCCTTCTTAAAGTTTCTGAAAACTAGGCTTGTTCCTCACTACTCTAATGAAATGCTTCTCTTGAAGATCAGCAGGGGTTTCCTTCTAGCCCAATCCAGTTGGTAGGCAGAAGGGGCAGTGGGGTCACGGAAATCTTTGCAAAAATTAAGAAGGCCTATGCCCAGTTCTCTGGAATCCTATTTTCCTTAGACTTTGCAGTTTGTTCCCAAGGGGTTGAACCCTAAATATACTCCTTGGATTCCTGTGCTTCGTTCCTCACACTATAAACCTCAGTGCTCAGCTGTTCCAGGAGTTGATCCACTACTCCTAAGTGATGGCTGCCTTTTCAGCACCTCTTGGCATTCAGAATTCAGCCTCAAACTTCAGCTGCCTCCTTTGTTATTAGTTTTTTCTTTTTTTTTTTGGCACCGTGCAGCTTGAGGGACAGTTCCCCAACCTGGGATCGAACCTGGGCCCTTGGCAGTGAAACCACGGAGTCCTAACCACTGGACTGCCAGGGAATTCCCTCAGCTGTCTCCTTTGGATGTTTGTACCGTAAAGGCCTTTCTTTGAGGAAATAACCAGAAAAATTAGTCTTCCTTTAAGATGTAAAAAGAGAATTTAACTTTCTCAATTGCTGTGCTCTAAAATTCCTACTTTGCTGATAAAGAAGATGACTTTATGACCCAATTAACTAAACAGAGATCCTTGGAAAGTTAATCAGACTGAGAAGAATGTCTTGAATAAAATTCCACTTAACTATGCTTTACTGGAAAAAAAAATATCTGTAGCGTTTTCTTGCTGCTCAGTGTAGAATCATGGAATCCCTTGTCAAATTGTTTTGCTGTAGAAACTGTCTCTGTCCATCTGAAATGAAACTTAGACTCAAGGCTTCTATTAATGTCTAAAAGGATGTGCCACGTGGAGAGAATTGCATGGCTGATTGTGGTAGGTCATCAATTGTCCTGTTCTTGTTGATTTCAGATAAAACTCAAAGGAAATCTACTGGAGGCCTAAAAAACATGATTTCTCCTCTTGGAATTAATTCTTAATTTTTCTAAAACAATAAGATCTCAATGTGAGTTGTTATTTCAAACAGCATCTCTATCTGTTGTTACACCTTGCAGTGATGGAAAATGCATCTGTTCATTTTTAAACTGATCCACTGGACTAAGACTGCAGAAGCATGGTTTGTCTCATGAGACCCTTCTGCTCAAGAACTCTGAACAGCCTATTGCTTATATCATTAAATCCAAATCATTCTGCTGGGTGTTTGTGGCACCCTCCTCCTGTCTCATATTAGTTCCTTCTCTGTGCACACACTGCCCTTTTCAACTGTCAGGCTGGTTTCCAGCTTAGGCTGTGCTAGAATGAATACATATGTCTTTGTCCACCCTGTTCCCTTCTCCCATCCTGATTTCTACAAACAAGAGAGTGATTCCTTACCTGCTATAAGGTACTGGGTTGAATTAGATGAGCTCACGTGGCCCTATGCAAATTTAAGTTGTCTCATTATTTTCATTATTACACAGTTTTAGTCATTATGATTTGAACATATTTATTGGACAAAGGGAAAAAGCAAGTGCCTGGAAAGAAGTTAGCTATTTCCTGAGTTTTACTTTTGTAAACCTCAATCTGTTTGATTATGGTCAATATCATGATTCAGTATGCATCTAGATCTAACCTGAACCGGAGAAGAGAAATGGCTTGGTTTGCTTCTGGTTTGATTAACCAGAAATGGTAAAATATCTGATAAGTAACTCCTTTTCACCTAGAAAATTAAACAAAATGGTAAGTAAGAGGAAACGGAAGTTTCTTCAATAAGAGAGTGCTCTAGGGTCAGTGGTTCTCAATATATGGTCCTTGGAATGGCAGCATCAACCTCATGTGGGGATTGCAAATTCGGAGGCCCCCTCAAGACCTACTGAATCAGAAACTTGGGGGTTAATAATCTATGTTTTTGCAAGTCCTTTAGGGCTTGCTGGAGAACAATTGCTCTAGGTCCATGGCCTACAACTCTGGTTGAATATTGGGAACATTTGATGAGTTTTAAAGAAATGATGTTGCTTGGGCTCCACCACAAACCAATTAAATAAAACTCTGGGGGTGGGGCCTGGGTGATTCTAGCAGCCAAGGCTGAGAACCACTGCTCTAGGTTCTTCAAATTTCTGTATAAAATGAAGTAATCACCCACTAAATTATCATAGCTCCAAAACGGTGCCTGTGTGTGTGTGTGTGTCTGAAGGAAGGGTAGGGAGACAATCCGATGATCCAAGTGATGGATGATCCAAGTGAAAATACTAAGGACCTGTAGTGTTTCCACTTGCTGACTGACATTTGACTTGACTGAAATTTCTTCATGGACTAGCCCAAGAAAAATGTCATTGTGTTAAGCAACCTGGGGAGGTTTCTGATAATGTGGCTTCAAAATGATATGTTCCTGATTACATAACATATATGCCTCATTATAGAGTTTTTTTATAATTATGACCTCACATGGAAACTAGAATGCTTTCACTTGAGAAAGTTTCAAGCTGGCATTTACCTGTGTTTTCTGTTCTAGGCTGCTAAATATGTGATCTAGCTGAAAGGACAGAACAGCTTTAGTTTGAAATTTAAAAAGCTGCCTCAAAAATTATTTTAGCATAACAGGCTTAGAAACTAGTTGAGAACCAACTTGATCACTTAGAAAGTAATATGGCCTGAACCCAGTTTGGACATTTTTATGGTCCTAACAGCCCAAATCACATAACTATATTTCATAGAATCCTAATCCCAACAGATCTCCCACAAGAAAAGGTTCTTTGGTTATACAGGACAGAAATGCATAATTATCATATTTAACCCAAGGTTTATCAATCTCAGCTCTACTGACATTTGGGGCCAGATAATTCTTCACTGTGTGGGACCATCCTGGGAACTGTCAGCTGTTTAGCAGCATCCCTGTCCTTTTCCCACTCCATACCAGCAGCACCACTCTTTCCAGTTGTAACAACCAAAAATCTCTCTGGACGTTGCCAAATGTCTCCCAGGGGGCAAAAAATCTTCCAGATTGAGAACCAGTGATTTAACTTGATGTTTCTCAAACTTACATGATCATAGAACATGTCTTTTTACTATCCACCTGTTAATATCACTTAGGTCTTATGATCCAGGAAATACACACTGGGAAACACTTAGGTAGAGGAGACATTGTGTCCTCTTTCTTGGCTTTTCTCGGACCCTAAAGATGCTCAGGATTTAGGAGGACTCTGTTGTACATTGATTTCTAATGATTTTAAAATTGAAATTGCACATAAGATTAAATCATAGAATTGAAAGATGGAGCATCAGACATTATTCTGAATTTCCTGTCTGCAAATCACAAAACACTATCAAATAGCAAAGTCCTTAGTATATCTGTACCTCAATATCCTCATCTTTCAACTATACAGGATACCTTTTTACTGGGGCTTTTTTTCAGGATGAAATAAGATTAATGTACAGAAAGCACTCAGCACAATGCCTAGCACAGAGTGTGTGACACAAATGTCAGGAGTAGTTGTTATTCTGAGGATGAGTACATTAGGCATAATGCATGAGAGCTTGGGTTCTGAAGTTTAACTACTTGGGTTTGAATCCCAGTCCCACAATTCACTAGGTATATGAACTTTGTCAAATTTCTCAACTCTGCCTTAGTTTCCTCATTTTGTAAAATGGACATATCAATACTACCCACCTTGTAGAGTTGCTATGAAGATTAATTATATAAAGAATTTGGAACAATATTTGGCACAAACTAAGAGTTGTTGTTTGTAATATTGAGTTGCAGGACTCATCCATTTCATTGTAAAGACTTGGTATCCCACTATGGCCTTATGATGCACCCACGGTTCCTTACCAATATGAACAAGTTTATATTTCAGTGACCAATACAATAAATAGCAAAATATTGACATACACAATTAAAACAATAGTGAGATGAGAGGTTCCATAGATATGGGAAAAAAGTCCCTCATGTACTAGGGAGGGAATAGTCAGACATCACAGTGGCTTCTTTTTCAGGAGTATGAAAAAGAAATATTTACACATTGCCCTACCAGAGGGTCTCCTTCAATTCAACTAAATGGTCATGCTCATTAGACTTTCATAGACTATATCTGGCAGCCCTCTACCGAGAAGGCTAGAACAGGAACTACTTCTTGCCTTCCAGGCAGCATCAGTCTTTGCTTTTCCATGGGACCCCTTGCAACAATTCAATAGCCACTCCCGACCTATCCCCTCCCCAGGTGACAACTCAGATGCAAGGACATGAGATCCATATTGTGTGGGTGTGCAAATCACCCTGGCTTAAGAGGAGCCAATATTTCTTGCAATAACTATAAGCATACATTTTAGGGTTCCTGCAGAGACATGGCCAGAAAAAGAACTGCCGCACTATGGGAAGTCCAAAGCTATGACTCCCCTTCAGGTATTTATAATTCATTTATAGTTCCTCTCAATGCAGATATAATTTACCAATCAGGGGTCATTTTTATCATAAGCAATGTTGCCTAGAAACAACTGACATTCTACTTGTATTACGTTACCAGGGGAACAGAGCTTCAGAGTTAACCAAAGGCCAGATTCTCATGCGGAGAAAACTGTTCCACAATCCTCTAAAGCAACAGTCCCCAACCTTTTTGGCGCCAGGGACCGGTTTCGTGGAAGATGATTTTTCCACGGACGGTGTGTGTGTGGGGGTTGGTTCAGGAGGTAATGTCAGCGATGGGGAGCGGCAGATGAAGCTTCGCTTGCTTGCCCGCCACGCACCTCCTGCTGTGTGACATGGTTCCTAACAGGCCATGGACCAGTACTGGTCCAGTATTGGTCCGTGGCCCGGGGGTTGGGGACCCCTGCTCTGAAGCAATGCTTCCCAAACTTTACATGTTCCAACACACCTGTACAGTGATAACATTTTATAAGGCACACTGGTGAAGACATTAATTATAATAAGAAAAATAAAACAAAATATTCGGGGAAATATTCAATACTGAATATTATAAAACTTCCAAATAAAGTCTAGCTCATAAACAACCACAGTTATGACTATAAATTTTTGAAGTAGCTACTGCATTTCTAATCAAGACATGATGAATGGTCTGTTCAAATTCTTAAAGTCGCCACTGCTAAGGAATACACTTCATAGACGTGGGAGACAGCAAATGGCAGATGATGATTTATTGCTCTGTCTCTGATGAATGGAAACTTCCTTTTCCACCGACTAGAATTTGTATCACTTGTTCTTTTGAAATTATGTGCCAGAGGTACCAACATTCTTTAATTCTAACAGCTTTTCCTTTTCTTGCTTTGATAAATGCGGTGTTGAAATTTCTTATGATAATACAAATTGATTTAAAACCCAAACATTTCCATATCAAGTACCTTAGAAACAATGGTGACACTTTCTCTCAAACACAGATGTTACACTTGTTTGACTTACTAATTTTTCTTTAAATTTAAATTCTCAACAATGACTAAAAAATCATGAGAGAGCCATTTTAAATTTCACTTTTCTGAAGTTGAAATTTTGCTTTGAATTCCTAATCTTTGTCAGTGTGTGTTAAGATATTTTCAGGCAGCTCTTATATTTTTTATTAAGTTCATTCAGGTACTGAAATGTCAGTTAAGTAACCCAGCTGTAAAACCAAAAACTTTCCTTCACTAAATCTACAAAGTTGAATCATTTGCAAAATATTTTCCAATTCTTGACAAAATTCTTCCTTTGGATCACTTAGGCATTTAAGTCTGAAACAACAAATAATGGTGTTCAGCTCACATATCTTTGTAGAAAGCTTAAAAACAGAAGGTCAGGTGGTGGATTGGATTTTATTATAGTTACAATTTTGATAATATTATTTAATTTGGAATCCATAACTGCAGAGAAACCTTTACATATGGGAGTCTTTTGTGAATAAAATACTGTATTATGTATTTTAATCTCAGGATTATCAGAATAAACTCTAAATGGAAAATACATTTTCAAGAAGTATTTCCATAATATCTCATTTGCCTTTGATATTTCAACCCCAGTAGCTTTTTTGCTCCACAGAACAAAGTTCTTCCAAACACTTCACTTCAAGGATGCTAGTGCTATTATCTAGCAGTTATTAATATCTGTACATCCATCAATATGCAATAAAACTTTAATAACGTCCTGGATTTGGTCATCTCTGTTATGTAACATGTGGATCTAGTGGTATTATTGATTTCCTTTGCTTTTCTGGCTCCAAATAGAATAAATAATTTCCACACAGGCTGGTAAAACTGCAATTCTGCGATAGTGAGTCATTTTGACGTTAGATATTAATTGTGTATTCTTGCATTCTTAGCTTCTTGAGCTTCTTGATCAGATGCTAACCAAAAAATGGAATTTGGTTTCATATTTCGTTCTTGCACATGCCTTTAAAAGTTCCAACCCTTTACCCGGGAGGGTGGATATCTTTCAGTAAAGTGTTGATATAGCTTGCTTGGTACTACTGATTGATTTGATAACACTTTCATACTAATGAGATATTTAGGCAAAAGAACAGGAAAATTATTGTGGTTAATAAATCCAATATGAGATAATTCTAATTATGTTGCCTAATTTCTAACCTTTTTTTTAAATAACATAAACTGTGTTTCCCTTATAACTTATTGTTTCCTCTTTGAGCATATCTTTCTATAGGTGTCTCAGTCATAGTATGACATGTCTTTTTTCCTTTTTTTTTTTTTTTCACGATGAGAGTGCAACTTTGAATGATTTCTAGTTGGGATCTCAGTTCCACTTTTATTCATCAATTTTCTATTGGGAAGAAAGCATTATTTTGCATTTGTTCTGGAAAAATCAATAGGCTTATATGAGAGGCAGATTATTGTGCTAGGTTTGGAAATGATAGAAAATGTTTCCATGGCTTCCACCACTTTTGGGGGCTAGTGAAGACATTCTTTGAAGTAAACTCTGAGTCTCATGGAGGTCTCGTGGACACCACCAAGTTTCATCTTGACAGGGAAGTAGAGCAGAGAAATTAAGAACATACATTCAGAAGCCAGACTGTCATTTATTTATCGTACAACCTGGGGCAAGGTACTTACCCATTTTGTGTCTTATCTGTAAAACAGAGGTAATAAACGTATCTATCTTATAGTATTATTGTGAGAATTAAAAAACATATGTATATATAGACATGTATATTCATGTATGCACTTTGCCTGGAACGTAGTAAATACAAGTAAATCATCATCTTTTATGATATGTAAAATGTGATGATTTGCTTTGGTGTCCTCTCACAGAGTGGGTCTATAACCAAACTTTCTAACCAACAGCCATCCCCCATACTTCATGGCTACACCTCAATTACAATCACTCTTGTTCAAGGTCAAAGTCCTAAAAAGATAGAATTATTTTCTCTTGATCTGTGTTCTCTTTTCCCTTCCTGACCTCTCTCGTTCCTAATCCTTTACCTAGTTTCCTCTAATTTGCCCCAGACCTGACCAGAGTCACCATTATGCCTTCTTGCTGGACAAGGTAATCTGCAGTGTACAGTTGTATGCTTACCGGGGTAATATTCCAAAATATTTACACATCTCCTTGAAGAAGAAGCTTCAAAACTGTTATGCCTAACACATACCACTAAATTTATTCTTTAGAATGAACTTGGTAAATGTAACTATTTTCTCACTTAGAGGGACCACAGTAGAGATAAACATTGTAGAACTGCACATTTAACGTATTTTACTACACTTAAAAAATTATGGGATGACATTATATTTTATCGCATTACTTTTAAAAGAAGTTTGGTATAATGTGTCATTATCTCATTGATCCAGTATTTACTACTTTTAACTTCCAATTTAGCTGCTTCCAACTGTATGGCATCCAAATAATTGTCTTTCCTCATAAGATTTATAATATTTGGAGTTGGGGCTGGGCGGAAAATTTAACCTCCATCCTAAAACGTGATAAAATAACAAACCGTGATTCCAACATCTTCTTAAATGAGATCTTGCATATTACTAACAAGCATCATTAGTGCCAGTCCAAAAAAGTATAAAACATCAACTCACTTCCCTTAGTAGAAGTGTTCATTAGTCTAGAAAGACAATTAATTTCCTGAATCAAACAGAAGTACCATTTCCATACTCATCTTCAATACTTTGTGTTGTGCTAGTAAACAGACGAGAATCCATTTTGCTTGGCAAAATCTTACTCCTTTCATAACGGGGAATTAATATCACAAATGGCACTCCTTGATGTCTGGGTTATTGAATATTTTTTAAATAAGAGGAAGCTATGAAAACATTTCACACATTAATCAAGAAGTGTTTGTAAAAATGAGCAAATAAACCATTTTTTTCTGAGTCACGGTTAAAGATCCATAACCTCTTCTTCAAAACTTATAAAAAACTAGAAAAAGAAGTAGTAAGGTAGTTGTGGAATAACAATACTATTAAAGGAATATTTTTTACATCAAATAGCTTTAAATTCCATTATATGTTAATTCTCCTATCTTAAAAAAAAAAAGCTATTTCTCTTATCTTAAGAAAAGTCCCCACTCTTGACCCCAATTCTCTTTTCATCAACCACCCTGCTTCTCTTCTGTCTTTGCCATCCCCAGATTAGTATGTCCAAATCCAAACTCCTATTTTTCCCTGAAGAATCTGTTCCATCCAGTCTTCCGTGTCTTACTTAATAGCATCTCACCCCTTTCCCTTGCTCAGTCAAAGCGATCATTAAAGTCAACCTGGGCACTTCTCTGGTTGCCCACCTTGTATACAATCCATAAAAATATCCTGTTGGGCTACTGCTGCCACTGCTGCCACCTGAGGATCACAGGTCACTGCCCACCTGGGAGCCTGGACAGCCCACCACTGATTTTTCTGTGTGTGTTTCTCTATTCGCTTTGTTTCTGGTTTGTTTGGTTTTGCTTTCACCATTTGTCTTGGGTTTTGTTTGTCTGTTTGTTTTCTTTTCCTTTTTTTATTGTTGTTGCTGTTTGTTTGGGTCTTTGCCTTTTTTCTTGGGTTTTGTTTGTCTGTTTTCTTTTCCTTTTTTTTGTTGTTGTTTGTTTGGGTCTTTGCTTTTTTTCTTGGGTTTTGTTTGTCCGTTTTTTTTCTTCCCCCCTCTCTTTTTTTTTCTTTTTCTCCACACCAGGTGGCTTGCAGGGTCTTGGTTCCCCAGCCAGGGGTTGGGCCTGAGCCTCTGGGGTGGGAGCACCAAGTCCAGGACATTGGACCACCAGAGAATCCCCAGCCCCAGGGAACATTCATTGGCGAGAGCTCTCCTGGAGGTCTCCATCTTAACACCAAGACCCACTCCACCCAACTGCCTGCAGGCTCCAGTGCTGGAAGCCTCACTCCAAACAACTAGCAAGACAGGAACCCACAACCCCGCCCATCAGCAGACAAGCTGCGAAGGAGGAAAGTTTTCCACCAATAGGAAGCCCCTTCACGGGTGGAGACTGCAGGTGGCGGAGGGGGGAAGCTTTGGAGCCGTGGAGGAGAGCGCAGCAACAGGGGTACGAAGGGCAAAGTGGAGAGATTCCCGCACAGAGGATCGGTGCCGACCGGCACTCACCAGCCCGAGAGGCTTGTCTGCTCACCCGCCGGGATGGGTGGGGCCTGGGAGCTGAGGCTAGGGCTTCGGTCGAATCCCAGGGAGAGGAATGGGGTTGGCTGCGGGAACACAGCCTGAAGGAGGCTAAAGCACCACGGCTAGCCGGAAGGGAGTCCAGGAAAAAGTCTGGAGCTGCCAAAGAGACAAGAGACTTTTTCTTGCCTCTTTGTTTCCTGGAGCGCAAGGAGAGGGGATTAAGAGCGCCACTTAAAGGAGCTCCAGAGACAGGCGTCAGACGTGGCTATCAGCGCCAACCCCAGAGACGGGCATGAGACGCTAAGGCTGCTGCTGCCGCCACCAAGAAGCCTGTGTGCGAGCACAGGTCACTATCCACACCTCCCCTCCCGGGAACCTGTGCAGCCTGCCACTGCCAGTGTCCTGTGATCTAGGGACAATTTTCCTGGGAGAACGCATGACGTGCCTCAAGCTGGTGCAACGCCATGCCGGCCTCTGCCCCCTCAGGCTCGCCCTGCATCTGTAACCCTCCCTCCGCCCGGCCTGAGTGAACCAGAGCCCCCAAATCAGCTGCTCCTTTAACCCCGTCCTGTCTGAGTGAAGAACAGAGGCCCTCTGGCGACCTACAAGCAGAGGCGGGTCCAAATACAAAGCTGAACCCCGGAAGTTGTGCGAACAAAGAAGAGAAAGGGAAATTTCTCCCAGCAGCCTCAGGAGCAGTGGATTAAATCTCCACAATCAACTTGATGTACCCTGCATCTGTGGAATACCTGAATTGACAACGAATCATCCCAAAATGAGGAGGTGGACTTTGGGAGCAACGATATATATATATTTTTCCATTTTTCTCTTTTTGTGAGTCTGTATGTGTGTGCTTCTGTGTGTGATTTTGTCTGTATAGCTTTGCTTTTACCATTTGTCCTAGGGTTCAATCTGTCTTTTCTTTTTTTATTATTACTTAAATTTTTTTTCTTAATAATTATTTTTAAAATTTTATTTTAATAACTTTATTTTACTTTACTTCATATTATTTTATTTTATCTTCTTCTTTCTTTCTTTCTTTTTTTTCTCCCTTTTATTCTGAGCCATGTGGCGGACAGGCTCTTGGGAGAGCCAAGTTCAGGACACTGGTCCACAAGAGACTCCCAACTCCACGTAATATCAAACGGCAAAAATCGCCCAGAGATCTCCATCTCAATGCCAAGACCCAGCTCCACTCAATGACCAGCAAGCTACAGTGCAGGACACCCTATGCCAAACAACTAGCAAGACAGGAACACAACCCCATCCATTAGCACAGAGGCTCCTAAAATCATAATAAGGCCACAGACACCGCAAAACACACCACTGGACGTGGACCTGCCCACCAGAAAGACAAGATCCAGCCTCATTGACCAGAATGCAGGCACTAGTCTCCTCTACCAGGAAGCCTACACAACCCACTGCAACAACCTTAGCCACTGGGGACAGAAACCAAAAACAATGGAAACTATGAACCTGAAGCCTGCAAAAGGAGACCCCAAAAAACAGTAAGTTAAGTAAAATGAGAAGACAGAGAAACACACAGCAGATAAAGGAGCAAGGCAAAAACCCACCAGACCTAACAAATGAAGAGGAAATAGGTGGTCTACCTGAAAAAGAATTCAGAATATTGTTAGTAAAGACATCCGAAATCTTGGAAATAGAATGAAAAAAATACAAGAAACGTTTAACAAAGACCTAGACAAACTAAACAGCAAACAAACAGTGATGAACAACACAATAAATGAAATTAAATATTCTCTAGAAGGGATCAATAGCAGAATAACTGAGTCAGAAGAATGGATAAGTGACCTGGAAGATAAAATAGCGGAAATAACTACTGCAGAGCAGAATAAAGAAAAAAGAATGAAAAGAATTTAGGACAGTCTCAGAGACCTCTGGGACAACATTAAATGCATCAACATTCGAATTATAGGGGTCCCAGAAGAAGAAGAGAAAAAGAAAGGGACTGAGAATATATTTGAAGAAATTATAGTTGAAAATATCCCTAATATGGGAAAGGAAATAGTTAATCAAGCCCAGGAAGGACAGACAGTCCCATATAGGATAAATCCAAGGAGAAACACACCAAGATACATATTAATCAAACTATCAAAAATTAAATACAAACAACAAATATTAAAAGCAGCAAGGGAAAAACAACAAATAACATATAAGGGAATCCCCATAAGGTTAACAGCTAATCTTTCAGAAGAAACTCTGCAAGCCAGAAGGGATTGGCAGGACACATTTAACGTGATGAAGGAGAAAATACTACAACCAAGATTACTCTACCCAGCAAGGATCTCATTCACATTTGACAGAGAAATTAAAAGCTTTACAGACAAGCAAAGCTAAGAGAATTCAGCACCACCAAACCAGCTTTACAACAAATGCTAAAGGAACTTCTCTAGGCAGGAAACACAAGAGAAGGAAAAGTCCTACAATAATAAACCCAAAACAATTAAGAAAATGGTAATAAGCACATACATATCGATAACTGCCTTAAATGTAAATGGATTAAATGCTCCAACCAAAAGACATAGACTGGCTGAATGGATACCAGAAAAAGACCCATATATATGGTGTCTACAAGAGACCCACTTCAGACATAGGGACACATACAGACTGAAAGTGAGGGGATGGAAAAAGATATTCCATGCAAATAAAAATCAAAAGAAAGCTGGAGTAGCAATTCCCATATCAGACAAAATAGACTTTAAAACAAAGACTATTACAAGAGACAAAGAAGGATACTACATAATGATCAAGGGATCAATCCAACAAGAAGATATAACAATTGTAAATATTTATGCACCCAACATAGGAGCACCTCAATACATAAGACAAACACTAGCAGCCATAAAAGAGGAAATCGACAGTAATAAAATCATCATAGGGGACTTTAACACCCCACTTTCACCAATGGACAGATCATCCAAAATGAAAATAAATAAGGAAACACAAGCTTTAAATGATATGTTAAAGAAGATGGACTTAATTGATATTTATAGGACATTTCATCCAAAAACAACAGAATATATATTCTTCTCAACTGCTCATGGAACATTCTCCAGGATAGATCATATCTTGGGTCACAGATTAAGCCTTGATAAGTTTAAGAAAATTGAAATCATATCAAGTATCTTTTCCAACCACAACACTATAAGACTAGATATCAATAACAAGAAAAAATCTGTAAGAAATACAAACACATGGAGGCTAAACAACACACTACTTAATAACCAAGAGATCACTGAAGAAATCAAAGAGGCAACCAAAAAATACCTAGAAACAAATGACAATGAAAACACAATGACCGAAAACCTATGGGATGCAGCAAAAGCAGTTCTAAGACGGAAGTTTATAGCAATACAATCCTAGCTTAGGAAACAAGAAACATCTCAAATAAACAATCTAACCTTACACCTAAAGCAGTTAGAGATAGAACAAAAAAACCCAAAGTTAGCAGAAGGAAAGAAATGATAAAGATCAGATCAGAAATAAATGAAACAGAAAAGAAGGAAACAATAGCAAAGATCAGTAAAACTAAAAGTTCGTTCTTTGAGAGGATAAACAAAGTTGATAAACCATTAGCCAGACTTATCAAGAAAAAAAGGGAGAAGACTCAAATCAATAGAATTAGAAATGAAAAAGGAGAAGTAACAACTGACACTGCAGAAATACAAAGGATCATGAGAGATTACTACAAGCAACTATATGCCAATAAAATGGACAACCTGAAAGAAATTGACAAATTCTTAGAAATGCACAACCTTCCAAGACTGAACCAGGAAGAAATAAAATATATGAATAGACCAACCACAAGCACTGAAATTGAAACTGTGATTAAAAATCTTCCAACAAACAAAAGCCCAAGACCAGATGGCTCCACAGGCGAATTCTATCAAACACTTAGAGAAGAGCTAACACCTATCCTTCTCAAACCTTTCCAAAATACAGCAGAGGGAGGAACACTCACAAACTTATTCTACGAGGCCACCATCACTCTATACCAAAACCAGAAAAAGATGTCACAAAGAATGAAAACTACAGGCCAATATCACTGATGAACATAGATGCAAAAATCCTCAACAAAATACTAGCAAACAAAATCCAACAGCACATTTAAAGGATCATACACTATGATCAACTGGGTTTTATCCCAGGAATGCAAGGATTCTTCAATATATGCAAATCAATCAATGTGATACACCATATTAACAAATTGAAAGGGAAAAACCACATGATCATCTCAATAGATTCAGAGAACGCTTTCAACAAAATTCAACACCCATTTATGATAAAAAACCGTCCAGAAAGTAGGCATAGAGGGAACTTACCTCAACATAATAAAGGCCATATATGACAAACCCACAGCCAACATTGTCCTCAATGGTGAAAAACTGAAACCATTTCCTCTAAGATCAGGAACAAGACAAGGTTGCCCACTCTCACCACTATTATTCAACACAGTTTTGGAAGTTTTAGCCACAGCAATCAGAGAAGAAAAAGAAATAACAGGGATCCAAGTTGGAAAAGAAGAAGTAAAGCTGTCACTGTTAGCAGATGACATGATACTATACATACAGAATCCTAAAGATGCTACCAGAAAACTACTAGAGCTAATCAATGAATTTGATAAAGCAGCAGGATACAAAATTAATGCACAGAAATCTCTAGCATTCCTATGCATTAATGATGAAAAATCTGAAAGTGAAATTAAGAAAACACTCCCATTTACCACTGCAACAAAAAGAATAAAATATCTAGGAATAAACCTACGTAAGGAGACAAAAGATCTGTATGCAGAAAATTATAAGACACTGATGAAAGAAATTAAAGATGATACAAATAGTTGGAGAGATATATCATGTTCTTGGATTGGAAGAATCAATACTGTGAAAATGACTCTACTACCCAAAGCAATATACAAATTTAATGCAATCCCTATCAAACTACCACTGGTATTTTTCACAGAACTAGAATAAGAAATTCCAGAATTTGTGTGGAAACACAAAGGACCTCGAATAGCAAATATAATCTTGAGATAGAAAAATGGAGTTGGAGGAATCAGGCTCCCTGACTTCAGACTATACTACAGAGCTACAGTAATCAAGACAGTATGGTACTGGCACAAAAAGAGAAATATAGATCAATGCAACAGGATAGAAAGCCCAGAGATAAACCCACACACATATGGTCACATTATCTTTGATAAAGGAGGCAAGAATATACAGTGGAGAAAAGACAGCCTCTTCAATAACTGGTGCTGGGAAAACTGGACAGCTACATGTAAAAGAATGAAGTTAGAACACTTCCTAACACCATACACAAAAATAAACTCAAAATGGATTAAAGACCTAAATGTAAGGCAAGACACCATCAAACTCTTAGAGGAAAATATAGGCAGAACACTGTATGACATAAATCACAGCAAGATCCTTTTTGACCCACCTCCTGGAGAAATGGAAATAAAACCAAAAATAAACAAATGGGACCTAAGGAAACTTAAAAGCTTTTGCGCAGCAAAGGAAAGCATAAAGAAGACGACAAGACAACCCTCAGAATGGGAGAAAATATTTGCAAATTAAGCAACTGACAAAGGATTAATCTCCAAAACATACAAGCAACACATGCAGCTCAATATCAAAAAACAAATAACCCAATCCAAAAATGGGCAGAAGACCTAAACAGACATTTCTCCAAAGAAGATAAACAGATTGTCAACAAACACATGAAAGAATGCTCAACATCATTAATCATTAGAGAAATGCAAATCAAAACTACAATGAGATATCATCTCACACTGGTCAGAATGACCATCATCAAAAAATCTACAAACATTAAATACTGGAGAGGGTGTGGAGAAAAGGGAACCCTCTTACACTATTGGTGGGAATGTAAATTGATACAGACACTATGGAGAACAGTATGGACGTTCCTGAAAAAACTAAAACTAGAACTACCATACGACCCAGCAATGCCACTACTGGGCATATAGCCTGAGAAAACCATAATTCAAAAAGAGTCATGTACCAAAATGTTCATTGCAGCTCTATTTACAATAGCCAGGACATGGAAGTAACCTAAGTGTCCATCAATAGATGAATGAATAAAGAAGATGTGGCACATATATACAATGGAATATTACTCAGCCATAAAAAGGAAGGAAACTGAGTTATTTGTAGTGAGGTGGATGGACCTTGAGTGTGTCATACAGAGTGAAGTAAGTCAGAAAGAAGAAAACAAATACCATATGCTAACACATATATATGGAATCTAAAAAAAAGAAAAAGAAAAAAAAATGGTCAGAAGAACCTAGGGGCAAGATGCGAATAAAGATGCAGACCTACTACAGAATGGTCTTGAGGATATGCTGAGGGGGAAGGATAAGCTGGGACAAAGTGAGAGAGTGGCATGGACATATATACACTACCAAACATAAAATAGATAGCTACTGGGAAGCAGCCACATAGCACAGGGAGATCAGCTAGGTGGTATGTGACCACCTAGAAGGGTGGGATAGGGAGGGTGGGAGGGAGGGAGGTGCAACAGGGAAGAGATATGGGGACATATGTATATGTATAACTGATTCACTTTGTTATAAAGCCGAAACTAACACACCATTGTAAAGCAATTATACTCCAATAAAGATGTAAAAATAAAATGAAATACAAATGACCATCAGAGATTACTACAAGGAACTATTTGCCAATAAAATGGACAATGTGTAAGAAATGGACAAACTCTTAGAAAGGTACAACCTACCAAGACTGAACCTGGAAGAAATAGAAAATATGAACAGTCCAATCACAAGTAATGAAATTGAAACTGTTATTAAAAATCTTCCAACAAACAAAAGGCCAGGACCAGATGGCTTCACAGGCGAATTCTTTCAAACATTTAGAGAAGAGCTAACATCTATCCTTCTCAAACTCTTCCAAAAAATTGCAGAGGAAAGAACACTCCGAAGCTCGTTCTATGAGGCCATCATTACCATGATTCCAAAACCAGACAAAGATACTACAAAAAAAGAAAATTACAGACCAATATCACTGATGAACATAGATGCAAAAATCCTCAACAAAATACTAGCAAACAGAATCCAACAACACATGAAAAAGATCGTACACCACAATCAAGTGGGATGAATCCCAGGGATGCACGGATTCTTCAATATATGCAAATCAATCAACGTGATACACCATATCAACAGACTGAAGAATAAGAAGCACATGACCATCTCAATAGATGCAGAAAAAGCTTTTGACAAAATTTAACTCCCATTTATGATAAAAACTCTCCAGAATTGGGCATAGAGGGAACCTACCTCAATATATAGAACATTTGGCCATGTATGACAAACCCACAGCAAACATCATTCTCAATGGTGAAAAACTGAAAGCATTTCCTCTAAGATCAGGAACAAGACAAGGGTGTCCACTGTCGCCATTATTATTCAACATAGTTTTGGAAGTCCTAGCCACGTCAATCAAAGAAGTAAAAGAAATAAAAGGAATACAAATTGGAAAAGAAGAAGTAAAACTGTCACTGTTTGCAGATGACATGATACTACACAAAGAGAATCCTAAAGATGCCACCAGAAAACTACTAGAGCTAATCAATGAATTTGGTAAAGTAGTAGGATACAAAACTAATGCACAGAAATCTCTTGCATCCCTATACACTAATGATGAAAAATCTGAAAGAGAAATTAAGGAAATATTCCCATTTACCACTGCAACAAAAAGAATAAACTATCTAGGAATAAACCTATCTAAGGAGACAAAAGACCTGTACTCAGAAAACTATACTATACTGATGCAAGAAATCAAAGATGGCACAAACAGATGGAGAGAGATGCCATGTTCTTGGATTGGAAGAATCAATATTGTGAAACTGATGATACTATCCAAAGCAATCTACAGATTCAGTGCAATCCCTACCAAATTGTCAATTGCATTTTTCACAGAATTAGAACAAAAAATTTCACAATTTGTATGGAAACACAAAAGACCCTGAACAGCCAAAGCAATCTTGAGAAAGAAAAACAGAGCTTGAGGAATCAGGCTCACTGACTTCAGACTATAATAAAAAGTTACAGTAATCAAGACAGTATGGTACTGGCACAAAAACAGAAATACAGATCAATGAACAGGATAGAAAGCCCAGAGCTAAACCCATGCACCTATGGTCACCTAATCTATGACAAAGAAGGCAAGAATATAAAATGGAGAAAAGACAGCCTCTTCAATAAATGGTGCTGGGCAAACTGGACAGCTACATATAAACGAATGAAATTAGAACACTCCATAACAACATATACAAAAATAAAATGGATTAAAGACCTAAATGTAAGGCCAGACACCATCAAACTCTTAGAGGAAAGCATAGGCAGAACACTGTATGACATAAATCACAGCAAGATCCTTTTTGACCCACCTCCTGGAGAAATGGAAATAAAAACAAAAATAAACAAATGGGACCTAATGAAACTTAAAAGCTTTTGCAGAGCAAAGGAAACGATAAGCAAGATGAAAAGACAACCATCAGAATGGGAGAAATTATTTGCTAATGAAGCAACTGACAAGGGATTAATCTGCAATATATACAAACAGCTCCTGCAGCTCAATATCAAAAAAAACAAACAATCCAATAAAAAAATGGCCAGAAGATCTAAATAACCATTTCTCCAAAGAAGACATAGAGATGGCCAAGAGACACATGAAAAGATGCTCAACATCACTAATTATTAGAGAAATGCAGATCAAAACTACAATGAGTTATCGCCTCACACCGGTTAGAATGGCCATCATCAAAAAATCTACAAACAATAAATGCTGGAGAGGGTGTGAAGAAGAGGGACCCTCTTGCACTGTTGGTGGGAATGTAAATGGATACAGCCACTATGGAGAACAGTATGGAGGTTCCTTCAAAAAGTAAAAATAGAACTACCATATGACCCAGCAATCCCACTACTGGGCATATACCCAGAGAAACAATTATGCAAAAAGACACATGCCCCCAATGTTCATTACAGCACTATTTACAATAGCCAGGACATGGAGGCAAGCTAAATGTCCATCAACAGATTAATGGATAAAGATGTGGTATATTTGTACAAATTGTGTCATTTGTAGAGGAATGGATGGACCTAGAGACAGACACACAGAGTGAAGTAAGCCAGAAAGAGAAAAACAAGTATCATATATTAACACATATATGTGGAATCTAGAAGAACGGTACTGATGAATCTATTTGCAAAGCAGAAATAGAGACATAGATGTAGGGAACAAATGTGTGGACAACAGGGGCAGGAATGGGGGAGTGGGATGAATTGGGAGATTGGGATTAACATATATATGCCGCTGGGTATGAAATAGATAACTAGTGAGGAACTGCTGTATAGCACGGGGAAGTCTACTCAGTGCTATGTGGTGACCTGGATGGGAGGGAAATCCCAAAGGGAGGGGATATGTGTATACATATGGCTGGTTCACTTCACTGTGCTGCACGAGCTAGCACAACATTGTAAAGCAACTATACTCCAATAAAAACAAAACAAAACAAAAAAGTAAAAAACCCAGCCCTCAACAGTTGAATGACTAAACAAATTATGGTATATTCATAAAATGGAATACTACTCAGCAAGGAAAGGAAATTTATTCATGCAACAATATGGATCTCAAAAATATTTTGCTAGAGAAATTGGACACAAAAAACCAGCTGTGATTCCCTCTGTGTGAAATTCTTTTTAAAAAAGCATAACTAATATGTTGTGATAGAAATTACACTAGTGGCTGCTTGAGGTGTCAGGGAGGGGTGGTCATGGTGGAGGGTATGTATGAGAAATTTTTCAGGTGACAGAAATGTTCTTGATTGAGGTAGTGGTTACATGAATGTATACATTTGGCAAAGCTTATCAAACTACACTTAAAATGGGTCATAGTATTATGTCAATTATATCTCAATAAAGTTGAGTTTAAAAAGAAAATCCTGTTGGCTTAACCTTCAAATTACTTCCAGAATTTGACCCACTTCTCCCCACCTCCACCACTACCACCTGGTCTATCTCTTACGTGAATAATTACAGCCTTCTAATCGGTCTTCCTGTTTCAATACTTGCTCCTCAAAAGTCCATCCTCTACACAACAACCAGAGTGGTCCTTTTCAAAATGTAATTCAGATCACGGCACTTCTCTACTTGAAATTCTTCCTTGGTTCTCCATTTTTCTCAGAGTAAAAGTTAATGTTTCTACAATAGCTGGCAGGGCCATCAACGGTCTGTCATCTCATTCATTCTACTGTAGTCACACCAGCCTGCTGTTCGGTTCTTCAACATGCCAGGTGTGCTCCTGCCTTGGGATATTTGTATTCACTTTGCTGCTGTCTGGAAAGCTCTTCTCCCCTCTTCCCATAGCACATAATTCACTCCTTCTCCTTCGAGTCTTTGTCCAAATGCCAGCTTCTCAATGAGGCCCACGCTGACCACCCCAACTTACTAACAACCTCTTTCCAAGAACTCCCAATCCCCTTTGCTCTACACTGTTTTTTTGTATAACACTTAGTGTATTCTAGCATTCTATATAATTTACTCCTGTATCGTATTAATTATTGTCTCCCTCTGCTAAAATGTAAGCTCCATGAGGGCAGCAATTTTGATCTGGATGGTTCCCTAACACAGCTCTAGCACCTAGAAATGGTCATGCTATAGATTGCGTGCTCAGTACATTTTGCTGAATGATTTTCATAAGCATCTCTCTTCCTTCTACAAATTGTTCCTCACTCCTGTTAAGCTCTTTCAGGTTTACAATAAATCTATCATTTAAAAATTTGATTAAAATGTTTTTCTTCTCCCCAGCAGGAGAGTTGTTTTCAGTGTTATCTGACTCAATCAAAACTACAGTGCTGAGTAAGGGAGAAGAGAATTCCTAGAAAGAACTTTTATCTTCCTATGCAGCAGAGACTGGGGAAGGCAGCTCAAAGAATTTGGTGGCAATGCTCAACTACAATCACCTTCGAGGAAAGACCATCTCAACAACCATAGCATTCAACCCAACTAAACCACCACAGAGGAAGGTCAGCATCATCTTTAAGTCCTGTTACCTGTTGTGCTGAATATTAAAGCAATTCACAGACACATTTGGGTGACTCACTCCAAATTATTTCAACAACAAATGTGTGTTTAGCAACAATAGAGAGTATATGTGAGTGTGTGTGTATTATTAATCTATATAAATACCCTAAATTATCAAGCTCATTTTACTTACAAAAAACCCTTATTTCTACTCTATTAAGGAAAGCTGAAATGACATGTGAAAAAAACAAGCATCATCTAGTTTTTATACATTGCCGTCTTCTTTTCTCAGTAATCAAAAAATATCAAAAATATGTTTGTAATACCGATTAAAAATAAATGGAATTATATCAATATAATATAAACATAGAAACACAGCAGTGTCTATAAAATGTCTATAAGTAAAGATAAATGGGAAAAATAAAATTGTTGTGATTAAGATTCATTTGTCATTGGATGATAACCCAACTTATATTTTATCAGATAAATCGTTAACACGCAATTGATTATGGATAACATTTGCAATCTTACTTGTAATTTTTGCTGCTAAATAAATTGCTTCATAAAAGAGAACTCACTTCAGATTATATCTATTGTACTCAGTGGAAGATCTTGGCACCGCAGAGATCATATAAAGAAATCCAATGTGCTCATTTTCACGTACTATTTTGATGATTTGCAAGGGATCTTGAATGTTGGCTTTAATGACTTCTTCCCGGTCGTGGAAATAGTACTTAGGGTAAGTTGAGGAACTAATCTCGTAGAGGCCTCTTCTTCCAGTGCTGGTACGTGACAGTTTAGCAGGAGAGGGGGAGAACGCCTCGGCAGAGGGCCATTGGATCTAAACAAAGCCAGTTTTTTAAAAAATTAGTTTTTTTGGGGGGGGGAAAAACCTATATATGTGACAAAATATTAACCTCCAGGACTAATTACCACACTGCCTAAGATATCTAGGGCTTAAAGGAAAGCAATTTTGAACTGAAAGCTTTCAAACTATTGATCGGCAGTACTCCTCTCAGTACTCCTTGCCCAGATGTCCGTCTCCTTCCCACAAGCACTCCCAGCAACACTTCCCATTGCCTTCTCTTCTCCCTTCACTTAAATGTTTATTACATCAAAATGTTACCAGCTCCCTGGTGTTTATGAGAGCCCACCACTCCCCTTGCTCAGTTGCTCTGTACCTCCCCTGACTGGGGCCTTTCCCTCAACACCCTGCCCATGCCCCCCCCCCACCAGCCCCACTTCTTTCTGACAACCTTGATGCTTTTCAGTGAGTGACATCTTGGACAGCTGTCGTCATAACTCATAATAAACTATTTTTAATGAATGTGACAGATTGTTACATTGAGTATTGGGGATCAGTATTATGTAATAGCCTTGGAGAAGCATATGTGTTATTTTTTTTCGAACTTCCTCCTCTTATTTAATTTATTTTTTTATTGGAGTAAAATTGCTTTACAATGCTGTGTTAGTTTCTGCTGTACAGTGAAGTGAATCAGCTATATGTATACCTATATTCCCTCCCTCTTGGACCTCCCTCCCACCTCCCCCCATCCCGCCCATCTAGGCCATCACAGAGCACCGAGCTGAGCTCCTTGAGCTATACAGCAGGTTCCACTAGCTATCTATTTTACACATGGTAGTGTATTTATGTCAAATATAATCTCCCAATTCATCCCACCCTCCCTTTCCTCCCCGTGTCCACATGTCTGTTCTCTACATCTACGTCTGTATGCCTGCCCTACAAATAGGTTTATCTGTACCATTTTTCTAGATTCCACATATATGCATTAATATACGATATTTGTTTTTCTCTTTCTGGCTTACTTCACTCTATATGATAGACTGTAGGTCCATCCACATCTCTACAAATGACCTAATTTCGTTCCTTTTTGTGGCTGAGTAATATTCCATTGTATATATGTACCACATCTTCTTTATCCATTCATCTATCATTGGACATTTAGGTTGTTTCCATGTCCTGGCTATTGTAAATAGTGCTGCAATGAACACTGGGGTACATGTGTCCTCACATGCACACTGAAATGTGAGAGGCACTGTCTCCAGAACAGGCAATTGAGTTAGTAACATATATGCTTATGCTTCCCGCCCTGTGGGTCCTAAGCATAAGCATATATGTTATTAACTCACAATTAATTGTTTGTTCTGGAGACAGTGCCTCTCACATTTCAGTGTGCATATGAATTACTTGGGTAACCTGTTGAAATGCAGAGTCTGCCAGCCAATCCAAGGTGGAGCCTGAGACTCTGCACTTCTCACTTGCTTCCAGGAGATGCAGATGCTGCTGGCTCCGGACCACGTGTGGAGCCCCAAGGCTAAGTCCCCACGATGTTCACACACTTGAGCTTTGCTCCAATCCCTGGGTCCCACTGTCTGCTCTCAGTGCCGCTCACACTTCTTTGCTCCTCCCCAACAAACTTGGGACAGCATCAAACACGTCTTCTCCTCCTGCCGAGGAGGTTGATAACCGTGTTTGAGGAAATGTGACATCAACTCCAACAGTCATCCCTTTGTCTCTCTGACAGGACTGGCTTTAAGATAAAAGAATCTGTATTGCAGACCTGCTTTGGTGAATAATTGAGGTACATATATAAATGATATCTTTATTGCCTATTAGCAGAGTTAATAGAGGTTGCCATTTCTATAAGAGAGTTATTACCATAAGCTCTGTGGAACAACGTCCCCATAAGATTTGTATTCATAGGGATCATTATTCTCTGATTAAATACCTCATTGAATAGGAGTTTCAGAAGAGAATCCTGGGAATTTCAGAGCTAAAGGACATACATCTTTAAAATCAAAGATAAAATATGCTCCTTTCATTTATTGGGCAGGGATAGCAACAAAGGTACTGTTTTCTTATATAAAAGAAGAGGCCAAACCAGATACCAGAACCAGAGAAAATATATATTGCTTTGTCCCAATGTTTCAACAAGAGCTGTAGTTAACTCTTTTATGAGACAAGAGTATTAATATTTTAACAGGAAATGCATTTATTTTATTTATTATATCTCTTAAAAAGTTGTACTGCATTCTAAGTGAAAGGTTTCTTCAACAATAGGCCTAAACATTTTCATTTTATGTCTAATTGTGTAACTCAGTGGGAAAATGTGATTCAATTTAAACAGTCACATATGTTTGGATTTTGCAGTAGTTGGGGGAGGGAAATAGAGGAAGCATTTATTCATAAATTGTAGAACATCTATCATATTCCTCTATGGTGGATTCCCAGTCCAATCGATAAGTCAATCCTTCTTAATTACCGGAAGCAAAGCCTTCAACTTTCCGTCCTTCTTTCCTTCCTCCCTCCCTCCTTCCCTCCCTCCCTCCCTCCCTCCCTTCCTTCCTTCCTTCCTTCCTTTCCTTCCTTCATCTCCCAGTAAATCTTACTAGATACATTTCCATTCTGAACTCATTCTGAGAAATCAATACCCAGAAAAATGAACCTCTTCTCAGAATAAATACCCTTCTCCTTTTAAACAGAATATCCCCTTTCTTCCACATTTCCATTCAACCTCTAACTCTTTACTGAATTCTTCACTTAGTTACAGTTACAGCCAAACATAACCTATAACTTATTCCTTTTCAGCTACTTCCTTCATCCCAGATGTGCACACAATCTCTCTCGCTTTTATTTTTTAAAAATTGTATTGAAGTATAGTTGATTTACAATGTTGTGATAATTTCTGCTGTACAGCAAAGTGATTCAGTTTTACACATATATATTCTTTTTCATATCCTTTTCCATTATGGTTTATCACAGGATATTGAATATAGTTCCCTGTGCTATACAGTAGGACCTTGTTTTATTAATCCTTCCTATATATAATATAATAGTTTGCATAATCTCTTTTTAAAATTCAAGCTCTTGAAACCCACTTTATACCAAATGAGCTAATTAATGTACAATCAGATCTTTCTTGGCCCCACTTAAAATATCTCGTTCTCTCTTTCTACTTCACAGAAACCAAATTAACTGAAGCTATACAATTTCATACAATTTATCATATGATATTCTTTCAGGATAATCTCACCCAAACCCATGGCTCCCAAGGCCATAGCTCTCCCACCTTATTTGCCTTGTTAACTTTCCACTTATTCCTCCGAGCTTAGTGCAGTTCCCTAGGGTAGCTGTTCTTCCACTGATGATCCCCCTGGCCACCAAGTATAAGCATCTCTTCTGCTCAGTTCTCCATTATTTTGTACTTTAAATGATCAGTGAGAGCTCTTATCACACCTCACTGCACTTAAGTGTTTACTTGTTCATTTCCCACCTCCAGATTCTGAAATCCTCGAGGACAGAGCTTGTCCTCAACTCTCAATTTCTAGCACTGCAGCCCAAAGCCTGAAAGACAGACAACTAGCACTGAAAGATCCTCTCAATAAAAAGCTCAGAGAATTCTTGGCTTTATTGGTATTTTTATTGTGGGTGTGTCCTCCACATTTTCTTCCACTTCTGTTCTTTTGTTTAATTATCTACAGGTGTTTACATAAAGCCAGGCTCTAGTGATTTTGCCCCAGAACTACTATTCACTTATTCATTGCAAGGCAACTTCCCCACTCTACAACTCTCACCAATTACAAAAGTTGTCTCTCTAGTTGGTTCAGTTTCCATTTTATTGCCCTTTACCAAGGTCTTCAAAGATTTGGGGGGATAATGATGAAAATTTCATAAAAGTTATAATAACATTCAAAATACTGTTATGTCTTCTTTTAACATGTCTTCTAGAGAAGATCAAAAGACACTATATGAATGCTAAAAGTTTTCCTTTATGATTTTACTCTACTGTCCAAATTTTCCTTAAATAGGAAGAACTGGGAAATACTGTATTACCCCAATCCATTACATAACCTAAGGGGAAAAGATTTTGCCACTATCCTTATGAGTTAAAAGCATGTTAGCAATGCTGTATGAAACAAACATTAAAAAGATCAATTAAGTACTTCAATACTTACCTGTTTTTTCTTTTTCACAGAATCTTCACGCTTGAACTGAACAAGAGATTTGGTAGAACTTCTTTCTTCAGTGCTTCCTGGAGGCTTTAGGACTCCAGAAGTGATTAACTGGTAACGATTCTGCTCATATATGTATTCTGATTTCTTATGATCTTGGTAGGCTTTTAGCACTGGCTTTGGGAAATAAAAAGACATGTTAATCTTTTAAATATTAATGTGAACTTGTTCTTCACTATCTTTGGACTCTATCTCTGTTGGAAATTGATCACCTTCCTGGACTAATTTCCTATCTAAGCCACAATCATTATTAGCAGCTATCATCATTGTCCATGGCCTATTGCTTGACTAAGACTTTTCTACTTGGTTTCCATTAATTCTGCCCTTTAAATACCAATGAATACTTCTAAGGGTGACATTATGACAGAAAGTACACAGAGGCATGAAATCACATACTCACTAATTGTCCAATACAAACCCCCACCATTCACTACAACAGTTACCGTGGGATCATACAGAACTCCCACTCTACCCAAAGGTCACTAATCACTTCCCATAGCCATAACTAATTGAAGATCATCACAAAACCAAACAACCTGACTTTTAAAATGGGCAGAGAATCTGAATAGGCATACTTCCAAAGAGGAAATGCATCTCTAATCATCAGGAAAGTGCAAATCAAAACCACAATGAGATATCACCTCACACCTGTCAGAATGGCTATCATCAAAAATAACACAAATACCAAATGTGGGCGAGGATGTGGAGAAAAGGGAACTTTTGCACATTGTTAGTGGGAATGTAAATTGGTACAGCCACTGTGGAAAACAGTATGGAGTTTCCTCAAAAAATTAAAGAAAAAGAACTACCATATGACCCAGCAATTACACTCCTGGGTATTTATCTGAAGAAAACAAATACAGTAATTCAAAAAGATATATGCACTCCATGTTCACTGCAGCATTATTTACAATTGCCAAGATATGGAAGCAACCTAAGAGCCCATCAATAGATGAATGGATAAAGAAGATGTCTTATATATATACAGTGGACTATTATTCAGCCATTAAAAAGAATAGAATTTTGCTATTTGCAGCAACATGGATGAACCTGGAGGGTATTATGCTAAGTGAAATAAGTGAGACATATGTTACCACTTATATGTAGAATTAAAAAATAAAACACACTAGTGAATATAACAAAAGAAGTAGACTCACAGATATAGAGTGGTTACCAGTGGTGAGAGGGAAGGGAGGAGGGGCAAGGGATGAAGAAATACAAACTACTATGTATAAAATAAATAAGCTACAAGGATATATTGTTCAGCACAAGGAATATAGCCAATATTTTATAATAACTTTAAATGGAGTATAATCTATAAAAATATTGACTCACTATGCTGTACACCTGAAACTAACAAAATATTGTAAATCAACTATACTTCAATAAAAAAAGATCAAGGAAAAAAAAGTACTAGATGAAAATATAAGAGGTGAATTTTACAACACTGTTAAGAAAGTCTATCTCTATGCTAAGTAAAGACAGAGAAAGACATATATTGCATGATATCGCTTACATGTGGAATCCGAAAAATACAACAAGCTAGTGAATATAATAAAAAAGCAGACTCAGATATAGAGAACAAACTAGTGGTTACCAGTTGTGGGGGAGGAGCAATATTATAGGGGTTGGGGAGTGGGAGGTATAAACTATTGGGTGTAAGATAGGCTACAAGAATGTATTTTGCAAAGCAGAGAATACAGCTAATATTTTGTAATAACTGTAAATAGATTGTAACCTTCAGTAACACAAACTTCCAATTATAAGATAAATAAGTACTAGGGATGTAAGGTACAAGATGATAAATATAATTAACATTGCTGTATATTACGTATGAAAGTTGTTAAAAGAGTAAATCCTAAGAGTTCTCATTACAAGGAAAATTTTTTCTATTACTTTTATTTTGTATCTATACGAAATGATGGTTGTTCACTAAACTTATCATGATAAACATTTCATGATGCATGTAAGTCACATCACTATGTTGTACATGTTAAACTTATACAGTGCTTTATGTCAATTATATCTCAATAAAACTGGGGAAAAAAGGACAACCAGCTTCTATATGCCAATTTAATGAAAGAACACTACACCTGCTACGGAAGTACTCATGGCCCCAGAAAATCAAACTTAAGACTCTAGACCTAACTACCAACATATAGGAAATACAAGAACCAGAGAAATATAGGTTAGCTACCACAGTGGGGATACAGTCAACAAAATTAGACTGTGGAACTATATAGAAAAATAACCAAATTTTGCCCATTAAAACTTTTTCCTAAGAAAAAATAAAAGAGTTGATGGGGAACTTACAGACCTAGAGACTTAAGAGAAATGTTAACCAGCTAGTGCATGGATCTTATTTTGATCTAAATTTTAACAAGGATGCTGCAAACAAAATTATTATAAGACAATCAGGGAAATGTGAACATTTTTTAACAGTTTAAATTATTTTAACAGCTCTCCTGAGATATAATAGCTCTCCTGAAATATAATAGACATACATTAAGCTGTATGTATTTAAAGTGTACAATTTGATGTGCTGATATATATATATATATATATATGAAACTGTCAAGAAAATGAAGAGAACCCAACCATGAGCCTTTTCAGGTTCCTTTCCAATACTCCTCCCTAGGCAAATACTGATCTGTTTTCTGTCACTATACATTAGTTTGCATTTTCCAGGCCTTTATATAAATGTAATAAAATAGTATGTATTTTTTTTGCCCACCATCTTTCAGCATAATTATGCTGAGATTCCTCTATGTTGTTTCATATATCCATAATTCATTTATTTTTAAGGCTGAGTAGTATCCTATAGTGTAGAAACGCCACAATTTATTCATTCACCACTTGATGGACATGGTGGTCGTTTCCACTTTTGGGCTTTTAAAAACAAAATTGTTGGAGGGGGATCAAGATGGCGGAGTAGGAGGACATGGGGCTTACCTCCAGCCACAAACACATCAAAAATACATCTACATGTGGAACAAGTCTCACAGAAAACCAACGGGAAACTGGCAGAAGAACTCCTATACAACCAAAGCTTCAACAAACTTCTCCACGCAACTGGGTAGGAAGGGGGAAAAGGCGTCGAGACGGAACTGGCGCCCCTGGGAGGGATCCGTAAAGGAGAGAAGGTCCACAAGGGCACACCCTTGCCCTGGAGAGGCCCCTTACTTGCCGGGAGGTCCGCTGGGACAGACATAGGGGCAGGAAAAGCCTAAATTCTACTCCCGATGAGGGTGGGCATGCTGGCTTGCTAACAATCAGGGCAGAGAGAGACCAGCGCTGGCGGCTGCTGCCACACCTCACTTCCCAGTTCAAGGTGCACACCAGATGGGGCCACAGATACTCACAGAGGCAAAGTGCCAAACCTTGGACCAACAGGCCCTGGGAGAGGACTCAATCTACTTGCAGGGAGACAGGCTGGAGGGCCTGGGGTGTGGATCGGACCGAACCTTGGAGCCCATTGTCCGCACTCACATGCAGAGTTTGTCAGCATGCACACTAAGTGGTGCCACAGAAACTCACAGTAGCTGGGCGCTGAGTCTCTGGTGGACGGGCCCTGGGCAGGAGTACACAGCTGTTCTTTTGTGTCTGGCAGAAGCGCTCTGGCCCCGCCCACTCTACACTGCAGCTTGGAGCTGGATCTGCGGCTGACAGGTCCTGGGAGAGGTTGGCCACAGAGGCAGCCCAGGTTTCAGGTGGCAGCACGACCACCTAGATTCCTGCAGCCACAGCACCCCGGCCCCAGCCCCAGCCCACTCCACAGCACAGCCTAGCAGTAGGTCTGGGACAAACACACGGAGAAAGAGATGTGACCATGGGCTGCTTCTGGATGGAACCATGCCACCTGCACAAGCAGTCCATAGGGTCACTGTGACCACATGGACCTCACTTGCTTTAGAAATTACCTCCTGTGGGGCAGGGCATGCACTTGTCGATGAAAAATTAATCAGTCGATCTAAGAAAGAAATGGAAAATTTTATTCAAGCCAAATTTGAGGATTACAGTCAGGAAAGAGCACCCCAGAAAGCTCTGAGAACTGTTCCACCTGTTAGAAGTCAAGGCACAGTTATATAAATTTTTTTGAGAAAGAGGGCTATACATCAAATGACATTTTGTTGGTAGTTTAAATGATCCAGATCTAAGCATTATTGTGGTGGGTCATGTGACCCTGTACAAGATCAAGAAGGAATGTTATCTTTTAAGGAGTTGTCTTATTGATGCTGGGAGAATGTTGCTCTTTAAGGCTGAGCAGGTATTCCTGCTGATGGGGAAGGTTTTGTTGATGCATAATGCAGAAACACAAGCATCGTGGGGGAAGAGAGCAGGCCAAAGTGCAGAGAAGAATTTTTTATGTTTAAATTTTTCTTGTCTTGCCATAAAATATGAATTTTATTTCACACACTCAAGGGCAATGGATCCTGATCAAACCCAACCCTCAGGGCTTCTACTCCAACAACTGGGGAGCAGACCCTGCCCCAACAGGGCTGTGACAGCCATGGAGCAAAGAGGAGGTCTCATCTGACATCCAGCACAGGCTCTGGAGACCACAACATCAATCATACCTACTATCAAGGGGTAATGGCCAGCACACTATGAGGAAAGATGTGGCTGTCATTCATACCAAACCCAGCCACTGCACCAAAAATACTGGACTCACACAGTCTACACAGGGTCACTCCCACTTAAAAATATCCCTTCATACACCACAGTAGGTAAGTGCTTCTCCTGAATTCATAGAGACAGAGAAAGTTTAAGTAAAATGAAAAGGCAGAGGAACTACTCCCAATTAGAAGAACAAGAGAAATCTCCTGAAAGAACAAATAATGAAACAGACCTCACCAGACTGTTAGACCACAAGTTCAAAAAGGAGATAATAAAAATGCTAAAGGAATTAAGAAAGATGATTGATAGAAATGCAGATCACTGTAACAAGGAACTAGAAACTGTAAAGACAAACCAATCAAAATTAGACAACTCAATTGGTGAAATAAAAACCAATCTAGAAGCAATAAATAGCACACTAAATAACAAAGAAGAATGAATAAGTGACCTGGAAGATAGAATAATGTAAATCACCCAATCAGAACAGCAGACAGAAATAGAAATGAAAAAAAAAAGAAAGTAACACATGAGATATAGAGAGTAATATGAAGGATGCCAACCTAAGCATAATAGAGGTTCCAGAAGGAGAAGAGAGAGAAAAGAGGATCAAAAATGTATTTGAAGAATTTATGACTGAAAACTTCCCAAACCTAAAGAAGGAAACAGATATCCAGGTACAGGAAGAACAGAGGGTCCTATACAAGATAAACCCAAACAGATCCCCACCAAGACATATCATAATTAAAATGGTGAGAATTAAAGATAAAGATAGGATTCTAAAGGCAGTTACAAGGGAAGCCATTTACCACAAACCCACAGACAACTTAATACTCAACCGTGAAAAGCTGAAAGTCTTTCTGCTAAATTCAGGAACAAGACGAGGATGCCCATTCTCACCACTTCTATCACAGTATTGGAAGTCCCAGCCACAGCAATCAGACAAGAAAAAGAAATAAAAGGTATCCAAATTGGAAGGAAAGAGGTAAAACTGTCACTCTTTGCAGATGACATGATATGCAATAGAGAGAACCCTAAAATCTCCATACAAAAACTATTGGTGCTAATAAATGAATTCAGCAAGGTAGAAGGATACAAGATTAACATATAGAAATCTGTTGCATTTCTTTACACTAATAATGAAATATCAGAAACAGAAAGTAAGAAAACAATCCTGTTTAAAACTGCATCAAAAAAATAAAATCCCTAGGAATAAACTTAACTAAGGAGGTGAAAGACCTATATACTAAAAACTATAAAACATTCATAAAGGAAATGGAAAGATATCCCATGCTCTTGGATTGGAAGAATTAATATTGTTAAAATGGGCATACTACCCGAAACAATCTACAGACTTAATGTGATCCCTATCAAAATAACCATGACATTTTTCACAGAACTAGAACAAATAATCATAAAATTTATATGGAAACACAAAAGACTGAGAACTGCCAAAGCAATCCTGAGGAGAAAGAACAAATCTGGAGACAACACCCTTCCAGACTTCAGACAATATTACAAAGCTACAGTATAAAAAACAATGTGGCACTGGCACAAAAACAGACATATAGATCAATGGAAAAGAATAGAGAGCCCAGAAATAAACCTACCAAATAAACCTATGGTCAATTAATCTACGACAAAGGAGGCAAGAATATACAATGAAGAAAAGACAGTCTCTTCAACAAATAGTGTTGGGAAAGCTGCACAGCTACATGTAAATCAATGAAATTAGAACACTCCCTCACACTATATACAAAAAATAAACTCAAAATGGTTTAAAGACCTAAATATAAGACATGATACCATAAAACACCTAGGAGAGAACATAGGCAAAACATTCTCTGACATAAATCTTAGCAATGTTTTCTTAGATTAGTCTCACAAGGCAAAATGAATAAAAGCAAAAATAAACAAATTGGACCTAATCAAACTTAAAAGCTTTTGCACAGCAAAGGAAACCATAAACAAAATGAAAAAACAACCTATGGAATAGGAGAAAATATTTGCAAATAATATCCAAAATATACAAACAGCTCATAAAGCTTAATATTGAAAAACCAAACAACCAAATCAAAACATGGGCAGAAGACCTAAATAGACACTTCTACAAAGAAGACATACAGATGGCCAACAGGCATATGAAAAGATGCTCAACATCACTAATTATTAGAGAAATGCTTATCAAAACCACAATAAGGTATCACCTCACACCAGTAAGAATGGCTATCATCAAAAAGCCTACAACTACATGAGTAGCTGTACTCATGGCTATTATTTACTAAAGAAAAAGGGGAAAACAATTAAAATTAACAAAGGGAAAAGGTGTATGGGACAAAGTCTGGGGGAAACCAAGCAACTTTTCATGGGCACTCTTCCAGTGGAATCCATATTTGTATAGGCTTATACCTGGACTCTCTATTGTGTTCCATCAGTCTATTTGTCTATCTTGACACCAATACTACAATGTCTTAATTATTGTAGTTTAATGGTAAGTACTGAAATCAGGAGCATTAGACTTTAAACTTTGATCTTCTCTTTCAAAGTTGTTTTGGTTGTTCTAAGTCCTTTGCATTTTTCTACGAATTTTAGAATCAGCTTGTCAATTTCTACCAAAAAGGAGAAATACTGCTGGGACCTTGATTGGAATTGCATTAAATTTATAGATCAATTTGAGGAGGACTGACATCTTGAAAATATTGAGTCTTCTAAACTACAAACACAGTATCATTCTTCATTTAGAGCTTCTTTAATTTCTCTGTTATATTTTGTAGTATTCATTCTTCAGGCCTTGCACATTCTCATTAGATTTACCCTCAATTCATACTTTGTTGCTATTGTAAATAGTATTTTTATTTAATTTAAATTTCAAATTGCTCATACATAGACGTGCAACTAGTTTTTTATACTATCTTATATTCTGTATCCTTGCTAACCTCATTATCAGTTCTAGTAACTTTTTCATAGCTTTCACTGGATTTTCCAAATAGATGATCATGTTCTTTGTGAAGGAAAATTTTTACTTCTTCCTTTCTAATCTGGGTTCCTTTTATCTCTTTTCCTTACCTTACTGCAATGGCTACCACCTCTAATACATTGTTAAACAGAAATGCTGGGAGCAGACATCCTTATTTGTTCATAATTTTTCACCATTAAGTCTGAGGTTAGGTGTAGGTTGTTCATGGATGACCCTTACTCACTTGAGGAAGGTCTCTTCTACTCCTAATTTGCTGAGAGTTTTATCAGGAATGGGTGGTGGATTTTGTCAAAGGATTTATCTACATCTATTGATATAATCATGTTTTTTTTCCCAGTGGGGTAATATGGTGAATTACAGTGATTGCTTTTTAAATAGTTAATTCTCTACATTCCTGAGATAAATCCCACTGGCAATGATATATTATATAGTTGGGTTCAAATTCCCGAAATTTTGTTTATAGTTTTTTTAAAATAACAATATTAACTACCATTTATTGAGCTTCTTCTATGTGACAAAACTTTAACACCCATTAATCTTTACAGCAAATGTGTTAGAAGAGTACTATTATTTGAATATTATTTTATTTTTTATTGAGACATAATTGATATATAACATATTAGTTTGTGTACAACATATGTATATGTTGCAAAATGATCACCACAATAAATCTAGTTAACATCCATCATCACACATAGTTACACTTTTTTTCTTCTTTTTTTTTTTTTTTTGCAGTACGCAGGCCTCTCACTGTTGTGGCCTCTCCCATTGCGGAGCACAGGCTGTGGACGCGCAGGCTCAGCAGCCATGGCTTATGGGACCAGCCACTCCGCGGCATGTGGGATCTTCCCTGACCAGGGCACAAACCCGTGTCCCCTGCATCAGCAGGCGGACTCTCAACCACTGTGCCACCAGGGAAGCCCCACTTTTTTTCTTATAATAAGAATTTTTAAGATATTCTCTCTTAGCAACCTTAAAATATACAATAGAGTATTATTAACTATAGTCAGCATGCTGTACATTATATCCCCAGGACGTCATTTATTTTATAACTGGAAGTTTGTACTTTTTGACCCCCTTCACTCATTTCATCCACCCCACCCCCTCAACCGGTTCTCTGGCAAACACCTATCTGTTCTCTGATTCTATGAGTTCAGTTTTCATTTTCTTTAGATTCCACATGTGAGATCATACAGTATTCATCTTTCTTTGTCTGACTTATTTCACCTAGCATAACGCCTTCAAGGTCCATCCATGTTGTTGCAAATGGCAAGATTTCCTTCTTTTTATGGCTGAATAATATTCTATTGTGTGTATATATACTACATTTTCTTTATCTGTTTTTACACTGATGGACACATAGGTTGTTTCCATGTCTTGGGTATTGTAAATAATGCTGTAATGAATATGGGGTGCAATTATACGTATCTATAAGTATCTTTTTGAGCTAGTATTTTTATTTCTTTCAGATAAATGCCCAGAAGTATGACTGCTGGATCACATTTTTAATTTTTTCAGGACACTTCATATTGTTTTCCATAGTGACTGCACCAATTTATATACATTCCTATCAACAGTACACAAGGATTCCCTTTTCTCCACATCCTTGCAAACATTTCCTATTTCTTGTCTTTTTGATAATAGCCTTTCTAACAGGTGTGAGGCGATACCTCATTGTGGTTATGATTCACATTTCCCTGATGATCAGTGAGGTTGAGCACATTTTCATGAATCTGTTGGCCATCTGTATGTCTTCTTTGGAAAAACGTCTATTCAGGTCCTCTGCCCATCTTTAAAATTTTTTTTTTTTAAACATCCTTGCTTTCCTTTTTTTTTAAAAAAAAATATTTATTTACTTTTGGCTGTGTTGGGTCTTTGTTTCTGTGTGTGGGCTTTCTCTAGTTGCGGCGAGCGGGGGCCACTCTTCATCGCGGTGCGTGGGCCTCTCACTGTCGCGGCCTCTCTTGTTGCGGAGCGCAGGCTCCAGATGCGCAGGCTCAGTAGTTGTGGCTCATGGGCCCAGTTGCTCCGTGGCATGTGGGATCTTCCCAGACCAGGGTTCGAACCCGTGTCCCCTGCATTGGCAGGCAGATTCTCAACCACTGTGCCACCAGGGAAGCCCCATTTTTAAAATTTGATTGTTTTATGAGTTGTATGAATTCCTTATATATTCTGGATTATAACCTCATATCCGATATATGATTTGCAAATAGTTTCTTCCAGAGGTTGCCTTTTCATTTTGTTGAAGGTTTACTTTGTTGTGCAGAAGCCTTTTAGTTTTATGTAGTCCCGCTTGTTTATTTTGCTTTTGTTACCTTTGCTTTTGTAGTTTTTAATAAATTTTAAAATTTTTTATTGAAGTATAGTTAATTTACAATATTGTGTTAGATTCAGGCATACATCACAGTGATTCAGTTATACATTGAGCATAGTTCTCTGTGCTATATGGTAGGCCCTTGTTGGTTATCTACCTTATATATAGTAGTGTGTACATGTTAATACCAACCTCTCAATTTAGCCCTCCCCCGACCACCACCCCCCGCTTTCCCCTTTGGTAACTGTGAATTTGTTTTATGTCTGTGAGTCTCTTTCTCTTTTGGAAATAAGTTCATTTGTGTGTGTATATATATATATATATATATATATACTCTCTCTCTCCCTCTCTCTCTCTCTCTCTCTCTCTCTCTCTCTCTCTCTCTATATATATATATATATAAAAGAATGAAATAATATTTCATTCTCTCTCTCTCTCTCTCTCTCTCTATATATATATATATATAGAGAGAGAGAGAGAGAGAGAGAGAGAGAGAGAGAGGGAGAGACAGAGAGACAGAGAGAGTCCACATATAAGGCATATTATATGATATTCATCTTTGGCTTATTTCACTTAGTGTGATAATCTCCAGGTCCATCCATGTTGCTGCAAATGGCATTATTTCATTCTTTTTTATGGCTGAGTAATATACCATTGTATATATGTACCACATCTTCTTTATCCATTCATCTGTTGATGGATATTTAGGTAGATTCCATGTCTTGGCTATTGTAAATAGTGCTGCAATGAACACTGGGATGCATGTATTTTTTCGAATTATGGTTTTCTCCAGATATATGCCCAGGAGTGGGGCTGCAGGATCATATGGTAGCTTTATTTTTAGTTTTTTAAGGAACCTCCATACTGTTCTCCATAGGAGTTGTACCAATTTACATTCCCAGCACCATTTATTGAAGAGACTCTTTTTCCTCTATTGTATAGTCTTGCCTCCTTTGTTGTAGGTTAATTGACCATAGGTGTATGGGTTTAGTTCTGTGAAAAATGCCATTGGTGATTGGATAGGGATTGCATTAAATCTGTAGATTGCATTGGGTAGTGTAGTCATTTTGACAATATTGATTCTTCCCAAGAACACGGTATATCTTTCCATCTGTTTATGTCATCTTTGATTTCTTTCATCAGCATCTTATAGTTTTTGGAGTACCGGTCTTTTGCTTCCTTTGGTAGGTTTATTCCTAGGTATTTTATTATTTTTGATGCGATGGTAAATGGGATTGTTTCCTTAATTTCTCTTTCTGGTCTTTCATTGTTGGTATATATAAATGCAAAAGATTTCTGTATATTAATTTTTGTTACCTTTGCTTTTGATGTCAAATCCAAAAAATCATTGCCAAGACTGATCTCAAGAAGCTTACAACCTATGTTTTCTTCTAGAAGTTTTATAGTTTCAGGTCTTCTGTTCCAATGTTTAATTCATTTTCAGTTAGCTTTTGTGTATGGTGTAAGTTAGTGGTCCAGTTTTATTTTTCCATGTGACTGTTCAGTTTTCCCAATACCATTTATTGAAAAGACTGTCCTTTCTCCATTGTATATTCCTGGCTCCTTTGTCATAAATTAATTGACCATATATGTATGGATTTATTTCTGGAATCTTTATTTCATTTCATTGATCTATGTGTCTGTTTTATGCCAACTCCATCCTGCCTTGATTACTATAGCTTTGCAATATAGTTTGAAATCAGGACACATGATACCTCCCACTTTGTTCTTCTTTCTCAAAATTGCTTTGGCTATTCAAGATCTTTCATGGTTCCTTCTCAAGATTGCTTTGGCTATTTGGGATCTTTTGTGGTTTCATACAATTTTAGGATTGTTTGTTCCACTCCTGTGAAAAATATCATTGGAATTCTTAGAGAGATTTCATTGAATCTGTAGATTGTTTTGGGTAGTATCAGCATTTTAGCAACATTAATTATTCCAATCCATGAGCACAGAATTTCTTTCCGTTTATGTCTTCCTTGATTTCTTTTGTCAACATCTTACAGTTTTCAGTGTACAGGTATTTTCACCTCCTTGGTTATGTTTATTCCTAGGTATTTCCTGCTTTTTCATGCAACTGTAAATGGGATTGTTTTCTTAATTTCTCTTTCTGATAGTTCATTATTAGTGTATAGAAATGTAACAGATTTCTGTATTTTGACTTTGTTTTCTGCACATTTACTGAATTTATTTATGAGTTCTAATAGCTTTTTGGTGATCTCTTTAGGGTTCTCTATATGTAGTATCATGTCATTCACAAAGAGCAACAGTTTTACTTCTTCCTTTCCAATTTGGATGCCTTTTATCTCTTTTTCTTGCCTTTTATCTCTTTTTTCTTGTCTTATCCTAGTGCTGTGGCTAGGATTTTTTAATACTATGTTGAATGAAAGTGTTGAGAGTGGGCATTCTTGTCTTGTTCCTGATCTTAGAGGAAAAGCTTTCAGCTTTTCACTGTTGAGTATTATGTTAGTGATATACTAACATAATACTATGTTATATTTGGCTTTGTCATATATGGCCTTTATTATGTTGTTGTATGTCCCCTCTTAATCCACTTTGTTGAGAATTTTTATCATAAATGGATGTTGAATTTTATCAAAAGCTTTTTCTGCATCTATCGAGAGGATCATATGATTTTTATCCTTTGTTTTGTCGATGTGGTGTATCATGCTGATTGATTTGTGGATATTGAACCATCCTTGCTTCCCTGGAACAAATCCCACTTGATCATGGTGTAAGCTCCTTTTAAGGTGTTATTGAGTTCTGTTTGTTAATATTTTGTTGAGGATTTCTGCATCTATGTTTGTCAGGGATATTGGCCTGCAATTTTCTTTTCTTGTGGTATCCTTGTCTAGTTTTGGCTTCAGGGTAATGCTGGCCTTATTAAATGAATTTGGAGGAGTTCCCTCCTCTTCTGTTTTTTGGAAGAGTTTGAGAAGGATTGGTATTAATTCTTTAATATTTGGTAAAACTCACCAGTGAAGCCATCTAGTCCTGGACTTTTGTTGGTTGGGAGGTTTTTGATGACTGATTCAATCTCCTTCCTGTAATCAGTTTGTTCAAATTTTCTATTTCTTCATGATTCAATCTTGGTTGGTTGTATGTTGCTAGGAATGTATCCATTTCTTTTAGGTTGTCCAATTTATTGGCACATATTTGTTCATAGCAGTCTCTTATGATCCTTCATATTTTGTGGTATCAGTTGTAACATCTAAAATTTCATTTCTGATTTTATTTGAGTCCTCTTTCTTTTTTTTCCTTGGTAAGTCTAGCTAAAGTCTTGTCTATTTTGTTTATCTTTCAAAGAACGAGCTCTTAGTTTCACTGAATTTCATTGATCTTTTCTATTGTTCTTTCAGTGTCTATCTCCTTTATTTCCATTCTGATCTTTGTTATTTCCTTTTTTCTATTCATTTTTGGCTTTGATTGTTCTTCCATTTCTAGTTCCTTGAGGTGTAAAGTTAGATTGCTTATTTAAGTTATTTCTTGTTTCTTAATGTAGGCATTTATCCCTATAAAATTCCCTCTTAGAACCACTTTTGCTGCATCCCATAAGTGTTGATATGTTGTATTTCCATTTTCATTTATCTTAAAGTATTTTTTAATTTGTCTTTTGGTTTCTTCTTTGATCCAATTTTCCTTGACCAAATTTGTGAATTTTCCAATTTTCTTCTTGTAATTGATTTCTAGTTTCATACTACTGTGGTCAGAAAAGATGCTTGATATGATTTCAGTCTTCTTAAATTTATTAAGACTTGTGCTGTTGCCTAACATATAATCCATCCTGGAGAATGCTCCATGTGCACTTGAGAAGAAAGTGTATTCTGTTGCTTTTGCATGGAATTTCTATATACGTCTCTTAAGTCCATTAGTTCAAACTTGTCATTTAAGGGCAATGTTCCCTTATTGATTTTTTAGTCGGGATGATTTTTCCATTGATGAAAGAAGGGTGTTAAAGTCCCCTACTAATATTGTATTGCTGTCTCTTGGTCCCTTTAGATCTGTATTTGCTTTATATATTTAGGTGCCCCTATATTGGGTGCATATTTAGAAACATTATATCCTCTTGTTGGATTGACCCCTACATCATTATATAATGATCTTGTCTCTTATTACAGTCTTTGTCTTAAAGTCTATTTTGTCTGATATAAGTATAGCTACCCCAGCTTTCGTTTGGTTTTATTTGCATGGAATACCTTTTTCATCCCTTCACTTTCAATCTGTGTGTACCCTTACATCTCTAGTGAGTCTCTTGTAGGCAGCATGTAGATGCCTATAAGAGATTTAAAATGGATGGGTCTATTTAAAAAAATCTAATCAGCTAGTCTGTGTCTTTTGATTGGAGAATTTAGTCTATTTACATTTAAAGTAATTATTGATATGTATGTACTTATTGCCATTTTGTAAATTATGCTCTGGCTCTTTTATGATTCTTTTGCTCCTTTTTTCTTCTCTTGCTCTCTTCCTTTTAGATTTGATAATATTCTTCAGTAGTTCAGTAGCTTAGATTCTTTTCTCTTTATCTTCTGTGTATCTACTATAGGTTTTTGCTTTGTAGTTACCATGAGACTCACTTAAAAAAACTTATATTTGTAATGATTTAAGTTGATAATAACTTAAACTTGAATGCATTCTAAAGCTCTCCATTTTATCCCCCCCTACACATTTTATGTTTTTGATGTTATAATTTACATCTTTTTATCTTGTGTATTCATAAAAAATTATGTAAAATATGTATTTTTGTGTGTGTATTTATCCATTTATATAAAATTAAGCATGGAGAAAAGCAAGAAAGGATGTACATCAGATTGTTGTTAATGATAGATACTATAGAAATGGGGGTCAGAGATTGGAGAATTGAAGGTAAGGAAAAATGTAAAAGAAGAAGAGTGGGAGAGGGAAAGAAAGAGGGAAGAGAAGAAGAGAGAGAGGAGAAGGAAGGTGGGGAGGCGGGCATAGGAGGAGGAGAAAAGAACAAAGAAGGGGAGGGGAGGAGAGGGGAAGGATGGCAATGATAAAAAGAACAAACATAGTATTACTAACTCTGTCAGAACAAATCAAACTACATGTACCTATACACATGAAATTAGTCTCTTGAATACTAAGCTACTCTCTCCATGTGGTAGAAATTTATGTCATTTTCACTTTATTCCTTAGTATTTTTAATATTGCAGAACTACTATATTCATGTATTTGTTATATTGTTCCAGTCACCTACTACATAATAAAATGCTCCAAACTTTGTAACTTAAAACAGAACAACAACATTTATTTTGCTTAAAAATCTACCATGTAGGTAGAGCTCAGTGAGGACAGCTTGCCTCTGCTCCACTTGACATCAACTGAGGCAGCTCAAGGGCTGGGGATTGTAATCTCTGAAGGCTTGTCCATTCACAGTCTGGCAGGTGATAAAGGCTATAGTCTGGGACTCATTCAGATGACATCTCCTCAGGGAGACCTTTGTAGTCACCCAATCTAAAGTAGCCTGCTGTTTGTCTTGACCACATTCCCTATATTATTTTCTTAACAGCACCTATCATTAGATGACGTTCTTCAGTTTAATTATTTAGGATTACTAGAATGTCAACAGGGATCTGTTCTCCCTTGTTCACTGTTGTATCCCCAGAGCATGACTCAGAGCCTGGCATGTAGTAGGCATTGAATTCAATATACATAAATTTATCACACTGATGTCAAACGGAACTACTTTAATCATCAAGGGTTAATTATACACTTTTGCCACATGAAGGTAAACCCGCCAGAAAGAAACAAGTGTAAAAGGTTTAATACTAATTCCATGGGAAAAAAATAGTAGAGAGGCCCCCAAACTCCCCACAATGCATAGTGCAGGCACACTGCTCTCTGGAGAAGAGAGCAGCTGCAGGTAGTGCCATACCCACCTTGCAAATGGAAGTTCAGTGTCAACAACATCTGTTACTTTGCCTTTTCTGTTAATCAGAATTGCAATTGGCTGTGTAGTTTTCTTTGCATTTAAGATGTTAATTTGTTTATCAAAAATTTTGAATTAATCCCTAGGTAAACCGTTTTTCACATAAAGTAACATTAAAATAAAAATAACAAATGAGCACTATGGACCTTCAAGAATGTTTTCCTCCAGCATGAATCAGTACCTAAATTTGAGAAGCAATGGAATAAGGGTTAACGTCCATAATATATATGTATATATATGTTTTTATTATTTATTTTTTTTAATTAAAATATAGTTGATTTACAATATCATGTTAATTTCAGGTATACAGCACAGTGATTCAGTTACACATATATACATTATATATATATGTTTTTAAAAACCTCAGAAACTGATAGGAAAAAAGCAAACAATCTAATTTTAAAGTAGACAGTGATTATGAACAGAATCCACGAAATAAGTTACATACATGCCAATGAATGAATGAAAATACAATTAACTTCATTAATAAGATGTGATGCCATTTTAACTTATCAGTCTAGCAAAAATAAGAGAACTGATAGCGTCAGTTTTGGCAAAGATGTAGGTAAGCAGGACCTCTTATACATCGTAGGTGCAAAGGTAAACCTTTCAGCACAATTGGGCAATAGTTTTCAAAATTAAAATGTACATATTCTATGACCTACAAAATGCCACTTCTGAAAATCCATTTTTATCTGTACAAAGGCAGTCATTCAATGCAGCATTATCTGCAATAGCAAAATAATAACAACAACAAAATGAAAAGGAAATAACCAGAACTCCTTTTAGGAGAACAATTAATGGGTACTCTATCATGGCACATCCACGCAACAAAACACAGTGCAGCTGTTAGAAAAGATACCTCTGGGGCTTCCCTGGTGGCGCAGTGGTTGAGAATCTGCCTGCCAATGCAGGGGACACGGGTTCAAGCCCTGGTCTGGGAGGATCCCAAATGCCGCGGAGCAACTGGGCCCGTGAGCCACAACTACTGAGCCTGCGCGTCTGGAGCCTGCGCTCCGCAACAAGAGAGGCCGTGACAGTGAGAGGCCCGCGCACCGCGATGAAGAGTGGCCCCCACTTGCCACAACTAGAGAAAGCCCTCGCACAGAAATGAAGACCCAACACAGCAAAAATAAATTAATTAATTAATAAACTTCTATCCCCAACATCTTCTATTAAAAAAAAAAAAGAAGATACCTCTGTATGCACAAATTGGAAAGACTTCCATATGTTTTAGTGAAATCAGTACTTTGAAGATCAGTATGTACTGTATAATCTTTCTTTAAAGCTATATGTTTATACACCAACACATACATATATATATATATATATATATATATATATACACATATATATTTGAATAAACATATAAAACAGCCTGAAAGGCAACCACTAACAACAGGAGTTAACATCTGAAGGTCCGAGTGAGGACTTTCACTTTTCACTTTTTTATGCACTTTCACTGCTCTTTTACATGGATATATAATTATCCAAGGGCATAAATGGATTCTTAAAACTATTTTCAGACATGTACAAAATTTTCCAGGACACTAGGCATTTACTTTAAAAATAATAAAATTATGTAATTATATATATTACTCTTACTGAAGTTCCTAGTATCAAACGGTACCCCAGTACCTAAAAGAGCCTTACAGCCTACATAGTTAAGTATCCGTATTGTACATAATGCTAGAGAGAATTTATCTGCTAGAAAACTTTGTTCACCACTGCATCCCACCACCTCAAACAGTTTTTAGAGCTCAATAATTTTGAATAAATAAGTGTGTTTACAATTTCATAAACGAGTCTTAACTTTCAGGTTTTCTTTCCTTCTTTGTTAATTAAGAGTCTAGAAATTACTTCCATCCCCCAAAGCAACATCCTCTGTAGCCAAAAGTGGCTAAAATGCTGGTTTTCAAACTTACCAGAGGCTCTAGTTTTATAGGCTGCTGTCGTTTTCTTGTCTTCTCCTGAGCTTTTGTAGTGTGCTTAAATGTCAGGAATTGTGTATCACCTTCATTTTCTGTGGGTGTTACAAAACTCAGTCTTCCCTTTGCTTTTATACTGTTCAGTCTTGTAATCGCAGGGTTTTCCATCAGCTCTCCAATACTTTCCAGGTCCAACTCATTGTCTGAGGCACGAAAAGCCATCTTCACTCCTGGAGAGGGTTTAGGGTCAAGAAAAGAAAAATGAAAAGTAGAGCAAAAGGATTGGGGAAGTAGGGCTAAGTGGAGGGGTTTTAAGAACCACGGAGAGCTGAATTTGCTTATCCCCAAAGAAAACCTATCAAAGTTACCCCATTCTTCCCAAACTGAGGACCTAAACCAGAGGAATGAAAATTCGGAACTATGCCTGGCCTTCTAGAAGCCCCGTAGCTGGGGTGGGACCCAGGAATTTGCATTTCTAATAACTTCCTGGGTGATGCTGTTGCTGCCTCTGATTTGGGGACCACAATGGTCCAGATTTGGAAGGATGAAGAGAAATGCCATTATACTGAGATCGTTTCTCACACTTGAGTATGCAAAATATCTCCGGGGGTGGGGGTAGTGTTCAAAATGCAGGTAATTCTAATGCAGGTAATCTGAGATATATAGTCTAGGTACTCACAGAGAAACCAAATAAAGGGAAAAAAGAGTTGAAGGCTAAAGCATAAAACAGCGCTTCTGGAGATTTTATGTGGATGAGAATCACTTGAAGAGCTTGTGAAAAGGCAGATTCTGATTCATAAGCAAGGTCCCAGAACACTAGAACTATGAGCCTTTTGTAGCGGTCTTGTACCCTCACCACCACTCACACTCCGGTCCCACCAGATGGGTGGAAATACTTTCCTTAAAAACAGTATTACAACACACGAGGTCTTGAACCAGGTGTCAGCAGGCCCAGGTTCTAGTCTAGATCAGCACTGGCCAACCAAAATATAATGCAAATCTCCTATGCAATTTAAAATTTTCAAGTAACCACATTCAAAAACAAAAAAAGAAATTAATTTAATAATGTTCTTTATTTAACATGTACAAAATATTATCATTTCAACATGTAATCGATATAAAACTTATTAATATGATAGTTTCTTTTTTGTTACTACGTCTTCAAAGTATTTCACCTTTAGGGCACATCTCAATTCAGACTAGCCCCCTGTGGCTAGTGGTTACCATACTGACTACCATAGTCATACCATACTGACCATACCATACTGACTAGCAGAGTGGTTACCAGACCTGACTACTCCGTGTGTGACCTTGGACAAGTCTCTTGATAGCTCTGTTCCTCGGTTTCCAGCCCTCTAAATTGCTAGGTAGGTAGTAGGTATCACTAAAATGCCTTTCCATTGGCCTTCTCTGCCTCTCTGCCTCTTTGAGCCTTTCCTTATGTGCTCCAAAAGCATGATAAGTCTCCCGCCTCGGAGTTCAGCCCCACAGCTCGATTCCTCAGGACTCACCAAGTCAGACTAGACCAGCAGCCGCCTCAGACGGTCTCCTGAGACAGAGAAAAAGCAGGTCTAGTAGAAAGTTGTCTCTAAGCCGAGAATGTTTCCCGTTGCCTAGCAGCCACCAGGCCTCCACTGAGGCTCACTGCGCCTGTGCGCGACCTGTCGCCACGGCAACCCCTCAGCCAACTGCAGCTCTGGGTCCAGGACTGTGCCGGGCAGTCGAGCCAATGACTGTCTCTGGAAATTTCCTTACGTCACTGATTGATGGAGAGCTCGCACTAGCCCTGACGGCTTCTCCGTGCTGGGAAGTGTTCCCGGGCTGGGCTGGAAGGCCAGGCAGCCAAAGGAGTTGGTTACTTATGTTTGTTCCTTCGCTTATCAACCGCCCACGCTCACTGCACCTCCCTCCTCCTCCAGGAATCTTTTCTGTTGCCCCTCGAGAGGCTTGAGGCTACCTTGGCATTCGCTTTAATCTAACTTGCTGTGGTTAGAAGAATCAAGTGCCTGCGTAGACAGTTCACGTCCCGCTCTCCAAGGGAGCGACCGTCCTGCGTCTCTGCCCCACCCACCGACCTCCTCCCGGGAGTGTCCTAAGGCGCTAGGAATGCGGGCTCTTCTTCCCCTCAAACCTCACCGAGTCCTTTTCTGCTGATGTTCTTTTCCGCCTGGAAGGTGACTTAGTGTCAGGCAAAGCACGAGCCCATATTAATTGGTCCCTGCACCGTATTCACCAAAGCAGACCCTGGATCTTGTTTGGCATTTAGACCCACCGGATTAAGTCTCCAAAGACTGCTGCTAATGCTGTATGGAAGCGACCCCACCGATGCCCCGTGCAGGTTGCTTACTGAAGTTACCTTACCCCGGTTAGTGATCAGGGGAAGCAGCCTTTTACCTGCCTCGGGGAAATGTTACACCACATGGCAGAGACTTGGTTTTCAACCGCCCCTCCAAAATGACATAATCACCGCTGAAACATTATTATATTTTGTCCTTTTTGGTACCCCCCCCCCTTAAAAAAAACACCTTGATATTTGTTTCTTGCCTTGAAAGCAAAGTCCTGTATGAGGTGCTTTACATATCATACTCACAACCTGCATTTTCTCAGTCTTAAGATACTCAGGTATGTATTTTCCATGCAGGCATGACACCACCTACAAAGGAGAGACTCATATAATAATAGAGCTGGAATGGAGAAAACAGATCACTCAATCCAATTACTCCCCCATTTCATTTTTTGTTGAAGATTGATTGACTGATTGATTGATTTTGGCTGTGACGGGTCTTAGTTGCAGCATGTGGGACCTTCGTTGTGGCATGCGGGACCCTTAGTTGCAGCATGCGGATTTCTTAGTTGTGGCATGCATGCGGGATCTAGTTCCTCGACCAGGGATCTAATCCCGGCCCCCTGCGTTGGGAGCATGGAGTCTGACCCATTGGATCACCAGGGAAGTCACCCTCATTTTGGTAATAAGAGAACTGAGACCCAGAGAGAAAGTAAATAATTTACTCCAGGTCAGGCACCTAGTCCTGGCAGAGGTAAAACTGGAATACAGATCTCCTAATCCTTAATCAGGAACCGCAAACAGCAATGGAGTAACTTCAGTTTAGAAACAATTCAGATAAACTTCAAATGTAGACATAATAAATACTAATTCCCCAGAGATGCAAGGTACACACAGGTAATCAATCAGAGCCAATAAAATATAAACTAGTAATGAAAAAAAAATCAAAACAACCCAGTATACATAAAAGCATATTATAATAATATGCAGTGTTAGACACACACCCCAAAATAGACTTCATTTTGGATGTGCAATGAATATTTTAATCTGTTGCTTTCAAAGTTTATGTGGGGGAGACATAATTTATTGCTCCTCAGTTCAAGAATTTCTTTGTTAGTCGATGAAGGTGATTGTATTCTAACGTTACCTTATGCAGCTAAGAGCATTCATTCCAAGAGCCAAGAAGGGTGCAGGATAGAAGACACGGACACATAGAGTTTTATGAAGGTATCGCTGTATTGAACACTACTTACCAAATCTCTCCAAACTTATTTTTTTAATGTGGCAAGATGTCATATTCATTATCAAACAAGAGCTTTGTTTATTGCCTATTGATTGTTTCAGAGCTCTTGTAAATAGCAATAATTGTTACTATTTATTGGGTGCTCCTTATGTACCAGGTACTGTGCTATATGTTTTGCATTTATTATCTCACATACTTTCAACAAACCTAAAATTCTCATTTCATAGCTAAAGAACTAGGCTACGAAAGGTTTACGAGAACTAGATTAAGAAAACAGTAATACTAAGTAAAAATGGTTAAAACTTAGTGAACATGAAGTTAAGATTTATATGCTGGATCCTTTGTGAAGTTTTCTTCACCATTATACTATTCATTGCAACAGCTTCATATTATTTTAGAGGTATTATTGTACCTACTCCACCACTAAGGAAATTGAGGCTTAAAGAGGTTATGTAATTTACCCAAGATCAGTCCAGAAGTGGCAGATGGCAAAGCTAAGATACAAATTGAGACCCATCAACTTTATTTTTTTTAATTAATTAATTAATTTTTGGCTGTGTTGCTGCGCATGGGCTTTCTTTAGTTGCGGAGAGCCGGGCTGCTCTTCATTGCGGTGTGCGGGCTTCTCATTGTAGTGGCTTCTCTAGTTGCGGAGCATGGGCACTAGGGTGTGCGGAGGCTCAGTAGTTGTGGCACATGGGCTTAGCTACTCCGTGGCATGTGGGATCTTCCTGGACCAGGGCTAGAACCTGTGTCTCCTGCATTGGAAAGCAGATTCTTAACCACTGCGCCACCAGGGAAGCCCTGAGATCCATCAACTTTAATAGTTAAAACTCCATAATATTAATCATGGAATTCTGCTACTGGATGTACGGTGGACTATATTCTGAAAAATTCCTGAAGCGAAACACCTATATGTTTGGATAAACTCCAAGGCACATTATTTTAACTGTATTGCTGAACTCACAGGAATTAAGAGAATCGTAACAATATAGCACTGTTGGTGGGAATGTAAATTGGTGCAGCCGCCATGAAAAATAGTATAGACATTCCTCAAAAAATTGAGAATAAAAATACCATATGATCCATCTATTCCACTTTTGGTTATTTATCCAAAGAATACAAAAACACTTATTAGAAAAAAAATATATGCACCCTTATGTTCATCACAGCATTGTTTACAATAGCCCAAATATGGAAACAACCTAAGTGCCCATCAATAGATGAATGGATAAAGAAGATGTGGTATTTATGCACAATGGAATATTACTCAGCCATATAAAATATAAAATATAAAATCTTTGAGACAACATGGATGGATCTTGAGGGTACTATGCTAAATGAAATGACAGAAAAAGACAAATACCATATTATTTCACTCATATATGGAATATAAAATAGTAATAATAAATGAACAAACCAAACAAAACCAAGAAGATAGATACAGAGAACAGAGAAGTGATTTTCAGAGGGGACTGGAGATGGTGGGGAGGAGGAAATGGGGGTTAACTCTATGGTGATGGGTGGAAACTAAACTTTTGGTGGCGAGCATGCTGTAGTGTATACAGAAATTGAAATATAATGTTATACACATGAAATTTATATGTCATAAACCAATGTTATTGCAATAAATTAAAAAAATGTATACATAAAATGGGTGTAGCTAATTGTATTTAAGTTATACTTTAGTAAAGTTTATCCAGGAAATAATAAAATTGTCTTTATGCACAAACATTTTTTTTAAAGTAACAATCGTACTCCTAGAATTATACTTCAAAATCACGTGAGGCTTTTCTAAACATACAGATTTCTAGGCTCATGTCAGACCTGGTAAATAAGAATCTTTGGAATTGGCATTTAGGCAAATATCTGCTTAAAAATTTCTATAGATGAATCAAATGAACATCTCTGGTTAAGGACCACATCTGCGGGTGAAAATATATGAAGATTAAAAGATGTTAGATTAAGTAGGTCATAAAACAGTTTGCATAACAAAGCACAAGTGTATGTAAACTCAGCAAACTCTATGGAAGAAAAACATAAGCGTTTATGAGATTCATGGGTATTTTATGTTATATCCTTTGCTTTTCTGTATATTTAAAAATAAAAGCCATATACCACTTTTGTATTGAGAAAAGTGAGTTATTTTTAAATTAGCACAAGAAAATATATAAAAGCATAAAATAGATAGGCCGTGAACTTGGTGGAGGCCAGGGTGAAGGGATCAGGAACACTGGTGGAGGATTTAGCCTTCAGTATAAAGAAGAGACATCCTGTTCCGTGTGGAGGGAAGGAAGGTCGAAGTGGATTAGGTAAATGGGTAGACTTGGGCCAGATTTCTTCTTTCTTCTCTGTGAAGCAGTAGGTAAGGTCAGCTGCTCCTAAGGATGGAGGTGCTCAGGCTCCATATAATTTATACTGGGGTCTGGGGGTAACTCATCTTTAGGCTTGACTGTCCACAGTTTAATTTCAGGGTCTGTGAACTGCTTAAAATTGTATTCATGTTTGTGGGTGTACATTTGTCTATAGCTGTTAAATTCTCAAAGGAGCCTGTGACCAATCACCCCTCAGAGTTGGGAATTATACCTGCTCTGCAAGTGTTCTGGCCTTAGGTATAGGTCACATAGCTCAACTTTCTGGGGTGAGGATGGTGGTGGTGGATGTGGTTGTGGTATCATGTTTTGTTGCTCTATCACCGCCTTGTGGTCAAATGAATGTACAGCCAAAGGAGGTTTTGAGTCACATATTTTGAATCAGGGCAATAGCTTCTCATCTTAGCTATTTGGAGGGGGCGTGGGACATTCTATGGTCTAATGTCCTACACATTATGAGATTTAATGATGATTACAAAGTTTTCCTCAAAAATGTTGAACCGATGTTAATTATTCATGAATGAGATGACCTGCCCAAGCCCAGATAATTTTATTCCAATTAAAGGTCTTTGCAGAAGTGATCTCTGACCCAGTGTTGAATGTTTTGAAAGACCATAGAGCAGTGCTCCTTAAACTTAACTTTGTGTTAGGGGTAACTTAGAGAGTTTTGAAAACCCTGACACCCAGACCACACACCATGCTAATTAAACTAAGAGTGAGAGACCCAGACATCAGGGTTTTTTCTAGCGTCCCCTTCCCCAGGTGATTCCAATGTCCAACCAAGTCCAAGGGCCTCAGCCACAGGGTCCTGCTATTCAAGATGTGCTGTATAAGCCAGCAGCATTAGCATTCCCTGGGAGCCTGTTAGACTGCAGAATATCAGATCCTGCCCCAGACCTCCTGAATCAGTCTGCATTTTAATAGTTCTCAGGTGGCTCATTGCATATTAAATTTAAGAAGTGCTATTAAAGAGAACAGAATGGGTGTCCGGTAGGTCTGCTGGATACACAAGGCAGGAATGGTGCTCAAAAGGTAGGCTTCTCATGTTTGATCACTGCCAGTTACAGGAAATGTGTGACTTCTATGCCACTGCTGGAGAGTTCTAATTGTCAGAAAGTTCTTTTTTTGGTAGATGTCAAAATCTACTTTCTTGCCAGTTCTGCAAATTGCCCCCATGATCTCTTTTTAAATATTTGAAGGCAGAAATGTCTTTCCCTTAATCTTCCTTCTTTGAATCCCTCCCTCCTGACGTTCCAGTTTCTTTAGTCTATGTATGATAGTTTTGCAGAACTCCTACTAATTCTACACTAAAATGGCTCTCAGAACTGAAGGTGAGATTCTAGATGTGGTGTGATGCAATGAGAATAGTAGGAAAATGACTTTCCTTTATTTAGAAATTCTACTAAAGACTCCTTTTTCTTCCTGAAAATATTAGTCAGGATCTCTGTCAAATGCTACATTGTAAAGAACCTGTATCCAGTAAACAAATCAACACTGATGGTCTCAGAGCCTCAGGTCATTCACATGTGACCGCTGATGGTCCCCTGAGCTCAGAGAGACCATGGGAACTTCCATTCTATAGCTGATTGGGTTTGTGCCTAGTGTCTAAAGTGGGGGAGAGGGGGCAGTCTTGTGGGACTGAACCCTTAAACTGTGGGATCTGACACAACCTCCAGGTAAATCCTTGTCAGAATTGAGTTGAATTGTAGACACTTTGCTGGTGTCTGAGAATTTCGTGTTGGGATGAGAACCACCCCTCCCTCTGCCACAGGTTGGAACTGGGATCAGAATCTTAATAGCATAGAGTAGGAGTTAGTGAATACTATCCTATGGGTCAAATCCAGACTGCTGCTTCTTTTTGTAAATAAAGCTTTATTGGGATACAGCCATGACCATTTCTTTAGATATTTTCTATAGCTGTTTTTGCACTAAATAGAGTTGTGTAGTTTTGATAGAGACTATTCAACCCAGGATATTTACTATCTGGTCTTTAAGGAAAAAGTTTGCTGACTCCTGTGATAGTAAATATATATAATGTGGTAAATATAAAAAGTAGTCACTGAAGAGGGCCCTCAAGATGGCCGAGAAGTAAGACGTGGAGATCACCTTGCTCCCCACAAATACATCAAAAATATATCTACATGTGGAACAACTCCTACAGAACACCTACTAAATGCTGGCAGAAGACCTCAGACTTCCCAAAAGGCAAGAAACTCCCCACGTAACTGGGTAGGGTAAAAGGAAAAAGCAGAGACAAAACATAGGGAAGGGACCTGCACCTCTGGGAGGGAGCTGTGAAGGAGGAAAAGTTTCCACACACTAGGAAGACCCTTCACTGGCAGAGATGGGGGAGGGGTGGGGGGAAAACTTTGGAGCCACGGAGGAGAGCACGGCAAGAGGGGTGCAGAGGGCAAAGTGGAGAGATTCCCGCACAGAGGATCGGTGCCAACCAGCACCCACATGCCTGAGAGGCTTGTCTACTCAACTGTCGGGGAGGGTGGGGTCTGGGAGCTGAGGCTTCGGCTGGCTTCGGATGTCAGATCCCAGGGAGAGGACTGGGGTTGGCTGTGTGAACACAGCCTGAAGGGGGCTAGTGCACCACAGCTAGCCGGAAGCGGGTCTGGGAAAAAGTCTGGAACTGCCTAAGAGGCAAGAGAAAATTGTTTTGGGGTGCGCGAGGAGAGGGGATCCAGAGCACCACCTAAATGAGCTCCAGAAATGGGCACAAGCTGCAGCTATCAGCACAGACCCCAGAGACGGGCATGAGACGCTAAGGCTGCTGCTGCAGCCACCAAGAAGACTGTGTGCGAGCACAGGTCACTATCCACACCTCCCCACCTGCCTGTGCAGCCTGGCACTACTAGGGTCCCATGATCCAGGGACAACTTCCCTGGGACAACACACGGTGCACCTCAGGCTGTTGCAACGTCACACCAGCCTCTGCCACCACAGGCTTGCTCCGCATCCCGTACCCAACCCTCCCCTGAGCCTGAGTGAGCCAGAGCCCCCTAATCAGCTGCTACTTTAACCCCATCCTATCTGAGCAGGAACAGACGCCCTCAGGCGACCTACATGCAGAGGCGGTGCCAAATCCAAAGCTGAACCCCAGGAGCTGTGCGAACAAAGAAGAGAAAGGGAAATCTCTCCCAGCAGCCTCAGGAGCAGCAGATTAAATCTCCACAATCAACCTGATGTACCCTGCATCTTTGGAATACATGAATAGACAACAAATCATCCCAAAACTGAGGCTGTGGATGGTGGGAGCAACAGTAGACTTGGGGTTTGCTCTATGTGACTGAATACTTTCTGATTCTTATGTGTATCTTAGTATACTTTTTAGTGCTTGTTATCATTGATGGATTTGTTTATTGGTTTGGTCGCTCTCTTCTTTTATTTTATTACTTTTAAATTATTTATTTTAATAATTTTTTATTTTAATAACTTTATTTTACTTTATTACTATTTTCTTTCTTTTCTCCCTTTTCTTCTGAACAGTGTGGCTGACAGGGTCTTTGTGCTCCAACTTGGTGTAAGGCCTGAGCCTCTGAGGTGGGAGAGCCGAGTTCAGGACACTGGACCGCCAGAGACCTCCTGGACCCATGTAATATCAAGCAGCAAGAGCTCTCCCAGAGATCTCCATGTCAATGCTAAGACCCAGCACCAATAAATGACCAGCAAGCTCCAGTGCTGGACATCCCATGCCAGACAACAAGCAAGATAGGAACACAACCCCACCCACAAGCAGAGAGGCTGCTTAAAATCATTTTAAGTTCACAGACACCAAAAAACACAACACTGGATGCAGTCCTGCCCACCAGAAAGACAAGATACAGCCTCATCCACCAGAACACAGGCACCAGTACCCTCCACCAGGAAGCCTACACAACCCACTGAACCAACCTTACCCAATGGGGGCACACACCAAAAACAATGGGAACTACAAACCTGCAGCCTATGAAAAGGAGACCCCAAACACAGCAAGTTAGGCAAAATGAGAAGACAGAGAAATACACAGCCAAATAAGGAGCAAAGTAAAAACCCACGAGACCAAAAAAATGAAGAGGAAAGAGGCAGTCTACCTGAAAAATAATTCAGAGTAATGATAGTAAAGATGATCCAAAATCTTGGAAATAGAATGGAGAAAAAACAAGAAACGTTTAACAAGGACCTAGAAGAACTATAAAGAAAACAAACGGAGATGAACAACACAATAAATGAAATTTAAAATTCTCTAAAAGGGATCAATAGCAGAATAATTAAGGCAGAAGAACGGAAAAATGACCTGGAAGATAAAATAGTGGAAATAACTACTGTAGAGCAGAATAAAGAAAAAAGGATGAAAAGAATTGAGGAGAGTCTCAGAGACTTCTGGGACAACACTAAATGCATCAACATTCGAATTATAGGGGTCTCAGAAGAAGAAGAGAAAAAGAAAAGGAATGAGAAAATATTTGAAGAGATTATAGTTGAAAACTTCCCTAATATGGGAAAGAAAATAGTCAATCAAGTCCAGGAAGTGCAGAGAGTCCCATACAGGACAAATCCAAGGAGAAACACTTCAAGACACATATTAATCAAACTATCAAAAATTAAATACAAAGAAAAAATATTAAAAGCAGCAAGCAAAAAGCAACAAATAACATAAAAGGGAATGCCCATTAGGTTAACAGATGATCTTTCAGCAGAAAATCTGCAAGCTAGAAGGGAGTGGAAGGACATATTTAAAGTGATGAAAGGGAAAAACCTAAAAAGAAGATTACTCTACCCAGCAAGGATCTCATTCAGATTCGACGGAGAAATTAAAGTCTTTACAGACAGATGGAGAGATATACCATGTTCTTGGATTGGAAGAATCAACATTGTGAAAATGATTATACTACCCAAAGCGATCTACAGATTCAATGCAATCCCTATCAAACTACCAACGGAATTGTTCACAGACCTAGAACAAAAAATTTCACAATTTGTATGGAAACACAAAAGACCATGAATAGCCAAATCAATCTTGAGAAAGAAAAGTGGAGCTGGAGGAATCAGGCTCCTTGACTTCAGACTATACTACAAAGCTACAGTAATCAGGACAGTATGGTACTGGCACAAAAACAGAAATATAGATCAATGGAACAGGATAGAAAGCCCAGAGATAAACCCACGCACATATGGTCACCTTATCTTTGATAAAGAGGAGAGAAAGACAGCTTCTTCAATAAGTGGTGCCTGGAAAACTGGACAGCTACAGATAAAAGGATGAAATTAGAACATTCACTAACACCATGCACAAAAATAAACTCAAAATAGATTTAAAACCTAAATGTAAGGCTAGACAGTATAAAACTCTTAGAGGAAACATAGGGAGAACACTCTATGACATAAATCACAGCAAGATTCTTTTTGACCCACCTCCTAGAGGAATGGAAATAAAACCAAAAATAAACAAATGGAACCTAAGGAAACTTAAAAGCTTTTGCACAGCAAAAGAAACCATAAAGACAAAAAGACAACCCTCAGTGGGAGAAAATATTTGCAAATGAAGCAACTGACAAAGGATTAATCTCCAAAATATCTCCAAGCAGCTCATGCAGCTCAATATCACAAAAACAACCCAATCCAAAAATGGGCAGAAGACCTAAATAGACATTTCTCCAAAGAAGATATACAGATTGCCAACAAACACATGAAAGAATGCTCAACATCACTAATTATTAGAGAAAGGCAAATCAAAACTACAATGAAGTATCACCTCACAGCAGTCAGAATGGCCATCATCAAAAAATCTACAAACAGTAAATGCTGGAGAGGGTGTGGAAGAAAGGGAACCCTCTTGCACTGTTGGTGGGAATATAAATTGACACAGCCACTATGGAGAACAGTACGGAGATTCCTCAAAAAACTAAAAATAGAACTACCATATGACCCAGCAATCCCACTACTGGGCATATACCCTGAGAAAACCATAATTCAAAAAGAGTCAGGTACCACAATGTTCAATGCATTTCAATGTTCAATGTTCAATGTTCTATTTACAATAGCCAGGACATGGAAGCAACCTAGGTGTCCATCAACAGATGAATGGATAAAGAAGATGTGGCACATATATACAATGGAATATTAGCCATAAAAGAAAGAAAATTGAGTTATTTGTAGGGAGGTGGATGGACCTAGAGTCTGTCCTACAGAGTGAAGTAAGTCAGAAAGAGAAAAACAAACACCGTATGCTAACACATATATATGGAATAAAACAAAATGGTTTTGAAGAACCTAGGGGCAGGACAGGAATAAAGACGCAGATGTAGAGAATGGACTTGAGGACACGGGGAGGGGGAAGGGTAAGATGGGACGAAGTGAGAGAGTGGCATTGACATATATACATTACCAAATATAAAATAGATAGCTAGTGGGAAGCTGCTGCATCACACAGGGAAATCAGCTCAGTGTTTAGTGACCACCTAGAGGGGTGGGATAGGGAGGGTGGGAGGGAGATGCAAGAGGGAGGAGATATGGGGATATATGTATATGTATAGCCGATTCACTTTGTTATACAGCTGAAACGTACACATCATTGTAAAGTAATTATACTCTAATAAAGATGTAAAAAAAAGTGTAGTCACCAAGTCAAGATAAATTAAAATTCTAACTTCAGTAGATTGTCTCCTAGGAAATTTCTTACTGCTGTCAATTTTTGCCTCTGTCGAGATTTTGTAGTCTATGTCATTATTTTTTGTTGTCTTAAGACATGTTGTAAATCAATAAACTAATACCAGAATGTAGAAATTGTTTTCAAATGGTAAGAAGATAGTGCCACACAGTGGACAACAGCAGGAAGTTCTGAAACTTACATTGCCCAAAGCACTGAGGTATTTGAATAAAAAGTGTTTGAATAGATTATTTCTGTAGACTCTTGGGCAAGTGTGGCATTTTTAATATGCCAAACTACTTTTATTCCTCCCTACAACCCTACAGAAGGGATTTTCTTTTTAAGTTATAAACTCAGAGACATTAGGAGAATGGGAGAAGAGACAATAGCTATAAAAATGTGGATTCAGGAAGGCAGAAATATAAGTGGTAAGTGATTAAACAGACACAAAAAAGAGTCTAAGCAATGGTGGGGAAGGATAATATCCAACCTGATATACACTACAGAATCCCCAAAGACTCTGGTGTCAGTGGTATCAGACATCTCTTGAATAAGGGTTTAAATAAGGAGCATGGCTCTCTGTCCAAGAAGTGGTCAGGTCTTCACATCTGGTCCATCCTCCCCAATCGTAGTAGAAGACTGGAAACTTATACTCCGGTGTGAGTAAAACAGTCTCTAGACTGATGGATGCTAAGCGCATTTGAGGGTGGATCACCATACTGAAAACAGTGGGATGACCTGAATGTGTGCATAAAAGATAATGAGATCACCTAACCATCTTTCCCTACTTAGCTTCCAGAATAGTAGCATAGGGTGTCCTACCGTCTCAATTTTCCTGGAACTGTAGGTGTTCCCAGGATGGAGACTTGCAGTTTTAAAACTGGGACAGTCTTGATCAAACGAGGATGAGTTAGTCGCCCTAGTCTCAAAACATTGGCAGTTAGACCCTTCTGTGCAGGACACTGGGAGAATCTTCTCTTGGGGAATCTGACCAGCCCAAGGGGAACAATCTGAATGTATGGATGACAGAGGTTCTAAAACTAAGTGGTCCAGCCAGATCAACCTTGTAGAGATTCTCATTGAAGAAGCTCCATCTGGGTGCGTGGAGGTTCCAGTAGAGTTTTTAGATCCTCTCTCTCAAAAATAAGCAGACAACTAAGAATTACTAGGCAATTCAAGGAAAGACTCACACGAAAGACAGATACTAAAACATTCAAACAGGATAAACAACTTGAGAGGTAAGAATGTGATTCAAGTTGCGATGATCAGAGACTTTCTCTTAGATTTCAAAAAGTGGATCTGGGAGGGAGAATCCTCTCTTCCTCACTAGTCATGGTGGTTTTAGAATGTGTCTGGAGCTCCTGGAAGACCTGTTCTCTTCTGTAAAGAGAAGACCACAGTTGGCCACATAGAGATGCATTAATGGGAAATGGACTTAGTCTAGGGTCCCCATGGCTTTTCATGCCAAGATGCATTACCTCTAAAGCTATTTGTGTTTTCCAAAGTTTGGTTGTATGAGCCAAAAAATGCCAACACTTTTTCAAAAAGGCATAAGTTTGAACAGATTTTTGTCATTTGAAATCAACTTGTCCTGGTATGCCTCATGAATGACATTGCCTCTTCTACATGTCTGCCTTTTAAATCCATACTCTATATCCAGAAAGTTTTTAAGTCAGCTTTTTCCCCTGTTTAATATAGGGATTGCCCAACTCATGGAGGTAAAAATACATGAGATTTCAATGAGCATTGGGTGCTTTCAGCAGACCCAACACACACTAACTTTTCTTGGCCTCTCACAATGGCATCCTCCCCAAAATAAAATCTAGACGAATATGTCTGAAATACAAATATCTGGGCATAAAGCAAAGATGAAGAAAAGAAAGAAAAATCCTGTGCATTAACTAACAGCAGTAGCCTTCCATGCAGTAGGGAGGAAAAAGACTGTATCCGTTAGCGTTGTGTTCGATATCAAGTAACAGAACACCCAATTAACAGTGGCTTAATTAAACAGGGTTGTTGGTGTTTTTATGATTCTCTTGGCCTTTTCATTATGATGGCAATAGGGTTGTTGCAGTCCCAGCCATCATGTCATTCAAGCGAGAAATAAGGGAATAAGGTCAAAGGATATATTTGCCTCTTTATAGCAGAAAAGCAAAAGCTCTCCCAGAAGCCTCTACAACAGATTAGATTTCTCCTTATGTCTCATTAGCCAGAATAGGGTCCAAAGGTTACATTTAGCTGAAAGGAAGGCTGAAGAGGTAGGGAACAGGATTGTCATAAATGACTAGGAACCATCATGATCCATTACCTAGGGTTAGACACATATGCCTACCCCCATCCCCGCCAAATTAAGGCTCTATTGACCAAGAGGGATAGGCAAAAAGATGCTGTGTGGGAAAGTATGCCTGGCACAGGAACCAAAGTAAGCAGGTTACGATGTTAAAAATACAGCTGAAACTGGAACTCTCACACATTGCTGATGGGACTCCAAAAAGGTACAGTCACTTTGAAAAATAGTTTGGCAGTTTTTTACACGTCTAAATGGATTTCACAGATGTGATTAAGGATCTTGAGATGGGGGGAGATTATCCTGGATTATCCAGATGGGCCTGATGTAATCGTAGGCAGCCTTATAAGAGGGAGGCAGGAGAATTAAAGAAAAAGAAGTGAGATGAAGGAGGCAGAGGTTGGAGTGATGCACTTTGAAGATGAGGGAAGGGTCCATGAGCCCAGGAACATGGGCGGCCTCTAGAAGTTGGAAAAGAAAATGATTCTCTTCTAGAGCCTCTAGTAGGGATGCAGCGGTACCAACACCTTGCTGTTAGACTTCTGACCATGTAGTTCAAGAGTCAACCATGTAAATATAAAAAGTAGCTCCTGTCCTATGACTAGTTGGGGAAGGCAGACTAAGCTTTTAAGAACTATTTAAATAACTAATTGTAATCATCTGAATTATTTTCTTAGGACAAGTTTCTTTTCATGTCTAAGAACGAAGTACCCAATTTATATTCCCGAATCTGAGTATAAAAGTGGGCTGGTGTCTTTAGAGTATGTCAATGAACATAGAACACAAGAGACAGAACCCTTTAAAAAGACAGCTTTGACCCATACAAATATCCCATGGGGTCATGATGTCCTAGTGTGTCTGGGTGTCTGTCTCCAGAGATGTACTTTCCTGTCTTTACAGCTTTCCTTATAGACAGGGATTGGGTACCAGGTCCAAAGAGTGTTGTCAGCAACTCAGCAACAGGCTGGAAGTGCTGACTTTGTTCCCTTGCTGACCTGGGAAAGGGGTCCAGTCCTTGCCCTCTGGCTGCTTCTTTCAGTGGGACCCAAATCACGTTTGTGAAAGTCTAGCAGGAATTCATCAAGGGCAGACCCAGAAGGTCTCTAATTCATACCCAGCATCATTACCATCATTTGGTGAGTGTCGGCAAGAGCTTGGGATTTAGCAACAAATCTTTCCTATGTTGTCTATGGCTGTAATGCAGGAAATAAACTTTGGTTCTGTCTCCTTCATTTCAAGAACAGAGGCGACGGCTCGTTGGTGTTGCAGGAATTACTTTTTGTCATCCAGGGATACAATCTGAGCCAGACGCTGTGTGGCTATGGGGCACTGAACAACACTGCAGTTTCTCAAGCTGTCAGGGATAAGCTGGGTTTTCATTCATTCATTTTCCAGCCCAGCCCTTGCCACTTATAATTTGGATGCTGGAATTTGAGGCATTCAGATAATATGATCATAAACTACATTTACAGAGCACCTTCTATTATTGTCCACATTTGATCCTCAAAACAGTTCTGGACAACAGGAGGGGCAGGAATGCATGTTGCCATTTGAGAGACGGGGAAATTTAATACATAAAGTAGTTGTACCTTTAAAAGTCTTAATCAGTACCAGGACCAAAATCCCGGGCCTCCTGACTTCCAGACCATATCCACCACTTCTGTCCATGGTGATCAAGTAATAAAGAGAAGTAAATACCTGGGTGACGCTAAACGTCAGACCTGTGGCCTGGCTGTTCTCTGGTGCCCCCAGCTGGAGGCCTCTCAGTATCAGGAAGCCTCGTTCGCTCACCATCATGGCCTGGTCCAGACCCACAGGTGATCCTGAATCAATATTTGTTGAGTGAACAAGTGATTCATTGGTTCTAGTCATTAAATTCCTTCTTAACCACTGGGTCCAGGGAACACTGCAGATAGTTTTGTAGAGCAGGTTTCCTTTAGTATCTTTGTCTCCTGTCTGTTCAATGTTTTGTTCTTCTACTGCCTTTGCAGTGAAAGGAAACTCCTCCTTTCTTGACATGGGAAAGGCTAACAGTCAGGCAAACCTGGAAGATAGCTGAGTCTGTACCGGTAATAAAGGAGGCAGGCCAGTTAGCTATTAACCAGCAGACAAGATAATTCAGCTCCTTATCAAGCTCTAGGCACCTCCCTTTGGAGGCAGTTTCCTGACTTTTTCCAGCCCCAGGTGGAAAAGCAGATTAGGGCCTTGGGCAATCACAGGGTCCATTTGCTCTCCCACCCCTCCCCCAGCTATATCCAGGTGGCAGCAGGTCAGAATAAACAGCAGGCAGCTTGAGGTGGATGGAGGACGGCACAGATTGGCAGGAAGTCTGCGGGCTGAAGTGTGAGTGAAGCTGGAAAGGGGCAGACAGACTCAGGAGTTGATGATGGGGATGGGCTTTTTATATTTTCCCGGAACTTCGAATTTACTTTGGCACCATTTAAGTCTTATTCCCCACTGGTGGCCCCTCAAGGCATTGGGATCCTTATATTTTATGATTAAAGCAGAGGTACAAAATGGTGGAAAATGTTAAGCTATGTTTGAGAAAGAAGTAGTGTAAGGATGTGTGTAGGATAAACTAATATCACAGAAGACTTCAGAGATAAGTATTAGTAGCCATTAAAATAAAATGTTTTCCACCTTATCTCACAAAGTTAATATCATTGTATAAAGTCACAGTTTTAACCTCTTTTTTAAAACTTAGTATCTCACAAACATTTATCCTATGGTGATGGAGCATTTTTGAACATGAAGACACATGAGTCTGTGAACCAGGAAGTGACCCCTCATCAAATACTGACTCTGTTAGTGCCTTGATCTCGGACTTCCCAGCCTCCAGAACCGTGAGAAGTAAATTTCTCTTGTTTATAAGCCACGCTGTCTATGGTATTCTTTTATAGCAGCCTGAATGGACTAAGACACCACCCTACTCCAGTCAAACACCATGGAAAAAACATGACCCCAGCCCCACGCCTGTCAACAAAGGTCAAGTGGGTAGCCTAAATTTCCATCCTTGCTCAAGGTGCCCCCTATCCTCAAAGAAGACCTGTGGGGAGTTGGCATTTCCATCCCTACTCATTAATAATAAAGCCCTCCCGCAAGGGTATCAGTGGAGGCCACGTGGGATGCTGAACTTCCACCCCCACCCAGCAGTAATGAGGCACCCTTCCTCCTTTCTTCCTGGGTGGTGTCAGAGTTGGCCAAATGGGAAGCAAAACTTTCACCATCATTCAATGTAACAAGGCATCCTCCACCTCCTGAATGATCATTGCATTTCCTATAAATCTATCATTCTTAAAAAAAAACCCAAAACTAAAAACTTTGTTTTCTTTCTCATCTTCTCATGGTTATGCTAGGTGATTGTATATTCTCAACCTGGGGGGCAGGGTGGAGGGGGCGGATAAAAACAGAGAGAACCACCCAACATGACTGAGCTCATTTCTAATTGTTTCCCAATTGGTAAATAGTGTGAAACACTGTCTCTTTGCAACATTCTGTCAATACCTGCTGGCAGGGCTGGCATGTATGTAACAGGCATTCAGAGGATAAGCAATTGTGAACTCCTAAGTACTACTGGCCAAAAGCAGGGAGTCGCCAAATGCCAGGGCTACATGAGGATCAGCTGCGGAGCTTTTTATTTTCAATTTAAATATTGTCTCTTTCCTATTTACCATTTCATCCTGTGTCTCTTAGGGCTAAATTCATAGGGAATCATTTTTAAGGAAAGATACCATGTTAATTGTTACTAGTTAAGCATTTGAAAGTCACAGGCTAAAATTACAAAGTAGGCATAAGCAGAGATATTGGGGTTGGTGCATGACTTTAGGGCCTTGAGCCATGATAGCAGGACACAGATTCCAGGGCACAGAGTCATTTCTGTGGCCTTGCCTCTGCCAGGGATGCCTGCTGCCCATCTCTGCCCACCCCACTGACACCTGCACCTACAAGTGCATGCAAGTCTTTCCAATCAGTTAGTCCCAAAGCGCTTGCTAGAGGAACCAAGATGGAAGCATTCTCTCAGTGAAGGATTTTATTGGAGTTGTGAGGAGGTAAGTTTGGAGTGAGACAAGTCCTCATGACTTATTTGAGTTATGCCTGAAGGATATGCCCTGGATTTTTCAGTTAAATGAGCCTGTGATAATAATGGGTAACATTTACTGAGTGTTTACTATCTACTATTCTCTTTTCTTAGTGTTTTACATGGACTATCTCATTTCATCCACACGACAACCCTACTTATAAGTGAGGAGACTGAGGCACAGATATTTCCAAGTGACATATAAAACTGGGGATTATCCAGCAGGGCAATAAAACTTGAGGGGGAGGGGGTTCAAAACTTTGGAGTTACTTTTTCTGCTGGATAGAAACAATTTGCATCTCTGCCAGACAAAAATCTATAAGCTAACATAGAGTGTCACAGAGTCTGGGTCCTAACCACATCATTTCATCCATAAAAACCCAAACTATTGATTATTCTTTCTGGTTAGAAAAGTAATGTGTTAACCTTGGAAGGTATTTGGAAGATATTGAAAAGAATAAATCCAAAAGTAGAAATTGTCTGTGAAATGTAATATAATGAATAAGTATATTACCTTTGTATGAAACATGAAGCAAAGCTAAATATAGGTTCATCCTTCTAGAGAATGAAGTAACAATCTGGTGGGCATGTTAGACAATGTTCCAGAATGGAATTGGAAGGGCATGCATGCAGAGCCTTTCAACTTCTGTCAGGTGATATCATTCTTCAAAGCCCAACACTCTCATTCATTTCACAAATATATAAAGCCTCAGTGAAAAGGCCATTTTCAGAGCCCTGGGCTATGAAAATGCTGCATCCAGATGAGTGATGAGCCTGAGCCAGAGCCTCCATGACCTAGTAGCCTTTGGAGTCGTTTTCTGTGGAATCCTTTGTCTTCCAAGAATATGGGTCATTCTCCTCCAGGTTGGGGTCCTCTCTCAGGCTATAACCAGCTTCCCAAGAACTCTCTTCTTCCCTCTGCAAGGCCTCAGGGCCTTGCTTTTCTCTCCTTTTAGTACTAATTCTTGCAGGCTCTTCTTGCCCCTCCACTAGGCTGCAGAGTAGGACACAATGTTACGTCTTGAGCTACATCCTAGATTCTCAAGGAAACTTGCTCTTTCCTTGTGTCTTGGATTTTCATCTACTACAAAAATAAATAAATAAATAAGAAAGTAAACACAGACACACATGTGCAGACATACACACACATATATATATATATATACACATATATATGCATACACACATACACATACATATGGAGAAAGAGAGAGAGAGAAAACTTTTAAAGATGTTTTCTTGATGAAGACAGAAAGTTATCCTAGAAGAATCAGAGAGTTGTGAGAAAACAGCTTTCCCAGCTATAATTCCAGAAATTCTCAACATGAATCACTCATTTGTGTGAAGACATTGGCGATCTTTGTTAAAATGCGAATGTATAATTTGGGAGGGACTATCTATTAAACTAGGCCATAGTCCTAGAGTATCTAATCCCTAGGAGATAGCATTGCTCCGCTTCTCAAGGTGATGAGAAACCTTGTGATGGAATGGCTGGCCCAGTGCTGGATAGTACACTAGAGTGCTGGTTATCTTGGGAAAAGGAAAGGAGTCCCCCTTCAGTAGGAGATGGTCACAGAGTGGGCAAAGGAGTGACACCCAAACCAAGTTGTCTTCTTTATGGTTGTGCTGAGGATCCTTGCTTTTTCACTGGGCTTTCTCCTGGAAGGGACATCTGGTCGATACCGTGTTGGGCCACCCAGATGCCCCTTCACTGGAGGACATGCTGAGCCCCTCCTACTGGGAGTGCTGTCGGTAGAGAGACTTCAGCTGTCTCCCCGGCCACCACCGCCCTTTTGAGAATTTCCTGGATCCACGATCATGCCCCTCCCAGTGCTGCTCACACGTGGTGATGACGCATGTGGTGGGTATAGAGGCCTGACCATCTTGCCCGGTTCAGGGCAGTTCTGAAGTGCACTGGTCAAGACTGGCATTGGGCCTGCACTGCAGCTGGACCTCTCCCTCTCTGCCCAGTCTTTCTCTCTTCTCTTCCCTTCCATAAGATCTGGTCCCCAGGGTACTCTTGCACAGGGTATTCAGAGTCTCCTTCCTAGGGGACCAAATTTGCAACAGGGCTCAAGTACGGGGAAAAGAAATTATATTTGGAAACCATTTCTTCTAAAGAAGAGGTCAAAGCTCTTGACATTTCTGTAAGTGTACAATGCAGATGAAACCTCCCCTTCAGAGGTGCTATAACCCTTCAAAGAACTATAACAGGCTTTGAGGAGGGTCCTGTGAGTGCATGTCAGAAAGTTCTTTGTCCTCATTCTTAGGCAAAGGCAGCTGAGCTAGCTGTACCAGTCCCTGCAAGGAGAGAGGGGAAAGAGTCTGCCTCTGCTCACATCAGCCAGTGATGTTAGCTGGTTATTTCTTAAAATTGTGCTGTGTGATTATGTCCCTTTTTGAAGCTGTACTTGAGAGAAAAATAATCCCCAGCCCTTCTCCCAATTTTCCAAAAGCTGAAGCTTTCTCTGAGGCTAAGGGTTTCTGATTTGTGTCTCCCATAAACAAGACCAGGGATACAAGCTCCCTATTTTCAACATTGTTTTATGAAAGGATTAGTGATACTTACAATGGGACCTGAGGGTTTAGGCTGGCTCATCAGCCCCAGAGGCACTAGCTTCTCTTGGCTACAATACAGTTCTAAGTGTACATTTATCACTAGAGATAAAGCGGTCATTTTTCCCTTTAGAGGGTAGTTTTCTTTCCAGAAAGAAGTTGGCAGAATTGGGACTAGATGCAATGTTTTGAATGTTTGTGTCTCCCCAAAATTCATATGTTGAAACCTTAAACTCCAGTGTGATGGTATTAGGAGGTGGGGGCCTTTGGGAAGTGATTAGGTCACAAGGATGATACTCTCATGAATGGGATTAGTGCCCTCATAGAGGGGACTCCAGAGAGCTCTCTCATCCTCTTACTGCCATGTGAGGCTATAAGAACTGGGTGGTGGGGAGACAAGTGGAAGGAAGATTTATCACTATATAAATTTTTGTACCTTTTGAATTTTGATCCATGGGGATAAATAACCTATTTTAAAAATGAATAATGATAAGTCCCATTCAATCCAATTTTAAACTTCAATAGTATACCTAATTCAAAGCTCCTTCCCCCCTTACAGGTCTGGCATGATCTATGGCTCCCCAATCTGCAGCTAAAAGGAGTAAGGTCTCTTTTCTTCTCTTTTTACTCCTCCTCCCCTTTACTCCCTTGCTCTTGGCCTGCAGGGGTGGGGTGATGTTTGGATAAAATCTCTTTGATGGTACTATTTGTGGTTCTATCCTGAGGGTCCACATGCTCTAGGTTTCTGGCTCTTTGTGGATTTTTCAATAGCTCCTCTCCTCCTTCCCTGACTAGGGAACTCCATCTGCATAGTATCCTGATGTGAGTTGTGTGCTCTTTGGCTGACCTCTTGTAACTCCCTCTGTGCCCTCCTGCTCCAGGTGGTGAGGGTCTTCCATGGTCTTTTATTTTAGAGTTCATTGTCTCAGCAGATGATCCTCTTAGGGGGAAGCTCAGCTTTCTTTCCTAACATCCATTTCAGCCACAGGAATATTACACACCTTGCCACACCAAATACTGCCCTGCCTGTCAATGAAGGCTGCTCCACCAGCCTCCTGCCTAGAGTTCTCCAGGCAGGAAGGAGACAATAATCTCTGGGTTAGGTCGGCCATCCAAACTCAAGTTTTTTGAGCATTCTTTGACCTGATCTACTCTAGGGCACAACGGTGGGCTCATAAATTTCTTCAAGGAGTTAGCCTGGGATTTAATGTCTGTTATTTTTTTTTGTTGTTGTTGTTGTTAGGAAACCTTTCCCACCAACTTGCCTGGAAGTGGAAAAAAAGAATATTAAACTGACAACTCATGACTCAGAAAAACTCCCTTTTGATAACTACCTTAAATGTAAATGGATTAAATGCTCCAACAAAAAGACATAGACTATCTGAATGGATAAAAAATCAAGACGTATATATATGCTGTCTACAAGAGACCCACTTCAGACCTAGGGACACGTACAGACTGACAGTGAGGGGATGGAAAAACATGTTCCATGCAAATGGAAATCAAAAGAAAGCTGGGGTAGCAATTCTCATATCAGACAAAATAGACTTTAAAACAAAGACTGTTACAAGAGACAAAGAAGGACACTATATAATGATCAAGCGATCAATCCAAGAAGAAGATATAACAATTGTAAATATTTATGCACCCAACATATGAGCACCTCAATACATAAGGCAACTGCTAACAGCTATAAAAGAGGAAATCGACAGTAACACAATAATAGTGGGGGGGCTTCCCTGGTGGCACAGTGGTTGAGAGTCTGCCTGCTGATGCAGGGGACATGGGTTCGTGCCCCGGTCCGGGAAGATCCCACAGCCATAAAAGGAAAAATCGACAGTAACACAGTCATAGTAGGGGATTTTAACACCGCACTTTCACCAATGGACAGATCATTCAAAATGAAAATAAATAAGGAAACACAAGCTTTAAATGATACATTAAACAAGATAGACTTAATTGATATTTATAGGACATTCCATGCAAAAACAAGAGAATACACATTCTTCTCAAGTACTCATGGAACATTCTCTAGGATAGATCATATCTTGGGTCACAAATCAAGACTTGGTAAACTTAAGAAAATTGAAATCATATGAAGTATCTTTTCTGACCACAACGCTATGAGACTAGATATCAATTACAGGAAAAAATATGTAAGAAATACAAACACATGGAGGCTAAACAACACACTACTTAATAACCAAGAGATCACTGAAGAAATCAAAGAGGAAATCAAAAAATACCTAGAAACAAATGACAATGAAAACACGACTACCCAAAACCTATGGGATGCAGCAAAAGCCGTTCTAAGAGGGAAGTTTATAGCAATACAATCCTACCTTAAAGAACAAGAAACATCTCAAATAAACAACCTAACCTTACACCTAAAGCAATTAGAGAAAGAAGAACAAAAATACCCCAAAGTTAGCAGAAGGAAAGAAATGATAAAGATCAGATCAGAAATAAATGAAAAAGAAATGAAGGCAACGATAGCAAAGATCAATAAAACTAAAAGCTGGTTCTTTGAGAAGGTAAACAAAATTGATAAACCATTAGCCAGAATTATCAAGAAAAAAAGGGAGAAGACTCAAATCAATAGAATTAGAAATGAAAAAGGAGAAGTAACAACGGACACAGCAGAAATACAAAGGATCATGAAAATTTACTACAAGCAACTATATGCCACTAAAATGGACAACCTGGAAGAAATGGACAAATTCTTAGAAAAGCACAACCTTCCAAGACTGAACCAGGAAGAAATAGAAAATATGAACAAGCCAATCACAAACACTGAAATTGAAACTGTGATTAAAAATCTTCCAACAAACAAAAGCCCAGGACCAGATGGCTTCACAGGCGAATTCTATCAAACATTTACAGAAGAGCTGACAGCTATCCTTCTCAAACTCTTCCAAAATATAGCAGAGGGAGGAACACTCCCAAACTCATTCTATGAGGCCACCATCACTTTGTGACACAAAGGTGTCACTAAGAAAGAAAACTACAGGCCAATAACACTGATGAACATAGATGCAAAAATCCTCAACAAAATACTAGCAAAAAGAATCCAACAGCACATTAAAACGGATCATACACTATGATCAAGTGGGGTTTATCCCAGGGATGCAATGATTCTTCAATATATGTAAATCAATCAACATGATACACCATATCAACAGACTGAAGAATAAAAAGCACATGATGATCTCAATAGATGCAGAAAAAGCTTTTGACAAAATTTAAGACCCATTTATGAAAAAAAACTCTCCAGAAGTGGGTATAGAGGGAACCACCTCAATATATACAACATTTGGCCATAAATGAGAAACCCACAGCAAACATTATTCTCAACGGTGAAAAACTAAAAGCATTTCCTCTAAGATCAGGAACAAGAGAAGGGTGTCCACTGTTGCCATTATTATTCAACATAGTTTTGGAAGTCCTAGCCACAGCAATCAGAGAAGAAAAAGAAATAAAAGGAATCCAATAGGAAAAAAAGAAGTAAAGCAGTCACTGTTTGCAGATGACATGATACTATACATAGAGAATCCTAAAGATTCTACCAGAAGACTACTAGAGCTAATCAATGAATTTGGTAAAGTAGCAGGATACCAAATTAATGCACAGAAATTTCTTGCATTCCTATACACTAATGATGAAAAATCTGAAAGTGAAATTAAGAAAACACTCCCATTTACCACTGCAACAAAAAGATTAAAATATCTAGGAATAAACCTACCTAAGAAGACAAAAGACCTCTATACAGAAAATTATAAGACACTGATGAAAGAAATTAAAGATGACACAAATAGATGGAGAGATATACCATGTTCTTGGACTGGAAGAATCAACATTGTGAAAATGACTCTACTACCCAAAGCAATCTACAGATTCAATGCAATCCCTATCAAACTACCTACTGGAATTTTTCACAGAACTAGAGCAAAAAATTTCACAATTTGTATGGAAACACAAAGGATCCCAAATAGCCAAAGCAATCTTGAGAAAGAAAAACGGAGCTAGAGGAATCAGGCTCCCTGACTTCAGACTATACTACAAAGCTACAGTAAACAAGACAGTATGGTACTGGCACAAAAACAGAAATATAGATCAATGGAACAGGATATAAAGCCCAGAGATAAACCCACACACATATGGTCACCTTATCTTTGATAAAGGAGGCAAAAATATACAGTGGAGAAAAGACAGCCTCTTCAATAACTGGTGTTGGGAAAACTGGACAGCTACATGTAAAAGTATGAAATTAGAACACTCCCTAACACCATACTAAAAACTAAACTCAAAATGGGTTAAAGACCTAAACGTAAGGTCAGACACCATCAAACTCTTAGAGGAAAATATAGGCAGAACACTGTATGACATAAATCACAGCAAGATCCTTTTTGACCCACCTCCTGGAGAAATGGAAATAAAAACAAAAATAAACAAATGGGACCAAATGAAACATAAAAGCTTTTGCACAGCAAAGGAAACCATATAAACCAGATGAAAAGACAACACTCAGAATGGGAGAAAATATTGGTAAATGAAACAAATAACAAATGATTAATCTCCAAAACATACAAGCAACTCATGCAGCTCAATATCACAAAAACAAACAACCCAATCCAAAAATGGGCAGAAGACCTAAATAGACATCTCTCCAAGGAAGATATACAGATTGCTAACAAACACATGAAAGAATGCTCAACATCATTAATCATTACAGAAATTCAAATCAAAACTCCAATGAGATATCATCTCACACCGGTTAGAATGGCCATCATCGAAAAATCTACAAGCAATAAATGCTGGAGAGGGTGTGGAGAAAAGGGAACCCTCTTGCACTGTTGGTGGGAATGTAAATTGATACAGCCACTATGGAGAACAGTATGGAGGTTCCTTAACAAACTAAAAATAGAACTACAATACAACCCAGCAATCCCACTACAGGGCATATACCCTGAGAAAACCATAATTCAAAAAGAGTCATGTACCAAAATATTCATTGCAGCTCTATTTACAATAGCCAGGACATGGAAACAACCTAGGTGTCCATCAACAGATGAATGGATAAAGAAGATGTGGCACATATATACAATGGAATATTACTCAGCCATAAAAGGAACAAAACTGAGTTATTTGTCGTGAGGTGGATGGACCTAGAGATTGTCATACAGAGTGAAGTAAGTCAGAAAGGGAAAAACAAATACCATATGCTAACATATATATGGAATCTAAAAGAAAAAAAAAAGAAAAAAAAATGTCAGAAGAACCTAGGGGCAAGAGGGGAATACAGATGCAGACCTACTAGAGAATGGACTTGAGGATATGGGGAGGGGGAAGTGTAAGCTGGGAGAAAGTGAGAGCGTGGCATGGACATATATACAGTACCAAACATAAAATAGATAGCTAGTGGGAAGCAGCCGCATAGCACAGGGAGATCAGCTCGGTGCTTTGTGACCACCTAGAGTGGTGGGATAGGGAGGGTGGGAGGGAGATGCAAGAGGGAGGAGATATGGGGATATATGTATATGTATAGCTGATTCACTTCGTTATAAAGCAGAAACTAAGACACCATTGTAAAGCAATTATACTCCAATAAAGATGTTAAAAAAAAAAAAGAAGTCTCTTATTCAATGAATTCCAGTCTTTTTCTTATTAGAGGTGCCAAGGAGTGAGAATGAGAATCCAAAGAGAAGTCTGGGCACCTCTTAAGGAAATTTGGAGAGAGGTAGCTTCTAGGCTCCTTTTCATAGGATGTGGAGGTAATTATGGCTTGTTGCCAAATGGAAATATCCTATTCCACATCTGGTTACTGACATCAGTAAAAACTTCAAAATATCATCCTGTCACGTGAAGAAGAAAGTTCTTATCTTTAATAGCTACTATTTATTGAATGCTTACAAGGTACTAAAAACTTTACATATTAATGCATTAACTGGTCATAATCCTATTATGAGTTAGAGAGTTTCATCCCCATCTCAGTGAGAAAACCTGAGACCCAGAGGTCACATAGCCAGTGGCAGAGCTGGAATTTGAATCCAGACCTGTCTGACTCCAAAATCAATCTGCATATAAAGATAAATGGTATAGTTAGTGTCTAGTGCAATAGCCTCCCACCAATGAGCTATGGAATTGGGGTGGAGGTGTAGTTATTACAAGGGATTGAAATATCCTTAGGTCCATCAAACATTGTGTGTAGATTCTACACGTAATGTATATGGTATTTCTTTTACATGTCAATTCAGTTCAATTCAATAAATACTGAGTTCTCTCTTTGTACCAGGCATTGTTCTAGGTGCTGATGATACCGTCAGTGTACAAAACAAACTAAACTCCTGGTCCTTGCGGAAGTAAAAATTCATTAAAATCATGCCAAAATTATATATTTTTTGTCATCATGCATTTAATTAATGAAATGAAATAAAAAATATGACTATTATCATGTGAAAGCTCAGAAGAACGTTGCTATTTAAAATAATTCTTCATACTGGACATATCTGGAAACCACTGAGAGTATTTAAATGATAGCAAGGACATGATCCCTCAGATGAGGGAGGGATTTTGTGTGCAGTCAAGTCCAAGCAGGGATGGCAATATCTGGGTCATAGAGGAAATACTGGGCAATCTCCCTGGGTAATCCCACTCCTACACCACGTATCTCCGTGTAAATTATCATGACTAAAGTGAGTTAGAATCATAACTTCATGGATGATAATGATGAGGACTCTCAGAAGCGTGGTTGGAGGCAGGGAGTTGGATTCCTTTGTCTCTTGTTAACCCTTTGACTCTAGAACTCTCGGAGGTTCCTTCTAAAGCTCTTAGGAGTGAACGTTTTGTTCAAACAAGGAGCGGTCACGCTTGACCTGTAACTTCAGTCCTCCAGGATCTCCAGGGAAGAGGCACTCACTCAGTGCTAGCCGAAGGCTGCAGGACAGCTTGTTTAACCAAAAGATCCATATTCCAAGAAGTTAGGTGCCAGGAAAGTAGCTTTTGGTCTTTCTCTTCACATCCTCATCTTCACTGCGCGAGTTCAGAGTCACTGTTCCCTTTGGTAATTCTTCCCGGTCCTCGCAAGGGTAGGGGGTGAGGAGTATGATCCTCTCTATATGGTAGACGGGGAAATGAAGAAAGGTCGGCACCTTGGCTTTGGAAGGGCCTTGGAAAGTTCTGCATTGCTCTTTGCACCTCGCCTCACTGTTTCCTCACTCCTTTTGACACCGCATCCCCTGGGTTTGACTCTCCCTTTTCTCCTTCTATTCCCTTCCCGCAGGCCCCCGTTTAAACTACTAACAAGTGGAGGCCATCGAACTACATTTCCCACAATACCCCGCGCCGGCCGGCCTCAGTGGGGTTTCCCTTGAGCTGCCGTTGTTATTAATGTTGAATCAAACCCACGTTTCCGGGGAAGAGACGAGCTATTGTCTACTTCTTCGTTAAGATGCCCTTTTTCTCCTCCACCTGCAAGAACCAGTGTTGGGTGGAGACGTCTCTGCGGAGGGACATTCGTTCCGGCGAACGCTCTGGCTACCCACTTCCTCCTCGCGCGCCGGCTCTTGTCTGGTTTCCAGGGGGCCTGGGAGTGTCATTGGTGGATGACCGCAGCCCTAGCTGCTGCCCCTGCTGCTGCGACCATGACTTCTGGCAGCAGCGGCCTCGCCGCCGGCCGCCTCCTGTCCCGCGCTTTCCTCCGTGAGTCCGGCCGGGGCTCTCTCCTCCAAGCCTCCGCGAGTTCCCGGCCCCCCGGGCCCGGCGTCCTACTCTAGGACGCGGCTGGGCCCTCCGGGGCCGGACCTCGGCGGGGGTCCCAAGTCGGGGACCCTCTGGGATGGAGGGAGCTTTGCTGGATATGGGGGGCGGGGGCCTGGCTTAGGCAGCTGGCGGGCAGGGACCTTGAGTGGCTGAACCAGGATTCGGGTCTGGAGTCCTGCAGATCCGGGGGCACACCTTTGATCCCACGGTGATGAGTGGCGGCGGGATGGGGGCGGAGGCTCTTTTGGGGCGTGAGAGGTGAGGTGGTCCAGGATGAACTAAGCTGGGAGGGTGAGTGGGTTGAGAGGTAGGGGGAGGATATCAGTAGGAAATTGGAGGATGAGGCTGAGCCTTGAACAGGACTGTCGTACACTTTTAATTGTCTTTTCCGTAGACTGTAGGGTGATTCTCCAGAAGGGTGCACAGCCCAGAAAACTCCTAGAAGCTTAGGGTTGGCTGGGACCTTAACCAACTTATTTGTAATATCTCCATCAGGCGGTGTGAATTCTTCAGTTCCTGAAAACTTAACACCCAAGGTTGCTAGTAACGCTGACTGCTGAAAATTCTTGCTGTGTTCAAAGTCTCTGTGTTTGTTAGGTAGGTGGTGTAGGAAAAGACTTTGGAACCAGCCACATCAGGGTTTGAAGTCTGGCTAGTCCAGTACAGTCTATGTAATAACTCTGGGGGATGTTTCTAAATCTATTTCTCAATTTCTGTTTCACGTACCTTGAAAACATTACCATATTTTAATGAATCTGAGACACCATCACTTGTAAGATGCACTGCTGTTTGGTCTACCACTAAAAGTGGGAAATGATTGCTAATTAAAATTATGACACACCATTGGTTATCAGTTGCATCCAGATTTAAGAAATGTTTAAAAAAATGAAACAAATGTGCATCCTAGAAATGATGAAGTACAGGATGATCTGGGTTCACCATGCAGAATAAGTGAAACAATTTATATAAAGCACCTGGAATGCGATAGACACTCAACCGAAGTTAGTTCTCTTCTCTCTCCCTTTCTTCTGCTTTGCTTCTAATTCTACTGCTGCTACTGAATATTGGATGAGACTTAGTTCGTTTCTTGAGAAGATTACATTTTAAAAGTGTACAATGATGACTGTACACTCTGTAGCTACACTTAGTTACCAGATCACTTGAGGACAAACCTTAGCAAGTAGGAAGAAGTTGGGTTTATTTGGGAATGTTTTCTGGAGATTTTTATTATATAATTTAATGGATAATTTAGTAGGCAGAAGGAGAAAAGGGATTTGTTATACCCATGTCTTTTTCTTCTGGGGTCTTGCTTGTCTGAATTTCTGAAAAATCCTTTGCTGTCTTAGGAGCAGAGTCTAGAGAAGAAAGAGTGTCTAAAAGATCAGGATCTTGAATCCACCCTTAGCGATACTTAACAGTCCTGTTCTCACATAGCTGGAACTTCTTTATTCTTAGACTCTCAGGATCCTGAGGGCTTAAGAGGTTATCTAGTTTAGCTTCTCTTGCTGGAGTGGCCTTGACTTATCCTAGTCACGTGATTACTCTGTCACTAATGGTTTGAGAGGTCTGAGATCTAAACCAAGGTATCTCTTATATTAGAGAGGTTAGAAACTCTAGGGTTAATGTTTAAAAACCTTTAATCTCCCAAATCTTTTTCCCATGCCACATTTCTAAGCCCATTTCCACTCACACTAGAAAAACCGCAGCCACGACAGTATCACATTGCAAACTTCTTTTAAAGGCGGTCACAAATTATTTAGGCTCTGAGGTTAGTAATAGAACTAGAGTTGCTAGGGAGTGCTGAAGGTCTTGAGTGTTGCAATGTTGATTTGAGTTAGGAAAAAACCCCAAACACTTGTAGATGCCTTCCAGAGACCTGTTGGGGGCAGCTTAGAATATTTATCAATAGAAATTACTGAGCCAAAAAAAAAACAGTTCTTAGGAAAAAAGAGAAAGAACACAGTTGAAGTGGGGAGAGAGAAAAAAAAAGAAAAATAAGAAAGATTTCTTCCATGAGAAAGCTTAAGGATTTTATAAGCACCTTTGAAACTGAAATAGTGAAACTTTTCAAGAAGTACGAGGTGGTGCAAGGTTGCTTTAAACATAAGCCAGTAGTTCCTGTAGGTTGGATCTTTGAGAATAGGGAACAAGAGCTAGTATTTTTTATTTTTATTGAGGTATAATTGATGTAAAACATTATATTAGTTTTAGGTGTACAACCTAATATTTTGATATTTGTATATATTGTAACGTCTCTCTATTGTGATATCTATCACCATACATAATTATACATTTTTACTTCTTGTGATGAGAACTTTTAAGATCTGCTCTCTTTCAGCTACGTTCAAATGTGCAATATAGTATTATTAACTATAGTCTCCATGCTGTACATTACATCCTTATGACTTATTTTATAAGTGGAAGTTTGTACCTTTTGACCCCCTTTAGCCACTTGTCCCCTCCCCCTCAACTTTGGCACCACCAATCTGTTTTCTTTACATGTGAGCTCAGGTTTCTGTTTTTCTTTCTTTCTTTCTTTCCTTTTTTTTTTTTTAGATTCCACATATAAGTGAGATCATACAGTATTTGTCTTTCTCTGCCTGACTTATTTTACTTTGGGTAATGCCCCCAAGGTCCATGTGTGTTGTCACAAATGGCAAGATTTTCTCTTTTTATGGCTGAATAATATTCCATATTGTGTGTCCGTGTGTGCATATTAATAAATATACCACGTTTTCTTTATCCATTCTTCTATCGATGGACACTTAGGTTGTTTCCATATCTTGGCTATGGTAAATAGTGCTGCAATGAACGTGGCTTCTTTTCAAGTTAGGGTTTTCATTTCCTTCAGATAAATACTTGGAAGTGGAATTGCTGGATCATATGACAGTTTTATTTTTAGTATTTTGAGGAACCTCAGTACTGTTTTCCATAGTGACTGCACCAATAACATTCCTACTAAAGGCGCACAGGGGTTTCCTTTCTCCATATCCTCACCAACACTTATTATTTCTTGTCTTTTTGGTAATAGCCATTCTAACAGATGTGAAGTGAAATCTCAGTGTGGTTTTGATTTGTGTTTCCCTGATGATTAGTGATGTTGAGCACCTCTTCATGTACCTGTTGGCCATCTGTATGTATTCTTTGGAAAAATGTCTATTCAAGAGCCAGTATTTTTTTTTTTTTTTTTTTTTGGTGGTACGCGGGCCTCTCACTGTTGTGGCCTCTCCCGTCGCGGAGCACAGGCTCCGGACGCGCAGGCTCAGCGGCCATGGCTCCCGGGCCTAGCCGCTCCGCGGCATGTGGGATCTTCCCGAACCAGGGCACGACCCCGTGTCCCCTGCATCGACAGGCGGACTCTCAACCACTGCGCCACCAGGGAAGCTCAAGAGCCAGTATTTTTGAGCTTCAGAATTATGGTATTTTGATGCCAAAAAGTGAACCTTGCATGCCAATTGGTCCCATACCTTCGTTTGGCAAAAGTGGCAAAAGGTCCCATACCTTTGTTTGGCAAAAATAAGCCCCAAAAGTTTCCTAGGCAATATCAGAATGGGTACTAGAGCTCAGGTCTTCTGACTGCAGTGTCCTTTCTACTAAATACATGCTGGGTGATACTCTGAGCTTTCTCTCTTTTTTTTTTTTGCGGTACACGGGCCTCCCACTGTTGTGGCCTCTCCCGTTGCGGAGCACAGGCTCCAGACGTGCAGGCTCAGCGGCCATGGCTCACGAGCCCAGCCGCTCCACGGCATGTGGGATCCTCCCGGACCGGGGCACGAACCCGTGTCCCCTGCATCGGCAGGCGGACTCTCAACCACTGCGCCACCAGGGAAGCCCTGAGCCTTCTTTTTTTGAAGCTCTGATTTTTCTTTTTCTTTGGCAACCTCACTGGTTCGTTGAGAAGGTTACTACTCTGCTCAAAGGTGTCACCTGCCTTTTCCATGTGTTTGCCAAGTTGTGTAAGACTGTTTTTGGAATCTGGAAGACATTTAGAAGTGTAGCTTGGAAAAGGGGACCCTCAATAGTGATGTTTCTGATACCTAGTGTCTTTTGTCATTGCATCCAAGAACCAAATCTTTATTCCAGAAGTACAAAATGGCCTCGATCTAAATGTATCAATGTAGCCATGAGAAAGTGACTTGATTTTCTGACCTCAAACTTGTTTTTCCATAAAAACTTAATTGAGGATGTTAAAAATAATTTCTCTAAGTATAGGGGAAGAATCTCATTTCACCAAAGGACAGGCATTTTGTTGCCATAGACCCACATTTTTGTACATTATAACATTTCTAAAATTGGGATGTATCTTATAATTGATGGTATCTTACAGTAAATTGGCAGCATTTTTTTCATACTGGTGCTTAATAGTGCTTCTTAAAATCAGTGGTGTTTTAGATTTGATGAAATATGATACTTAGAGCCAATTACACTTCATTTGTAAGTAAATACTGAATGAATATATAATTTCGCATCTGAACGGTGGATTGTTTGGCATTTGGAAGTAAGCGGCTGCTGAGCTACTCTGCTATACTTTAAGGTCCTGTAGGTAGGGACCCCAATAGCCTGCAGATTATATATGCATAATACATATGATTAATAATACATTTGTTAAAATCAGGAATACATGCAGGAATAAATGAGTAACAAGGACATAGTTTGAGAGGGGAGTTGGAGGAGTATTTTCATCAGCAGTCTGGGGTTACTGGTTAGGAGCACAGTACTGGTCACACAATGCCATCTGTGGTTTGAGTCCCATCTGGGCAGGTGCTTTTTGGCCGCAGCTTGCATCCACCCTGCAGCCATCTTGTAAATGATGTGGTTGCTCTCTGCAGGGAGAGGACTCTGCATGTGGCTGACCGATACAAATTTCTCTCTCAGATTACTCAGTCCCTTTACTTCACAGCCTTTATTACAGTGGGCACTTTTGTGGTTTTGTGTTTCTTTGTTTAATGTTTAGTTGTCTTACAGGGCAGGAAGCTTCACGTGGTCCTCAGTCCATCTTGTTTACCCCTGAACCCCTTGTGTCTGGCAGACATCCTGGCACAGTGAACATCTCAAAGCAGTTTGGTCTTTTCATTCTGTGTCAGTAATAAATAGCTAATAGTGAAATAGCTAATTATTATTCTGCATGCTCTATATATTATTAACTCATCTAATTCTCATATTGCCTGTGAGGTACATAATATTATTATCCCCATTTTTACAGTGAGGATGCACCTTTAAAAATGCTTTAGATGGTAAAAATTTACTAATATACGTGTACCTACTATATGTTATATGTAGACATGGATTAGTATATTTATACATAAACATGTATAGGATATGCATGAGACATAAAACACTTCTGATTGGACTTATGTGATTTTAAAATATGAATTATATATTCTCTCTTTTTAGAAATGATTGACTTTTGTGCTTAGGTAGGATGTGAACCCAGTTTAGGGAGTGTACCAGACCCTTTGTTACCCAATTGACAGGTGTCATCTCATATCAACATCACAGCCGCCTCGTGAGCAGCTGTTATTCCACTTACAGAAGGGAAGACTAAGGCCAAGGGAGATCACAAGACCTGCCCCGTAAACTCGAGCCCAGGCCTGTCTGGTTCCTGGGCTATGCTTTCAGCTGCTTGGGATGCAGTCCCAAGGTTAGGCTAGCTTATTCCTAAGAACCTGAAGAGAAAGCGACTCCACCCACATTCTCTGGAGATGACCCAAGGCCTTCAGCACTGGGAAATTCTGCCTGGTGGCCGACTTCAGGCCTCTCTGCTGCCCTAATATTTAATTAACAATACTCATTTTCTTAATATTAGTGAAGTCAGAGATCACATCATATGTCGATCTACCATTTATCTGTCACCAATTATGTTTCTTGTTTATGGCCTTTGTCCATTTTTCTGTTCGGCTTTGGTCCCCTCCATCCTGTTGGCCCCTGGTGTTGCTCAGGTTGCTAAGGTTGTCCTCCTTGCCTGTTAGGTGTTATGAAACCACTCTCCTGGTCTGTCACTGCCTTTACCTCTGACTATGCTGTGTTTTGCTTTAGGTTCTTTTCTTCTGTAGTGAAATAGTCCATTCGTATTACATTACTGCTTCCTGGATTTCATTTGTTAAAAAAAAAAAGCTTAGCATGGAATTTGTACTACATTGATACAGCTTTGAGGATTGCTAGTAGCATTTAGGGCTGGACTCTTTGTATGAATTTTTGGGAAACCAAGAATCTCTGCATGTACAAAAATAGACGTAGGTTTTTTTCCCCTTTCCTGGTAATGGGAGTTCAAGATGGACATTTTTCCAGTTCACACAGAAAGAGATGGAACTTCTGATATTTATATGTGTTTCTTCTCATAGATCCTATCTCTTTTCCTGAAATTCAGTCAAACATTTCCTGTGCACGTACTCCGTAAGGCACTGTACCGTATGCCATGGGAGGCACCAAGGTGTACAAGACATGGTCCTTACACTCATGGAATTTATAGTTAGAAGTTCTGAAAGTATTTAAATGAGACTTAAAATAATCTTGAAAGAAAACTTAGCCTGAAATAATTTTACTTAGAAATAACGCAGTAAAGAATGTAACAGAATGTGTGCGCTCTCCAGTGGGCAGGTGTGGTGCTTATGATTAGATGCCGCATGAAAGTGGTCACAGTTTCCATTCTTCTTAATCTCAGATCCTCTACAAACCCCCCATTATATTCACAAGTCATGAATGTGATGTGAAGATTTAAAGATTCCTCACTGTGCAATGTTTTATTCAAATGTGAACTTACATGAATTAACGCAAGAGAAATTCTCAGGAGATTGAGTACATTGACTCTGATTGAAAGGTGAGAAATATTTATAAGATGGTTTGGCCACTAACGTATGTCCTGTGTTCAAGGTTTTTTTTAGGAAATAGCTTACTGTAGTTACGTGGTGGTTTTGTCATAGAGATCAGGTTTGTGTTTAAAACCAAAATATGATTGGGCTTCTTTAAGCAGTGGACGGACAATTGAAGATTTGTACTTAAACCTCTTTACATTCTTCAGCAGAGGTAGAATAGGCTTTTTGTTTTTTTTGTTTTTTTAAATTAAGGCATTTGATTGATAATTTGGATGGAGAAGAAATCAAACAGGGAAAGAAAGTGACCAGTCTGACAGATTTAATATTTATAGCAGCTGGTAGTTTGCTAGATTAGAGAGTGGTGGGATTGTGGGAGGGAAGGTGAAGCGGTGCAGAGGTGGAGATGAGGAGAGGCTGCTTTCGCTGGGGAGCCTCCAACCTGTGATTCTGGGCTTGGATTGTCTGTGGTGGGGAAGAATAAGGAAAATGACATAAGTGACTTAAAATTTGGTGAGTTTTACTTGGAGTATAAACATATTTTGCATTATTTCTGTCTGAATGGAAACAAATGGCAAAAGGGAAAGAATTTCCTTGATTCTCTGACGTCACCAGTGACGTCACCAGGCTTATCATTGATTTGATAACAGTATTACCTTAAATAGGGCCACCAGTTGTTACCTGTGTCATGGTGGCATGCAGTGGCAGGTGTCTGGGGTCCTCCTCACAGCCATGGCAACTGGGAGAGTGTGCATGGTGTAAAGGGCCAGAGATCGGGCAGGTTCGTCTTCCGGTGTCTGGAATTAAAAAGACATTTATGGTGATTATGGAGCACCGTGGCTTGCTGGGTGCCTCAGGTTTTTCTCTGGGTTTCGTAAGTGCTTGATTCTAGCATCCTCTCATTTCAGTACCAGTGTTACCTTGTCCGGCGTTGTACAGGTTTCTTGTTGGGACAGAATGTGGTCAGGAATTTCATTTCCTTATCTTTGAACATGTATTTTGGGGTTGGCTCAAAGGTGATGATAGTCTCTTAGTTCTAGCTTACCTGAAGCCTAGGTATGGGCTCATACCGTAGATGGGAAGAGCACACGCACACACATATGCATGATAAATCTCCCAAGATCCATTTCACTAGATGCTGTAGAACGGCAGGGTCATTGCACCAGTTGACAAAGGGCCACAAGGGTGTGGCCCTTTGTCAACTTGGGCCACAAGGCTGTCTGGTAGGTGAGCTGCTCTTCATCGTACTTGGTGGATGTAGTTTTTGTGAGCACCAGAATTCTGGTGCTGTGAAGTCTTGAGCTCCATAGAGTTGATCCAGGAGGTCTGGAGTAGGGGAAGGAATAGGAGAAGGTAGTGATAGGAGTTGTTTGGGTATTGAGACCATGCTTTATGAATGTAGACAGACCTGTGCTTTCTCAGGGTGACAGGGCCACTTCTGCCCCATGGAAGGAGACTTGAACTGTCTGATGTCTCCTTTGTTAAGGTAGAGTGTAAGAGTACTTGTGGAGGACTAAACTTTACCTTCAAAAAGCAAGTATTTCCTTTTATCAAGTATGGGCTCCAGATGTCCTGATCTTATTTGCTCTTGTAATCATATCTTGTACCTTTCCTGTCTGGAAACTCCTGATAGATGGGCTATTTACTGAATATTCCAGGAGTGGGAGAGACTGTTGGGCAAGTCCTGCCAAGAATAGCAGAGGGGAGTAAAGCTCTTCCATAGGTATCGTGGTTCTGTGTCTCCAGCTGGGAGAACTGGGAGCCAAGGGCAAGCCCTGGCTAGGGTGGGCTCTCAGGCCACAGTTCCTGTCGTAGTGTTCACTGGCCCAGGTTAAGGTGCTTAGCTGCGTACACTGGGCCAGGACTGGACCCTCAGTGCCGCCTCAGGGTCCCTTGTTCAGCAGAGTCTAGGCCAAGAATGCATCTGATCTGTGTGCACACAGAATACTCCTCTCCTGGTTGGTCAGGGCAGATTCCGGGCCTGTCTCTTCCTTAGAGGTACAGGGGACTACAGAATTCAAAGTTGTTGGAAGCTGAGGTCAGTACGTGAGTTGAAGATGAATCAAGGGATGTTCAAAGGGCCAGAAGCAGATCAGTTACGGAATCTGAGATCTGAGGATTTAGGAGGGTATGAGCAGTGATTCAGGAGAAACAGCATTGAGTGGACCCTGGACAAGTTTATGATGAGATGTCCTTTTCTGGGCCTATTAGCTTTCATGGGCTACCTTAGTGATAGATGCTGGCATTTTGAAAGGGCCAGGAGTGGACCACAGAGACAGCAGGTTAGGGTTCTAATGGGGGTTTAGAAGGCAGCCCACGTAAATCATCTGTGCTCTTTCTACTGATTTTTGAAATATGGGGAGCTGGCTTTAGGAGCTACTTAAGATTTCTCAGTTTCTACTGAGGTAGTTTGCTGACAGTAACTTAGATATTTTTTACACGTTTCTCCCTCATCTACTTTTCCTATTTATTTTATTTTCCCTACTTCCTTTATATGTGAGGTCTTGAGACTTACATCAGAAGAGACCAAATTAAGTAATTTTGGATTATACTTTAGATAAGTTTTATTCTATGACTTAACATTTAATGTTAATATTATTACTGGAGAATGAGTTGCAAAGTAGTTCTTAGTAATTGTGACAAAGTTTGCCTCTTAGCTCGTCTTTTGCTTATTGATGTTGGGCTTAAAAATGTTGGGTCAAATGGGGAAAGCATGTGGCTGTTTAGTAAACATTATTAGTAAGAGTGATACCTAGTTTTTAGTTCCTGGATTTAATTTGAGCTGTTTATGTGAGCCCCTGGTTTCTTGCTGAGGAATAAAAATTATAAACGTAACCTCTTCTTTCTCAGTTCAGAAAAAGCAACAAAATTGTGGTTCTCAGTAAAGAGGGGATTCTGGAGAATAGAACAGTGTCTTTTCTTGTTTGTTTCTTTAATTAGTTTTTGTATTTAATACATCTTATTTAAAAAGTGACATTTAAAGTTGCCATTATCACAAGATAGCTCCTGAATTAGAGGATTTTTTTTTTTTTGTCACCAGGTTAAATTCATAGTCCAAAAGTTTGGAAAAATTATAATGTGTCATATTTTCTTTACTTTTCAGTGCAACAGAATGGAATTCGGCATTGCTCCTATACAACTTCCAGGAAGCATCTCTATGTGGATAAAGATACGAAGGTTATTTGCCAGGGTTTCACTGGTAAGCAGGTATGTGTTTCAAGGCTTTTTAAAAGATGTATATTAGAGATACAAAAACATTGAATTATTTTCTATTGTTTTAAAGTCACAAAAGTTATAATACAGTTTGTAGCACAAGAGTATACAGTACAGCAGTGGAGTTGTATCTCAGGAGGGGGTTAGGTTGCTATAGTCAGCCTCTAAGATGAAAATTGTATTTAATGTTACCTTGAAAATCCCCCCCTAGGAGTACAGTATTATGTTGGAAACCCACATATTTTCTTTCAGCAAGTATAACACAACAGGTTTTTCTCCAGCATTGGAACAGATCACTGTTTCTCTAATTAAGCTCTAGGTAAGGCAGATGGCTTGCGTTTAGGCCTTGTACAAAAAAAATTCTCAGCTAAGCACAGATCAGTGTGGGGAAATGCTCAAACCCAGAGAGGCTCATGGGAACTGTGATGGGAAGAGGAAGTAGTACATTGATTTTTCCCGTCTTGTACTCTCTGGGCAAATGGTCTTCAGGGGAATAGCGGGCAAAATAGCCTGAAGTATTTCATTTATATTCATTCTCTGTCCCTATCCTCTGCCTACATCATAGAACTTATGTAAGTTTAAATATAACTGTGACGTGATTCCACAAAAAAATGCAACGTAAGAATCTCCTTTCCTTCCTTCCTACCATTCTACTGCTCTGGAATTCCTTCTGATAACAAGCTGACATGTATCCTTCCAGGTATTTTTCTTGCTCATACAAACATATGTACACTTATATAATGGGCATTCTACAGAGTTTGTTCTACAGAACACTCTCTCTTTCATTCTCTCTGTGTGTGTGTGTGTGTGTATATATATATATATATATATACACACACACACACACACACACACACACACATATCTAAACAAATTATACAGTATATAATATATATCATATATATATGTCTGTTAAATTGATTCCTGCAAGTAAAAATGGGTGTCAAAGGTTCTGTGTATTTAAAATTTTAACAGCTATTGCCAAGTTGCCCTTTAAAACATTTGTACACATTTATGGTTTCACCATAGTAGATGCACAGATTTTTTTGTTTTAAACGAGGGAATACTACCAAATCAATTGCAAGATAGCCATCAGCCTTAACCCAAAGTATCCCTTCCTTTATTATTAAAGGAGATATGGCAAAATAAAAGCAATTAATGATTTTTGTGTAATTTAAAAGTTAATGATTTTTCTATGATTAAAAGAATTATCACGTCCATTCTGCAGGGTTTTGGTGATCTAGAGCAAGAGTTGGCAAGCGTATTCTGTAAAGACAAGATTGTAAGCATTTTAGGCTTAATAGGCCATGCAGTCTCTGTTACAGCTACTTGGTAGTATTGGAACAGCAAAAGCAGCCATAGGTAATATGTCAGTGAATGGGTATGCCAGTAAAACTTAATTCACGAAACCAGTGGCAAGTCAAGTCCTTCAGGCCATATTTTACTAACCCCTGATCTAGAGGATGATACCTAAATATCCAGAATTCTATAACTTTTGTTTCTAAAGTACTTAGGAATTGCTTTAAAATTTTGTAGTTCTTTTTTTAAAAGTGAATTAGATTAGAAGGTTGTTCATGTGAAATGTCCTTTTGCTTTCTGACTTTTTTTTGAAATAATTGGGCACAAAAATGTGAATTGCAGTGGACCTTCCTTCTTTTTCTCCCATTCCTCTACTGTCTTAAAAAAAAAATCCACTGTCAATGAAAAAAGAAACACCCCAAACTTAGAAATTTTGTTCATAGGTAAAATTGGTTTACTTATTCTGATAGCCGTATGTTTTATGAATATCATTTCCACATATATACATTCTAAAGAAAGTTGATGCTCATCTAAGATATGAAGTACATTTTATCATTCCTCTGCCAATTAAAATCATATTTAGTCCCTTTTTGGGTAGATGTAAATTTTATTAGCATATAATCAAATGTTTGATTAACCCAAATTCTCCACCTAAGTTTATTATGTATGATTTTGTTTTTCTGTTTACTAAGCTTTATACAATCCTGCAACATTTTAACCTCTGACCTTTTTTTTTAAGAACCATTGTCCATGCTATAAGCACTATTTGGAACTGTCTTTGATTCATAAATTAGATGATGATTTGCCTACATATTGAAATCCAGGGTTGGTTTCCGTGTCTCTGGGTTACCGGCAAATACACTGTTTCTCATTCACTTTTTTTTTTAGAGTAATTGGGAGCCTTAAGATTTGTTGGTTTTAAGTTTCTGTTTATAGACGTAACGATGAGGTCTGAAATTTAGAGTTTATCTCTGTAGAGAATCTGCGTTTTGTCTCATTAGTTCTTTTTTTTTTCAGTGTACACATTGTTCCACATATGAGTGAGGAATATTTGTATTTCAGAGCAAATCCCCAAAATGCAGATTTCCAGTGGGTGGTATTTCTTGAACTGGCTGTTATGAGCTGCTAAAAGCTATTACTATTCTTAACTCTGCACTGGATGGTGATAATGGGAAAATTACGGGAAAGAAGCTTGTTAACGGGAAATGTTATCCCTGTTTAGCACTACATTAGGACTAAAAATTTGTCCATTGGAATTTATGTAACAGTGTGGTAGTCTAGGGTAGTGCTTCTCTAACTATCAGGAATGAAAGACCAGTTTGGGTGTGTCTTTGTTTTATCACTAATCTAATGCAGATGAATATTTTTTACAAAATACTGTAAAAGTCATAGCAATATTATATTGCTATAAAAGTCTGCAAACATTCTCACTTATTTTTGTTTTCTTTATTAGATTTTTCTTTATTATTTTTGTCATTCTTTTTTTGTTTTGTGTTTATCTCACTGTAGACTGTTAGCATATACAGATGACACTTTGAATGGCATTTCTCTAAAGAGAGAGCACTGGTCTGAGGTCCTTTCCAAAACTCCATCACTGACTTAAGATAAGTCAGTTAACATGCTCGGGACTAAGTTTCCTGTTTTGAAAAAGGAAGACGTTGAATTAAGAAATAGAACTTGAGTAGTGAGTCATCATTTTCTGGTCCCTGTAGAATGACCGCATAGATCCACTCAGTTTTCAACAACTACTTATTGAGTGCCTACTGTATGGAATGTGTTGCTGTAGGTGCCATCTCTCAGTGAACAAAGTAGATAGAAATCATTGCCTTCATGGAGTGGCGGGGGAGAGAAACAAAATCAATGAGTAGATTATGTGGTACGTTAGAAAGTATAAGTGCCGTGGAAAAACTAAACCAGAGAAAGGAGGTGTCTGTATGTGTGTGGGGTTGTGGTGGCAGTTGGGGTGGGTGCTCAGGGGAAGCCTGACCTCTGAGTCAAGTTCTAAAGGAGCTTTGGGGGTGAGTCAAGTGGATGTCTAGGGGAAGGGTGTTCCAGCCAGAGGGGACAGTGAGGCCAGGCAGGACTGGAGTAGAATGAGTGATGGGAGAACAGTGGGTGAAGCGAGGTCGGGCAGTTGAGGGGTTCTGATGTGAGGAGGCAGCTTGAATACTGACTTGGTGGCCAGTGTGATGCTTTTGCTTTGGCTTTTGCTGTGAATGAGACGGAAAACTATTGCAGAGTTTGATCAGAGAAGTGACATGTAACAGGATCAGTCTGGCTGCCGTGTTGAGAATAGGTTGAAAGGGAGCAAGGGCAGTACTGTCAAGAGTTGATGGTGACTTAGACCAAGACGGTAGCAGTAGAAGGGGTGAGATGTTGTCAGTTACGTTCTGAGGGCAGGGCAATAAGATTGACTAATGTATCCTGATTTGAGATATAAGAGGAAGAGAGAAATCAAGAATGACTTCAGTAGTTTTGGTCTGAACATCTGTTAGGAGTGGAGTTCTCATTAATTGAGATGGGGTAAACCATGGTGGGGAGTGATCAGGAACTCGGTTTTGGGCACATTAAGTTTGGGATGCCTACTGGTTCTCCAAGTGGAGATGTCAGGTAGGCAGTTGGCAGTGTGAGCATGGAGTTCAAGGCAAAGGTCTCGGCTAGGTATCTGGGAGGTGTGTGTGTCTGTGTGTTTGGGAGAGGTCACCATATGGGTGATACTTATTGCCATGATAAGGGGTGAACTCACCAAGGGCACACATTTAAATGAAAAAGAGAAGTCTAGGAAGGGGAAGAAAGAGAAGAGGAAAAACAGGGAGGCGGAGTGCCAGAAGCTTAGTGAAAAAGAATCTTTCAGTCCCTGGAGGTGTTTTTGGTCATCACAGCTGAGTGGGGTAGGGAGGAGGGCATTGTACTGGCATCTACTGAGTAGAGGTAAACATTGTACAAATCACAGGACAGCCTCTCATAACAGGGAATCAGTGTGTCCAGAGTGTCAGTAGTGCCGAGGTGGAGGTGGGAGAGTAAATGGATAGGGACATCCAGGATGCTGGCTGGGCAGCGTTAAAGGCTCACTTAAGGTTTGGGATCATTAATTTAAAGTGAGACCAGTTAGCATGGTTTTATTTTATTTTTCCTCCAGCTACTGTTCAGTGGCACATGTGCAGTCTCAGAGTAGGTGGAGAATTGGATTTAACCAAGATTGTGATTTTGCCAGATGTGTAAATTGAAGTGAGAGAGAGCCAAGGTGGTGTGTGACTGTAGTGACTGGCCATGGATTTTACACTGAGTAGAAGAGGGATGTGAGGACACCAGGAGTCGAGGAACAGTGAAAAAGAGGTGTTCTTTTCAGGTTAAACACCAGGGGGTTTTTGATCATCAGCCAAATTTGAAAACAGGGAAAAGAGACCCCACCCCCCTTAAAAAAAAACAGTGATTTTGGCCCCGCAGAGGCCCGCTTTGCTTCAAGGGTGAAAGCTGTGTTCAATAAGGTGATGAGAATGCTTGGATATGTGTCACAGCTGTTTGCTGGGAAATACTTAACCTATTTGTTTTTCTTTTCCAAGTTGCTGAAGATTGCCTTTAGGCTCCCCAGCCTGCCTTTTCTCATTAGTCTTTCGCTTTTTCTCCTCAGGGCACCTTTCATAGCCAGCAGGCATTGGAATACGGCACCAAATTAGTTGGAGGAACCACTCCAGGGAAAGGAGGCAAGACGCATCTGGGCTTACCGGTCTTCAGTACTGTGAAGGAGGTAACTAATGGCACCTGAGTTTGGCAAGAAAAGAAAAGCAGGGGAAGAGCTAGTACGCCTTGGTTCAAGATCTTAATTGTGCCCCTTTGGGGAGAGTCAGTTGCTTTTTAAAATTCTAGTAACCTAGAGGAATTTGAATTGCGGTAAAAACCAGTGTGTTCACTTTAGTCAGGTAGGCTCAGGATGTTTTCTCCGCAGCCTGGGTCATTTTTATTTATTTATTTTTTTTGCGGTACGCGGGCCTCTCACTGCTGTGGCCTCTCCCGCTGCGGAGCACAGGCTCCGGATGCGCAGGCTCAGCGGCCATGGCTCACGGGCCCAGCCGCTCCGCGGCATGTGGGATCCTCCCAGACCAGGGCACGAACCCGTGTCCCCTGCACCGGCAGGCGGACTCTCAACCACTGAGCCACCAGGGAAGCCCCCCGGGTCATTTTTGTCTGTAGGTATATATCGGCTCTTTAGGGAAGAAGTGCTGTGGCTTGGCTTCTGTTTGGCTTATTTTCCTTCCTTCCCATTTCTTCTTCTGGGGTGTTAGAAGTGCACATGTCAGCATCCACCCCCTACCCTAACACTTCGAGTGGGTGCTTTGCCAAGGCACTGTGCCAGGTGCTTCATATTCATGGCCTCATTCAGGCCGAACCACAAGCCCGAGGTAGGTGCTGTTATCATCCCCATTTTAAAGACAAGGATGCTCTTACAAAGAACTTTCTGAGTGAGTAGGATGGATGCCTTTCATGCAGTATTATTTGCCAGCACAGACCCTGTTGTCCAGCTGCTGACAGGAACAGACAGGTTGAGGGTCCTGCACATAGTGTCATGACCGATAAGTGGCAGACTTAGCCTGGCTCAGAGTAAGTAAGTAGTGTATGGTGTTCCTGTGTGGAGAAACCTGACTGTAGAGTCTGATGGACAAATCACAGAGTTCTAGTCTCTTCCCCAATTTGCTGATTTCTTAATACTTTTTAAATTGATTTTAAACTAAACTTGAATTCTTCGCTACAAAGCTAATTGCTTATTGTAAAATTTCAGATGATATAAAAGTATGTAAAGTTTTATATAGTGTTTTCCATTTCTCAGGTTTTGCTTTTATAGAGAGCTAATTTAAGCTCAATGTGTATTCTTTCATTCTCTTTCCACACCTAAATGAATATGTACAATACTAGTAGTATTATAAAAGAAACCATAGTACAAATTCTTGGCTGTTTAATTTAAAAAATCAAGGAAATAAACTTAGTACTTGGGACTGATGTATTGATGTTAAAAAATGTACCCTCCTCTTTATAAACATACTTCTAAGGCATGTTTTAAAGAATTGCACTTTTTACAGTACACATTTATAGATGTACTCTCTTTTTGGAATACTAACTTCTTTTTTTTTTTTTGCGGTACGCGGGCCTCTCACTGTTGTGGCCTCTCCCGTTGCGGAGCACAGGCTCCAGACGCACAGGCTCAGCGGCCATGGCTCACGGGCCCAGCCGCTCCGTGGCATGTGGGATCTTCCCGGACCGGGGCACGAACCCGTGTCCCCTGCATCGGCAGGTGGACTCTCAACCACTGCGCCACCAGGGAAGCCCCTAACTTCTAATTGAAGTTAATTTGTATTCTTAATCCTAAAATGTAGAAAAAAACAAATATTCAAATTTGGAATTTTCACTTTACTTTAAACTTGAAAATAGGGTGTACTGTATACGTGTATGTGTGTTTTGAGTGTATTGTATTTTAAAGAGTAAAAAAAATCATATATTCTGTAGAATAATCATTTAGTTTTTTTTTTTTTGATTTGCATTTTTAGAAAAAAATCTCTAGGCAGATTTCTTTTGTCATGAGCTGTTTTTGCTTTCCTTTGAAAACAGTTTTCATTGCTAAGCAATTCATTTATTATTAATTTTGATACAAATAGATATGACATTTGGAATATAATGTAAGTTCTTTGACAGATACTGTCTCTCACCCATTCTGCTCTTTCAAAGAGCTTTCTGAGTGAGTAGGACGGACACCTTTCATACAGTATTATTTGCCAGCACAGACCCTGTTGTCACAGTCCAGCTGCTGAAAGTGTTTGTAGCCTTAAGGGGTAGGCACCCATGGGATATATTGATATTTTCCATAAAATACCTACACTTGGTTCCAACCTAGCTCTTTTCCTTTGGTTCCCACTTCTCTGTTATCATCTTGAACATAGTTTTTAAAAACATTGTTTTGAATTATTTTTAACCCCTGGCAAGTCAGCATCCTTTGACTTGTTCTTCTCTCGCTGTCAAGATACCTCTTTTTATTCGGGGTGCCATAGAGAAAGCCCCTAAGTTGCTGGGAACGTGGGGAGTCATTTGGGGATGATTCTCAAAGACACTGTCTTTTACTTCTGTCCCTTCTGGTTGTACCTGTGTGTTCCGTAACTTGGTTTTTGCATCCATTATGAATCCCATGGCACAGCCTTCTAAAAAGTTTTGATTTACATCTTGGTTAAGTTACATTTTAACATTTATAGGGAGGCAGCCTGCTGTAGCTGAAAGGAACTGACGCTTTGGAATCAGATATACTTTTGCCTTGTTGAATCTTGCCTGTACCACTTCCTAGCTATGTGACCTTGTGCAAGTTATTTAATATTTCTTGGCCTCAGCATCTTGATTCATAGCTGGGGATGCTAAGCATGCAGGGTTGTGGTGAAGCCTTATCCGAGGCCTGTATAGAGTCTCTCTCAGGGCCTCTCACGGAATAGATGCTGCCACTCTTGGAGAGCCAGAGATCACTGACAGTCTCTGTCTTCAAGGAGCTTCCTTTCAGGAGAAGAGACGTGGCCACACGTGGAGGTGGGTAGAAGGCTACATGTGTATTGATACATGTAGAGAGTATGTAGAAACCACTGAGAGAGAACCGTGGTCAAATTGTTGGTCTTTCAGTGCTTTGCATCGTGAGGGGTGATGTAGAGTAGACTAACCTTATTTGACCCATTCTTATTCCGTGGCCATTTATGCGTGTGTATTTTAGTTTATTTCTAATCAGCATGCATTTAGAGTAAAAATTGACAGCTAGGAAAAAAACCACTTCATTTTGCTGCCTCTTTTTTTTTTTTTTTAACATCTTTATTGGACTATAATTGCTTTACAATGGTATGTTAGTTTCAGCTTCACAACAAAATGAATCAGTTATATATATACATATATTCCCATATCTCTTCCCGCTTGCGTCTCCCTCCCTCCCACCCTCCCTATCCCACCCCTCCAGGCGGTCACAAAGCACCGAGCTGATCTCCCTGTGCTATGCGGCTGCTTCCCACTAGCTATCTACCTTACGTTTGGTAGTGTATATATGTCCATGCCTCTTTATCGCTTTGTCACCGTTTACACTTCCCCCTCCCCATAGCCTCAAGTCCATTCTCTAGTAAGTCTGTGTCTTTATTCCTGTTTCACCCCTAGGTTTTTCATGACATTTTTTTTTTTTAAATTCCATATATATGTGTTAGCATACGGTATTTGTCTCTCTCTTTCTGACTTACTTCACTCTGTATGACAGACTCTAGGTCTATCCACCTCATTACAAATAGCTCAATTTCGTCTCTTTTTATGGCTGAGTAATATTCCATTGTATATATGTGCCACATCTTCTTTATCCATTCATCCGATGATGGACACTTAGGTTGTTTCCATCTCTGGGCTATTGTAAATAGAGCTGCAATGAACATTTTGGTACATGACTCTTTTTGAATTATGGTTTTCTCAGGGTATATGCCCAGTAGTGGGATTGCTGGGTCATATGGTAGTTCTATTTGTAGCTTTTTAAGGAACCTCCATACTGTTCTCCGCAGTGGCTGTATCAATTTACATTCCCACCAACAGTGTAAGAGGGTTCCCTTTTCTCCACACCCTCTCCAGCATTTATTGTTTCTAGATTTTTTGATGATAGCCATTCTGACTGGTGTGAGATGATATCTCATTGTAGTTTTGATTTGCATTTCTCTCATGATTAGTGATGTTGAGCATTCTTTCATGTGTTTGTTGGCACTCTGTATATCTTCTTTGGAGAAATGTCTATTTAGGTGTTCTGCCCATTTTTGGATTGGGTGGTTTGTTTTTTTGTTATTAAGCTGCATGAGCTGCTTATAAATTTTGGAGATCAATCCTTTGTCAGTTGCTTCATTTGCAAATATTTTCTCCCATTCTGAGGGTTGTCTTTTGGTCTTCTTTATGGTTTCCTTTGCTGCGCAAAAGCTTTTAAGTTTCATTAGGTCCCATTTGTTTACTCTTGTTTTTATTTCCATTACTCTAGGAGGTGGGTCAGAAAGAATCTTGCTGTGATTTATGTCATAGAGTGTTCTGCCTATGTTTTCCTCTAAGAGTTTGATAGTTTCTGGCCTTACATTTAGGTCTTTAATCCATTTTGAGCTTATTTTTGTGTATGGTGTTAGGGAGTGATCTAACTTCATACTTTTACATGTAGCTGTCCAGTTTTCCCAGCACCACTTATTGAATAGGCTGTCCTTTCTCCACGGTACATTTCTGCCTCCTTTGTCAAAGATAAGGTGACCATATGTGCGTGAGTTTATCGCTGGGCTTTCTATCCTGTTCCATTGATCTATCTTTCTGTTTTTGTGCCAGTACCATACCGTTTTGATAACTGTAGCTTTGTAGTATAGTCTGAAGTCTGGGAGCCTGATTCCTCCAGTTCCTTCTTTCGTTCTCAAGATTGCTTTGGCTATTCGGGGTCTTTTGTGTTTCCATACAAATTGCAAAATTTTTTGTTCTAGCTCTGTGAAAAATGCCAGTGGTAGTTTGATAGGGATTGCATTGAATCTATAGATTGCTTTCGGTAGTAGAGTCATTTTCACAATGTTGATTCTTCCAATCCAAGAACATGGTATATCTCTCCATCTATTTGTATCGTCTTTAATTTCTTTCATCAGTGTCTTATAATTTTCTGCATACAGGTTTTTGTCTCCTTAGGTAGGTTTATTCCTAGATATTTTATTCTTTTTGTTGTAATGGTAAATGGGAGTGTTTTCTTGATTTCACTTTCAGATTTTTCATCATTAGTATATAGGAATGCCAGAGATTTCTGTGCATTAATTTTGTATCCTGCCACTTTACCAAATTCATTGATTAGCTCTAGTAGTTTTCTGGTAGCATCTTTAGGGTTCTCTATGTATAGGATCATGTCATCTGCAAACAGTGACAGCTTTACTTCTTCTTTTCCGATTTGGATTCCTTTTATTTCCTTTTTTCTCTGATTGCTGTGGCTAAAACTTCCAAAACTATGTTGAATAAGAGTGGTGAGAGTGGGCAACCTTGTCTTGTTCCTGATCTTAGTGGAAATGCTTTCAGTTTTTCACCATTGAGGATGATGTTTGCTGTGGGCTTGTCATATATGGCCGTTATTATGTTGAGGAAAGTTCCCTCTATGCCTACTTTCTGCAGGGTTTTTATCATAAATGGGTGTTGAATTTTGTCAAAAGCTTTCTCTGCATCTATTGAGATGATCATATGGTTTTTCTCCTTCAGTTTGTTAATATGGTTTATCACATTGATAGATTTGCGTATATTGAAGAATCCTTGCATTCCTGGAATAAACCCCACTTGATCATGGTGTATGATCCTTTTAATGTGCTGTTGGATTCTGTTTGCTAGTATTTTGTTGAGGATTTTTGCATCTATGTTCATCAGTGATATTGGCCTGTAGTTTTCTTTCTTTGTGACATCCTTGTCTGGTTTTGGTATCAAGGTGATGGTGGCCTCGTAGAAGGAGTTTGGGAGTGTTCCTCCCTCTGCTATATTTTGGAAGAGTTTGAGAAGGATAGGTGTTAGCTCTTCTCTAAATGTTTGATAGAATTCGCCTGTGAAGCCATCTGGTCCTGGGCTTTTCTTTGTTGGAAGATTTTTAATCACAGTTTCAATTTCAGTGCTTGTATTGGTCTGTTCATATTTTCTATTTCTTCCTGATTCAGTCTTGGCAGGTTGTGCATTTCTAAGAATTTGTCCATTTCTTCCAGATTGTCCATTTTATTGGCATAGAGTTGCTTGTAGTAATCTCTCATGATCTCTTTTATTTCTGCAGTGTCAGTTGTTACCTCTCCTTTTTCATTTCTAATTCTATTGATTTGAGTCTTCTCCCTTTTTTTTCTTAATGAGTCTGGCTAGTGGTTTATCTATTTTGTTTATCTTCTCAAAGAACCAGCTTTTAGTTTTATTGATCTTTGCTATTGTTTCCTTCATTTCTTTTTCATTTATTTCTGATCTGATTTTTATGATTTCTTTCCTTCTGCTAGCTTTGGGGTTTTTTTGTTCTTCTTTCTCTAATTGCTTGAGGTGCAAGGTTAGGTTGTTTATTCGAGATGTTTCCTGCTTCTTAAGGTGGGCTTGTATTGCTATAAACTTCCCCCTTAGAACTGCTTTTGCTGCATCCCACAGGTTTTGGGTCGTTGTGTCTCCATTGTCATTTGTTTCTAGGTATTTTTTGATTTCCTCTTTGATTTCTTCAGTGATCTCTTCATTATTAAGTAGTGTATTGTTTAGCCTCCATGTGTTTGTATTTTTTACAGATCTTTTCCTGTAATTGATATCTAGTCTCACGGCGTTGTGGTCAGAAAAGATACTTGATACAATTTCAATTTTCTTAAATTTACCAAGGCTTGATTTGTGACCCAAGATATGATCTATCCTGGAGAATGTTCCATGAGCACTTGAGAAAAATGTGTATTCTGTTGTTTTTGGATGGAATGTCCTATAAATATCAATTAACTCCATCTTGTTTAATGTATCATTTAAAGCTTGTGTTTCCTTATTTATTTTCATTTTGGATGATCTGTCCATTGGTGAAAGTGGGGTGTTAAAGTCCCCTACTATGAATGTGTTACTGTCGATTTCCCCTTTTATGGTTGTCAGTATTTGCCTTATGTATTGAGGTGCTCCTATGTTGGGTGCATAAATATTTACAATTGTTATATCTTCCTGTTGGATCGATCCCTTGATCATTATGTAGTGTCCTTCTTTGTCTCTTCTAATAGTCTTTGTTTTAAAGTCTATTTTGTCTGATATGAGAATTGCTACTCCAGCTTTCTTTTGATGTCCATTTGCATGAAATACCTTTTTCCATCCCCTTACTTTCAGTCTGTATGTGTCTCTAGGTCTGAAGTGGGTCTCTTGTAGACAGCAAATATATGGGTCTTGTTTTTGTATCCATTCAGCCAATCTGTGTCTTTTGGTGGGAGCATTTAGTCCATTTACATTTAAGGTAATTATCGATATGTGTGTTCCCATTCCCATTTTCTTAATTGTTTTGGGTTCGTTATTGTAAGTCCTTTCCTTCTTTTGTGTTTCTTGCCTAGAGAAGTTCCTTTAGCAGTTGTTGTAGAGCTGGTTTGGTGGTGCTGAACTCTCTCAGCTTTTGCTTGTCTGTAAAGGTTTTAATTTCTCCATCAAATCTGAATGAGATCCTTGCTGGGTAGAGTAATCTTGGTTGCAGGTTTTTCTCCTTCAACACTTTCAATATGTCCTGCCACTCCCTTCTGGCTTGCAGAGTTTCTGCTGAAAGATCAGCTGTTAACCTTATGGGGATTCCCTTGTGTGTTATTTGTTGTTTTTCCCTTGCTGCTTTTAATATGTTTTCTTTGTATTTAATTTTTGACAATTTGATTAATATGTGTCTTGGCGTATTTCTCCTTGGATTTATCCTGTATGGGACTCTCTGTGCTTCCTGGACTTGATTAACGATTTCTTTTCCCATATTAGGGAAGTTTTCAACTATAATCTCTTCAAATATTTTCTCAGTCCCTTTCTTTTTCTCTTCTTCTTCTGGAACCCCTATAATTCGAATGTTGGTGCGTTTAATGTTGTCCCAGAGGTCTCTGAGACTGTCCTCAGTTCTTTTCATTCTTTTTTCTTTATTCTGCTCTGCAGTAGTTATTTCCACTATTTTATCTTCCAGGTCACTTATCCGTTCTTCTGCCTCAGTTATTCTGCTATTGATCCCATCTAGAGTACTTTTAATTTCATTTATTGTGTTGTTCATCGTTGCTTGCTTCATCTTTAGTTCTTCTAGGTCCTTGTTAACTGATTCTTGCAATTTGTCCATTCTATTGTCCATTCTATCTCCAAGATTTCGGATCAACCTTACTATCATTATTCTGAATTCTTTTTCAGGTAGACTGCCTATTTCCTCTTCATTTGTTAGGTCTGGTGGGTTTTTATCTTGCTCCTTCATCTGCTGTGTGTTTTTCTGTCTTTTCATTTTGCTTATCTTACTGTGTTTGGGGTCTCCTTTTTTGCAGGCTGAAGGTTCGTAGTTCCTGTTGTTTTTTGTGCCTGTCCCCAGTGGCTAAGGTTGGTTCAGTGGGTTGTGTAGGCTTCCTGGTGGAGGGTACTAGTGCCTGTGTTCTGGTGTATGAGGCTCTATCTTGTCTTTCTGGTGGGCAGGTCCACGTCTGGTGGTGTGTTTTGGGGTGTCTGTAGACTTACTATGATTTTGGGCAGCCTCTCTGCTAATGGGTGGGGTTGTGTTCCTGTCTTGCTAGTTGTTTGGCATAGGATGTCCAGCACTGTAGCTTGCTGGTCGTTGAGTGAAGCTGGGTGCTGGCGTTGATATGGAGATCTCTCGGAGATTTTTGCTGTTTGATATTATGTGCAGCTGGGAGGCCTCTTGTGGACCAGTGTCCTGAAGTTGGCTCTCCCACCTCAGAGGCACAGCACTGAGTCCTGGCTGCAGCACCAAGAGCCTTTCATCCACAGGGCTCCTTAATTTGGGATGATTCGTTGTCTATTCAGGTATTCCACAGATGCAGGGTATATCAAGTTGATTGTGGAGCTTTAATCCGCTGCTTCTGAGGCTGCTGGGAGAGATTTCCCTTTCTCTTCTTTGTTCTGACAGTTCCCAGGGGCTCAGCTTTGGATTTGGCCCTGCCTGTGCGTGTAGGTCGCCGGAGGGCGTCTGTTCTTTGCTCAGACAGGACGAGGTTAAAGGAGCCGCTGATTTGGAGGCTCTGGCTCACCCAGGCCGGGGGGTAGGGAGGGTCACGGAGTGCGGGGCGGGCCTGCAGCGGCAGAGGCCGGCGTGACGCTGCAGCCTGAGGCGCGCCGTGCGCTCTCCCGGGGAGCCGTCCCTGGATCCCGGGACCCTGGCAGTGGCGGGCTGCACAGGCTCCCCGGAAGGGCGTGTGGCTAGTGACCTGTGTTCGCACACAGGCCTCCTGGCGGCGGCAGCAGCGGCCTTAGCGTCCCATGTCCGTCTCTGGGCTCCGCACTCTTAGCCGCGGCTCTCGCCTGTCCCTGGAGCTCTCTCAAGCAGCGTTCTTAATCCCCTCTCCTCGTGCACCAGGAAACAAAGAGGGACGTAAAAGTCTCTTGCCTCTTCGGCAGGTCCAGACCCCTCCCCGGACTCTCTCCCGGCCAGCCGCGGCGCACCAACGCCCTGCAGGCTGTGTTCACGCCGCTAACCTCAGTCCTCTCCCGGCGCTCCGACAAAAGCCGGAGCCTCAGCTCCCAGTCCCGCCCGCCCCGGCGGGCGAGCAGACAAGCCTCTCGGCTGGTGAGTGCCGGTCGGCCCGATCCTCTGCGCTGGAATCTGTCCGCTTTGCCCTCCGCACCCCTGTTGCTGTGCTCTCCTCCGCGGCTCCCAAGCTCCCCCACTCCGCCTCCCGAAGTCTCCACCCGCGAAGGGGCTTCCTGGTGTGTGGACACTTTTCCTCCTTCACAGCTCTCTCCCGCTGGTGCAGGACCCGTCCCTATCCTTTTGTCTCTGTTTAGTTTTTTCTTTTGCCCTAACCAGGTACGTGGGGGGTTCCTTGCCTTTTGGGAGGTCTGAGGTCTTCTGCCAGCGTTCAGTAGGTGTTCTGTAGGAGTTGTTCCACGCGTAGATGTATTTCTGGTGTATCTGTGGAGAGGAAGGTGATCTCCGCGTCTTACTCTTCTGCCATCTTCCCGGAAGTCCCTGCCTCTTGATATTATTTATTAAGTGGGATGTATTTTTAAACAGATGGTTGAGAGCTGGGTTCTGGAGCTTGGGGCTCACCAGTCCTTTTCTCCTGGGGAGGTGCAGGGTCTTTGGTACTGAACAGGTGGTAAGTGCCTTGTAGAACAACAGAAATAAACATGGCCCAGGAATGAGGGGACACAGATGCAAATCAGGCAGTGCTTGCAGGTGTACTGACATGCTGTCACCTGAGGGAATGGGAGGTCACAGAAACTTTCAATGCAGAAGGGTGTCCCAAGGGGGCAGAAAGGAGGCCGTGCTTACTCTGCTCTTTTCTGACAGCAAAGTGAACTTGTTAATGGGAAGAATGAAGACATCCGATGTCTCCTGGTGATGTCCTTTCCTGACCCCAAGACATCATTAAAATCATGGTATTGAATTTCTTTTACAATGTTTCTGACTTAACCAATAATAAAGTGCTTCGTGGTTAATGTTTCAGGCCAAAGAACAGACCGGAGCAACAGCGTCTGTCATTTATGTCCCTCCTCCTTTTGCTGCTGCTGCCATTAATGAAGCTATCGAGGCGGAAGTGTCCTTGGTCGTGTGCATCACTGAAGGTATCCCACAGCAGGACATGGTGCGGGTCAAGCACAAACTGCTGCGCCAGGAAAAGACCAGGCTGATTGGTCCAAACTGCCCTGGAGTCATCAATGTGAGTGCACAAAACAAAAATAAGCCCTCTGAAGGCTAACTAGCTTTGAATCAGTCCAAGTATATTTGTGTGTATGACCTAGGAAGTTACAATTTTTTTTTCACTTTTCTGAAACCATGAATTACTTTCCTTCAGCCTGGAGAATGCAAAATTGGCATCATGCCTGGCCATATTCACAAGAAAGGAAGAATTGGTGAGTATATATTTCTTATAGATTAAAACCAAAATTCCTTGCCCTGAGCTCAAAACTCACAAAGAGAATTTGACTCTGCAAATCAAATTCATTTTTAATTAATTCAACTTTAAGAGAATTTACCAGGGAAGTTTTATAGTGAATTGATTCTATGTCCTGAATTGATGCTTGAGAAACACTAATTCTCTAGAATCAGTGAAGATGTTTTTGGGGTTTTTTTAAAGATTCTTTTCCTGCTCAGCACACTATGGATTCTTCCATGTGTTTGCGTGTATCAATAGTTTATTTTATCGGTAAGTAATATTTTATTGAATACTACAATTTGTCCATTCTCCCACTGACAAATGTTTCTGTTGTTTTCAGGTTTGATTCATTATGAATAAGGTTAAGGTGAACTTTTGTGTACAGGTCTTTCTGTGGGTATTTCTCTTGGGTTAAATGCCTACGAATGGAATTGCTAAGTCATAGAGTCAAAGCATGTTCAACTTTTTAAGAAGTTGCCAAATAGTTCTGTAAAGTGACTGTGCGTTCTTTACCCTCACCCTCGGTGTATGAATGTTCCAGTCATTCCACATCTTCACAGACATTTAGTACTGTTGGTCTGTAATTTTAGCCATTCTACCAGGAGTAAAATGATGTCTCATTATGGTTTTGAGTTTCCCCCATGACTAATGATGTCATGTCCTTATTGGCCATTTATAAATCTTCTGTTGTGAAATATCTGTTCAAGTGTTTTACACATTATTTTTTATTGGGTAGTCTTTTTTATATAATTTTTATATAATTGTTGATTATAGGGGGTTCTGTAAATATTCCGGCTCTTAAGTTCTTTGTCAGATACACATGCTGTGAATATTTTTATTGTTAGTCTTTCTGTGTCCTGTCAGAATTACTTTGCCTCAGTGAATATTATGGGCTTTCTCAAAATGTTTTGCGAAAATTGTACTGCTACTTGTTTAGTTCCTCAAGGAAATAACCAAATTAACGTTTCAGAATTAGCCCATTATGGCGGTTTTTAGACTCTTCACACCTAACTCTCACTAAGCTATACTGTTTCTCTACCGTAATAGAGTTTACAGTACTTTATGTATAAACCGTGACTGTAAATACTAAGTAAGAATAGTTAAACATAGTCAGTAAATGTCAGTTGTGTAGTTTACAGGACTGGGTTAATGGTCATGATTTTTCTTTATTACTAATGGCTCTTAGAGCTGTCAGCCGTGCTGCCAGTCGAGAACTTACCAAGTTCTCTTACGAGGGAGGATGCAGGGAGTTCCATAGGCCATCTGATTTCTAGTCGGGGCCTGATCCACATAGCCACTGATGCTTTTGCACATATTTGAATACTCTTTACACTCTGCAGTCTGCTTGGAATGGCTACTACTGTAGACTTAGGTGAGCATGGAATAAGGTGTGTCCTGTACTGAGTTGCCTTTCTGATCACTACCCTGCTTTCTAAGGTGCCCATGAACCTCAAAAACAAGTAAGAAAAGTTCAGGGAAGTCCTTTAGACCTTGGTTCTCCAGATGGCCATAGCACATTGATGAGGAAGTCCTCTGGGAGACTGCCTTTAATTCAGAGGATTTAGAAAAAAATTCACCTAAAAGAAAATGTATGACACTACAAGATTTTCAAGGAGGTGAAGGAGAAAAGATGATTTTTTGTACTAACTATTCCTATTTTGATACTAGTACTAATGTTCTCAAAAGCCTCATTGACTTCCAGTCCTTAAGCTAAGAGTTTAGGGAAAGGAAGGATTTTTCAGTCCCTTGGGTATTTCTGAATGGGACGTAATGTAATATGACAGCAGTACAGTAGTATAGTGGCTTTCTCGTTTGTGTTAATGATAGCTAATGAAACTGTATAACAGCTAATTGAATGTTATTGAAGGGAGATTGAATTCCAAATTGATATTTAACTATACAATATTTTTTTCACTTATGTTAGACGTTTTTTTACTCTCAACCACATGTGACATGCTTGACTTCTACATCCTTTTTAAAAAATTTATTTTAATTAAACTTTTTATATTCAGATAATTGTAAATTCACATGTAATTGTAAGAAATAATACAGACAGATTTCTGTGTACCCTTTATCCAGTGTCCCCCAATGGTAACATCTTGCAAAACTATAATGCAATGTCACATCTAGTATATTGACATGGATACAGACATAAAGAATTTTTCCATCACTCCAGGGATCCCTCATCTTGCCCTTTTATAGATACACCCACTTCCCTCCTACTCCCACTCCCTTCTTAATCCTTGGAAACTAATAATTCTCCATTTCTAAAATTTTAAATTTCAGGAGTGCTGTATAAATAATATCATGTAGTATGTAGCGTTTTGGGATTGGCTGTTTACACTCGGTACAATTCTCTGCAGATTCACCAGATTGTTGTGTCAGTAGTTCATTCATTTTTATTACTGAGTAGTATTCCAGGGTACGAATATGCCATAGTGTGTTTAATGATTCATCTGTTGAAAGATATTGGGATTGTTTCCAGTTTGGGGCTGTTACAAGTAAGGCTGCTATAAACATTTGTGTACTCGTTTTTATATAATCCAAGTCTTCGTTTCTTTGGGATGAATGCCCAGGAGGGCAGTTGCTAGGTTGGATGATAGTTGCATGTTTTTAAAGAAATTGCCAAATTGTTATCCATTTTACATTTCCGTCACCAACGTATGTGTGATCCGGTTTTTCTTCATCCTTGCCAGCATTGGTAGTATCACAGTTTTTTATGTTAGCCATTCTGATAAGTGTACACTGATATCTCATTGTAATAGTTTTAATTTACATTCCCCTGATGGCTAATGATATTGAACGTCTTTTCAGGTGCTTGTCTGTCATCTGTATATGTTCTTCAGTGAAGTGTTTCTTCCTGTTTTTTTGCCCATGGTCTAATTGGGTTGTTTGCTTTTTTACTGTTGAGTTTTGAGAGTTCTTTATATATTCTAGATACTAGCACGTTGTTGGATATGTGGCTTACAAATATTTTCTCCCGCTCTGTATTCATGCTCTTAACAGGATCTTTTAGAGAGCAAGAGTTTTTCATTTTGATGAAGTCTAACTTACTAATTTTTTTCTCCTGTGAAGTATGCTTTGGACCTCAAGTCTAATAAGTCTTTGCCTAGCCTTAAATACCTTTCTTGTTCCTGAAAGTTTTGTAGTTTTACATTTAAATCCCATGATCCAATTTCAGTTAATTTTTTTAGGTGTGAGACGTAGATCAAAGTTCTTTTTCATCTACTTGTGTTCAGTTGCTTCAGCACCATTTATTGGAAAGATCATCTTTCTTCCATTGAGTTGCTTTTGCATTTTTGTCAGAAAAACAGTTGGCATATTTGTGTTGGTCTATTTCTGGATTTCACCAGTACCACACAATCTTGATACTATAGCTAAGAGATAAGTCTTGAAATTTTAGGTAGATCGCTTCCTTGCACTTTATTCTTTTTTAAATTATTTTAGTTCTTCTAGTTCCTTTACTTCATATAATTTTTAAGATGATCTTGTCTCTATCTACAGAAACTCTTGCTGGGATTTTGATGGGAATTGTGTTAAATCTTTATGTCAATCTGGGGGGAATAGACATGTTGACTATTCCAATCCATGAATGCAGTATATTTTCATTTATTTAGATTGTCTTTGATTTCTTTCACAAGCATTTTGTAGTTTTTAGCATATAAGTCCTGTATATGTTTTGTTAGATTTACACCTAAGTATTTCTTTTTTTAAGAAAGCAATTTTAAATTTTATTGTATTTTAATTTTGGTGTCCATGTGCTCATGGCTAATGTATAGAAATACAATTGATTTTTGTTTATCTTGTATCTTGCAACGTTGCTGTAATCTAATGGGGTTTCTTGGTAGATTCCTTAGCATTTTCTTTGTAGACAAACATGTTATCTACAAATAGGGACAGTTTTATTTCTTCCTTTTAGGACACTCAAGAGAAAGTCTTTCTATCTATCCATGTTTTGCTTATTGCTGCGTTCTTCCTTCTTGGTATCATTTACCTTCTTTCTAGAGAATTTCCATTAGCCTTTCTTTTATGATGGAACTGTTGGGGACAGATTATTTATTTTTCCCTCATCTGAGGATGTCTTTATTTCCCCTTCATCCTTAAAGGATAATTTCACTGGGTATAGGATTTAGGGTTGACAGTTCTTTTAGCACTTAAAAAATGTTGTTCCACTTCTTGCTTCCATGGGTTCTGATGAGAAAGCTGATGTCATTTGAGTTGTTTTTCCTGTTTAGGTAAGGTGTTACTTTTCTCTTGCTGCTTTCAAGATTTTTTTTTTTTGTCTTTGTGTTTTCTGAAGTTTATTTATTAGGAGTTTTGGTGGGAATTTCTTTGGATTTATCCTCTTTGTGGTTTGTTCACCATTGTGTCACTGCTTGAGTCTTGAGGTCCCTAGTGACTCTGTCTTCTCTCCATCTTTCAGAGATTTCTTTTTTTTTGTTTTTTTTTTTTTTGTGGTACGCGGGCCTCTCACCATTGTGGCCTATCCCTTTGCGGAGCACAGGCTCCAGACGTGCAGGCTCAGCAGCCATGGCTCACGGGCCCAGCCACTCTGCGGCACGTGGGATCTTCCCGGACCGAGGCACAAACCCGCGTCCCCTGCATCGGCAGGCAGACTCTCAACCACTGCTCCACCAGGGAAGCCCCTCAGAGATTTCTTATATTTGTTTTATATATGATGTCCAGGGTTTTTACTTGTACTTAGCAGGAAAAATACAGGAAAATACCCCTGTTTTTGGAAGCAGAAGTATCCTTATGATAGATTTTTTTTTTTTTGCGGTACATGGGCCTCTCACTGTTGTGGCCTCTCCCGTTGCAGAGCACAGGCTCCGGATGCGCAGGCCCAGCGGCCATGGCTCACGGGCCCAGCCACTCCGCGGCATGTGGGATCTTCCCGGACCGGGGCACGAACCCGTGTCCCGTGCATTGGCAGGCGGACTCTCAACAACTGCGCCACCAGGGAAGCCCTATGATAGATATTTTTAAGTGATAGTCTCTTTTACTATATATGTATTTTAAGGATGGCAGGAGTAATTTACCCTAAAAACATTGCTTTCATTACCTTAAATGTATGCAGTTTGCATTTATATAAATTATGTATCATTTATATAATTAGATGAAAGCCCCTTAAAAGAATTACAAAATCCTTGTGCTACTGTTCACGATTATACTGATCCATTAAAAGACTAGAATAAATAGAACAGTTGTACTGCCCAGTAATCTAGGGTGTTGCCTGAACAAGAACATAATTCTATCATAAAAATCAATTAATCAATCATAATTCTATTCATAAGAATCAGGAGTGGAAAGGAGACTAGGTAATTCACACAAAGATATACAATTTAGTTACTGATTGTACTTTACTTAAAAGCTAAATGCATCAAATGCATATGTACGTAGGCATGACCTACCTAACCTTCTCAGTTATGAAAGGTCCCACAGAGGAGGGACTGTGTTAAGAAGAGAGAATGTAGATAGAAAGAAAGCTCTAAGAATAGGGAAAAACTGACGGATGAGACAGATGGGGGTTGGTGTTAGTGGTTGTCATTTGTCGTGAAATAGGATCCAGTTAGTGAATGGTCTTAAAACTCTTGGAATTAGATTTTGTTTGAGAGGGTGGTTGTTCTCCATTGATTTTCAGTATTGACCCATTTGGTACGTATTTACTGAGCTCCTTCTGTGCCTGAACTGTGCTTGATACTGGGAACGCAGGTGTAGGGAAAACAGTCTTGTTTACTGACCCCCTGGAGGTTCCAGTCCAGCAAGAAAGACAGTCACTGCAGAATCTCCAACAGCATTGGCAGTCTCTTACCGAACCAGCGTAGGAGAACAGGGCTCTGTCTTGAGGAATCTGTGTGGTCAGGAGACAGCAAGCCTAACTATGAATTTATTTTCCTAAATCAGGGTTATTAGCCAAAGATTAATACTTGAAACTTATGCCTTCTTTTTTTTTCTTTATGGACCTTTTTATAGGTTTATTGTTCCATTTTACTGCATGTCTGCAGTCGTTTTACGTGGAAGACTTTAGGTCTCTCTTAACTGCTTTTATGGTCATAAAACAACCCTAACTAATAACACACTTTCTTCTCTATATAACTTTTAAAATCTCCCTGCTATAATTTAGGCCTTTTCTTCTTATTTCATGACCTGATGTTATCGTTTATTTGGTTGACAAATTGTGAAATGGGTTTTATAGATACCTGTGTTTGTAATTTATTTTACTGTATGATAGTCGTATGAACACAACCTAATATTATTGAATTCTCTTTCTTTAAGGTATCGTGTCCAGATCTGGCACCCTGACTTATGAAGCAGTTCATCAAACAACACAAGTTGGGTTGGGGCAGTCTTTGTGCATTGGTGAGGGATTTTTTTGCTAAACTCATTTTATTGGAGTTCAGTATCTTCCCTGAATAAGTATAATGATAATTATTGATTTGATTATTTGTGAGAGATTTTGATGCCATTTTATTAAAAAGATGTTGTGATCTTGAATTTCATTTGCTTATACGTGAAGCTGACTGTTATATTTTCAAGATTCATGGTCTGGGATTTGACTTCCGAGCTTCAGAACAAACATCCTGGGACGTGTGTCTCCTGGAGAGCCTTGGGCCTTGAAAACAGCTGTTACTTAGCTTGCTGGGAAGAAATGGTCCTTCAAAAATAGGACTTTCATTACTGTAATTCGCATTTTGTTATATTACCAGCTGTCACTCAGTGCTTCACAGTCACTGAATTCTTTGCCAATCATTATCTCACTCTTAAGGCAACCCCCCGAGGCACCGCTGAGCTGGCGTGTCGTCCTGTGGCAGCGTTATTGGTGGAGGAGGGTTGAGCTCCCTGGAACCTCTCTCTTTGCCACATCATACTGCCTCCCACTTACAAATATAAAAAAATTTTTACATTTTGAAATAATCTTGGTATTTGTTGCCAAAAGCCAGGCAGAGTTCTCATTTTATAAATATTCCTTCAAACTTTTAGAATATCTTTTAGAGGCTTATCAAAGGCAGCATTTTATGATAAAAAATTATAAAATATAACCCGGTAGTATTTTTATTAAGACTCAAATTCGTGGGCTTCCCTGGTGGCGCAGTGATTCAGAGTCCGCCTGCCGATGCAGGGGACACGGGTTCGTGCCCCGGTCCGGGAGGGTCCCACATGCCACGGAACGGCTGGGCCCGTGAGCCATGGCCGCTGAGCCTGCGCGTCCGGAGCCTGTGCTCCGCAACGGGAGAGGCCACAGCAGTGAGAGGCCCGCGTACCGCAAAAAAAAAAAAAAGACTCAAATTCGTAAAATCACTATGAAACATTAATTTAGCTTTTCTATGCGCAGAAGCACAATCTATGATACAAGATAGCGTGATGGAAAATAAGAAAAGATTTTGAAATAGAGTTGGCAATTCTGTCTTCTGTAGCCTCTGTTTTTAATTTGTGAACGAAGAGTAATAATTGCCATGTCACAGAGAGTTTGGAGGGATGAGGAAATGGCGGGCCGACGTGTGCTAAGGCACAGGACATGACACGTGGCTGGCACTCAGTGGATGCCGCTTCTCTTCCTCAGTTTCATTCTTGAGTGGTGTGTTGAAGAGTAGGGAGCCAGTCCTGCGTATTTATCTATTATAAAATACATGTTTATAACTTAAAGATTTAAGAGTGTCAGCCAGTCTGTAGGGAATATTGCCTTGAGTCCTATCCAAGTACTTGTGCTAAAAAGCCAAGTGCCTATAGTGGAGCCCCTGTGTGTGGTCTCTTGTCATCTCTCACTTTGGGTCAGAGGTAAGAGGGATCAAGACACCCCCCCTCCCCTCACTGGGACTTGTGTCTTAACTTGCAAGTGGTTCCTCTGCAATGTCCCTCATGAAATAGTTACTTTGTGCAAAGAAATGGGTTAAATGTTTAATCAGAGAAGATATTCTCACCAATACACATTTTCTTAAAATGTTCATTTTTTTTTTTTACTGTAGAAGAAATACAAATGTCCAATATTTATTTCCAATGTGGTATTAAGTCTCCAATAGGGTAATAGTTTGCGGTTCATGTGAAAATAACAAATCACAACGAACTACCACAGTGAAGGTAATGTTAACACGCAGACACACACAGACAGACACACACGCCAGATTAGCTAATCCAGATTGTTTTTAATTTCAGAATTTATCGTCTATTATATACAAGGTACTGATAATGAACTACTCACCAGAAGCCAACAAAGTTAAAAGTTATAACATAGAAAACAGTAATTCATGTCCCTGAAAAAGCTAATGTGTTTTCAGAAGTAAAGTTCTCCTAATTAGGGAAACTATATAGAATGCTCATTTTTAAAGAACTATCTAGGAATAATTTTGTGGGAGGGAGGAGTCTTGATAAGGAGTTAAACAAAAAGAGGGCTGTTTTTGTGACTAACAGGAACCCACCACCACCGTTTAGCATTCATGTGATATTATAAGCAGAAATAAATGTAGCATTTTGTGATTTTTAAATGTTAAATGCAAGAGTGATGACACATTTAAAAATATTGGTAAGAAAGGGGTAGGCAAAATAAGAAACCAGGTAAAACAGCATTTCCTGACCTGAATTTTATGATTCATCCAGTTTTCAGCTGGTGATATTCTTTGACTTTTCCAGGTATTGGAGGTGATCCTTTCAATGGAACAGATTTTACTGACTGCCTTGAAATCTTTCTGAACGATCCAGCCACAGAAGGTATCATATTGATTGGCGAAATTGGTGGTAATGCAGAAGAAAATGCTGCAGAATTTTTGAGGCAGCATAATTCAGTAAGTTTGGGTTTGGAAAAAAATATATATAGCTCTTTGCCCTTGAATAATATCACCGGTTTGTTTTAGAAGTTATTTTGTTTTTTTTCAAAGATAAATTTTTTAAGCAAACGTGAAAGATAAAGTTAAACCTTGTTGAGCTGCACCTGGAGTACTGGCCACTCAGGGAACTTGGGACCCTTTCTGGGTGGATTCTCCTCCCCGTTTCCCCTGGGGCCTGTTCTCTGCTTCTCGAATGAATCCTCCCCCCAGGCATCTCCTCACACTTCATGGTAGGTCAGTTGGCCTCCTGCTGAAGGGAGAACTTCCAGGCCATCAGCCTGAAAGCTGTCATTTGACCTGCGTATTTCCATTTTCACCTGTCATTGGTGTCCTTTCTCCTCATCTCAGGGGATGTGTGTTCTTTCTCTGTCAAGGCTGACCTTCTAAAGAACCTGTCCTTTATACCCTTTTCCAGGAGCTTGCCTCCCTCTAGCTTCAGTCTATCCTTGTAGAGTAGCACTTCGCTTCAAAGGTCAAGTAGAAAAGCTTTATTAACTATGTCCTATGAAGGCTTTCCTTGTTGCCTCTCCCTTCGAATGAAAAAGAATAGTGTGGCGTTGTATCATAATTTCACTTAACTTAAGGGAATTAAGCTCTGTGCCTGGGGTGAAGGAGGGTGGTGGGAAGAGAAAGAGAGAGGGCACAGTAACGACGGAAGCAGCCTGGTGCCTGCCAGCCCCCAGTCAGTGAACGTGTGCTCTGGACCACTGCGGCAAAGACCTGGGGAGAGCATTCACATGGTTTCCAGGATGTCCCTGACACTGACGAATGAGTGAAGATGCATCTTCAGGAGGCCACGCAGGAGGGCGGGAGATAACTTGTGTCTACGCTTGTAAAAGAGATTGAGAGTGAATGCATCAAAATTAAATGCCGCTGAAAAATAATGAGTAACGGAGAGTTAAAGGAACCGATAATATCACCTGCAGGGTAGTGTATACAGAGTGATGCATATGTAATTGAAGGAATTTTCAAGGGCTATTTTGAGTCTACTTGATTTTCTTCTGTGGTAATTTTAAAAGTTCCCGTTACTCTCTGGATCTCTTACTTTTTCTTTTTTCCTTTTTATTCACTCCCTGATCCTCAGCTGTTTGGCTTCTGTCTGCCACTTAGAAACTGTGTGACCTTGGGCATGTTCCTTAACTTCACTGTGCCTCAGTTTCCTCATTGGCAAAATAGGGATACAGTAGTGTCTTGCTCCCAGCATCCTTGTAGGACTCTATGTTATGGCTCAGTAACATAGAGGAGAGCTGCCCTGGGCACGTGGTAAGCACTCTTAGTAAGCAGCTGTTCGCTGCTGCTGTCGGATCTGCTGTCCACCCTGGCGTTGCTCTCGCGCTAGTCACCAGGGCCTCCATTCATCCTCCTGGCTGTTCTCATCTTTATTCTTCCCCAGATAGTGCCTGTTCCCTAAGTGCGAATGGTCGTTGCGTATAATCAGCATCACACTTCATGCAGTTCCCAAGGCAGAAACCTCAGAACCATCGTGTTTTTTTTTTTTTAATAAATTTATTTATTTTATTTTATTTTTGGCTGGTTGGGTCTTCGTTGCTGCACGCGGGCTTTTCTCTGGTTGTGGCGAGCGGGGGCTACTCTTCGTTGCGGTGCGCAGGCTTCTCATTGCGGTGGCTTCTCTTGTTGGGAGCACGGGCTCTAGAGCGCAGGCTAAATAGTTGCGGCACACGGGCTCAGTAGTTGTGGCTCGCGGGCTCTAGAGTGCAGGCTCGGTAGTTGTGGTGCACGGGCTTAGTTGCTCCGCGGCATGTGGGATCTTCCTGGACCAGGGCTCGAACCCGTGTCCCCTGCATTGGCAGGCGGATTCTTAACCACTGCGCCACCAGGGAAACCCCAGAACCGTCTTTTATTTCTCCCTCAGCTCTTGCTTCCACTCAGTTACCGAGATCTGTCTCTGAGATCTTAGCAGTTTGTGGAGATTGAGAGCATTGTCATCTGTAATTAGTCCCTCTGCTCTGGTGCAGGCTCTCATCTTATCTCACCTGGACCACTTCGGTAATTTTTTTCCTGATATCTCTGCTCCACTTTCCCTCCACCTCCCCACCCCCCACCCCCACCCCCCCCGCCAGCCTGCTTATTGCCATCCATGTAGGACAAAGGGCAGACTTAGCATGGTATTCCAGCCCCTCACACACCACCCTGACCCTCCTTTTCAGATCCGTGTCCCATCTGATGTGCCGGTGGTTTTCATCCTCACTTGCCTTTGCTTGTTCCTTCTGCAAGGCGTGCTTAGTTAACACCTGACTGTCACTCTAGACTGTATTATGGAGAGCAAGGAGCTGGTGTACTTGGTGCCCAGCGCAGTCCTCTGGCATGTTAGGAACCAGTAAATGGCAAATAGTGAAAGAATAAAGTAAATTGTTAGATTGGAGTAAAATGTTATTAGAGTCTCTTGAGCTCAGAAAGGTTGTGAAGTTTAAAATTTAGGTAAAAACTGACTTCTTTTTACAAAAAAAAGTTTAGGTTATATGACATTACAGTCATCCCTTGGTATCTGCATGGGTTTGGTTCCAGTACCCCTGCAGAAATCCATGCATGCTCAAGTGCCTTATATAAAATGGCATAGTGTTTGCATATAACCTACGTACATCCTCCCATATACTTTGTCTCTAGATTACTTATAACACCTAATAGAGTGTAAATGCTTTGTTAATAGTTGCTAGCGTGGTAGGTTTAAGTTTTACTTTTTGGAACTTTCTGGAATCTTTTTCCCACATACATTTTCTATTCTCTGATGCAGACCCTGTGGGTATGGAGGGCCAACTGTACACCGTAATTTAAAAATGTATATAGAATACATGAATACCTTGAGTAGCTTAGAATTTAGTGGGAAAAACTAAGCTTTACATTTTGTTTCATTTGGCACATGTATTCCTATTCCTGGTTGGTCTCATGGAACTAAGTTTTATTGAGGGCCTACTGTGTATGATATTCTAGCTTGAACATTTCAGGTGACATATTCAGCACTTAGCACAGTAACTGACGCAGAGCGAACACTCAGTAATGTCGCCTCCTGCTACAACTACTATTATTATCATCACGATGACAGTAATTATTTGCAGGAGTGGTGTTGTTTAATCTTGACCCTCGGATTAGATGGTTTTGTCCTTTTATGAGTAAGGAAACTGGCAGCTTGCCGATGGCAGGCACACAGCAAACCAGCCAGGGCTGAGGTTCCTACCCAGGTCTGCCTGACTTCTGCTTTACGCTGTGAGGGGTCAGGAGTCAGGTCGCTGGGCTCAAGGACAAGAGTCCACAGTCCGGGGCATCTGCTTGGACTCTAGTCATGCCATCCTAACTTGTCTTCCTGTTTTTAGGCTTCCACGCTTCTCATTTCTGTATCCTGTTCTCAGACTACATTTTTTTTTTTTTTTTCCTGGTACGTGGGCCTCTCACTGTTGTGGCCTCTCCCGTTGCGGAGCACAGGCTCCGGACGCGCAGGCTCAGCGGCCATGGCTCACAGGCCCAGCCGCTCCGCGGCATGTGGGATCTTCCCGGACCGGGGCACGAACCCATGTCCCCTGCATTGGCAGGTGGACTCTCAACCACTGCGCCACCAGGGAAGCCCCAGACTACGCTTTTTCATAGTCTTTTCAATTCTAGTTTACGCTCCTTAAAAAATCTCAAGTGACTCTTCTTCGTCAATAGGACAGAGTGTACATTTCTTTGACATTCTAGATTCATCCTAATCTTGTTTCTTTCTAGTGTAATATTCCCACCATTTGAGGATAGGGACAGAGGGATCCAGTGGAAACTGGCGCCACTCGAATACCAGGTGCTCACATCCTTTGCAGAGCCTACAAGTGAATAAGTAAATGACTTACAGAGTCTTTTCATCTCAGTTCTCTACTATGGTAGATGCTGGGCATACAGAAATAAGTGAAAACGTAGTCCCGGCGTTCAGAGATCCATGGTTTAGGAGGGGAGCACGTGGGGAATAAGCTACAGCCAGTGTGCTGTGGGTAACGGCAGAAATGTGTCAGAGGCACAGCAGAGTCTCTGAACAGGAGATGAGCAGCTAACCAGCACTTGTGGAGAGAGCGGGAGTGGGGGGGAGTTGGAGAGCTTAGGGGTGAAGAAGGGGCTTGAGCCAGGCCTTAAAAATTAAGTCAGAATTTGCCAGGTATCCAAGGAGGATGGAGAACTTTCTCAGCAGAGAGGGGCCCAGAGGCAGAGCCGTCTGGCATTCCTGGAGGGTAAAGAGCAGGGAGGAACGGTGGGGGCAGGACTGGAGTAAAGAGCGTCAGACACGCGGAGCCTGGCGTGCTGCTGCCTTCACGCGAGTCAGCTTAGCCCAAGCGAACTGTGCCAGTGACCTGGCGCTGCCATGCACTTGCACTTTAAAAAAAGCCAGTTTCCTTTAAGAATGTCCTTAATGAAGCAGTAAGAATTATTAATTTTATTAAGTCTCGACCCTGGAGTCAGTATTCTGTGATGAAGTGGGAAGTAAAGCACTTTGCCAGTTGAGTTGTGAGCTGAACTAGCTGCTTTTTTCATGCAACACGTTTTATTTGAAAGAATGTCTGGCAGGCAGACTGGTTGTTCAGACCTTGGTATTTATTTGGCGGATCTTTTCTCAAAAATGAACAAAGCAATCCTGCTGTGTCAAGGAAAACAGCTCCTCGTATTCGTTGACAGTGATAAAGTTTGAACTTGCAAATGTATATTTTTGGAAAACTTGTTTCTGCCACCATGAACTTCACCCTACTAAAGACTTTTCTAAGGAGATTGGCGGTGATACTGAAGAGTGATTTGATGATGTTGAATGAGGAAGTGTATTAGCACTTGGAAGAGCTACATAACTCAGTGAATCTGTATTTTCCTTCTGACCAATGGATGTTACAAAATCATTGTAGGCAAAAGATCCAGAATGATGAATGAATTTTGAGGTAACAAAGGACTGTGGTTTCAGGTTACCATTTGAAGAGGTTTGTGTAGTGCCAAGGAATATCCTGTTATCTGACAGATATTAAAATATTTCTCCCTTTTCCAAGTACATATGTGTGTGAGGCCAGATTTTCTCTTGTACTTCAGCCAAACTAACATATTTGCAGTAGATTTAATGCAAAAGCATTAAGACAGAGTTATGTTGAACTAAAACAACCTGATCTGTGTCTTATTCGTTATCACAAATCACATAACTTATGTATTTTCAAGTGTGCTTTTTTGTTTTTCAAACGAAAGAGTGACATATGTATTTGTAAAACAGCTTGTGGGGGTGAATTTGAAGTCTAATATCTTAACAGGTAACAGTTTTGCTTCAGGATTGTTTTTTTGAGTTTGTAGGAAGAGTCAAGTCATCTCAAAGGAGAATGCAGTGGTTTCAGTCATAGCTCAATATTTGTGTTGTTTTCTTTTTTTATTTTATTTATTTATTATTTTCTGTACACGGGCCTCTCACTGCTGTGGCCTCTCCCGTTGCGGAGCACAGTCTCCGGACGCGCAGGCTCAGCGGCCATGGCTCATGGGCCCAGCCGCTCCACGGCATGTGGGATCTTCCCGGACCGGGGCACAAACCCGCGTCCCCTGCATCGGCAGGCGGACTCTCAACCACTGCGCCACCGGGGAAGCCCGTGTTGTTTTCTTATTGAAGATGAGTGAAGGGCCCCAGCCATTTGCCATTTTCTGGCAGAGTCATGAGTCGGAGGTCCAGTTTCGATCAACTTCTTCATCAGAGTGTCTAAAATCCCATTTTCCAGGGTCCCAAGGCCAAGCCTGTGGTGTCCTTCATTGCTGGTTTAACTGCTCCTCCCGGCAGAAGAATGGGTCACGCGGGGGCAATTATTGCTGGAGGAAAAGGTGGAGCTAAAGAGAAGATCGCAGCCCTGCAGAGTGCGGGAGTTGTGGTCAGCATGTCCCCTGCACAGCTGGGAACCACCATATACAAGGTGAGCTGGAACAGTGGCCTGAGTGCTCGGAAGTTACTGGCCTTAAAGTGGGAGGCCACACAGGGTGCCTGGAAACCATGGTGTTTTCTTCTGGGTCTCTCCTGTTTCTTTCTTTCCGGTGTGCAGCTTAACAGTCTCTAGCAACTCCACCTTTTGGTCCTAATGTTCTAATCGGGCATGACAAGGAATAGTGTTCTGATTCAAAAACTTTATTCTTCAAACATCTAGATTTGCTCTTTTGTGGGTAGTAAGGTATGATATACAAAAAAGTGTTTCAGAGTCCGTAAGTGTCCTGAATTCCATTTTGGGGGTTGTGCAGAGAATTGCCTTGTGTTTTGTTTTTTTCCATCGAGGGCCTTTGGGATGTAGCTATGCTAACTCCATAGGTTTTTTTCCCAAGGAGAGAGGTTAAAGACCGACTAAGAAGAAATGAAAACTGGGAGTCAGGATGGAGGGAGATCTAAAGAGGCTGGGGGTTTTCAGATTTTAGTTGGTGTCTTCCATAATCTCTTTGCAGTGATTTTTGGCCTATCTCTTTGAGTGATCATTTAAGGCTCTCTCTCTCTCTCTCTCTCTCTCTTTACTTTTTTGATGATTATGGACTTTACAAAAAAACCCCACAAAAAACAAAACTTTTTGCACATGCTGAAAACAGGCCCCGATTGTCTTCCCAGGAGGGAACAATGTTTTGGCATAATCTTCTTTGGCATTGTCTTAGGGATAATAAAATTAACTCCTTGTTTTATTGACTCCCTGCATGATCGTGTCTTGTGGAATGTGACACAGTGTGCCATAGTGTTTAAAAGAAATCTGGGTGGTTAGGGAGTGTGTGAAGAATTTTGTTTAAAAGAGGGGAAGGAAGAGAAAAAGCAAATAAATGTTTGAATTCACATCAGAGACATGTGTTACCATTTTACTCCAGTAGGTGGCAGCAGGCACCTACACATTTTGCTGCATTCTAATGGTTACAATCTAGAGAAATGTGGTTTTCAGTATTGTTTCCTTTTCATATATTTCTGAGGTTCTTGACGTTTGGTTTAAATCTGAACTGAATCTGTGTTCAGTTTTATTCTCTGAAAAACTAAACAAATCCATTGTTTTATTAAAAGGGCTGGTGTGTGTCACGTGTAGCGTTAAAGGTTTGGATAAGCACAGTCAGGTCTGTCAGCTCCTAATGATAACACTGCCATAGAAAACAAGAGTAATTCAAAGCCTCGCAGCCCCCGCGTTTAGGAGACAAAGTTGAAGCTCCGCATCTAGCTTAGTGAAATTCAGACTGACACGCGCTCATTTGAAAACTGTCATTTTGTGTTCAGTAACCTCATCCTGGTATTTTACTTCTATAATTTTTGGTTGCTCATTGGATCCTAAAAACAAGACGTTTTAAGAATCATTTTGACCGTGAATGTAATTTGGATTTTTAATCTTTAATCCCTTCTCTCTTCTCCCTCTCTCCTGTTCCTGAAGGAGTTTGAAAAGAGGAAGATGCTATGAAAGAAAAACAAACGAAATGTTCCCTAAACCTATGGACGAATCACTGTAGCAATGTGAGCCGGCGGCCGTTTGCTTCTGTCATCCACTGACTGTCCACCCGTGCTCCTGTTGCTGGTCTTGCAGCACAACGGGAAGCCAAAGCGAGGTTTAGAGTGTCCTACGCTGAGACGTTTTAACCTCACTGAATAACAGAGACAGCCAATAAATCTACCACTTGATTTGAAAATGGTTTTGGAGGCTTTTTATTATTCCACCGTGGGGCTGGGGGGGAGTGGGAGAAATGGAGGGTGTGTGTGTGTGTTTGTGCACAAGTGTGTGTGTGTGCACGAGCGTGTGTGCACATGCGTGTGCATATATGTGTGTTTCAGTGGGCTCTGTAGGGGACATTGTAACTAAAACTTTTGAGAGAATGGGTGTAAACATTTCAGTTGGGCTTTTATCAGAGTGATTTTACATCTCTTTGAGTTACATTTTTCTCATGTATACATAGAATCGTCCCCATCTTGTAGGATAGTTTTGAAGATTCGAGATAAATATATTAAGTCCTTGGCACGTGATAAGGCAAACTAATTGTTGTCAGTGCCACCATTATCATCATCATCACCATCACTAGGATTTAGGCAGGAGCTCATCCATGTTTCAGTTTTTGCCTAATTGGGAAATGGAAGGTCTTCAACGATGCTTTGTTTTTCTGTGGTTCTGCGGAGGGCTCTGCCCTTCCCCACCCAGAGCCTCCATTTCTTTGTTTGAGGTTTAAGCCATTCACTGCAAGAAAGCAGGAGACCTATTATCCATCCTTTTGTTTAAAAGGGAGCTTGTTAACAGGAAACAATTCCAGTGGAGAGACAAAATATTCTCACATTGTGTAACTGCCCTGGAAGAAACAAGAGCTTCAAAAAATATTAGGAGGAGCACCTCAAGAAGGCTGTTTGGGGAGCCCTTCCTGGGGAAGGGAGATGAGTAGGTACCTGAGGGGCTGGGGAGGTACCAGCCATGCAAAAAGGAGGACTCACACCCAGGCAAAGGCAGGGAGCCAGGAAGAGCTCGTTTTGAGGAGGTGCCTGGGGACAGTGACCCTGGGAGGGGCTGGAGGAGGTCTTGGGGGGCTGGGAAACAGGTGTCTTGGAAGCTCCCATAACCATGCACAGGCTGCTGAGACACAAAGAGCAGGTGTCGGGAGATGTATTTCACAGCCCAAGGATTCTGCCTAGGCCAAGGGCCACGTCGTGATTGGCTTTGGGTCAAGTAGACTTTAGTTCCTGCTCGTAGCTGTTTCCTTGTCTTGAAAGTGGGGATCATGACCCCCCATCCCACAGGGTACCTGGGTAGAATATACATGATGCGTGTGTGACAGTGGACTCGGCCAGGGCTTGGTGTCACTCCATAAAGTCTTGAACTTGCCTCCTGCTTGTGCTCAGGGCGACCCAGGTGACATGATGGCTGAGGAGGAAGGCACTTCCGGTCTCTCTGGTTGGCACCTCCAACCCAAGGTTCCTCCAGGGCAAACATATCCTTCTTTTGTCTAACAGGCTTTGTGACAGGGACACAATCCAGATGAGGGGCAGTGACCCTAACATCCTTTTGAGGGTCCACCCCTGATTCCAGGCTGCTCCAGGCCTGGCTCAGCCCCCAGTTCTGTCCCCTAAACGCCCATCCCAAGACAACCCCTCCCTCCTCATGCCTCAGGTCCTAACTAGGAAGCTCAGCACCCTCTTGATTCTTTCTCCCACTTGCCATCTTCCCTTTCCCATCCCCTTTCATCTTCCCTCCCCCACCTTCCCTCTCCACCCGTCCCAGCGTCTTGAGAAGCCACTCTCTCATCTCACTTCTCTCCCTTCCTGCAACCGCTGCCGCCTCTGGTCTAAGCAGCTCAAACATATCTGAGCAGGGTATTCAGTTCTGATTTTTCTGATTTCATTTCTACAAATGAAAGGTGAAAGTTCAGCTCACGACCCCAGTGCATTTTAAAAGCTTTTATTACAGAAACTTTCAAACATTTACAAAATGGTTATGATATTATAATAAACTCCCATGTACCCATCACCCAGCTTTGATAATTATCCACATTTTGCTATCATTGTATGATCTGTACCTCCATCCATTCCCCCCAGTGTTTTTGTTGTGATAGCTATTTTGTCGAGGTAAAATTTACATACGCTGAAATGCATGTCTTAACTGTGCATATCTGACAAATGGAGGAAGGTATGTAACCACACCCTCTTGAGGATATAGAACATTTCCTTCATCTCAGGAAGTTCCGTCTTATCCCCCCAATAGGTAACCTGTATTTTTATTCATCTTAGACGAGTTTTTGTCTGTTTTAGGAATTTATGTGAAGGTAATGAGACAGTATGTAGTCTTTTATGTTTGGCTTCTTCCACTCAGCATGATTTCTGTGATGTTCATCCAAGTCAGTGCTTGCATCGGTAGTTCATTTCTTTTTATTGCTGAGTTCTATCTAGTCTGTTGTGTGGACATAGCACAATGTGTTTACCGGTTCTCTGGTTGTTGGCCCTTTTGAGTGGTTTCCAGCTTTTGGCTGTGGTAGATTACGGTGCTATGATCTTTTATGTGCAAGTCTTTTGTGAACATAAACTGTTTTTTCTTAGATACTAGGAGTGCAATTGCTGGATGAAAATTTCTCCCCAGCAAAATATGAGAGTCTGGTGTTCTCATCAACATTTGGTGTTTTTTATCTTTTAAATTTTAGCCATTCTAGTAAGGGGTGTGAGGGGTATTAATTAACATTTCCCTGGAGAAAAATGATGTTGAACATTTTTCAATGTGTTTATGTTTTTGGTATTTCTTCCCTTGTGAAGTGTCTTTTCAAGTCTTCTGTCTACCTTCTATTTCTTTGGGTTTTTGTTTCTGAGTTCTGACAATTCTTTATATATTCTAGATACAAGACCTTTCTCCGATAGATAGTTTATGAATATTTTCTCACACTCTCTGTCTTGCTCACTCGTTTTCTTATTGGTGTCTTGATGAAAAGTTTTTAATTTTGATAATGAGCAACATACCTGTTTTTCTTTTCTGTTTACTACATTCTGATCCTAAGACATGTTTGTCTACCTCAAATTCATGATGATATTCTGTTTTCCTATAAAAGCTTTATTGTATCAGGTTATACATTTAGTTCATATATCAACCTCGAATCAATTTTTGTTCATGGTGTGGGGGAGGTAGAGTCAAGACTGAATTTTTTTCCTTATGGATATTCAAGTGGGTCTATCAATATTGTTGAAAAATCCTTTTTTTCTTTTTCTTTCCTATTAACTTACTTTCATGCCTGTGTAGAAGATCAATTGGCCATAAACATATAGGTCTATTTCTAGACTCTCTACTAGGCCTTCTGTAACACCGTATAAATTTTAGAATAAACTTGTTCATTTCTATAGGATGATGATTGAGATTAAGTTTTATAGCGTATTTTGAAAATGGTTGCTGGTTAACAGTATTGAGTCTTTCATATTCCAAGTTTTTTCTTGCGAAAATGTGTAAGCATAAATTGAGTTTTGTACATTGACCCTCTACCCTAAGACCCTGCCAAAGGAATTTATTAGACCTAGTATTTTTTAAAAATAGATTTCTTAGTTTTTTTAATATAAAATTTATGTTAACTATGAATAGAGATTTACTTCTGTTCCAGTCTTCATGCCCTTTTTCTCTTTTCCTTGCTGTATTGTACTTACTCAGCTACAGTGTTGAATAGGTGTGAGAACAGATACCTTTGCCTAGTTTTCAATCTTGAGGATTTTTCTTGTGTTTTACCATTAAAGATGATGCTAGCTCAAGGATGTTCATAGATGTCCTTCCTTTATCACATAGGGGAAAATTTCCCTTTATTCTAAGTTAGCCGAATGATTTTGTTGTTTGTTTTTTAATTGTGAATAGGTGATGGATTTTGTCCACTGATTCTTCTGAATCTATTGAAATGTCTATATGATTTTTTCCCCCTTTATTTGGTCAATTTAAATGTTTGATTTTTAAACATTAACTTGTATTTCTGTTCACAAATGCCGCTTGGTTATGATCTTACCCTTGCCACATGTTGCTGGAATATTTTGCTGGTATTTTGTTAAGGATATTTGTCAAACCTTTATTTCCTTGTAATGTCTTTGCCAGGTTTGGTATCAGGATAATATCAGCTTTATACAGTAATTGGAAAGTTTTCCTTTTTCCTCAATTTTCTGAAAGAGTTGGTGTAAGATTGCTATTTTTTCTTCCTTAGACTTAACAGGTTTCTTCTTGAACGCTTCACACCCCCTTCAGGAAGCTGTGGTGAGGGATAGGCTCTTTCTGAGAGGAAGAGCAGGGTACTGTCAGCCCAGGAGTAAGAATCAGTCACCCCTTTTTCACTTGAGGGTTGTAAGGAGGGCATGGGAGCTCGTCATCACCAAGCAGTTTAGAGGTGATGGGAGGTGCTTGGAATAGATAGCTTTTTCAGGGATATTGAAGGTACAGAAAACAGTTATTCAAACAATTAGCACTGTGATCCACTGCCCACCCCCTGAATTTTACAAACAAGAGGGATAGGCTTGCCCTGGCAGGGGGCATGGTCAGAGTAAGATCTATGGCCATGAGACAGAGGAAAGCTGGAGGGCCGGGCACCAGTTAGAACCTTGTTTTTGGCTTCTGTGGCACAGAGCTTGACTCTTCTCACTCATGCGCTGACTACAGACAGTTGAGATGGATGGTTCAAGGTGGTCTCTGCAGCCTGGAAAAGAACTGTCGTTCCTTATCATTTTCTTTACCAGGATTTCCATCAAAGCTCTATCAGGCTGGGCATCTGTTATCAGCTCTATCAGATCTGGAATTGCACAAGATCAAAAGCCTGGTTAGGTATGCTGTAATTCGAGAGAAATTTGATCTGACAGTGTGGAGGTCAGGATTCCTGGCTTTTACTCCAATCAATGCGTTTTATCTTTGAATAACTTTTTAGCTCATTAGGATTCTGATCTGGAAAGGAAAACATCTCAGCTGCTGAGTTAATGATGACTCACTATGCGAGAACTTTAATTTTGACACCGGCGTGGGTAGGGAGGCCTCTGCTGTGTGATCTGGTTGGTCTTTGGTGAGTCCCAGCAACTGGAGAAAGAATAAGCAGTAATCCAGAGAAGACTGTGTCACTTCAGCAAGGCACCTGCAGGTGACAGGTTTCCAGGGTTGGGGTGAAGAGGAGGAGATGCTGAGCCCAGAAAAGTCCCCTGGGGAACAAGAGTCATCCTCAAACATCATCCCACACTGGACAGTGCACAGTCAGTGTATGATGGTGTTGGCCAAGTAAGAACCTTTCTGCTCTCCTCTTCCAACCCCAGAAGGGTTATAACAGCAGCTGTTAAGTGAGGAAAATGGGGATGGTGAGGCCAACTCCGCCTCCTCCGTGACAGCGGACTTCCTGCCTGGAGCAGGCCCTGGGCCTGGTGGGGGAGGGGGTGGGGATGGTGAAGACCAGAGTGGTCAGCAGCCTTACCTCTGAGTGGAAATGATTGATTATTACCTGGAATTAGTAAATTCTGAAGCAATTCCGTGATTTAAATGAGTATTAGGGTTCTGAATCTTTTAATTGGGAACAAAAAAGTCATTGGGGCAGGATAAAAAAAAATAGCCCCCTGTTAGTTTTCTGCCATAACCAACTACCACAAACTGGGTAATCAAACAACAGGAGTTTATTCTTTCATGGTTCTGGAGGCCAGAGTCTGAAATCAAGAGGTCGGCATATCTTCTCTCCCTCTGGAGGCTCTGGGGGAAGCTCGCCAGCTTCTGGCACTGTTGGAATTCCTTGGAGTTCCTAGGCTTGTAGCTGCATGCTCTGATCTCTGCCTCTGTCTTCACATCTTCTCCTCTTCTGTCTCGTGTCCCCTGGGTCTCTTATAAACATACTTATCATTGGACTTAGGCCCCCGGATAATCCAGGTTGATCTCTTCATCTCAAGAGACTTAGTTACATCTGCAAGACCCTTTTTCTAAATAGCATTCACATATTCCTGGAACTAGGCTGCTGAGCTCTTTGGTTTTTTTTTGGGGGGGGTACCATTCAGTCCATGACACTTCCTAAAGTCATCTTGGGAGTGCATCCTGTGAGTCATGCTTATTCAATCCAATGGGACTTGGGAATAGATAGAGGAGCAGGGCCTGATGTTGTTCCCAAACCAAACTTGGGTCCCCTCGCCTGCATACAGTAGAGCCAATCTACTGATACTGAGTTGTGGTGAAGGAAAGTGCAGCCTTTATTGCAGGCACCAAGCAAGGAGTCCAGGTAGCTAGTGTTCAAAAGACCCAAATTCCCCTATGGCTTTCAGGGAAAGGTTTTGAAAGATAGGGTAAGGGAGGGAGGTTGTGGGGTGCATGACCAACTCGTGGACATTCTTCTGATTGATTGGTGGTGAGATAATTGGGAGTCAGGATCATCAACCTCTGGCTCCTTCCATCTGGGGTCTACATGCTTGTGGGCAGCATACAGTTAACTTCTTCCACCTGGTGGGGGTTTCAGTATCTGCAAAACAACTCAAAGAACACGGCTCAGACCATTATCTATGGTCCTTGAGGAGGAACTAAAGGTCCTTGACTTTGTTTAATGGCTAAACTATTATTATTTTCTCCTGCTGGACTGTTCTCCTTTATTTCTGTATGTTCTCACTTCTCTGATTAAATTTCTCTGATTTATTTTTTGGAAATTGGGGAAGGCCTAGGAGGCTAAATTTTTTCTACAAATAAGAGGCAGGTGGAGGACTCTGTCCCAGGAAGGGCCCCATAGGTTCCTGCTTGCTTACAAGGTCTGGGTTTGCACCTTATTCTGAAAGCCTCAGGGAGGCACTGCAGGTCAGGTATCTTTTCAGTGTAGCAGAAGGGGGACAAAACTCTGGGTCAATGGACTCCACGGGGGAGGTTGAGGGAGTTGTTGTTTGTTTGCTTCATCTTCCTTTTTAATATTTCTCAGTGAAATGTAGATAAGGTCATCAGCTGAAAGTGAAAGTGGGGTAGGGTTAAGAGGAAGGAGAATGTGAAAATGTCCTTAGGAGAACAGAGAAGGGAACCAGGTCATGTCTGTATTGGTCACACCTCCACTAAGTACTCACAATTGTTTCCCTGTCTTGATCTTCACACCTCTCCCCATTCTCTGTTCTTTCTCAAGAACCTTCAATGAGTCCCTATTAAGAGAATGAAGGGCTTCCCTGGTGGCTCAGTGGTTAAGAATCCTTCTGCCAGTGCAGGGGACATGGGTTCGAGCCCTGGTCCCGGAAGATCCCACATGCCGTGGAGCAACTAAGCCCATGCACCACAACTACCGAGCCTGCACTCTAGAGCCCGTGAGCCATAACTACTGAGCCTGCATGCCACAACTACTGAAGCCCATGAACCTAGAGCCCGTGCTCCACAACAAGAGAAGCCAGAGCAATGAGAAGCCAGCATACCGCAATGAAGAGTAGCCCCTGCTCACCACAACCAGAGAAAAGCCCGCACGTAGCAACGAAGACCCAACACAGCCAAAAATAAAATAAATAAAATTTATTTAAAGAAAAAAAAAAAAAGAGAGTGACGTTGACACACCAAAGCCTAATAAGACTCACCAGGATCTGGGCCCCGATAATTCCCCTGCCTTTTGGTCTGTTCAAGGGATTGCTCGTCAGAGAAACAAGGGGTGGCAATTTTCTCCATAAAGAACCAGATAATAAATATTTTAGGCTTTGCCAGTTGTAACTCTCTGTGGTGACCACTTAATTCTGGTGCTGTAGTGAGAAAGCTGCCAGGGACAATTTTAAACAAGTAGGCATGGCTGTGCTCCCGTCAAACTTGGTCTGCTCAGAAGTTTGAATGTCCTATAATTTTCACGTGTCACAAAATATTTTTTGATGGTTTTCAACCATGAAAAAATGTAGAAACCATTCTGAGCTTGCAGGCGTTACAAACACATGGCAGGCTGGATGCGGCCCTTGAGCCATCGTTGTCTGAACCCTGAGACAAACCACATGTGTTTCACTCTGACCACCCTGCCTGCCTAAGATCCATCTTCTTGTAAGTTAAATCTGTCCTGCACTTTAACCTAAATGCTTGCTCCTCCTTCTCATCAATATTCTCAATCCCCCATCTGCCCCAAATCTCATGGGTTCTATGCTGGCATTTGACTTCCTGGAGCCCAAATTGTCTGTGCTTCTCTTTCTGTTCAGCTGGGCCTCTTCTTTTTTTTTTTTTTTTTTTTTTCAGTCTTTTCTATCTTGTGCCTCCTGAGCAGACTGTCTATTCTGAAGAGCAGAGCTTGCATTTTATGTCTCTGTGTGTCTCCTACAGTCATGCCCCACACTTACTTGGTGCTCAATAAATATTCAAGAGAAAAAAAAGTACTTCTAAGACCCTATTCTGCAAGGCTCAAAGGGATTATTTTATGTGCAAAGTTCAGAAATAAAAAAGCCAAACCCCAGCAAAACTGCTTCCTTCTGTATTTTGATGATGTCTCTAAGGTGTGGTTTTCTATATTCTTTATGCTCCCAATATACTCCGAATTACCTTACATTTCTCTTGTATCTGATAGAAAGGAGGTGACATGTAAGGGTACAAGACCCCCAGTCACCTAGACTCATACACCGAAACCTGTCTGAGTGATCTCCAAAAGAGACCATGCCAGACATTTTATTAAAGGCTTTTACCTTGTACTAGACAAGTATGCACCATAAAGTTAATTCACACCGGAAGGAAGCAACAGGAATTTTGAGTGTGTTGAATGTAATTCAGCCAACTGGGACAGTGGTGATTAGGACTACTGTGGGTGAAACTACAGTATGTTATTCTGATCCAGGCACTGTTTGGAGGTCATTGAACAGATGTTATTTGAGATACTGTTGTACTCTGGGAAGGAAGGAAATGGAGGAAAGAGAGAAAATAGCAGATGATTTTGAATGTTCTAAATTCTGTGCCAGAGGTATTTAAACCTATAACCTCTCCACCCCACATCCACGTCAGAGACATCCAAAGTCAATCTGTTGAAACTTCAACTTGAACTCGATTTAGCCTAAGCACTATTTTTGCACAGTAGATAATAATACTAGTTGAGGATGTGTCTCTCTCTAAAAGCATTTTTTAAAAAAATGAGTGTTGACCCAATATTTTCCCTTTTCTCTCAGAGTCATTATTGCCTGAGTTACTTCAGGGCAGTGGCTTACTCAGGATCACCCCATGGGAATCCAGCCTTCAATGCCACAGCCGAATCCTGCTCTTAGTCTTCTGCTGGAAAAGACAAACATCACACACCTGGAAACCCACGTGCAGAAATTCTGCCCCTCTTTTCTCACCAGGCTTTATCTGCCTTCAAAATCTAAATAGTTGCTAAGTACTAAGATGTCTTACACAGAGGAGCAATATATATATATGCATAATACATACTACATAATAAACTATAATATATAATAAACTATATAATATGTGTATATATATTATCTGCAAAATGCAGCAAGTAGCAGAATGCTAGAGATCACACCATTTCTCTCACAAGGCAGTCTTTCTATGAGATTGCTGAACAGTCTTTGAGACTGTTCTGCTTTTATAGGATTCTTGAGCAGTCTTCAAGATTGTTCTACTTTTTTTTTTTTTTGGCGGTACGCGGGCTTCTCACTGTTGTAGCCTCTCCCGTTGCGGAGCACAGGCTCCGGATGCGCAGGCTCAGCGGCCATGGCTCACGGGCCCAGCTGCTCCGCAGCATGTGGGATGTTCCCGGACCGGGGCACGAACCCGTGTCCCCTGCATCAGCAGGCGGACTCTCAACCACTGTGTCAACAGGGAAGCCCAAGATTGTTCTACTTTTATAGGACTTCATCCTCTCTGGGAGGTCATTAATTGTGGTGACCAGGTCACTGGCCTAGACTTACTAAGGGGACCTAAAACCTTCTCGTACTCGAAAATTGCTAAGGCAAATTTAAGGTGCTCAATCCATGAGGTGAACAAGTGTATCTATCTAATTCACAGCTGTAGCCCTGGAGTCTAGTATAGTACCTGGTACACACTAGATGTGAAATACATATGTCTCTTTGGGTCATGCTCATAGCCTATTAAGTACTCTATAATTTTCAATGAAAACTAATACATTTTAGACTTAACCTAGCAAATACATGCATATTTGTTCAATGGGCAAACGAATCCTGATATTAGTGCTTTCTTTGGGATGCTGGCTTGAATGGGAATGCATATGGTTAGAAAGGGGTGTAAGTCTTAATTAGGGAGCTGCATGGCAGGCTCCCCCTGCACCGTGCTGCACCCCACACCCCCTTTCGACTTCAGGCAACAGGACAAGCAGAATTGGATCAAGGTTGTGGACAGATTTACCACAAAACCAGCCAAGCTTAAGCCTCACGTCTCTTATTTGCCCCTGCCCTTCCAAGGCTCTTCCAGGGCTCCTGGCAAGTTTATGTTCCCCATCCTGCATTCTTTTCATAAACTTCAGTTCCCACCAAACTTGGTCCTGCCCGGGGAGCTTCTCATTAGCAAACCTCTTTGATTTCCACCACATCTGTTTTGATCAACATGTATTTCAAGCCTCCGTTCAAAAGACCCTACATGTGTGACCATTTCCTGGACTCGTCTACCTACTCCCTCTCCCACCTCCACCCACCTCACTCACAGCCACCATGCCCTCCTTCCTCTGTGTTTTGTAACACACCAACCTCTTTCCCAGCTCTGGGACACCCCCATCTTATTCTCTCTGCACCTCTGGCCCACAGGCACATTCGTAGCCTGACGTGGTCTTTCCCGGCTATTCTTTAGGTCTATCTTCTCGGATCTCTTAAGGTAGGTTTCAACCCCTCCTTGCCCTTGGTAATTCTTTCAGAGAAGCGGTCTGCTTGTTTCCACCCTTGAAATGAGCACACACACTCGGCTTAGAGTTATTTGCATGCTGCTCTGTTAATGTCCATCTTCCCTATAGACGGCAAGGTTGATGAAAGTAGAGATAACTTTCTTTGTTCACCCACATTTGCCATTTTAGACCTGGTGTCTGGCACACAAGGTGCCCACATTGAATATTTGATGAATAAATGAACAGGTGCTCCCATCTGTGAGTAAAAATCACACTATGTTATGGATTAATTTTTAAAAATATTTATTTTATTGACATATAGTTGATTTGCAATGTTGTGTTAATTTTTGCTGTACAGCAAAGTGATTCAGTTATACATATATATACATTCTTTTCCGTATTCTTTTCCATTATGATTTACCACAGGATATTGATTCTAGTGTTTTGTGCTATACAATAAGACCTTGTTGTTTATCCATCCTCTATATAATACTTTTCATCTGCTAATCCCAAACTCCCAATCCACCCCTCCCCTACCTCCTCCCCCTTGGCAACCACAAGTCTGTTCTCTATGTCTGTGAGTCTGTTTCTGTTTCCGAGATAAGTTCATTTGTGTCATATTTTAGATTCCACATATAAGTGATATCATATGGTATTTGTCTTTCTCCTTTTGACTTACTTCCCTTAGTATGATAGTCTCTATGTTCATCCATGTTGCTGCAAATGGCACTATTTCATTCTTTTTTATGGCTGAGTAGCATTCCATTGTATATATATACCACATATCCTTTATCCATTCTTCTGTTGATGGACATTTAGGTTGTTTCCATGTCTGAGCTATTGTGAATAGTGCTGCTGTGAACATAGGGGTGCATGTGTCTTTTTGTATTATAGTTTTGTCCGAATATATGCCCAGGAGTGGGATTGCTGGATCACATGGCAACTCTATTTTTAGTTTTCTGAGGAACCTCTAATACTGTTTTCCATAGTGGCTGCACCTATTTACATTCCCACACCCTCTCTAGCATTTGTTATTTGTAGATTTTTTAATGATGGCCCTTCTGACCAGTGTGAGGTGATACCTTGTTGTAGTTTTGATTTGCGTTTCTCTAATAATTTAGCGATGTTGAGCATCTTTTCATGTGTCTGGCTTAATTTTTATTTGTTTATTTTGTTTGTTACATTATGATTTCACTGCACATTCCTGCTCTTAGAGAACAGAGACCACGTATTTTTATCATTTGTCTCAGGCGCATAGATAAGTGCTTAAAAACGTAACAATTTTAAAAACTAGTGCAGGCCACGCAGTCCATATGTAGTGACTGTTTGTTCTGAGCTATCTGGAGCCTCCACAGTGTGCTTGGTTTGATTTCTGCTGGAGAAGAAACAGCGAGCAGGGGAGAGACTTGGAGCCCGTGCTCTCCTGCTTTCTGCTCCTGTCCTTATGGGTGATGGGCTTTAGAAGTAGGAGGCAAGAAATCCTGTTCCCTTTGTTGGCAGCTCTAAAGAGCGTCTGAAATACTGGAGCAGCGATGCTCAAATTGGGCACAGGAGGATTTCTGGGGAAGCTTTGAAATAGCACTGCTGCTTGCATCTCGCACCAGATCAATTACAGCAGAAACTCTGAGGTGGGGCCCACCACTGAGATGTTTCAAAAACTCCCAGGTGAGAGAGAAAGACAAATACTGCACGATATCACTAACACGTGGAATCTAAAAACAAAGTCGAACTCAGAAACAGAGAGGAGAATGGTGGTTGCCAGGGGCTAGGGGTGAGGAAGGGGGGATGGTGGTCAAGGGGTATAAACTTACAGTTAGAAGATGAGTAATTTCTGAGGATCTAACATACAACATGGTGACTGTAGTTAATGTACTGTATCGTATACTTGAAATTTACGAAGAGAGTAGATCTTAAGTGTTCTCACAACACACACCCATACACACACATATCCAAAGGTAAATTATGCAAGGTGATGGATGTGTGAATTAACCTGACTGTGGGAAGTATTTTACAATGTATATGTGTATCAAGTCGTCACATTGTACATTTTAAATATACACAGTCAACTATAGCGATGACCACTTTAAGTTTTCTGACAAACAAGGAGAGAAACTTTGCTCCCAGACTATGATCCATTTCTTTCTTCACACAAGTATGGAAGGAATGACCCTAAAGAACCCTTGTGACCTGGAAAGCTTCGGAAGAGAAATAGGGCTTTGGGACCTGGAGTTTCTCATTTGATTCCCTCAACTCCTCCTCTTGGTGGGGCAAGCAGGATTTATGAGGTCTGTAGGCAGCAGAGCTGTGGTGCTTTGAGACTTGATTATGTGGGGTGTCAGGATATTCAAGAGAGACATGTCACTGGGAGAAACAGACAGAGATGTTAGGATTTTAGGTGCTCATTCAATTTGCAGTCAGGAGGCCTGGGTTTGCTTCTCAACTTGGCTACTTACTGTGTGTGATTCTGGGCAAGTCACTCCATGGCCTGAGCCTCAAAATCCTCCTTTACTAAATGGGGATAATGATACATATCTCACTGGGTTCTTGTGAGGATTAAACAGATACTATTTGTAAAATACTTAGCATAGCAGCAGATGCCTGGAATATACCCAGCAAATGGTACCTGTTGGTAAATGTAAAAGCAAATGCAAGCTCTCTGAACTCTATGTGGCCAGGCTTAGTAAGGTCCTTGACAGTAGGAATTATTTCATTGGTGTTTCTCTCTCCAGCTCCGATTGTGGGTCCTAATCATGCGTGTGGAACTGAAAGGAGTGGGTTGCAGTTCTGCTTGTGGTGAGGCTGGGGAGGAAGTGAGAAGTGAGACTCTTTAGGAAGATCCCGCTGAGCAGAGACCTGTTTCTAGCCTAGACCAGTGATCTTCAACTTCAGTGTGTGTCTGAATCACCAGCAGAGCTGTTATAACAGATGTCTGGACCCCACCTCAGACTTGCTGATTCAGTGGGTCTGGTGGGTAACCTCTGAGATACTTGCCTAAAGATTCCCCCTCCTGGTGTTCATACCTTTGTGCGATCCCTTCCCCTTGAGTGTGGACTGGGCTTAGGACTCACTTCTAATGAACAGAATACAGCAAAAGTGGTCTAATATCACTTCTGTGATTAAGAGACTGTGGTTTCCATGATGCTCTACCTGTTGTGAACTGCCCAGTGGAGAGGACTCAGGTGGCAAGAAACTGACATCTCTAATAGCCAATGAGGACAAGAGGCCAGCCACTAGCCATGTGAGTGAACTTGGAAACACATCCTCCCTATGTCGAGCTGTGGGATGACTGCAGGCCTGGTCAGCATTTTGACTGCCTGTGAGAGACCCTGAGGCAGAGGCACCTGGCTAAGCCACGCCCAGATTCCTGACCCATAGAAACCGTGAGATAATAGATATTTGCTGTTTTAAGCCACCAAAATTTGGGGTAATTTGTACAAAGCAATAGGTAACTTATATAGTAGATCTAGAGTGAAGCCCAAGAATTGCATTTTTAACAAGTTCTTAGATGACGTTGATGCCACTGATCTGGTATTCACATCTGGAAACCACTTATTATCCTAGGATCATTCTGTCTTTGGCTTCCCAATGACTGATCATTTCAGGGTAACTGAAGCATCATTTGAATGTATTTCTCAGAGGATAGGGCAGGTGAACAGGATGAGCAGGATGAATCCTGCTCTCTCTGCTTTGCTTTATCCTCTCCACCAGTTGCATCTACCAACTCAAAAGTTGCTTTCTTGGACCAGCCTTCCCTGGTTATTAAATTCAAGTACAGGACCAACTAGGGCTCTTGATGTGTGCTTTGGCCTGTAATTTTATTTCAGTAGATTTAAAAAATCTTTTCCCATCCAATATCTCATATAACTCTTTAGGAAATCAGGTGGGACAGATGATATTATTCTCATTCTAAAGATAAGAAAGTGTCGTCACCAAGAGGTAAAGTGAGTTGTTTAATTACACAAGGAGATAGAGTCAGAGCTAGGATTAGAACTCATGTTTCCTGATTCCATGAAAACACTCTTTTCTAACTTTACCTTTCACTCAACCGCTATCCTTCTTATATTCAATGGCTATTTGCTATATTATGATCTCTAATCAGAGATCGGTGGTTGCAAGGAACAGAAACTCCTTAACTTTAGTTAAGTATTATGGAAAGTTATTAAAAGTTAGGAAGGCAATCTTCTCTTGATTTGTAATTTTAAAGGATGTATAGTTTGGAAACATGGGCACTGAAACCAGACGTGGCAGGGAGAGACAAAAGTTACTTAAGTTACGTAAATTCCAGGCTCATCAGGAAGAAAGTGCCTACTAGAACCGTGGCTACTGGGATAGCAATAGAAGGACTATGGGGATGGGCTTTCTTCTTCCAATAGTATTTAAAAACAAACAAAAATAACACCTTGAACTTCTAATATTTCATTTCCAGCCTCAGTCAGAGAACTAGTGAGTTTCTTCTGCCCTGAGAGAATCTCTTATCTCTTGTTGCCAAGAGTTGGTATAATCAAAGTCAGCTCCAGATTCTGATGTGGGCTTACAACACAGGTTGAGCTCATAGCCTCACTAGATCACATGCAAAAGTTGGAGCATTTGTGGGAAGAAGTAGGAACTTAAAATTGGGAATGACCACATTTGGGGGGATTTTGACGATTCAGAGAACCAAGAGAGAACTTCCAAATACTACAGAGCTTCTCTTGCACCCAGAGCCTACATTTCCCAGCCTTCCTTTATCTTGGGCTCTGCAAATGTCCTATCTTCCACCAAGCAGCACACACCCTCATGAGACTTGGAAGACAGAGTGGACATAGAGAGGCAGATGCTTCCATTCTGGACGTGCTTATCAGGTTAGAGGCAGTGTGGTCCTGGAGCCAGGAGATGTGATGGCAGCTTCCTGTTTCCTCAGCTTTCTTTCTGGCACGGCAGAGGCTCCCTCAGAGGGTGAGTTCTGCTGTGTTGTTCTGCGAGTTGCTCCTAAAATCTCAGCCTTGAGCCTGCCCTCCAGGTATTTCTGCCAGCCACCTAACAACACATAGTAAATTCTTTTCTGCTTAAAGTAGCCAGAGTGAATTCTGTCTTCTGCAACCGAACCTAGATACAGAGGGGTAATAAATGCATCACCCATAACAACTGTAAGAGGAAGGCATATAGGCTCTGCTTGAATTCCTCCAGGGACAAGTTTCTTAGGCATATTGGTATGTTTTGAACAAATTCCAATTATCAAAAAAAATTTTTATAGTTGTCTGCAATCTATCTATTTGTAACCTGAGCTCATTGATCTAGTTTCCTGTTAGCACGTTGGTTGGATTTCCTATTAGTTACTTGGACAAGAAAATCCAAGCTAGAAACTCAAATTCCTCTACATGTTCCCTCTGTAACATGGTTCCTAGATTCCTTACCACTGTCAACAACTAGTTGAGAAAGAGAGAGAGAAGAGAGGAGAGGAGAGGAGGAAGGTTAGTTAGTCTTGGAGGGGACTGTTGAAATATATGAATGTGGCAGAATGTGCTGGTATAAATCTTTATGTGGAAAAGAAAGGCAAAAAGGGAGTTGGATGAAGTGTATGTGATTAAAAACCTTCTTATTTAATGAGTCTTAGTGCCAGCTCATGTTTATTTTGTTAGCCTCACTGGAATATTTTATTTTTGCAGTAATTTATCTTTCATCTATTAGTCCATCTTTCCTTTGATAAATTAGTAATCCTTGGGTCATCCACTTGATAGAATGAATTTTATTATTTTACCCAAAGTGTAGTTACCCATATTGAAAAAGAAATAAGAAACGGGAATAGAAATTAAAAACAAATATAAAATTAGAGAGAATTAAATAACATGTCCCTGGTTATTTTTATTTCTCAAACCACTTTTCAAAAAATAGTTGTTTTTATGCTTATTGTCTGTCTTCCTTCACCAGAATGTACACTCCAGGAGAGCAGAGTCTGATTGATCCTTGCTGTATCTTGGGAGTCTGGTCCAGGTCATTAAACAGAGTAGATTCTCAAAAAATATATATATTAATTTAATGAATAAATGAATGTTTGCAGACACAATGATAGAAAGAAAAGGGGGAGATGGAGGAGCAAGGGAGAGACTGTTAGCTTCCTATCACTGCATAACAAATTATCACAAATATAGCCACTTAAAACAATGCACATTTATTATCTCGCAGTGTCCAAGAGTCAGGAATCTGGGGGGGCAATGCATGACTGGGTCCTTTGCTTAGGGTGTCACCAGACTGCAGTTAAGATGTTAATTGGGCTGCATTCTCATCTGGAGGCTCATCTGGGAAAATATCCACTTTTGAGCTTCAGGTTGTTGGCAGAATTTATTTCCTTACAGTATAACTGAGGAGCCCAGGGTCTTACAGGTTATTGGCTGGAGGCTGCTCTCAGGTTTTAGAGGCTGCCCTGTGGTCCCCTGCAACGTGGTTCTCCCATAGACAATTTAGAACATGGCTGTTTGCTTCTTCAAGGCCAGCAGAGAACGTCACTTTCCAGTCTGCTGAGACAGGGTCTTATAAAATGTAATACCATCATGGGAATGACATCACCTCTGTCATATTCTATTGGTTAGAAGCAAATCACAGGCTCTGCCCACACTCAAGGGGAGCGGATTATACAAGGATGTGGCTCATTGGGGATCACCTTAGGGTATGTCCATCACAGGAAACCAGGAGCCCAGAAACGGTCAAGGACAGAGAAGGTTGGCTTTTGTTTTTCAAACATTTTTTCTTCTTGTGAAATTCACGCTCCATCTCACAATCAGAATATCATGCAGCTCAAAGATTCAGCTTCAGTTGATCTCAGTTTTATACATTTTAGAAACTTTCAGAGTCTGGAATTTTGGGCTTGGTTAACGATTCACACTATTTCGAGTTCTTCCCTGGATTTTAATTTCTCTCTGGTGAAGAGGAAATTTCAAGACAAGAGAAATTTAGATTGGACCTGGGTCTATGGCTACAGTACTTAAGAAGTAGAAGTGTCTTTGTTAACAAGATGGCTAAAATTCCAAACTGAGAATTTGGGAGTACCCAGCATGTACAAATATCTACCAGTGATTTAATAGGAGGTGTATTATGGTTGTGGGACTGAACTTTTCCCTCTGAGTGGCTTCATTTAGTAACCAATGAGTCTGGACTGGACAGACAAGTTACTTAATGCAGCTCTGCAAAAAGACATCTCTAAATGCTGTGAAATATCTTTTCATTACTTGTTTTGCTTCCATGTAGTTGAGTAATCAAAACATTAGTCCTTGCCCTATCAAATGGGAGAGGGGCTTGCCTGCAAAGCCTGTGGGTATATATTTAAGAGTGTTGATTATATATATTTGGAAATCACAAGAAAAACAAAAGAACACATTGACTTTGAATACATCAGAGGAGCCTGAAAAAGGCCTAACATATTTAATTGAATCAAAGATGTCATCAATCGTAAGGCACACCATTATTTTATGGGCCACTAAGGAAGAAAAAGCAAAGCACTGGCAATTAAACAATGACAAGCTATTGATTGAAAGACTCATAACTCTTTCAGAGATATTAGTATGTGCAAAAAAATGTGTCTTAAGATTGATGAATACAGTTGGTTTCCCAAGAGCAGACATACCTGAAATCAGCATTACCTACAGGAATCCCTGATTCTCAGCAAAGCTGGGGTCTTCAAGACCTGGGAATATGATGCTGACTACTCTGCTGTTACTAGGAAAATAAAACATTAGAATTGGAAATGTCCTTAGGTGTCATGTAACCCAGCCTCCCCCCAATGGAAGGAAAAGCTGTCCCCCGACTTCTAACAGATGGTTTTCCACTCTCTGCCCATATGTTTTGAGTACTGAGTAATTCACTACTTCACATAGTATCTTGTTGCATTTTCGGTGTAATTGATCAGGTAAAGGGGTCCCAATTTAAAGCTAACCATGGTTACCCAAATTCGACCATGTGTTAGAAAGTCTGGATGGTTAGTAGGGTGGGCGTCACCTGTGAAAGAGAAAATGAGGCTCCTGTAGAGAAAACTCATCCTGAGGGAAGAGGGACTGAGGCTGACACGGTGTGCCAATGACAGTGCCTTGGTTCATTCCTTCCTTCCTTCATTCAGTGAGAATACCTACCATGTGCCAAAGTCTCAATCAATGACAGACACAGTTCCCAGTTTCCAGTCCTTCCAACTCTAGTCTGGAAAATACAGGAGAAGAACTCTGATTGGATGTGTTTGGCTCAGGTACCTGCATGTGGTCCAGTCTACCACCTCCAGGGATGCTATGATGTAGCACAGACAGGTCACTGGTCTTTCCCTCTTGTGTAACTGTCACACAGGGCGTGGTTTGGGTGCCACTGGGCACAGCATTGGGGGGTGTCAGCTGGAGATGAAGATGCACCATGACACATTGTTTTGCCTGAGACCTTAAAGAACCAGATTGGCAGTGAGAGCAGAGGAGGTGAAAATGACACCACATGGTATCAGAAGGGCCTGTATTAATCACATCAGGGGAGACACCTTAATAGCCTCTCTGAAGTAGTTGGGGATGTTTGCAGTAGACCAGGACCTTGAGATTTCCATCATAGAAAATTGAAGGACCTTTTGCACATTATTAGTCAGTGATAAGAAACCGGGCTTTCACCACCAGCAAAGAAATCTGTTGAGAAAAAGGATTATATTTTTATCAGCTGTGCTCATTATAACCTACACCATTCTAGTGGATCTTAATTGTCATTAATAAAGTATTAACATTTTACTAAAACTTTAATAACATATTAATAAAGTACTATTGTATTTTATTTATTCATATTTGATTGTACATAATCTCACTCTTCTCTGATGTAATTAATGAGTCTAATATTCAAACTCTTAAGAGAGCTGTTAGTAGCTGTCTATATCTAATTTCCATTTTAGCAAAGTATAACTAGACTTTCAAAAACCTGTGCCAATGACTTGTTAACGGTCATGGAAAAAGCTAAATGAAAAGAAAATTGTTTTCTTTTGACTCTAAAAGGCACATTTGCTTTTTCTCATGAGGAAGTTAGAGATATGAATAGGATGAGAATGATATCCAAGTTGATTGCAGTGCTTACTGTTGTAATATATTTCTAAGTTATGTGCTTCAGGTTGATTTATATTTATTGATTATTGGCATTCCACAACTTTATTCATCTTAAAACATTTTACTCTTCTTATTTCCAATTTTTCTACTCTTCCTTCATCATTCTCTGTCTTGGTAATGTAGCATTTCATTTTGGGGAAATAGTCTATTTTATGTTTTCAGCATTGTTATGTTATTATTTCTTCTTTTTGTTCTTAGAATTCTTATATACAGTTGAGCCCCCTTTAAAAATGTCTTAAAAATTTATACTCTTTATTAAATAAAAGAAATCTCAAAAAGCATCAATAACTTTGCATAAGAAAATGAAAACACGGAAAACCAAAATTCTTATATTTTAATTTTAGCTTTAATTTATGATAAGTATTTCAGATATTCAAAAGATATACATAGTAATATAATGAATACTGGGATTCCTGATTCCCACCTTAAAAAGTAAAACATAATCAACACTATTGAAGCCCTGTGTATGCTTCCTCAAATGCAATTCCCATCCTCCCATCCCACGTAAGCATCACCCTGAATTTGTTGTTTATTATTCCCATGCATGTCTTTTTGATTTAATTTACATATTTATGATGCCTTGAATAATATCTACTGTTCTGCATATTTTACAATTTTATATAAATTGTGTCATTCTGCATGAATTTTTGCAATTTGCTTTTTCCACTCAAAAATACATATTTATGATTTTTACCCATGTCAGCATATATAACTACACTTCATTTTAACAGTAGTATGTTATTCCAAAATATCTCAATTTATTATCACTCTCCTGATGATGAACATTTATATTACAATATTTCCCATTTTTTTTTGTCTTTTTATATGTTATTATAGCAGGTACAGTAAAAGTTGCTTACACATGTTTCTTTGTGCCACAAGAGAGAGTTTCTCCAAGGAAGCTCTTTGTTTGAACTGAGTTGTGCCTGTCCAAAGTTCATAAATTGAAGTCTTAACCCCCAGTACTTCAGAATGTGACTATTTTTGGAGACAGGGCCTTGAAGGAAGTAATTAAGTTAAAAGTGAGGCTGTTAGGGTGGGAAATAATCGAATCTGATTGGTTTCCTTAAAGAAGAGGAGATTAGGTCACACAGAGAGACACAAGGTGTGCCCTGAGGGACAACCATGTGAAGAAGCAACAAGAGGATGACCATCTGAAGCCAAGAGGAGAAGTCTTGGAACATTGACCATGGACTTTCTATGCAACTTTGATCTTGACCTTGGACTTCCAGCTTCCAGAACTGGGAGAATATAAATTTCTGTTCTTTAAGCCACCCAGTCTGTTTTATTATGGCAGCCTGAGCAGACTAACACACTCCCTTAGGAGTGAAGCTGCTGATGGAGGGATGTATGCAGGGTCAACTTCAGGCAATAATGCCACACCACCCTCCAGAATGGTGGAAACAAATTAAGCTCCCACCACTGGGCCTCTTCTGGTGTCACATCCTCACCAATGTCAAAGTAGTGCTGACATGGTATCTCATTATGATTTTAATTTGCACTTGATTTTTAATGAGGTTGAACATCTCTTCTTATGTTTATTAGTCATTTATGCTTTCTATTTTTCTGTAAATGCCCTATACATATGTCTTGCCCATTTTTATGTTGGATTGACTTTTCCAACAACTGTTAAATGCAGTGTTTTGTTAATATCATTAATTTACTTTATTAATTTTGTGCCTCAAAATTTTTTATGTTCTCACTGATTTTTCATTTGCTTTATTTTTTAGTTACTGAGAGAGGTATGTTAAGATTCCATAGTTCAATAGTGATTTGCTAGATTTTCTTTGTTTTTAAATATTGCTTTATAAATTTTGAGGCTGTTATCAGAAACATATGAATTTAGAATTGTTATATCTTTCTGGTCATTTAAATCCTTAGTGAACTTTTTCATCTCTCATTTCTCTCAAATGCTATTTGCCTTAGTGTTTGTTTTGTCTGATATTAATATTGCTATGTTTACCTTCTTTGGTTTTGATTTCCTTACTATAATTTTTCTATTTCTGTACTTTCAAATTTTCTGACTACTGATGCTTTTAGGCATTTCTCTGTGAATGACATTTAGGTGGATTTTTAAAATCCAACCTGAAAATATTTGTCTTTCAACTTCAGAATTTAGTTCAGTTATATTTATCATAATTATTAATATATTTGGATTCATTTTGCTAATCTTAGCTTTTGCTTTTTATTTGTCACACTTTTCCTTCTCTTTGTTTTCTTTTGGATTAAGTTTTTTCCTTATTTAATTATTTTTTCCTATACATGTATCAAAGGTTTTCTCTCAATGCTGTTGTTTTGTACTTCTCCCTCTCCTTCATGAGCTATGTTTAGAGAGGCCTCGAGTGCCAAGTCTATATTCTTAATTAGCTCTATAATTCACCTCCTTCTCCCTCCTCCTCTCTGAATTCAGACCCTCATCATCTTATGCATCAATTATTGTAGTATTCGCTCTCTCTTCCTTTCCATTCTCTATTCTCTCAGAGAGTACTCTCTAAAACATGACATTTGCTTATAGCTGTTCAATGGCTTTCATTTTGTTTTGGGTAAAAGTCTAATCTCCTTTCTGTGGCATGCAAAGGCCATCAGGCTGACAGGTGACTGCCTATCCTGCAACTCCCTTTATGGCACCTGCTCTGGCTGCACGATCTCTCTGGAAGTCTTGGAATCTGCCTTGCTTGTGAGACCTCCATGCGTCTGTGGGATGCAGAATCCTCTCTAGTGTACAACTTGTATACTTGACAATTTCCCACTCACCTTTCATGCTTCAGCTCAGGATCACCTTCTCTATGAGACTTTTAAGACCCTCTGAGCCTAGGAAGATGAGCCACATCTTCCTTTCTCTTTTAATAACAACCTGTGCATGTTTCTGTTACTAGTTATGGTTCTGATCACATTTGGTAAATGCATGTTTAAGTGTCTTTCTTCCACAGACTATGAACTTCTTAATGGCAAGAAGCATGCCTTTATTTCTGCTCCCATGGTCCAACATGGTACTTGTCCCAACTCATATTTGCTGAGTGAATAGATAAAATAATAGTACATGTTACTAAAAAGAAAAAGTGTTGTTTTATAAATCATAAATAACATTACTCTCACTTCTGATTTTGTTTGCTTTTTTCTGTTTCAGTGAGAGTTACTTGACTTCCCAGCTGCGTTGTGAGTTTTATGTGGGCAGAGGCCATGTTTTATACTTGGTTGGTGCCATTTTGGTCCTTAGCACAGTGTTAAGCATATAGCACAATCACAGAAAATATTGTTTGATTGATGAGAAACTAAATGTAGCATACATTCTGACCATTTATATTGTACCTATGCAATATATCTTTTTACTAAAACAAGGATGACAACTAGTCATAATAATGTACTAGTTACTTGAACAAGGTGACATATGGGGACATATGTAAAAAGATTCAAATTCATAGGGACATGTTCACTCTCCCTTCAGTGGAGCCAATGCCATGTGGACACCAGGTGCTGTCAGTTCTCACCTTTTTCTGCAACACAGGCTCCTGGAGAGGCCCGTCTTACCAATCTTAGGGGTTCTGAAACTTCCTTCTGGTTTAGTCACTAATTTTAATCTTTTTTTTCTTCTCAGAAACAGAAAAACTAAGAAAACCATGTATCTTCACTCTCAGTCTTCACACAATCTCAAGAGTATTCTTTGGTTCTTCTTTTTCTCTTCAGGAGAGATTGTCTTTGTTCCCAATGATATAAAAATGACTTAGGATGAACTCCTTTAATAGCCAAAATTTTACTAGCCTAATGTTTCTCAAGGGTTAAAAATAATGCTTTAGACCAGTGGTTCTCAAAGTGTGGTCCCCAGAGCATCAGCATCAATGTCACCCAAGAACTTGATCAGAGATGTACGTTCTTGGGCCCCACTCAGACCTACTGACTCAGAAACTCTAGGGGTGCAGGGATCTGTGTCTTAACCAGCTCTCCAAGGGGTTCTGACATATGCCAACATTTGGGAACCACTGCTTTCAACCTTTGCCTAACGTCTAAAAGAAATAATACCACCCTCCCGCATATATCCCTCGTGTTCATTTTAAAGAACTTTAAATAGCACAGACCTGTTTGTAAGCAGTCATACAACAGTGATAGAGCAAGACATGATCAGGTCACAGAGTAGTTCGAAAGGAAGTACAGAACACTTGTTGGGAAAAGAGTCTGAAACCAGAAGTCAGCTTGCATTCACACCCTGCCCCTACCATTTTCTCCTTGTGTGACCTTGAACACATGACTCAGCCTTTCCATGGCATCTGTAGCATTAAGATCATGGTAGTACCTGCCTTACAGGGTGGGTTGTGGGAAGCACTGAATGAGTTCATATTGATAAGGGGCTTGGAATAGTGTCTGGTATGGGATGAGTGCTCTGTAAGTGATTATTAAATAAAATAAATGAACATGAGGCTGTAGGTTTCGTGATCCGGGTAGGCCCCATGAAAGGGACACAGAACAGTTGGGTTGTCACAGCCCTTGATGAGAGACCTTTGCCAGTGCCTGCTGGTGGCCACTGTCTGTGTATCAGGACAGGGCTGTTCTCCTGGGTGCTGAGGAGAGAATTGGGCTGTCAATGACTGCAGAGCATAGGACATCTGTATATATTTAAGCAGGATTGACCCTGTGCTGTTCCAGGAGAAGGAGGCCAAAAGAAATGCCATCATCCTTCACCAGGACGTAGCAGGTGTTTGAAATCCCTGGGCCATAATTTCTGTAAATCTTAGGTTTTAGAGCTTTCATATGTACTGCTTTCTTAAAAAAATAAATAAATTCAACATCATCTAGGCACTAACATCCATTCCTGGTGGTTGTTGGTATGCTCTCCATCACTCAGCAAATTTGATGTATTTTAACCCAGCTTTCAGCTTTCTCTAATCTTGCTTCATCAATCCTTCTCTGCTTAGGCATGTCTGCCTTCATTTGGCAGACATGGCAGGTTTTTCATTTCCTCCATACAAATGACTTGCTTATTACAGTAGGGGTCCCTGGTCTTTGGAGACAGTTTACAGATATCCTTGAATAGAGCTCGGAAAGGGCTTCATGAATAATAATGCCCAAGTAAACCTGAGATGAGCTTGGACATTGCCTCTTTAAAATTCATACATCATCCTAAGTGCTGTCACTTAAACAGAAGATATAGAAGGCTGCCTGGGAAGGCTGAGTCTGAAATATGCTTTCTTTACAAAACTTATCATTTCCATACAAAACAAACAAACAGCAGAGAGCAAAGGAGGGAGTGGGTGACTCCTGGTATGTGTTTTACTTGAGCATAAAATTTGTTCTTCTGATTGTACTGAGACTTTTCATAGTCCCTGGTTTTAACCTTCAAATTTGCATTTCTCTTTCTATTAAATATTCCTCAGCTTCCTTGCTTCTAGATGGTGAGTTTACAGCAAAGGCACAAGACTGAGGATGAGGAGGTAGCACCCAAAGTAAGTTAACTCTCAATTCCATTAGTCTTGGGAGACAAAAGAGAATTTCTGATGCATTTGTAGCCTGGATTTTAGCTTCTGTCAGGACCACAGGCCTTAAAACTTGTCTGTGCACTGGAATCACTTGGAGGCTGTTATGTGTCCTGGACATTGTGGTTTTTCAAAGATGCCCAGGTGATTCTAACGTGTGGGAAAGTTTGAGAACCACTGATGCTCATTGTGTCAACTACATGGATTTGGAGATGGCCAACCATTCACGGAGAATGAGTCAGATGACCTAACCAAGGTCCACGTGGAGGTGGGGCTAGTGCCCTCTTAGGAGAGAACCCATCCTGAGAGAGGAAGAAGCCGGGTACACCCAGGTACTCACTTTACTCTGTCCTCTGCCTAGTGTCATGGTTGCAAGTCTCAGACCTTGGGAGTGAGAGGACGGTGAGCAAAAATGGAGTGTTTTTCCAGTGAAAGCTCTGTAAGGTATTGGGTTCCAGCAGAACTGGTAATAGAGCATTACATAATGACATAATGGGAGGTGGGATCCTTACTTTGTCACACACTGTAACGAAGCAGGCCTCTTGTAAGCTGGAGGGCAGCAGTGTAAGTGGCCCAGTGAGGGACCGTGATCTTCGGAGCAGCTGGCAGAGCCCTGTGCAACACCCAGCCCTGTTCTGGGTGAGGTCTGCTCCGCAGATTCTGTAGAAGCAGGGGTGGCATCTGGCAGAAATGTTGAGAGGACAGCAGATTTGTCAGAGTGTTGAGGTCATGTACATTGGCAGGTAACAAGCTAAAATTTGCTTGGACTCCAGGTGTGTATCTACCAGCAGGTGAGTCCTGGAGACTCAGGGCATAGTTTACCTGTATAACTAAGGATGCAAGGATATAACTTCGCTGTTATAGATAGATCAGAATGTTACCTTTCTGACCATGTTGGTTTAACTCCATAATGGTTTAGACTTAATGATACGTCCTTTGTCTGAACTGAGGAAATAGCTACACAAGATGGTTTTGGCCATTACTGTGGAATATTTGTTAGAGGAATTGTTCATTAAATCATTCAATGGCCATCCTAAGGCTCCATGGGATAAATTTCTTTCAGAATACAAGAGTGAATTTCTCTTGAATAATTGGTATGCTTCCATTTATGAGATAATGAGAACTGTGCAACCTATTACATTGCCTGCCCTTCTCTCCTCCCCAGTCATCAAGAATCTCAAAACCAAATACAATGCTTATTTGCAATTAATATAACCTCTGGTGTTAACAACATTACCAGTAACCTGAGTCCTTCTTATTATGGCTTCGCTGTGGCTTAATCAATTTTTCTATGTGTGTCTTTTGTTTTAAAGCACACCAAAATATTTTTTTAAAAGAACCAAAGGGAAAACATAAAAATCTCAATTTAATAGACTTCTTTTTTTCTTAGCTTTTTAATTTTTTTTACAGCTTTATTGTGGAATAATATACAATAAGCTGTACACATTTAAAGTGTAACATTGGTAAGTTTTGACATAATATTATATATATCCCTGAAACCATGAAACCCTCACCACAATTAGATACTGGACATATCCATTACCCCCAACAGTCTCCTTATGTCCTTTTGTAATCCCTTCCTCTTACCCCTCGCCAGTCCCTTCCCATCCCTAGGCAACTGTTATTATAGATGAGCTTGCATTTTTTAGAGTCTATACAAGTTGATTAATACAGTATGTTCCCTTTTTTGTTGGACTTGTTTCACTCAGTGTAATTATTATAAGATTCATCCACCTTTTTGTATGTATTAATGGGTTAGTTTTATTGCTAAGTTAGTATCCATTGACTAGATATATAACAAATTGCTTATCTGTTCAGCTGTTGATGGGCATTTGGGTTGCTTCCAGGTTTTAGGTATTATGAATAGAGCTGCAATGAACATTCATGAACAAGTCTTTGTGTGGACATATGCTTTCATTCATCTCGAGTAATTCCTGGGAGTGGAATGGCTGGGTTGTATGGCCAGTGCATATTTAGCTTTTTAAGAAACTGCTGAAATGTTTTGCAAAGGGGTTGTACCATTTTAACATTCCTATCAGCAATGTATGAGAGTTCTAGTTGCTTCACATCTTACCCAACACTTGGTATGAGCAGTCTTTTAAATTTTAGCCATCCCACTCCTGGGCATATATCTGGAGAGATACATGCACCCCAATGTTCATAGCAGCACTATTTACAAAAAACTATTTCCAAGACATGGAAGCAACCTAAATGTCAATTGACAGATGAATGGATAAAGAGGATGTGGTACATATATACAATGGAATATCACTCAGCCATAAAAAGAATGAAATAATGCCATTTGCAGCAACATGGATGGACCTAGAGATGATCATACTAAGTGAAATAAGTCAGACAGAGAAAGACAAATATCATATGATATTCCTTACATGTTGAATGTAAAAAAATGATACAAAATAACTTATCTGCAAAACAGAAATAGACCCACAAACATAGAGAACAAACTTATGGTTACCAAAGGGGAAAGGGGTGGGGGAGGGATAAATTAGGATTTGGGGATTAACATATACATATTACTAAATATAAAATAGATAAACAACAAGGTTCTACTGAATAGCACAGGGAACTATACTCAATATCTTGCAATAGCCTATAATGGAAAATAATATGAAAAAGAATATATATATATGTATTAGGTATGGAGCGATATCTCATTATGGTTTTGGTTTGCGTTTCCCTAATGACTAATGGTGCAGAACATCTTTTCATTTGTTTATTTGCAATTCGTATATCTTTGGAGAGATGCCTGTTCAAATCTTTTGCCAATCTTTTAAAAAACTGAGTTGTTTGTTTTCTTATTATAGTGTGTTGAAAGTTCTTTATATATTCTTGGATACGAGTCCTTTATTCTATATGTGATTTGAAAATATTTTCTCACAGTCTGTGGCTTGTCTTTTCATAGAATCTGATTCTTAAGTTTACCATTTAAGCTCTCCCAGTGCAGCCCAGGCATGTGAAACCATGAGAAGTGATGTTCTGAATTACAACTCGGAGACTCTGCAGCATCCTCAGGGCATCACCCCCTTCTCCTCCTGCTATCATGTTCACTGAATGTCCTGGGCTAGTAAATCTGGCCTCAAATTGGTCTTCCTCTCAGAAGCCTCCACCTCCTCTAGCCTCTCCCTGCCACACAGCCGTTTCTGAGATTTACCTAGTCATTAAATGTATCTCCATCTGCTAAAATAGCAGTTGTTAAGCTTTAATCTGCTTAACATACAAAAGTTTGGAAGTACCTCTGCCTCTTTCTCCAGAGACTAAAACTTGGCTCTGCTGGGGCTGGGGAGAGGGGGGGATCCAACAGTATAACTATCTCTTGGATTTAGGTTGAATCAAGTGAAATTACTGCTTTTTTGTTGGACTAACTGTCAAATGTAGGTGGATTTGTTTCTTGGGGCTGCTGTATCAAAGTGCCACAGATTGGCTGGCTTAAAAAACAGAAATTTAATGTCTCACTGTTCTGGAAGAGAGAACCCCAAGAACAAGGTGTCAGCAGGGTTGGTTCCTTCTGAGGGCTGTGAGGGAGAATCTGTTCCAGGCCTCTCCCCTAGCTTCTGGGGGTTCACTGGCAATCTTTGGCATTCCCTGGCTTTTAAATGCACCACCACAATCTCTGCCTTTATTTTTACATGGTGAGCTCCTCGTGTGTGTTTCTGTGTCCAAATTTCCTCTTTTTATAAGGACACCGGTCATACTGGCTCAGGGCCTAGCCTAATGATCTTATCTTAACTAATCACATCTACAATGAGCCTATTTCTAAATAAGGTCACATTTTGACACACCAGGAGTTAGGACTTCCACATATAATTTTGAGGGGACATAGTTCAACCTGTAATAATAGGCAATTGCATATGGTTCAACCTAACAAAAACTTTCAATCAATCTGTTTTTAGCTCCTGACTTCCTCACACCTTCTGCTTTGGATTGGTTCCTCCAATTCCTAACCCTTTTCCATATTGGGGTCAAATTGGCTGTATCTCATTTGTTTCCTCACTCCTTCATTCCATAGGGACTTAGAGTTGACACTTCTTCTCTGGGTCTGCCATGTCACTTGACATTCATCCGTCTGCTGTCTGTCTTCATAAACAGTGGTCCATCCTACTGTATAGCACAGGGAACTCTGTTCAGTAGTCTGTAATAACCTAAATGGGAAAAGAATTAGAAAAAGAAGAGATACATGTATATGTATAACTGAATCACTTTGCTGTACACCTGAAACTAACACAACATTGTTAATCAACTATACTCCAATATAAAAACAACAACAACAAAAAATAATGGTCTGTGATTAGAGTTATCACCCAGATCATCAAAGAGCTTTTATTTGTATCTTTTCTACATGATGTTTAAGAGTCATTTTGAGAATGCAGAAATGTCTTTACTCTGCCATTTAGTAACTGGGGATTTCCACTTTCACTTTTCATAACAAAATTCAATGGATAGATGCCCTTGTCCTTTCTTAACTACGGGAAGTTCAGATTTTTTTCCAAGATTTTTTCCTCTGGGTGATTTGGAGATTCCTTAAGAAAGGCTGAGTGTGCTTTACATCCTGGTGGTGACTTTCTGTTTTGGGGAGCTGTCCAGCTCTGCACACCCTTCTCTGCTCCTCTACCAACCCTGCTCACTCACTGCCCACCACATCTTGTGGCCTCTGGACTAGCTCCGGTCCATTGTTGTTTTCTTTGTCTCAATTGCTTTATCAAAATGTCAGCACACACTCTCCCCTTAATTCTCCTCAGTGATGGTAACAACCTGGATGAAAAGTTTAAAGTAGAGTTAAAATAGTGTGTGCTTGGAAAAATTATAATGGTTGGTCACAGAGCCAATGTCTCAGAACGATGACAGGACATTTGTTCCATATTTGCATAAAAGTGAGATAGGAGGTGAAGAAGATGGTGGGCAAGGGAGGGGGGTACTGGCCTGGGTCTTGAAGAAGGAGATGGCTGTGCTGGAGGAGGGAGGGGCAGGCCTGGAGCTTGTAGAGTTGGTCCAAGAAGAGTGGACTCAAATTATTTGATAAATAAGGGTCTATTTTTTACTTGATAAATAATAAATCTTCTCTAAAGGTTTAGCTAAAATTTACATATCTTCACATTTGTATATTTTTAATTACCTGCTTTCTGGGAGATGTGGAACTATTTATCTATCTTGAATAATTGGTATGCTTCCATTGATGACATAATAAGAACTGTGCAATCTTTTAAGAAAAGATTGTCCCAACTGACTTGCCTATCTGTAATCTAGTTCTGGGACAGGTGGTGGTGAATGGGGAAGGGGATGAAGGGAGGACTTGGTGGGAAGATTTATGTATAGAAACAGCCAGTCTCCAAGTCCCAGATAGGTACACTAAGTAACAGCATGAGGGGGCCTCTTATAACATCCCATCCTAGTGTCTGGGAGGGAAAGAGCAGATCAGATGAAAGGGGACATCTTTTTAATCCCATCTCCCCGTGTGTTTGAGGTGATTTCCTCAGGATCACACTGACGTCCAAAGAAAGACAGTTGGGTATGCAGCCCAAGGGTCACGTTCTTTGGTGATGCTCAATTCTTTCAGTTATCTTTGTCCTCATAAACCATCTGTACTCAAAGCTTTGTCATCTTTTGGTAATGTCAAAAGGCTTGAAAATTCCATGATTCATTGCTTTGGGTTCTACTGAAGGCTACTTTAAAATGCCAGTGTTTCTGAAAGGATGTAGAGCAGGAAAGAACTCAGAAGACAGATGTAGCTGATAGATTGTTCCACATACTTGAAGTGCAAGAAAAAAGCCCATGTTACTCTATTTCACAGATAAAAGTAAGTATAGCTTTGAGCCTGTGTTAGCAAGAAATTAAATATTAATGGGGCAACCCTGCCACCTCTCTAAGGTCTTAAAATAATCTCATTCCTTGATAAGACCTGATTCTCAGTGCATTATTGCCCTCATTTTTTGTTCTCTTACAGGCTGCTTCTATTGAACCTGGCTCTCCTCTTGCCAGCTTGGGGAATCATGCAGTGTTTGTGACTGGCACGGTTAGTTGTTTGCCCAATATTCATTCCCCCTTCTTATCACCAGTGTGGGATGACCTGATTTTGTTTGGGATGACCATGTGCCCAGCCCTAGATGAGTCCATTGTTCCATGTTCCCTACTGACCTCAGGCGTAGACTAGGTCATGTGGCCTCGTTCCAATGTAAAGGAAGATGCTGTGGGAACTTTGGGGAAACTTTTGTTTTACTGTTAAAAAGAGTAGATGGCGGTTCTATCATTACAACCCTTGTTCTTGCTTTGAATGTGGGTATGATATTTAGAGTTTGAGCTACCACACTGTGATCAGATGAAGGGTTCTCTTTTTACATTCATCTTTCAGTGAGGGGCAAAGGAGACAGAAGGACTGATTTGTTGAAGTTGAGTTGTTTTAAAATCTTTGGTCTGGTGATGACCACAATTAGTCAAAATGTTAGGTAGCTAGTCAGACATGAGCAGGTCTTGCCCCATCCTGGATGGCTCATCTTTTCCTCCCCCACTGGGACACTGATGATCAGAACACACCCAGAGATCCTCCGTCCTGTAGTCAAGGACCACTGCTAGGTTTCCAGCCACATCAGGACCAAGCAAGATAAAACCACCAGCACAGGATGGTGCAGGTGCACCAAGACCTAAAAGGTGACTCAAGGTAACCTTGGGTTCATTATGCTATATTTGTAATAAATTAGCATTGTATTTTTTGCCCCCCCACCCCGTGGGTTTCACTTGGGTGCTTATGGGTAAGTGCCTACACACTAGGAGAAAAGTTATATAACCAAAAGCTGTCAATCAACTTGTCAGTCAAATGATGCAGGACACAGAGAGGGAACACTATAAAAAACCCTACCCCGTTGCAGGGCTGCTTCTGGTTTCCAGACAGCTGGTTCTCTACCTTCCTCGGGAGAGTACTTCCACTTTTGCTTAATAAAACTCTTGCTACTTAAAAATGCTCTATGCATCTCGAATGAATTCTTTCCCTCGAGAAGGGCAAGAAGCAAGGAAATCGCAATTCAACCAGTGACAAAAGTTTTGGGGGGAGGGTGAAAATCTGTTCATAAGTTCTCCTTTATTCAGAAAGGGAGTTTAGTGTCAAGACAGTAGAACTTGGGGTCCAAACACTTGTGTTTGGGACATGACTCTGCTATACACCAGCCATGTGAAACGAGACAAGCCATTGTTGGAGGCTTAGCTTCCTCATCTGTACAATATGAAAATTACATTGCTTGGCATCTAAATTGAATTGTGCAGAAAAACAAGTAGGATAATAATAACTAAAATAATTTGTGTATGTTAAGGCTCTATCTACCCATTGATTGTTATGGCAGAAAGAATTATTTTGCAGTTGTGGAAAGTGACAGAACTGAATGATAATAGCTAACATGCAGTAAGAGGTTACTTTGCATCAGTTACAGTTCCTAGTCTCTTTTTTATTTTTTTCAATTTTCATTTTTTTTTAACATCTTTATTGGAATAAAATTGCTTTACTATGTTGTGTTAGTTTCTGCTGTATAAGAAAGTGAATCAGCTATATGTATACATATATCACCATATTCCCTCCCTCTGACATCTCCCTCTCACTCTCCTTATCCCACCCCTCTAGGTGGTCACAAAGCACAGAGCTGATCTTGCTGTGAGATGCAGCTGCTCCCCACTAGCTACCTATTTTACATTTGGTAACATATATATGTAAATGCTACTCTCTCATGTCGTCCCAGCTTACCCTTCTGTCTCCCTGTGTCCTCAAGTCCATTCTCTACGTCTGTATTTTTCCTGTCTTGCCCTTAGGTTCATCAGAATCATTTATTTTTTTGGATTCCATATATATGTGTTAGCATACGGTATTTGCTTTTCTCTTTCTGACTTACTTCATTCTGTATGACAGACTCTAGGTCCATCCACCTCACTACAAATAACTCAATTTCGTTTCCTTTTAGGACTGAGTAATATTCCATTGTATATATGTGCCACATCCTCTTTATCCATTCATCTGTCCATGGACACTTAGGCTGCTTCCATGTCCTGGCTATTGTATATAGAGCTGCAATGAACATTTTGGTACATGACTCTTTTTGAATTATGGTTTTCTCAGGGTATATGCCCAGTAGTGGGATTGCTGGGTAGTATGGAGGTTCTATTTTTAGTTTTATAAGGAACCTCTATATTGTTCACCATAGTGGCTGTATCAATTTACATTTCCACCAACAGTGTAATAGGGTTCCCTTTTCTCTACACCCTCTCCAGCATTTATTGTTTGTAGATTTTTTGATGATGGCCATTCTGACTTTTGTGAGGTGATAACTCATTGTAGTTTTGATTTGCATTTCTCTAATGATTAGTGATATTGAGCATCCTTTCATGTGTTTGTTGGCAATCTGTATATCTTCTTTGGAGAAATGTCTATTTAGGTCTTCTGCCCATTTCTGGATTGGGTTGTTTGTTTTTTTGATATTGAGCTGCATGAGCTGCTTGTATATTTTGGAGATTAATCCTTTGTCAGTTGCTTCATTTGAAAATAATTTCTCCCATTCTGAGGGCTGTCTTTTCATCTTGTTTATGGTTTCCTTTGTTGTGAAAAAGCTTTTAAGTTTCGTTAGGTTCCATTTGTTTATTTTTGTTTTTATTTCCATTTCTCTAGGAGGTGGGACAAAAAGGATATTGCTGTGATGTATGTCATAGAGTGTTCTGCCTATGTTTTCCTCTAAGAGTTTGATACTTTCTGGCCTTACGTTTAGGTCTTTAATCCATTTGAGTTTATTTTTGTATATGGTGTTAGGGAGTGTTCTAATTTCATTCTTTTCCATGTAGTTGTCCAATTTTCCCAGCACAACTTACTGAAGAGGCTGTCTTTTATCCATTGTATATTCTTGCATACTTTATCAAAGATAACGTGACCATATATACGTGGGTTTATCTCTGGGCTTTTTATCCTGTTCCATTGATCTATATTTCTGTTTTTGTGCCAGTACCATACTGTCTTGATTACTGTAGCTCTGTAGTATAGTCTGAAGTTCAGGAATCTGATTCCTCGAACTCCGTTTTTCTTTCTCAAGATTGCTTTGGCTATTTCGGGTCTGTTGTGTTTCCATACATACTGTGTAATTCTTTGTTCTATTTCTGTGAAAAATGCCATTGGTAGTTTGATGTTTGATAGGGATTGCATTGAATCTGTAGATTGCTTTGGGTATATAGTCATTTCACAATATTGATTCTTCCAATCCAAAAACATGGTATATCTCTCCATCTGTTTGTATTATCTTTAATTCCTTTCATCAGTGTCTTACAGTTTTCTGCATACAGGTCTTTTGTCTCCTTAGGTAGGTTTATTCCTAGGTATTTTATTCTTTTTGTTGCAGTGGTAAATGGGAGTGTTTCATTGATTTCTCTTTCAGATTCTTCATCATTAGTGTATAGGAATGCAATAGATTTCTGTGCATTAATTTTGTATCCTGTACTTTACCAAATTCATTGATTAGCTCTAGTAGTTTTCTGGTAGCATTTTTAGGCTTCTCTATGTATCGTATCATGTCATCTGAAAACAGTGACAGTTTTACTTCATCTTTTCTGATATGGATTCCTTTTATATCTGTTTCTTCTCTGATTGCTATGGCTAAGTCTTCCAAAACTATGTTGAATGATAGTGGAGAGAGTGGGCAACCTTGTCTTTTTCCTGATCTTAAAGCAAATGGTTCCATTTTTTCATCTTTGAGAATGATGATGGCTGTGGGTTTGTCATATATGGCCTTTATTATGTTGAGGGAGGTTCACTCTATGCCTACTTTCTCGAGAGTTTTTAATCATAAATGAATTTTGTTGAAAGCTTTTACTGCATCTATTGAGATGATCATATGGTTTTATCCTTCAATATGTTAATATGGTGTATCACATTGGTTGATTTGTGCATATTGAAGAATACTTGCATTCCTGGGATAAACCCCACTGGATCATGGTATATGATCCTTTTAATGTGCTGTTGGATTCTGTTTGCTAGTATTTTTTTGAGGATTATTGCATCTATGTTCATCAGTGATGTTGGCATGTAGTTTTCTTTTTTTGTGACATCTTCATCTGGTTTTGGTGTCAGGGTGATGGTTTCCTCGCAGAATGAGTTTGGGATTGTTCCTCTCACTGCTATAGTTTGGAAGAGTTTGAGATGGATAGGTGTTAGCTCTTCCCTAAATTTTGATAGAATTCATCTGTGAAGCCATCTGGTCCTGGGCTTTTGTTTTCTGGAAGATTTTTAATCACCATTTCAATTTCAGTGTTTCTGATTGGTCTGTTCATATTTTCTATTTCTTCCTGGTTCAGTCTTGGAAGGTTGTGCTTTTCTATGAATTTATCCATTTCTTCCAGGTTGTCCATTTTATGGGCATATAGCTGCTTGTAGTAATCTCTCATGATCCTTTGTATTTCTGCAGTGTCGGTTGTTACTTCTCCTTTTTCATTTCTAATTCTATTGATTTGAGTCTTCTCCCTTTTTCTCTTGATGAGTCTGGTTAATGGTTTATCAGTTTTGTTTATCTTCTCAAAGAACCAGGTTTTAGGGCTTCACTGATGGCGCAGTGGTTGAGAGTCCGCCTGCTGATGCAGGGGACGCGGGTTCGTGCTCCGGTCCAGGAGGATCCCACATGCCGCGGTTCGGCTGGGCCCGTGAGCCATGGCCACTGAGCCTGTGTGTCCAGAGCCTGTGCTCTGCAACGGGAGAGGCCACAACAGTGAGAGGCCTGCGTACCACAAAAAAAAAAAAAAAAAAGAACCAGCTTTTAGTTTTGTTGATCTTAGCTATTGTTTCCTTCATTTCTTTTTCATTTATTTCTGATCTGCTCTTTATGATTTCTTTCCTTCTGCTAACTCTGGGTGTTTTTTGTTCTTCTTTCTGTAATTGCTTTAGGTGTAAGGTTAAGTTGTTTATTTGAGATTTTTCTTCTTTTTTGATGTAGGCATGTATTGCTATAAACTTCCTTCTTAGAACTGCTTTTTTTTTTTGCAACCCGTAGGTTTTGGGTCGTCATGTTTTCACTGTCATTTGTTTCTAGTTTTTTTTTTGATTTCCTCTGATTTCTTCAGTGATCACTTGGTTATTTAGTAGTGTATTGTTTCGCCTCCATGTGTTTGTATTTCTTACAGATTTTTTTCCTGTAATTGATATCTAATCTGATAGCGTTGTAGTCAGAAAAGATACCTGATACAATTTCAATTTTCTTAAATTACCAAGGCTTGATTTGTTACCCAAGATATGATCTATCCTGGAGAATGTTCCATGAGCACTTGAGAAGAAAGTGTATTCTGTTCTTTTGGATGGAATGTCCTATTAACATCAATAAATTCCATCTTGTTTAATTTATCATTTAAATCTTGTGTTTCCTTATTTATTTTCAATTTGGATGATCTGTTCATTGGTGAAAGTGGGGCATTAAAGTCCCCTACTAGGATTGTGTTACTGTCAATTTCCCCTTTTATGGCTGTTAGCATTTGCCTTATGTATTGATATGCTCCTATGTTGGCTGCATAAATATTTTCCATTGTTATATCTTCTTCTTGGATTGATCACTTTATCATTATGTAGTGTCCTTCTTTGTCTCTTGTAATAGTCTTTATTTTAAAGCCTATTGTGTCTGATATGATAATTGCTATTCCAGCTTCCTTTTGATTTCCATTTGCATGGAATATGTTTTTCCATTCCCTCACTTTCAGTCTGTTTGCGTCCCTAGGTCTGAAGTGTCTCCTGTAGACAGCATATATACGGGTCTTGTTTTTGTATCCATTCAGCCAGTCTACGTCTTTTGGTTGGAGCATTTAATCCATTTACATTTAAGGTAGTTATTAATATTTATGTTACCAATATGTATCAGTAACATGTAAGGGTATGTTATGTATTACCATTTTCTCAATTGTTTTGGGTTTGTTATTGTAAGTCTTTTCCTTCTCTTGAATTTCCTGCCTAGAGAAGTTCCTTTAAGATTTGTTGTAAAGCTGGTTTTGTGGTGCTGAATTCTCTTAGCTTTTGCTTGTCTGTAAAGGTTTTAATTTCTCCATTGAATCTGAATGAGATCCTTTCTGGGTAGAGTAATCTTGGTTGTAGATTCTTCCCTTTCACCAATTTAAATATGTCCTGCCACTCCCTTCTGACTTGCAGAGTTTCTGCTCAAAGATCAGCTGTTAACCTCATGGGAATTCCCTTGTAGGTTATTTGTTGCTTTTCCCTTGCTGCTTTTAATATTTTTTCTTGTATTTAATTTTTGATAGTTTGATTAATATGTGTCTTGGCATGTTTCTCCTTGGAGTTATCCTGTATTGGACTCTCTGTGTTTCCTGGACTTGATTGACTATTTCTTTTCCCATATTAGGGATGTTTTCAACTATAATCTCTTCAAATATTTTCTCAGTCTCTTTCTTTTTCTCTTCTTCTTCTGGCAACCCTATAGTTCAAATGTTCATGCATTTAATGTTGTCCCAGAAGTCTCTGACACTGTCCTCAATTCTTTTCATTCATTTTCTTTATTCTGCAGTAGTTATTTCCACTATTTTATCTTCCCAGTCACTTATCTGTTCTTCTGCCTCAGTTATTCTGCTATTGATTCCTTCTAGAGAATTTTAAATTTCATTTATTGTATTGTTCATCATTGTTTGCTTGCTCTTTAGTTCTTCTAGGTCCTTGTTAAACATTTCTTGTATTTTCTCCATTCTATTTCCAAGATTTTGGATCATCTTTACTATCATTACTCTGAATTCTTTTTCAGTTAGGCTGCCTATTTCCTCTTCATTTGTTTGGTCTGGTGAGTTTTTACCTTGCTCCTTCATCTGCTGCATATTTCTCTGTCTTATCCTTTTGTTTTACTTACTGTGTTTGGGGTCTCCTTTTCACAGGCTGCATGTTCATAGTTTCTGTTGTTTTTGGTATCTTTCTGTAGTGGGTGAGGTTGGTTCAGTGGGTTGTGTAGCCTTCCTGGTGGAGGGGACGGGTACCTGTGTCCTGGTTGGTGGGGCTGGACCTTGTCTTTCTGGTGGGCAGGGCCACGTCAGGTGGTGTGTTTTGGCATGTCTGTGAACTTATTATGATTTTAGGCAGCCTCTCTGCTAATGAGTGGTTTTGTGTTCCTGTCTTGCTAGCTGTTTGGCATGGGGTGTCCAGCACTGGAGCCTGCTGGCTGTTGAGTGGAGCTGGGTCTTAGCTTTGAGACAGAGATCTCTGGGAGACCTCTCGCCAATTGATATTTTGTGGGGCCAGGAGGTCTCTGGTAGTCCTGAACTCAGCTCTCCCCCATTAGAAGCTCAGGCCTGACACCAATTTGGAGGACCAGGACCCTGTCAGCCACATGGCTAAGAAGGAATGGTATAAAAAAAGAAGGAAAAAATAATAATAAAGAAAAAATTATTAAAATAAAAAAATAATAATAAAAAAGGAAGAAGAAGAGAGCAACCATACCAATAAAAAAATCCACCAATGATAACAAGTGCTAAATACCATACTAAGATAAACATAAAAATCAGAAGCAAATTAGTCTCAGACAGCAAACCCCAAGTCTACAGTTGCTCCCAAAGTCCACCGCCTCAATTTTGGGATGATTCGTTGTCTGTTCAGGTATTCCACAGATGCAGCATACATCAAATTGATTGTGGGGATTTAATCTGCTGCTCCCGAGGCTTCACATATAAATTTCCCTTCTCTTCTTTGTTCGCACAGCTCCTGGGGTTCAGCTTTGTTTTCGGCCCCACTTCTGTGTGTAGGTTGCCCGCAGGCATCTGTTCCCACCCAGACAGGATGGGGTTAAACCTGCGGCTGATTAGGCTCTTGTTCATTCAGGCTGAGGGGAGGGAGGGTGTACGGTAGTTGTAATTGGAATGCAGGGCGAGCCTGCAGAGGCAGAGGCCGGTATGACGTTGAAACAGCCTGAGGCGCACCGTGTGTTCTCGCCAGGATCTTGTCCCTGGATCACAGGAACCTGTCAGTGGCAGACTGCACAGGCTCCCAGGAGGGGTAGTGTGGATATGACCTCTGCTTGCACACAGGATTCTTGGTGGTTGCAGCAGCAGTGTTAGTGTTTCATGCCCATCTCTACAGTCTGAGATGATAGCCACTGCTCACGTCCTTCTCTGGAGCTAATTTAGGTGGTGCTCTGCATTTTGTGGGCAGACAGGGAAGGAATCCCCTCTCCTCATGCACCTCAAAAAAATGGTCTCTTGCCTCTTAGGCAGGTCCAGACTTTTTCCCAGACTCCCTCCCAGCTAGCTGTGGTGCACTAGTCCCCTTCAGGCTGTGTTCACACAGCCAACCCCAATCCTCTCCCTGGGATCTGACCTCCAAAGCTGGAGCCTCAGCTCCCAGCGCCCACCCGCCCTGGCAGGTGAGCAGACAAGCCTCTCAGATTGGTGAGTGATGGTTGGCACTGATCCTCTGTGTGGGAATCTCTCCGCTTTGCCCTCTGCACCCCTATTGCTGTGCTCTCTTCCGTGGTTCTGAAGCTTCTCTCCCAGCCACCCCATTTCTCTGCAGTGAAGGGGCTTCCTAGTGTGTGGAAACTTTTCCTCCTTCACAGCTCCCTTCCAGAGGTGTAGGTCCCTTCCCTATGGGATGGTAGGTGGGGATTTTCTTTCCCTACCCAGGTAGGTGGGGATTTTCTTGCCTTTGGGAAGCCTGAGGTCTTCTGCCAGCTTTCGGTAAGTGTTCTGTAGGAGTTGTTCCACATGTAGATGTATTTTTGATGTATCTGTGGGGAGGAAGGTGATCTCCATGTCTTACTCCTCTGCCATCTTGAAGGTCCCTCAGTTCTTAGCCTCTTTACACATTGCTGATTTAACCATCACAACTACCCTATGAGGTGGTTGCATTTAGTCTCCATTGCACAGAGGTAGAAATTGACACATGGGGGATGGGGTTAATCCTCTTAAAAATCTCCCTGCTCTACACAAGACCCATGCCAGCTGTCATTTTCTCCCTACACAGAACACTCTCCCCAAATCTATTTTCTCCCACTTACCTCTGTTATTACTGAAAGGAATTTCTCTCTTCTTCATTTACAGTCTTCTTTTCACCCAGGCTCTGAATTCCTTCCTTCTGTACCTCATTAAAACTCTGTTCACTCTTCTGAATTCCCACTCACTCCGTATTATCCTCAGGTTCCCATATTTATAGGGTTAGTTTCTTACCCATTCGGAAACTTACAAGTCCATTAAAAATAAGGAAGCTGCTTGATTCTGCTTCTTTTATGTACCTCCTATTTGTGCTCATTCCTTTTCTATCAAATCATACTGAGATCCTATATACATTTAGTCTGTAACTAGACTCAATTAACACTTCTTTTTAACTTCTGCAATCTGGCTTCTAATCTCTCCTGTCCAAACACAGTATGGAAGCAAATCTCCCTGGCAATCTTCCCAAATTTCCTTCTCTGCAAGATTAGCAACTTATTTTATCTTCATCTCTTACTCTCATGCACCTATACCAGACTTTTGATGTGCCCATTGTCCTGACTGAAATCACACAGTCCTGGGCTCTTCTTTCTAACTTGTATCCTTGTGGCTTGATCCAATCACCTTCTTTCCCTGAATAACCCAAATAACTCTTTATCTCATTCTGTTTTATTTTGAGAAATGATCATTACTCAAAACCATATTTTATATTTATTTTTCTTTTCTTACTGACATAGTTGTTTTCCTTCTTCAGTTTGCCTATCTCTTTAGGCATTATTTCTATAAGAGGCACACTGGGAGGTTAGAAGGAGAAATAATCCAACTGCTTTTATATTTCTATCTGAAAGTGAATAGCACTTGGATCAAATCTTTTTAGTCTTTGAAGGGTCACATGAGGGCCTCTTTGCATGTTTTCCTTATTGTAACAGAGAAGAAGCAACCTGACTCCATATTGGATCTATTCCTTTAGCTCTAACCCTTGAGCTCTGTTGCTTGTGCTTAGTCATGCTGACTCTGCACCTTTTGTTAAAGAATGTTGCCTATAGCCTGAAATATACATGATAGCCCATTCTCAAGGCTCTGACCTTTAAAGGTACAACACTTTTCCATTCATATAGAGATAAAAAGTTGCAGAACAGAAAATAAATGTGTATTGTTGGAGGTTTATAGGAACATTTTGACCAGACTTACCTGGAGAGATGCAAGAACAAAGGATTCCTGCACCAAGAAGTTTGCCACAACCAAGCCACACCCCCTCCCCTTTTAGTATCATGGAAGTCTCAATTCTAATTCAGGTAAGATGTCCTTTGGGACACTAGTCCACCATCCTCTCAGTCTGTGGGATTTCCAAATAAACCCACTATTCCTTGCCCCAACAACTAATCTCATGATTTATGGGCCTGTTGTGCACTGAGCATTATAAGCTTGGACTCAGTAACACTATCACTATTAGCGGTTCCAGGAGTGACAAATAGAACACGGAGAGTGTGGGAGGAGAAACAGACAAACAAGGTGGGAATGAATGAAGGAGAAAATAGTGAAGGTTCTTTTCTCATGGAGCCTGAGTCAGACCAAAGCCGGTGGAGAAAAAAGTTTTAAATTGATGAAAGATTGATTCTTAGATATCAGTGTAGATTGGAGTCAAGAGGCTACTGCAGTAGGGCAGGTGAAAAATGAGAGAGAGGATTCGACTTCGGCTATTGAGGAGATAAGAAATGGCTGATTCTGGTTCTATTTAGAAGGTAGTGCACATAAAATTTGTGGTTGGATTGAATGTAGTGGTTAAGGGAAAGAGAGGAGTCAAAGGTTGCCCTCAGTTTGGGGACCTGAGCAAATTTGGCAAATGTTGACATCATTTAATAACAGAAGGAAGAAAAGAGCAGACTTGGGGGTAAATCAAAGCTTGGTTTTAGGTGTGGTGTTTGAAATGTCTTTTGCATAGGCTAGGGGATGTAGAAGGAATTTATTTATTTATTTTGGCTGGAAGAGTTCCCACATTCTCTAGATTTAAAAACTTTCTCTTGGTGTGAATTTTCTGATGTATAAAAAGCTCTGTAAATCAGGTGAAATAAGTGGTGGCAAAGGTTGGTTGGCAAGGCTTCCCACATCCATCACATGCATAGGATTTTTCCTGTACTGATTTCCTAGTCAAAGATGGCAAATGATTTCATGTTGCCTGCCAAACTAAAAAAATAGTCTTCATTAACAATTTCACTTGCCTTGGGTGGAAAAATAATAAATCAATATGATTTACTATAAAAGATTTAATAGAAGTATGTTTTCATCATTGATTCTAATAAAATAATACAAAGGTCTGATCAATATTGATGGTATCATTTTAAATTTGTTTTACTATGTAAAGCTGTTCTTTTCCTTTGGGAGCAAAGCAAAGTTATTTCTGACTGGATACAATTTGTAGTGGAGAAAAGACAATAGGAAAGATTAGTTATTGGGAAAAATATTCAAATTCAAAAATATATTCTTTAAAGGTCATGAAAAGTATTGATTATAACTTTGGAATATACAGATAATACAACCTCAACTTTCAGATAATACAGCAAGTACCTGTGTTGATGTCACTCTGCAACAGATAGGTAACATCCTGAGTTAGTTCAAATTTTGGTCTTTAACTGAATTTTACCTTGGCTTAAATCCTTGAATGCATATAAAAGTTATTTGGGTCTTTACTTTTCAAAACTTGAAAAAATAGAACTTATGGCTTTAAAAATAAATTCACTATTCAAAAATGATTAATCCATGAAGATAACAAATATTTATTAATCATCTACCATATATCAGACTCTGATGCTGAGTACATACAGGTTATTGGAACCATCAAGGTCAAGTCTTCTGTGGCGATTACATGATTGTTTTGAGCTCAAATATAAAGATATAAGGCAAAACTCTGTTTATGATTTGAACCTCATAATTTTTATAATTTATTTGGTATATATGTTTTAAGTATTGGGAAATAACTTCTTATGCTCATTTACATTTTTCTTGCTGATAGACCTATGCTTTAAAATGTATTTTTTGTAGAAAATAATATACAATGAATTGTATAAATTTGATGACTGTCATCAAAAGGAGCACAAATAACAATTGTTGGTGAGGATGTGAAGAAAAAGGAACACTCGTACACTGCTGGTGGGAATGTAAATTGGTATAGCCACTGTGGAAAACAGTATGGCACTTTCTAAAAAAACTAAAAGTAGAACTACCATATGACAGCAATTCCACCCCTGGGTATATATCTGAACAAAACAAAAACACTAATTAGAAAAGATACATGAACCCCAATGTTATAGTAGTATTATTTACAATTGCCAAGATAAAGAAGCACCCTAAGAGTCCAACAACAGATGAATGGATAAAGAAAATTTGGTATATATTTACAATGGAATACTACTCAGTCATAAAAAAGAATGAAATTTTTCCATTTGCAACAACATGGATGGACTTGGAGGGTGTTATGCTAAGTGAAATAAGTCAGACAGAGAAAGAGAAATACTGTGTGATATCACTTAATGTGGAATCTAAAAAATACAACAAACTAGTGAATATAACAAAAAAGAAGCAGACTCACAGATATAGAGAACAAACTAGTGGCTACCAGTGGGGAGAGGGAAGGGGGAAGGGGCAACACAGGGGTAGGGGATTAAGAGGTACAAATTATTAAGTATAAAATAAGCTACAAAGATATATTGTACAACACAGAGAATATAGCCACTATTTTATAATAACTATAAATGGAGTATAACTTTTAAAAATTGTGAATCACTCTACTGTACACCTTATATAAAGGTGTACAAACTTATATAATATTGCACATCAACTATACTTCAATAAAAATATTTACATTGAACAACAACAAAAAAACTAATATGTACAAGTGATAGAAAATGTAAAGTGTACAATGGGTGTATTATCCTATCACCAAAAATGTTTTTATCCCAACACAAAACTTTATTCTCCTGCCTCAGGAATAAGAAAGTAAATAATATTACATATGCAGTAACTTTTTAAATTAAATGTTTATCTAAACAATATGTTTAACACAAATCTTTATTTTTACTTTAAGTGAAAAATTAGCAGGAGAAACTAAGAAAATTTCAGTTATTTACAAATGTTTAAATATAAGAAATATTGCCTTAAAAATGAACTGTCTAAAGTTAAGAAAATATTTAAAAACTAATATAACAGTGAAAAAAAGCCTTTTTTGTAGAAAATAATATTGATTTAAAGCTTATAATACATGAATTGATTTAAAGCATATAATACATGACAATTTATCTCTGCAAAATACCAGTCTGCAATCCATAATTATTTCAATCATGTATATCTTCCCTCTCCTCTTTTTTACCTACTAAACTTTAAAATTCAACTGGATAGTCAGTGTAATTTTCAAAAAATCAAATGAAGTTTATTTTAGTTTCTGTTAACAGAATTTGAGTGTGGCAAGAAAATCATTCAAGAAGCCAGTATTAAACAAAATATTCACAACTCTCAAGCTCAAAATCAAATGACAGCACCCAAACCAAATAGAAAGTCTTTGAGTTGGGTTTTAAAAGTTCTTTTGGTGAAACAGTAGAATAGCACACATGATAGATTCAAGAACTACACAGTGTCAGATTTCCAAACAAATTGAGTATTCAGCTATGTACTGAGTCACTAGGATTATGCTTAGGCAAGATATACAGCATGCTCTCATGTGTTGTACAGCATCACAGGGAGGTCAGATGTCACTGCTGTTGTTGACATTGTCATCTGGTTCATTACACCATCTTATCATACTCTCCACAGAAAAACTAGGACAAGTACATTATAATAAAACAAGAGTGGAAATCCAAGTTAATAAAAAATCCAATCCTTTTAAAATTTAGTTTTTCTAAAAATTTAATTGGATTGTCAAATGAGATTATTAAAGTAAAATATTAACTTAAAAATCTTTCCTGTGGTAATATTAGCAAATTATACTTAATGTGTATGTGTACATCTATAGATACACACACATTGACCACTCTTGCTTGATGTATAGCAAGATCTATGTACTTCCACATCCTTATGTTCATGTGTTTTTTCTTCCTCCTCAGGATGAATCTCTAATGACGAATAAGAAATTTATTCTGGGGGAATTTTCTGGTGTAGAATAAACTATTTCTCTGGGCTTCAAGCTGCTATAACCTAGACTATATTGTTTGGTTAGAATGTATAACCGGTTCTTTAGAACCCAGAGGATGAATCACTAATTCTTTTCCGAGGATGAAGGCTAAGCTACAACTTCTGTAGGTGATGTTGGTTCATGGCTCTGGAATTAGAGTATCGTGCCTAGAGTCAGGAGCCCTCATTTGGAGTCCCAATTCTATTACTACCTCAATATGTGAAACCCAAGCTTCCCCAGACTTTATTAACTTTTGAGAATAAAATTAAATAATATCAATGGTCTAATTTCACTGTCTCCTCACCTGCATAATAAAAGACCTCATAATCCTGAAAGAAATCCCTCCCTTGAGGGTGTCTCATGTGCATTTGGCAATGGTCTTTGTGCTCTTCCCTTAGTAAGCTCCTCCAGATAGATCCATGGATGCTCGTAGGACCCCGTGAACTTAATGGAATGGAATTTTCTGCCTTGGTTACCTGTGACTGTGTTCTGTTTGTTACGTGAAATTCTCTGAATTCAGTGTTTTTTCATATCAGCAGGAATCTCTCATTGCAGATGCTTATACTTAACACAATAATGTGTCTCTGGCAAAGCTAAGCCAAACGCAATGCCAAGCTGCATTTTCTTTTACAGTTGTGGCTGAGACCTGTATGGCTGTACCAGCCAGTGGCAGAAGGGACAGATCATTCATCACTGAATGCCTGGCACCAGATAATAAGGTAAGAGACATTCAGAAACCTCTTCTGGGGGCTTTTGATGAGAAGCCACATGTATCTGTCAAATTTTTGACACCATGCAAAAACTTATGGCCAGATTCTCTGTGCTAGAGTCTAGAGGCTAGACTCACACGTTGGATAAGATGGCTAGTTAAATGTGATATCAGTATATAAGGTCCTTATTATTTTAATTCTAAATAACCATTCAGGCCAAGATTGAACTTCTAATTACATCTAGGCCAAGGCAGAATGGCTGAGTTTGCCTCATCCTCCTACCCCTCTCTGCTTCACTACATGAAGAGGACCAGGTTCTGGAGGGTAAAGCTCAGGTGTGGGCTGGTTTGTGCAGAATGAGGGGAACGTGATTTGTCTGCATTCTTTCTGAGCTGAAGTTTAGAGTCAAAGACTGTCTGTAAACTTAAGCAGTGTCCCAAAGGCCTCCTTGGGCACACCTATCACCAACCCTGGTCTTGACCGGGATTTTCCCTAGAGTCAGTGACTGTCAATCCTGGCTGCATATAATAATCGTTTGAGGAATTAAAAGCAATGCCTGTGTCCTAGCCTTAAATATTTGGATTCAATTAGTCTGGGGTGGGGTTCCATATCTATATTTTTACCAGTGCCCAGGTAGTTCTCATGTAATGCCACTGTTGGAAAGTAGTCCAGAGAGATGTATTGTGAACCCTGATTGTATATTAGAATTACCTGGGATGCTTTAAACATTACCTCACCTTTAGGAATCCTCATTTGATTGATGTTGGTTGTGGTCTTTTTTTTTTCTCTTTTAGTACCCGTGTTATGCTTTATTTATTTATCTTGGAAGAGGTGTCTTCAAATGTTTAAAAAATTTCTCAGTTGATTGCATTATTTCACTGTATAGCCAGTGTTGAGAATAGCTGCTCCAGAGCTTACAGATTTGGAGGAGGTTATGTCTGTGAGTATCAGGGGCCCTCACTACTGCCTAGTTTGAGTATATTCTTACCTTTTTATAAGCCCATCAAATGACTGCTTCATTAGCAAGGTTTAAAGACAGGAAGGTGCTCTGGGTGCTGACTGTTTCTTGTCTTGAGCACCTGGCAGACATTGCTCTCTCCCTGAAAGATCTGATTAACATTTTGATGTAGGTATTGATATTCTCATTTTTTTATAGTCAAGTGAACCAAGGCCCTGGGAGGTTAATAAATTGCCAATGTTAGCTGGGTAGTAAATGGTAGCATTGAAACTCAACTCTGGCTGTCTGACTCTATGCAGTTTAATCACTATGCAGGTTAATATGTAACAAGCAAAATGGGAAGTTTTCATCTTTAGACCCTTCCTTGGCATTCCCAGATTCATGCTCTTATTTGAACTTCTTTCTGATGTTTTTAATTAAGGCCAGGGCCCTCCCATATTTGCCTGACTACTCAGTAAGATATTTGAGCTGAATGTTAAGCCAGTACTCTCAGTCTGTGATGTTGTGAGATGATGATTTAGGGAAAACTTTTCCCCAATGACAATACCTTTCCTCAAACAATATCTTACATGGTGCCCCAGTGTATAAAAGGCATTAAATAGTAGTTCTACTGAGGTTGGGCCTCTCCTTCACTAACCATTTCCTCTGACCTCCTGCTTTCCTTATGTCTGGGCCACTGACTTCATGTTCGATGGATATTCAGCAAACTTTCCTGCTCTCAGCATCACCTTTACGTCATCTTTCAGAGCTACCTGTTGCAACCAACTCGAGACTTTGGGAGTTCTACAGTATAAGTGAATTTGCCTCTTACTTCTCTCAGGTTTCAGCGTTCTTGGGTCCACTAAGTCACTTTCTACATATCTGCTTCTCAGCTTTTTTATGTATGTATGTACATATGTATGTATTATAGTTTCTCTTCCTTTTATTTTGTGGATTATGCCTTTAAAAACCCATTCGCGGTCATTTTAGTAGAGTTTTAAGAGTGGCTTCTTTAAGCAGAAGCGACCATTAACTCTTTAAATCTTGCCTCTCCACATATTCCTTTGTAACCCTTTTGGGCAACCCCTTTTGGGCATATGTGAGTGATTCATAGTCTATCCTCCCGTGTATATCAACTTCTGATTCTTATTTTAAAAATCGATTTTCTACATTGATGTGTTCCAAATCAGTTTATTAACATCGTCTTCTCACTTACCGGATTGTCCTTTCCTACAGAGATTATTTTACTTCTGTGATTACAGTTTAATTTTCAGTATTTATATATATTTATATATATCAATATATCAATATCTATATATATCAATCTCACATCTTCTTTATCCATTCATCTATCATTAGACACTTAAGTTGTTTCCATATCTTGGCTATTGTTAATAATACTACAGTGTACATGGGAGTACAGATATCTCTTTGAGATCCTGTTTTTATTTCCTGTGAATATATATCCAGAGGTGGGATTTCTGGATCATATGGTAGTTCTATTTTTAAATTTTGAGGGTCTCCATATTGGTTTCTATAGTGGCTACACCAGTTTATGTTTCCACCAACAGTGCACAAGTGTTTTTACCACATCCTCGCCAACACTTGGTATCTCTTGTCTTTTTGATGTGTCTGTCTCTTCTGACATTAGTTTTACTCGCCTACTTTGGAATTTTACTGTAAGCTGAGAGGGGAGGTGTTTATGTTCATGACATTATTCTTATTGTGCTTATCCTTGCAATTTCATCCAATCTTCTCAAACGGCCCACAGGTCAGAACTAGAGTTATACTGATAGCTTAGAGCTATCCTTCTCCAGTGACATTGCAGATCTGATTCCTGAGCCTACATGTGGCTGCCTCTGCTTTCTCTTTCCTGCCTTCTAGGTAACAGAAGGAGAGGCCAATCCCAGTGCTTTTACTCCAGGGGCCTGGCTTTGATCTCCCAACATCCTCGGGGACCATTACCTTGCCCAAGCCCAGTAGATCTAGAGCTTCAGCTCTTTGGCTGTTTTTGTGTTGTGCTGTAGTTTTTCTGTGTGTTTCAATGTCACCTCCTCAGTAGTATAAGCCTCATTCTACTCATTTTGTAAAACTGAAGTATAGTTGATTTACAATGTTGTGTTAGTTTCAGGTGCACAGCAAAGTGATTAAGTTATATATATATATAAATATTATATATAATATATTAAATAAATATATTTAATATATATAATATATTCAGTCATATATTATATATGTATTTATAATAATTTACATATATATACATATATATATTCTTTTTCAGATTCTTTTCCATTATAGGTTATTATAAGATATTGAATATAGTTCCCTACTCATATTTTTTTTGTGTGAGTGAGGTTAAGACTTGCATATTGCTTTAGGGGGTAGGCGAAGGTTCTGTATGAAATCACAATACCATCTTGCCTCCAAATCAGGTCTTTTAGATTCTGTGGTATGAAAATATATTAGATATACTTTTCCCTTGGCTAATATTTACACCTTTTATAGCATAACTTCCATGAATTATTGAATTATTGGGCTAACAAACTTATGTCTCCTTACCATAGCTCCCTTCTCAAACCTTTCTGGAATGAAGTTTAAAGGAAGTAGGGAGTTAAGCAGGGGTAGGGATGGGGGAAGGTGGTGGTGGGGAAGGAAACTGTTCTGCTATAAAAAAAGAGTATTTTTCAGGTCAGCATGATTTGTTAACATTGATCGTATTTCTAAACTTAAGCTTATGCAGTTTGAAACCTTCAAAGGTATTTTAGTGTTTAGTCCTTGGACTTTAGTTGTTGTCTTGAAGTCTTAACTCAAAACTCTTTTCTCTTTCACGATGCCTTTTCTCACTTCTTGGGCCCATCTCCTCCTATGCTTTCCCCTACTGCTACATGCAGACACATTCAGAGTTTGTAACTTAGAATGTCTCACTTAACTATGCACTTTTTTGGGGGGGAGTTGGGGGGAAACAGGTTGAGTTGTCATTGTCCTATGTGTTTCAGTCTTCCTCCTCAATAGTGTTAAGTCCTACAAAGGCAGAGTGTGTCTTTTCCTACTTCTATGAACACATCGTGATGTTTATGTAACAATAAGTGTTTTATTGAATACAGATTAATTTTCTTGAAGATATATGGGATGGTTCCAGCCAGCTTTGCTACTCTGTGTGTGCTGATTTGGATACATCTAGCAAACTTATACCTCCGAGACCAGAATTCATCAATTTCATGTATCCAGTGCCATGGGGTGTTCATTTATCAGGGAATTAAGGGATTGGAAGGGACATTAGGGGCATACAATCCAGGGATTGTTTTCTTAGCCAGGGAGCACTGTCTTCAAAAATCTTAACATAAGATGGATAAAGGATGATGGGAGGGCTTCTCTGGTGGCACAGTGGTTGAGAGTCCGCCTGCCGATGAAGGGGACACGGGTTCGTGCCCTGGTCCGGGAAGATCCCACATGCCGCGGAGCGGCTGGGCCCGTGAGCCATGGCCGCTGAGCCTGCGCGTCCGGAGCCTGTGCTCCGCAACAGGAGAGGCCGCAACAGTGAGAGGCCCGCGTACCGCAAAAAAAAGAAAAAAAAGGATGATGGGAAAGCTGTTCCTGTTACATGGGGTCTGGAGGGGAGACATAGACACACCTTTGCCCCCATGTCCTTACATTCTTTCTGCCTCTCCAGATATGACCCAATGTGTAACTGGAGAACACAAAGAATCCACAAAGCATACTTGAAAACCCATGATCTACTTCATAACCCTTATTTGTACAAACTGAAACCCATGGAGGAGAAGTAGCTTGTCCAAAGTCTCATGGCTGGTAGCAGAGCCAGATTTAAGACTGGCTCTTTATCCAACACCCCTCCTACCATGGTCTCCTAACAGAGGCATAAAAAAAGTGAAAACTTATATTGGACTCTTAATCAAAATTGCACCGTGTCCCTTCCTTGTTTATGTCACATATCCAGACACCCCTTCCTGTGGTGAGCCCCAACTGGAAAAGCCTGTTCAGCCAGCTGTCAAACCCACTAGCCTAGTTCTTTTGGGGCGACCCAACTTCTGAGGGTACGTGAGAAGGCCTGGGCTTCATGCAGCCTTCTGGAAAATGTTTCACTGAGTGTCTGTTAGAGCCTAATCTTTTTTTTTTTTTTTTTTTTTTTTTTTTAATGGTACGCGGGCCTCTCACTGTCGCGGCCTCTCCCGTTGCGGAGCACAGGCTCCTGACGCGCAGGCTCAGCGGCCATGGCTCAGGGGCCCAGCCGCTCCGCGGCATGTGGGATCCTCCCAGACCGGGCTCGAACCCGTATCCCCTGCATTGGCAGGCGGACTCTCAACCACTACGCCACCAGGGAAGCCCTAAAGCCTAATCTTTTCACTTAGTCCATTCTTTCTTCCAGCCCCCGTTAAGCTTCAGACTTACTCACAACATCCCAGTCTGGGAGATCTTCACTAAGAGAACAATTGAACATGGGGTGGGTCTGGAGGGATTCGGGTACCAGGTGAGAAGGGGTAGGAAAATATTAAGTTATGTGATTTCCTAGGTATAAAAAAAAGATTCTGTGAACTTCCCATCACTTTTTTGAAGTTGAATGTGCTAATATTTCATCAGAATATCAGAGACCCAAAATTCTGAACAGATTAGGAATTTTAAAAATATATTCATAGAAAAGTCAGTAATTAGGTTTTTAAAAAGAAGTTAACAATCTTCAGGACACAAAAGAAACCCATGATAGACCACAGCTATTAAGGTTTCACATATGATTCAGATAAATTAATGAGCATATTTAAACTATGTTATAGTCTGAAAGATACGTTTCAGGGTATTATCTCATTGAATTTTCACCTCACCACCAAGAAGGTATTATTAGAACTATTTTACAGATGAGTAAACTGAGGCTGGGCACAGGTAAACAATTTGCTGAAAGTCACACAATGCAAAGTGGTGACTCCAAGCCCTAAATCCAGATGCTTCTGTCTCTGAATTTCATATTCTTTTATGTCCTCTAAAAGGCAGAGTATTGGACAGGAGAGACTATTGATCTGAGTCAGTTCAGTAGTTTTTATGTACAGTGATGCCTCATTAATCTCATATTACTGGGGAATGAGCTCTTTTACATAAGTGCATATTTCATGTAATGGAAGCTTTAAGCAGTAAAGCTTAGCATAAAACTTAACCATTTTGAAGGGAATCTTTCTGGCTTGTGTTGGACATTTTTGTTCTGTCAGTCGGTTCCTATGCCAGCCCCATTTTCTCTATCCCCAGTGTTGTCTGCCATCTGCAGAACGGACCCTGCTCAGGCTTGGGGACAATGAAGTCACGGGCATGGGTGTGCATGGGTTGTTCCTACCTCTGCGGAAAGTAGAATCTGAGTTTGGGGCTCCAGTTTCTTACTGAAATATGGATGGACTTAAGCCCCTAAGGGTAATTCCCTGGCAGTCCAGTAGTTAGGACTCGTGCTTCCACTGCAAGGGGGCAAGGGTTTGATCCTTGGTTGGAGAACTAAGATCCCACAAGCAGCGAGTCACTGCCAAATTAAAAAAAAAAAAATTAACCCCTGAGTATCTTCATGATCACTGAACTGTCCCTACCCAGTATGACACATTCACATGCCTAGACAGCAGACGTTATTGAGCTTTTTCATGAGCACATGCTACTCAGTTATCCATTAGAGACTGAAGTTCAGGGCTGATTATTATGTAGCAGAACTGGAGGTCTAACCCATATTCTCCATGGCCATTTTTCCTAAGACAGAGAGCCCTTCAACCTTCATATTTTTAAGCATCTTAATTAAAAATATGGGTGCTCACCTGATGTCAAGCACAGACCCCAGAGTATTTTCAGTGCTTCTTGCTCCACCCCTTTGGACATGATCCCTTGGACTTTAGTGATGCCTCAGGTCATCCTGGATTTGCTGGTCTGGTCAATTTTCCTTAGCCCTCATGCTATGTTCATTCTAACTTGACTCTAGTGTACTCCTCACTTTAGGGGAAAACTTCCAGCATAACCATTGTCTTGGGTCAGATTGCTTATGACAATCTGATTTCATTTTTAAAGTCACTTAAAGTTTTTACCAAAATCAAACAGAATTAGAAGGCTTTTAAGGAAAAAAAACCACACACACAAAAAGCAAAACAAACCCAGAAGTCCCCAGCTCTACTCTTCCCTAATCCCTTTTGAGTTGAATGCTGGTTTTTGATTTATTAAATTTTACCATTTTTCACTTTTTATCAACTTCTTATTAGGTGATAATTTCACATCCTATATAATCCAACATCCTTGCTTTCCTCCCTGTTTTCTAAGTATATCAAAAATTTTAGATAAAACAATGTAAAATGTTTGCCCAATTTTCTGTTTAGTATTTTGTGATTACCTTTCCTTTTTTGTTTAAAATATTTTCCTTCCCGGAGCTAGTCATTACCTCATTTTCCCCCCACTTCCTTATTTGTCTATCACTAATAGACAAATAGTGTCCTATCACTAATTGTTTTCACTCTTAAAACCAATGGCTATTATTTCCTGCCCAGCCCAAATCTTCAGCTTTTCTTTGTTCTTGGAGATGTTACTCTGGGGTCCTCTATCCTCTTGCTCTGTCAGGCTAGTTGTGCTCTAGGCTTGCTGTGCTGTACAGATGTGCTCCTGCCCCTTCCCTTTGCCTCTTTCCCAAAATGTACCTCTTATTTCCTAAATCCCACCTTTTTTTCATCCTTAGTATATACGCTAATTTCAGGAGAGCACATCCTTCAATATCTTCTTAAAAGAGCATGCATGAGAAATATTTTTTTGAGAACCTGACAATATTAAACGTATTATTCTCTCTTCACACTTAATTGATAATTTGACCGAATGTAGAATTCTGGGATGCAGACATTCATTCAAAATTTGAAGTTGTTCAATTGACTTATAGCTTTGACTGTGTTGTTGAGAAGTCAGATGACATTCATATTTCCAATCATTTGTATGTAAACTAGTTATTGATGATTGAACATTATAGTATCCTCTCTTTATCCCCAATGTTCTGACATTTCACAGCAGTGTAACTTGATGTGGCGATCTCTTTATTCATTGTGCTCTACATTCAGCAGCCTCTTTTAATCTGAATACTTGCATCTCTCATATCTGAGAATATTTTGTATAATTTCATCTTCATTTTACTCTGTTCTCTTTTCCTGGAACTCTATTACACAGTGGTTAGTGATTGATACTCAAATTTCCTCTTCTCTCCTATAGTTGTCTTTTTGTTCTGCTTTCTGAGAGACTCTTGAGACTATTCTCTTATTTTTTATTTCCTTTTTCTTTTTTCTTGATGCATAGTTGACGTGCAATATTATATCAGTTTCAGGGGTACAACATAGTGATTGACATTTATATATATTATGAATTGATCACGACAATAAGTCTGGTAACCATCTATCCAGTTATTACAAAGTTATTACATTATTATTGACTATATTCCCTATGCTGTACATTATATCCCATGACATTTATTTTATAACTAGAAAGTTGTGCCTCTTAATCACCTTCATCTATTTTGCCCAACCCCTGTCCTCCTCCCCTCTGGCAAGAGACCCTATGAGTCTCTTTCTGTTTTGTTTTGTTTGTTTGTTTTAGATTCCACAGTGAAATCATATGGTATTTGTTTTTGTTTTTTTTCTGTCTGACATTTCAATTAGTATACCTTCTAGGACAATCCATATTGTTACAAATGGCAAGATTTCATTCTTTTTTATGGCTAACATATATATCTCACATCTTCTTCATCCATTCATCCATTGATGGACACTTAGGTTGTTTCCACGTCTTGGCTACTGTAAATAATGCTGTAATGAACATGAACATGGGGTGAGTATAACTTTTCAAGTTAGTGTTTTTGTTTCCTTCAGGTAAGTAACCAGAAGTTGAATCGCTGGATCATATGGTAGCTTTATTTTTAATTTTTTAAGGAAACTCCATACTGTTTTCCATACTGTCAGCACCAATTTACATTCCTACCAACAGTCCATAAGATTTCCTTTTTCTCTACATTCTCACCAGCCTTTGTCATTTGTTGTGTTTTTGATAATAGTCATTCTAACAGGTGTGAGATGATATCTCATTGTGGTTTTGATTTGCATTTCCCTGATGATTACTGATGTTGAGCACATTATTGTGTACCTGTTGTCTACTTTTATGTCTTCTTTGGAAAAATATCTATTTGGGTCCTCTGCATATTTTTAAATCAGATTTTTTTTTTGATGTTGAGTTGTGTGCGTTCTTTATATATTTTGAATATTAACTTATCAGATATATCACTTGCAAATATCTTCTCCCATTCAGTAGGTGCCTTTTTGTTTTGTTGATGGCTTCACTGTGCAAAACTTTTTAGTTTGATGTAGTTTATTTATTTTTGCTTTTGTTTCCCTTGCCTGTGGAGACAGATCCAAAAATATATTGCTAAGACCAATGACAACATACTGTCTATGTTTTCTTCTAAGAGTTTTATGGTTTTAGGTCTTACATTTAAGTTTGAGTTGATTTTTGTCTATGGTATAAAAAAAAGTCCCATTTCATTCTTTTGCATATATTCCCAACACTATTAATTGAGGAAAATGTCTTTTCTGCACTGTGTATTCTTTGTTTCTTTGTCATAAATTAATTGGCCATATGAATGTGGATTTAGTTTTGGGCTCTCTATTCTATTCCATTGATCCATGTGCCAGTACCATCCAATTTTGACTACTATGACTTTGTAATATAGCTTGAAATCAGGGGGCATTATACCTCCTGTTTTGTTTTTCTTTCTTAAGACCGTTTTGGCTATTCAGGGTCTTTCATGGCCCCATTCAAATTTTAGGATTATTTGTTCCAGTTCTGTGAAAAACTCCATTGGTATTCTGATAGGGAATGCATTGAATCTGTTGATTGCTTTGGGTAATACAGCCATTTTAACAATATTGATTCTTCCGATCCATGAACATGGTATATCTTTCCATTTATTTGTGTTGTCTTCAGTATTTTTCATTAGTGTCTTATAGTTTTCAGAGTACAGGTCTTTCACCTCTCTGGTAAAATTTATTTCTAGGTATTTTATTCTTCTTGATGGGATTATTTTTAAAATTTCTCTTCCTGATAGTTCATTATTAGTATAGAGAAACACAACAGATTTCTGTATATTGATTTTGTATCCTGCAGCTTTACTGAATTCATTTATTTGTTCTAATAGTGTTTTAGTGGAATCTTTAGGGTTTTATATATATATATATATATATAACTATATATATATATATATATATATATATATATAAAACTATATATATAGTTTCATCTCATCTTCAAATAGTTTTACTTCTTCCTTTTCAATTTGGGTGCCTTTTATTTCTATTTCTTGTCTGATTCCTATGGCTAGGACTTCCAATACTGTGTTGAATAAAAGTGGAAAGAGTGGCATCCTTGTCTTGTTCCTGATCTTAGACAGAAAAACTTTCTGTTTTTCACTGTTGAGTATTATGTTCACTGTGGGTTTGTCATATTTGACCTTTTTAATGGTCATATTTGGCCTTTATTATGTTGAGGTATGTTCCCTCCATACCTACTTTGTTGAGCGTTTTTATCATAAATGAGTATAGAATTTTATCAAAAGCCTTTTCTGCATCTTTTGAGAAGATTATATCATTTCTATGCTTTAATTTGTTAATGTGATATATCACATTGATTGATTTTCAGATATTGAATCATTCTTATAACCCTGGGATAAATCCCACTTGGTCATTGTATATTATTCCTTCAGTGTATTGTTGAATTTGTCTTGCCAATATTTTGTTAAGAATTTTTGAATCTATGTTCATCAGGGATATTAAGCTTTTTTTATAGTGTATTTATCTTTTTGATAGTGTCTTTATCTAGTTTTGGTATCAGGGTAATGCTGGCCTCATAGAATAAGTTTAGAAGATTTCAGTCCTCTTCATTTCTTGGTAATAGCTTGAGAAGGATTGGTTTTAATTCTTAATTAAATATCTGATAGAATTCACCTGTGAAGCTGTCTCATGCTGGACTTTTGTTTCTTGGGAGGTTTTAAATTATTGATTCAATTTCATTACTAGAGATCAGTCTGTTCAGATTTTCTATTTCTTCCTGATTCAGTCTTGCAAGATTGTATTTTTCTAGAAATTTATCCATTTCTTCTAGGTTGTCCAATTTGTTGGCATGTAATTTTTCATAGAATGTCTTATGATACTTTTTATTTCTGTGGTGTCAGTTGTAACTTCTCTTGTTTCATTTCTGATTTTTTATTATTTTGTCTATCTTTATTAATTTTATGTGTATTTTCAAAGAACCAGCTCTTCGTTTCATTGATCTTTTCTATTGTTTTGTTTTTTGTCTCTGTCTCATTTATTTCCATTCTGATCTTTATTATTTCCTTCTTTCAACTAACTTTGCACTTGTTCTTCTTTTTCTAGTTTCCTTTAGATGTAAGGTTAGATTGGTTACTTGAGATTTTTCTTGCTTCCTGAGGTAGTCTTGTATCACTATAAACTTCCCTCTTAGAACTGCTTTGCTGCATCCCACAGATTTTGGAAAATTGTGTTTTCATTTAATTTGTCCCAAGGTATTTTTTGACTTCCTTCAATTTCTTCATTGACCCACTGATTGTTTAGTAGCATATTGTCTACCCTACTATTTTTATATTACTGTCAATTTCTCCTTTTATGTCTGTCAATATTTGCTTTATATATTTAGGTGCACCTATGTTGTGTGCTTAGATATTTACAAGTGTTATAGCCTCTTGTTGGATGGATCCCTTATCATTATGTAATGCCCTTCTTTGTCTCTTGTTACAGTCTTTCTTTTAAAGTCTATTTTATCTGAGATAAGTATTGATACTCCAGTTTCCTTTTATTTTTTATTTGCACGGAATATCTTTTTCCATCTCTTCACTTTCAGTCTGTGTGTGTCTTTAGATCTTAGTTTCTTGTAGGCAGAATATATATGGGTCTTTAAAAATTTTTTTTAATCCATTAGACCACACTATGTCTTTTGATTGGAGCACTTACTTCATTTACATTTAAAGTAATTATTGACAGGTATGTAATTATTGCCATTTTGTTATTTTTTTCTGGTTATTTTGTAGTTCTTCTCTGTTCTTTTCTTCTTCTCTTGTTCTCTTCCACTGTGATTTGATAACTTTCTTTAGTGTTATGTTTATATTTTTTCTCTTTAATTTTTGTGTATCTGTTATACATTTTTGATTTGTCGTTACCATGAAGTTCATAAATAACAACCTATGCATATAGTAGTCTATTTTAAGTTGATGGTTACTTAAGTTTGAGTGCATTCTAAAAGCACAACATTTTTATTCCTCCCTCTCCATGTTTTGTTTTTGATGTTATATTTTACATTTTTAATTTTGTATATCATTTAACTGATTATTTGAGATACAGATGATTTTATTATTTTTGTCTTTTAACCTTCATACTAGCTTTATATGTTGTTGATCAACTACCTTTCCTATATGTTTGCTTTTACCCGAGATTTTTTTTCTTGTAAGGTGGTTTACTTGTGATGAACACCTTTAGCTTTTCCCTGTCTGGGAAACTGTTTATCTCTTCTTCAATTCTAAATGGTTACCTTGATGAGTAGAGTATTCTTGGTTTTATTTCTTTCAGCACTTTGAATATTTTGTGCCAGTCCCTTCTGACCTGTAAAGTTTTTGCTGAAATAATCAGCTAATAATCTAATGGGAGTTTCCTTGTGTGTAACTCATTGTTTTTCTTTTTCTACTCTTAAGATTATCTCTAACTTTTGACATTGTAATCATAATGTGTCTTGATGTGAGTCTCTGGGTTCATCCTGTTTGGGACTCTTTGTGCTTCCTGGACTTGGATGTCTGTTTCCTTTGTCAGGTTGGGAAAGTTTTCAGCCATTATTTTTTCAGATAGATTTTCTGACCCTTTCTCTCTCTCTCTTCTTCTGAGACTCTACCCTGTCTTTCAGATCACTGATCCATTCTTTCTACACCCTCTAATCTGTTCTTGATTCCCCTCTGGTGTATTTTTGTCTCAGTTATGGTATTCTTCAGTTCTGATTGTTTCCTTTTTACTTTTTCTATCTCTTTGTTGAAGTTCTCACTGAGTTTATCCATTCTTCTCTCCAGTTTGATGAGCATCTTTATGACTATTACTTTAAACTCTTCATATGGTAAACTGTTTACCTTCATTTTGTTTATTTCTTTTTCTGAAGTTTTTGTCTTGTTCTTTCCCTTAAAAGTTATTCTTTTGTTTCCCCATTTTGCTTAACTCCCCATGTTTTTGTTTCCATGTATTAGGTATATCAGCTATGTCTCCCAGTCTTGAAAGAGTGGCCTTATGTAGAAAGTATTCTGTGGGGCCCAGTTGTACAATCCCCCCCCTGGTCATGAGAGCTAGGTGCTCCTGGGTATTTTCTGTGTGGTCTGTGTGTGCCCTCCTGTTGTGGTTGGGCTCTGATTGCTGTAGGCACACTGGTGAGTGGGGTTGTGCCCCAGGCCAGCTGGCTGAGAGGCCCAGCCATGACTTTTGTGGGTACCCTTGTGGGTGATGCTGGTCCCTGGCCTGGCTGCCTGCAGGGCCTGGCTGTGACCATTCCAGGCATGCTGGTAGGAGAGACTGCCCAACACTGCCCCCAAGAGTGGGAGCTGCTTTGGAGGAGGTCTGGTGCTGATTTTGACTGCCCATCAAGTGGGACACAGTGGGAGCTGCTAATTTAGAGGGGTGCCAGTGCTGGCTGAATCTTCTTTAGAGGTAGGGTGAGACAGGAGCTGCTTTGGAGGGGCTGGTCAGGGTGGGCACATTGAGTGGGGTGGGTCCTCAGGCTACTGCTGGGGCAGGGTACATGGTGTTAGCTAGGTTTATGGACAGTGACAGAAATTGTGCCTGCGAGTGCTGGGCCAGCTAGGTGGAAGAAGAATTTTTTAAAAGGCACCCTCCAGTGCTTCTGTTCCCAGAGAAAGTTCTACCAGATCCTTGCCCTTCTGGCACACACCCTAAAATTAGTCAATAAATCTTCTCATATGACCCAGGTGCTTTTCAAGCTGCTGCCTCTGTGCTGGGAGCAAGTGAATTTGTGTGTGAACCTTTTAAGATCAGAGTCCTTGTTTCCCACAGCACTCTGGCTCTTCTGGTTGCAAGTTCTGCTGTTTGTCAAGCCTGATGTTATGGCAGCTTGTCTTTCCAGTGCAAGACCTCCAGGCTGGGGAGCCCAATGCGGGGCTTGTACCCCTTGTTCCTCAGGAGGAACTTCTGCAGTTGTGATGTCCCTCCTGCTTTTGGGTCACTGCACTGGGGTTGTGGGTTCTGACTAGACCCCATCTCTGCCTCTCCTTCCCATGTGTCTGATGTGGTCTTTTCTTTATATCCTTAGTTGCAGAAAATCTGTTCTGCTAGTCTTCATGTTGTTCTCAGAGATAGTAGTTCTATATGTAGTTGTGTTTGGGGGTATCTGTGGGAGGAGGTGAGCTCAGGATCTTCTTACTCTGCCATCTTGATCTGGAACATCTATTGACTTTACATTCTAAACTTTCCATTACATTTTTTTTTCTATTGAATATTTTAATTCAAATTTTATATTTTCAAATTTTAAGAGTTCTAATTTCTTTCTGTTTGTTAAAAATAGGGCTTCCTGTTCTTTTGCCATGGATAAATATTTTTTCTTACCTCTAAGGATACCAGTTATATACATTCAATGTTTTCTTCTCCCTTCACTCTCTTGATTTCCACTGAGTTTCTTTTGTTAGCTTGGTGTTGGTTATTCCTATTGGGGGCTTACTTCCAGTGCTCTTTGTCTGTTTATACTTGAGAATATTATATTGGAGCAAATTGGTTGCTTTTTTTGAGGGAGAGGCAAGGCTTGTCAAATATGATGTGGCTCGGGATCCAGCTGTTCATGGGAAAATCCTGTATGAGAGTATAGTTTCTGAGTGACAGTATCACTTAGTATCTGGAAATACTGAGTGTCAGTAGTTAGAGCTCTTTTCCCTGGGTGTATTCTGTTTTTCCAGATAAGAATCCTCCAGTTTCCTGCCTGGGTGTGTAGTGGTAGGACGGGGGTAGCCCCAAGCAGCCAGTGTTTTGGAGTCCAGAGAGATGAGGGCACCTGGGTTTCACTCATCTGTATGTACTTTCATTCACAACCCTGTTTTTTTTTTTTTTTTTGTGGTACGCGGGCCTCTCACTGTTGTGGCCTCTCCCATTGCACAGCACAGGCTCCGGACATGCAGGCTCAGCGGCCATGGTTCACGGGCCCAGCTGCTCCGTGGCATGTGGGATCCTCCCGGACCAGGGCACGAACCCGTGTCCCCTGCATTGGCAGGCGGACTCTCAACCACTGCATCACCAGGGAAGCCCCACACCCCTGTTTTTTGACGTGTGCCTCTCCTTATCACCTGCTTTGATCCTGGGGCCATCTCTGGATTTTTTTCTTTGTGAAATAAGCATCTAGTTTCCTGCCAAAGTGGGAGAAGGAACCTGAGAATTTAGCCACTTTCTTAACAGACTTTAGAGAAATCATCCTGTTTGCAACTCAGCTCCTTTTCCTCCTTGTTCTAGTGCCTCTCACTTCTGAGTCTTTCTGGGGATCTGAGGCCTGATTTGGCTGGCTTCTTGGTTCCCTTCTGCAGGCCCTCACTGTTCTGCTTTATCAGCTCTGATCATTTCATTTGATGCTTTCTACCTGAAAATATTGGTTAACATCTCTTTTCCACTGTGGATCATTTCCCCTCTTTCCTCCTGGAGATCACAGACACGCACATCACTTTACTCTCATTTTAAGTAGGATACTAGGAGGCAGCAGAGATAAATACATGTGCTTATTTAACCACATTTAACCAGAAGTAATCATTGGCCATCTTAATGAGATCTTATGGAGCACAGTTTAATTTTCCTTATACACAAAATGATATAAATTGCAGTGTGTGAAACAGTCTTTAGGAGGCTCTTCAGGTGTGTATGGTTGTTTGTACTTGTATTAATTGTTCCCTGACCACTGTTCTTAAAAAAATTGTATCTGCTTTTTGTAAGTATTGCATTCATTCATTCATTCATTCATCATTATTGTGCATATACTATGTACTTGACAATAGGTATATAGAATGAGCCAGAAAACGTCCTGCCCTCTTAAAGTTTTCTGTTTTCTTCTTTGGCCTTTCACTTTTTATGTTACCAAATCAGGTCCAGCTGCTCATTGCTCAAAAATCAATACCTGAAAATGTTGGTAGGAAGCAAGGTTGCTTTTTTTTTTTTTTTTGCAGTATGCGGGCCTCTCACTGTTGTGGTGTCTCCTGTTGTGGAGCACAGGCTCCGGACGCACAGGCTCAGCGGCCATGGCTCACGGGCCCAGCCGCTCCGCGGCATGTGAGATCTTCCCGGACCGGGGCATGAACCCGTGTCCCTTGCATTGGCAGGCGGACTCTCAACCACTGCGCCACCAGGGAAGCCCAGCAAGGTTGCTTTTAATAAGAATGCTTGCAAATCTGGGGAGATGGTGGACTCAGCATCTCCCCAAAACCACCTTCAAAGATTTTGCTCAGCCATGAAAGTTTTTAAAGGGAAAAAGGGAAGTAATCTCAGTTAATCATTGAGATGGGGGTCACAGTCATCGCCATCCCCCACTGTGTGCAGGCTTCTGTGCAGACTTGTCCACTTCTTATGATTTGTTTTTAGATGCTATTTTGTTCACACAGTTTGGTTGCAAGATTAGTGAAGGGGAAGCAAGTGAAGAGATCTGGTCATCTGTTAGTTACTTATTTCTACTTCCTTGATCTACAGAAAGAGACAACAGATTAGGCAAGATATAGTGTGATCAAAAGATTTGAAAGTTGTGCTATGGCCAGAGATGAATAGAACATGGGGATGCCTGGCTTAAGGTTAGTGAGAAGACAAAAGGGACCTCCTGTAGAGAGCTCTTTCCTGCCAAAAGCTGCTTATGATTATGATTATTGTCAGTGTTCTTGCCTGTGTCCCTTTTAATGTGTTGTGAGCCTAGTAAATAGGGCAATCAAGCACTAGGCCAGTATATGAAGGAAGAATAAATTGATTCTCAGTGTGGCCTACAAGGTTCTGGAAGGTATAAAATGTGTAAACTTTGTAACATCAACTTATGGGTCTTTTCATTTTCTTTCTCATTTTCTCTTTCTTTCCTTCTTTCCCCTTCCTTCCTTCCTTCCTTCCTTCCTTCCTTCCTTCCTTCCTCCCTTCCTTTCTTTCTTTCTTTCTTTCTTTCTCTTTCTTTCTTTCTTTCTTTCTTTCTTTCTTTCTTTCTTTCTTTCTTTCTTTCTTTCTTTCTTTCTTTCTTTCTTTCTTTCTCTCTCTCTCTCTTTCTTTCTTTCTTTCCTTCTTCTTTCCTCCTTTCTCCCTACTTTGGATTCATGGTTATGTTTTTGATACTTAAAATAGGCAAAAGAGGGGCATCTGAGTATACAAATTGTTTAGGGTCAGAGAATTTTAGAGCTCAACGATATCTTTGAGGACACACCATAAAATCTTTTTATTTCATATTTTCAGTAGTTCATGACTGTGGAGGTAAAAAGAATTGCTCCAGGTCACGAGGCTGGAAGCCAAGGCTGGAACCAGATCCCTGTGGGCTCTGCACCAAGAAATGCTCAGATTTATAATCTTAAGAAGCGTGCATGGAAAATTAGCTCAGTTCAGGTAACGGGAAATGACACCAGAGATGAGCCTCCCTCTTCTGAAGGAAGTGGATCTCATTAGGATACCAGGGTGTCTTCAGCCTGAGTCAACTCAAGGCTGGAGCAGGAAGAGCTTTAATATCTGCCCCCTTTTATGTGTAATGTAATTATATTTTCACTTCAGCTTAACTGGAGAAAGAGCTTGAATTTACACTGCACACAATTTTTACATCTGCTGATCACTGCTTAACAAGGTATTTCACAGGAGAGGTTTGTTAGTTTTAATAGCCCTTAAATTACTTATGGCAATTACCTGCGTCACTTTCAACTCCATGGAGGTTATTAAAATGCTCTCATGGCAACTGTAAAGAAATATAAAAATAGATAAAGATGAAATTATGCCCTTTCCCTGAAGACATTTGCTTGGAATGTATTTGCATTGCTTTTATACAAGGGGATGCATTTAGTTGAAGATAAATATCCTAACCACTGAGCCTTAATCAACCTAAAAGCAGATATATCTCACTTGAAAAATTCTTTTCTCATCCTTCCAGGTTTATTCCAGTGCTACTCTCACACAGGTAACTAGAAAATATTTTGGTTGAGATTTAATAAGCATTTGTTGAGCCTCTAGCATATGTCAGAAAACGTCATATATGCTATGTTATTTGAATTCAAAGAACCCCTGTGAGCTATGTGATATTATATCTATCTTACAGCTAAGGAAACTTAGGTTCATAGACGTGAAGGGAAAATCACAGAATCACATTAGTAAGTGTAAGAGATAGGATTAAAATTCAGCTTCAATTCCAGCATGATTTGTACTATATAGCACAAGCATCCCCTACTAATTAGATGGCCTTACCTGTAACGAGAGATGCTTTTGTGAGTTCGTTTGCAGGATTCAGGGGAGGTTTTGTTGTTGTTGTTGTCCCATCTGATCCCTGACATTTTGTTTATTCCTGTGGGCTAAAGTGCTTTCTTTCTGGGATTCTCTTTTAGAAATCAAAATCTAAGTCTGGGTAAGGTCTCTAACCCCTAATGCCTGGCTGCTCAAAGTGTGGTCCATGGGCCAGCAGCGTTAGCATCCCCTGGAACACATTAGAAAAGTAGAAGCTCAGGCTCCGCCTCAGACTTCCTGAGTCAGAACCCACATTTTAACAAGATCCCGGGTGATGTATATACACTGTTCTAAAAAAAAGAGTTTGAGAAGCACTGCTCTAATATGAGGGCGTTTGCCAAGAGTCTTCTTTTTCTGTTTGAAAGTATTGATCATTTGGAGGAGTGGGGTGAGAGGAAGAGAGAGGAATTAGCAGAGGGGGAGACTCCTGCTGCATAGAAGGACTTTGCATATGGATCCCGCCTACATTCCCATCTTGTCCAGGATTCACTTCAAGTAAATAACACAGGAGAGAAGTAGTCAGTGCATTTGTGCACTGGGATTCTTTTTTTTTTTTTTACAATGCCATTGTGATTTTTCTTAGAAATGGTCCATAGCGTTTTCATGTGAAATGGGTGGGTGTGTTTCTGCTTTCTGCAGTAAGGAAAACCTTCCCAAACCATACCTTCATAGCCTTTATTTTCATCCTTTTCTTTTCCTGAGCCTCAATCTCTATCTTTGACTTATTTCTGAGCATTATAATCCAAGAATCTCCTAGCAGATTTTAACTCAAAATACCTAACTCCAAACACATCCCCTTTCCCTCCCCTCCTTCAGCAGAGCTGTTTTTACCAGTGGTCAGTGGTGACATTGATTTATTAATACAGTCAATCATGCCACGAGGAGTTATTATTCAGCTGCTATGAGTCAGTCACTGTTAATGGTCCTGTTCCTAAGGACCATCATGCTAACAGGGCAGATGAACATGTCAACACCGAATTAGACTGCAATGTGTGAGCTGTTATATTAGGCTGCACTGTCCAGTTCAGCATCCATCAGCCACAGGTGGCTACTGAGTGCTTGACATGTGGCCAATCTGAATTGAGATGTGCTCTAAGTGTAGAAGATACACTGTGTTCTGAAGATATAGGATGAAAAAATAGTATGAATATATCTCATTAATATTTTAAAAATATTGATTCTATGTCGAATTGATACTATTTTAGATATATAGGATTGAATAAAATGTATGATTAAAATTAGGTTCACTTGATTCTTTTTACTTTTTTAATGCAGTAACAAGAATATTTGAAGTTACAGGTGTGGCTAGCATTATGTTTCTATCGGGCAGTGCTCCGTTCCGGGTTCTGGAGCTTAGGGCAAACACAGAGTCAGGGAAGTGCAGGGAAATGGCAATAGGAGTTTGTTAGGTAAAGAGGAGAATTGTCTATGGTGTTAGTGACTTAGGAAAGCAGGCGAATTGACATGAAAGGAAATTAATAGAACCACTGCTTTTCTGTTACCAGCAATTATGTCATCACAGAGGAAGACTGGAAGCTTCATGATGTGACCAGAGAACCAGAGTTATCTTCTCCTGCAGGTGTGTTATGGAATGGAGCCCTGCATCCCGCTAGGCTGTTCCACCACAGGGCTTTCTGAAGAATCACCCTGACTTTCCTACTCTTTCATGAAGTGGAGCCTTTGCTTCTACCTGCAGGCTATAGTGTGAGAGCATGAAATAAAATTCATTTCCAGCTCCAGATGAAGGGCTAAGGATAGTTCAAGGTTTGTGTGTGGTGTTCTGTTGTCTCTGCTAAACGGTGACCTAAAATCAATTTTAATCAAAGGGAAACAGGCAAAAGTTTCTGATTCCTGAGACTTTGGGGAGGGAGGGGAAGAAGCTGGGATTTCTCTCCATTTTTTTTCTCCTTAGCTAGAACCTGGCCCTTGAGATCCCAAGTTAATTGTGTGATTGAGAGTTCTGAGGTGTGGTAGGTTTACAGTACCTGGAAACCTTCTATCTCAAACCCTAATGATGAAAGCTATGGGGTCCCAGATGGGAAGGAGGCCAGTCTCTCAATTAAGCAGCAGCTGCCCTCTCTGCTGCAGCTGTGGGTCTATTTATCTCTCTCCTGCTTTGGGAAAACAGAGCGTTCAGCTGGGAGGTCCCAGAACTACAAAAGACAAAAGAATAAGCCAGGAGCTGGACATCAAGGTAACATTCCAAATGATGTACTCTGGATTCATCTTTCAGCTTGAGAGAAAGATCCATTAGGGGAGAATAAGTGAGATTTTACGTGGAAACTCAGTGCTGTCTCTGGACAAAATGTGAAGTTTATTCAGTAAATAATTCTCAAATTATTTGTCTATGCCAGGCACTCTTGGGGTGAGAGAAAGGGAAGGAAAACACTCTAATCTCGTGAGATGGTATTTTTGTCCCTATCTGATGAATGAGAAACCTGAGGTTGAATGCCTGGCTCCAGATGGTCTGAAAACCCAGGTCACTAACCAAGGATTCACGGTTTTATCTTCTCCAAGGCCATGGTGCCACCCTGCCCCTCTCTGCTTGTTTTCTCCATTTCCACTCTGTTGAGGCCCCAGGGTAAATGTACCTGAGGCCCAAGAGGGCAGGGATCGGGAGAGGCAGCCAAGACAAGCTCTAAGCTCCCTTTCCTCTCAGTATGTGTTTTGAAGGCTAAGGGATGGGGTCAGATCTTGGGTAAGCAAGTTTAACCAATCCTGCCAAATGTCCCCCTTACCCAGAGCACAGAGAGCTGCTTTTTTTAGGTGAAGGAAGGGGAGACAGCTGACAACAGAATTCTCTTATTTTTCTTCTTCTTTTCTCTGTGATTTGGAGTCTCTGAGACTGGCTACAAATATGTTTAGGCTACAAAGTAAAATTCCTCTGATATATCATGTAACACCCCATAATCTCTACCCCCAGGCCAAACAGAGCACCTGGAAATCACACAGTTCTGCTGAGCTCTGGCTGCCAGTGTCTGAATCCAGCTCTGAGAAGTCAGATTTGAATGTTCAGGGACTAAATTGTGAAAATATCAGACATATAAGTGGAATAAGGTTATCCCTTTTTGTCTGATAAATATTTATCAGGTGTGTGAGATATTTTTGTTGAAACCATCTGGCAAGCCTCTCTCTCCTCTCTATTCCTTCAGACACACCAGGGTTTCATGTATGAAGACCTGTTCTGGACTAAACGTCTGTCTTTTAAGCCACCCAGTCTATGCTATTTTGTTCTAGCAGCCCCGGCTGACTGAGGTTAAGACTTCAACGTCATATCAAAGGAAGGATTCAACCAGACATTGCGTCAAAGAGAAGAGGCAGCTGAGGAGGACATGAGAAATCTTCCAGCCTCTTGTTTGACAGATGTGGAAACTGAGGCCAGGAGAGGGGACATGGCAGAGTACCATCCATGAGGTGGGTGAGGCAGGCTGGGAACTAGGATTCTGGATGGCAGGTCCAGTCCTGTCTCAGGGTCAGAGAGGCAAGAGGCTGCCTTCCAAGGGATGATGTCAGGCAGGAAGCAGAAAATGTGAAAATCCTACGGCCCCTTTCACCTGAGAGATCTCAGTGCTTTCTCAGAGCTAGGATGCTGGGATGTTTGGAAGCACCCACACAGCCCTGGGTGTTGACTTGGTACTTAGCTCATGCTCCACTATGGAGAGGTTTTGTTACCTCAGAGGAAGCTCTGAATTTCTCTGCACCTCCCTCTCCCTGTCAGTGGAGCAGGGCCTGTTGGACTTGCTGGATTAATCAGGGAAGGTGTGGAGAGATGTCAAGATACCCTCCGGAGAATCTAAATCAATACCAAACATGAAAACAAAGCTGGCTTTGAAGCCCCTGAGTTCACAAAAGAAAGTTTCTTTGCTGCTAAGACAAATTAGAACAACACAAAAATGGTTAAAACTAGTTCAGGGGTTTTTTCTTTCTTTCCTCAGAAAGTTTTGTTATCGAGAAGGGATTTTCCCATAGTGCATCTGAGAGTATTTGGATCTGTATAAGGAGGAAAAAATATGAAGTAAACGAGTTTGCCTTCTGTTGATTGATTGTTGATCTACAAACTTCCTCTCACCCTCTGTCCAGGCACTCAGGACTTATGCTCCCGACTGCCTACTGCTGCCAAATTGCACCCACTCTTCCTGTCTGTGGGCTCTTATTCTGGCACTTTCCTCCTTCCACCCAAACTTATATGTGCCATGTCCACCCCCCCACCCCCATTCCTTCAAGGCCTTGGACACAAGTGCTTAAAGCTGGTTAAATAGCTAGACCTGTTCAAGTTTGTAGAGTTGGATAGCAGTGCTTTACTCACGAGAGAGGTTAATGCTGTTGTTCTGGGCAAGTCATTTCCTATCTCCATTTTCTCCTTAGTGAATAAATGCTGCTTCCTCTACCAACCCGAGGATGGTTGCAAGGTTTAAAACCCATGTGACCTAGCAATCCCACTACTGGGCATATACTCTGAGAAAACCCTAATTCATAAAGAGTCATGTACCCCAATGTTCACTGCAACACTATTTACAATAGCCAGGACATGGAAGCAACCTAAGTGTCCATCAACAGATGAATGGATAAAGAAGATGTGGGGCTTCCCTGGTGGCACAGTGGTTGAGAGTCCACCTGCCGATGCAGGGGACATGGGTTCGTGCCCCAGTCCAGGAAGATCCCACATGCTGCAGAGCGGCTAGGCCCATGAGCCACGGCCACTGAGCCTGCGCGTCTGGAGCCTGTGTTTCGCAATGAGAGAGGCCACAATGGTGAGAGGCCCACGTACCACAAAAAAAAAAAAAAAAAAAAAAAAAGAAGATGTGGCACATATATACAATGGAATATTACTCAGCCATAAAAAGAAATGAAACCGAGTAAGTTGTAGTGAAGTAGACGGACCTAGAGTCTGTCATACAGAGTGAAGTAAGTCAGAAAGAGAAAAGCAAATACTGTATGCTAACACATATATTTGGAATCTAAAAAATAAAATGGATCTGATGAACCTAAGGGCAGGACAGGAATAAAGATGCAGACGAAGAGAATGGACTTGAGGATACTGGGTGGGGGAAGGGTAAGCTGGGATGAAGTGAGAGAGTAGCATTGACATATATACACTACCAAATGTAAAATAGATAGCTAGTGGGAAGAAGCTGCATAGCATGGGGAGATCAGCTCAGTGCTTTGTGACCACCTAGATGGGTGGGATAGGGAGACAGCAAGGGAGGCACAAGAGGGAGGATATGGGGATATATGTATACATATAGCTGGTTCACTTTGTTATACAACAGAAACTATAATTGCTGTTATACAGCAGAAACACAACATTGTAAAGCAATTATACTCCAATAAAGGTGTTAAAAAAATTGAACAACTAGATATTTCTAAATATGTTCAATGAACTGAATTTATTAGAAATGAACTGAATTAGAAACATTCTCAGGCAGAAAATTACAAGTTCAGATAGATTTACTGGTGGATTCTATCAAATGTTTAAGGAAGAAATAATACCAATCTTATACAAAATCTTCCAGAAAATTTAGTAGAAGGGAACACTGCCTCATTCATCTTATAAGGCCAGCATTATCTTGGTATCGAAGAAAGCACAGGAAAGTAAATTTACATTCCACTATTCCTCATGAATATAGGTGCAAAAATCCTTAATTAAATATTAGTAAATCAAACCTGGCAACGTGAAGAAAGGATAGTATGCCATAAAAAAATTAGGGATTTCATTTCAGAAATGCAAGGTTGATTTAATATTAAGAGATCAATCAGAAGAGCTAAAAGATGGTGGAAGAGTAAGATGTGGAGATCACCTTCCTCCCCACAAATACATCAGAAATACATCTACATGTGGAACAACTCCTACAGAAGGGATCAATCTATATAATTCACCATGCTTAACAGTATTAAAGAGAAAAAAAACAGGATCACTTCAATAGGGGCAGAAAAGGCATTTAACAAAAAACAACATCCAGTGATTAAAAACTCATCCAACTAGGAACAAAAGAAATCTTCCTCAAACTGAAAATAACATCTACCAAAAGCCTAGTGCTTATATGAAATCTAATGATAAGAGACAATGCTTTCCCCTAAGACAGGGAATGTGACAAAGATTATCTGTTCTCACTCCTTCCACTCAACATTGTACTGGAAGTCCTGACTAATGCAATACAGCAAGAAAATGAAATTAAAAGCATATAGTTCAAAAATAAAAGAAATAACGTTATTTCTTCACAGGGACATAATCCTATATGTAGAAAATCCTAAGAAGTCCACCAAAAAGCTACTAGAACAAATAAGTGTTTATCAAGGTCACAGAATAAAAGCTCAGTATACAAAAATTTATTATATTACTCTACACCAACAAGGAATATTGCAAATGGAAGTATAAAATGTAATTTACAATAACATTCAAAAACATAAAAAAACCTGAGAGGCATATTTAATGAGTTATGTGTATGACGTGAACAGTTAAAACTGTAAAACATTGCTGAGAAAAATTAAAGAGGACCTAAAACAATGAAGAAATATTCTATTCTCATAAATCAGAATACACAATTCTGTGAGAATCAATTCTCTCCAAATTAGTCTACAGATTCAATACAATTTCAATCAAATTCCCAGGAAGCTTTTTTTAACATTGAAATGATGACGCTAAGATTTCTATGCAAACGTGAAGGACCTAGAACAGTCAAAATACTTTTGAAAAAAAAAAGAGCAAAGCTGGAAGACTCACAATACACATTTAAAGATTTACTATAAAGCTACAGTACTCAGGACAGTGTGTTACTGATATAATATTACATGGATCAATGGAATGTAGACCAGTAAAATAGAATAGAGAATTCAGACAGAGACCCAAACATATATCTTCTACTGATTTTAACTACACTAATTGTTGGTGAAGAAATGGAGCAACTGGAACTCTCAGATATTGCTGGTGGGAATGCACTATGGTACAAACAACAGTTAAACATAACTTATTATATAAACCTGCAATGCCACTATTAGGCAGCTTCCCAAGATAAATGTAAACCTATATACACCAGACATGTTTATGAATATCGATAGTTTGATTCACAATAAACTGCAAGCAACGCAATGATGATCATTAGGTGAATGGATAAACAAATGGTGGCACATCTATACTGAGGAATACTACTCAGCAATAAAAAGGAATGAGCTATTGATGTATGTATCATCATGCATAAGTCTCTACAGGGTTATGCTAAGCAAAAGAATCCAGATATAAAGTCAACACTGCATTATTCCATTAATAAACTCTAGAAATGAAACATCTACTTTATAGTAACAGAAAGCAGTCTGAGGCTGGGGTTGGAGATGGACATTGACTCCACACGTACACAAAGAAACCTTTTGGTTTGGATATGAACATGTTTAAAACTTTGTGATAGTGATGAGATGTGTATCAATTTGTTAAAACTCACTGATTTATACCACACACAAAAAAACTCATGTGAATGAATGAATGAATGAAAAGATCTTTGGCAAACTGTAGCACACTTTATAAAATGAAAGGCAGCGTTATTAAAAGGCTGTTTAAAGAAGTAAGCTTTTCTGGGCTCATGTCTGGTCAAGGGGAAAATAGTTGTTTGTAGATATCTCCCAACCCCCAGATTTGCCCATGTAATCCCTGCATTTCTCTGGCCACGCTAAGTCCTGCCCCACTCCTTTGTTTGATCCTTGACTTGTCTTACTTTCTTCTGCTAGAAGAGAGGGGAGGCGGTGCCTGTGGTGACCTAACCCCTCATGTACTCTGACACAGAGATGGAGCAATGATGAGCTGAAGCAAGTCGTAAATGAGCCCATCCAGAGCAGAACTAGTGTCAGCCACTGGAGAAGAATCAGTGCTTTGCCTTTTACTCCTTTCAGGCCCTGCGTGAGTGCTGGACCCAACTATCTAAGGAGCAGATGCTGAGTGGGAATTGTCAATTGCCCAGAATTGTTATCTAGAGGCTCCAAAATGTGGATGATGAGGTACCAAATAACCCACATTCTAAAGAGAGAAACCCAAAGTGTACCCCTCTCCCAGCCTCACCTTCCTGAGAGGTGGCATCTCTCTGGTGACTTTCCTCACTTCCCACTGTGTGGGGAGTTCATTGCTCTGGGAGGAGAGAACACAAGGAGGGAATGTTATCAGTGTTGGGAGCCTCAGGGCATGAAGTCCCTTAGGAGAGGTGTTTCCTTGTTTCTCCTGTTGGGGAAAGGAGAAAGTGTATCTCCCCCACCTCCAGCTGGGCAGGGGGTGGGGTGAGGTGGGGGCTCCAAGAAGGTCACCTGTGAAGATGTGGGGGGCCTGCAAGGAGGGACAGATGGTGTTTCATTTCCTAGAGGCATGCTCCTTGCTGATCTGTCCGGGCCATGTGTTTGGGGAATGAGAGTAGTCATGGAAACAGCCTGCATTCATGTTGTTCGGTGGACAAAGATGTGAGTTTCCTGTGGGTAAAAGAAACTGAATGGAAGGTATCCACTAGACCACAGACCAGGGTTGCCAGAGGATGCCAGCACGAATTATCCTTGGGTCCACTTTTAGTGCTGGTCACAGTGGGGGTGGATGCTGTGGAGATGGAGCCCCGCCTCCCAGAGGGAACTGTGCTCAGGGAGTCTTGACAGCCCCAAGGAGCCCCTGTGTGGGGTCCCTACAGGAGAGCCAGCACTTGGCTTCCTGCCACATGGGGCCAGTTTGTGTTTTCCAGGAGAGCAGCTAATGGAGAGAGGGCTCTGAGAATGGCAGTTGAGTGGAGGGACATTGGACCCTGACCTCACCCTCCTCCCGCACCCTGCAGAGTGAAGGGGAAAGAGGCACCCCAAGCTAGACCAGACCCTCCTCTACTTCCACTTCTCCAGGAGTCAGGGTCCCTGTACTTAGTGGAAAGATGGAACATGAGAAGAGTTTAAAACTGAACCGAATAAGTTTTAATAACCAGAAGTGTCCCCAGAAGTATGAGTTCTGTTCAAAGCTGTCATTAAGAGCTCTGCTTTCCAGCAGGGAAGGATAAAGTCGTTTAAAAATAAAGTAATTTGCATTTGCTCCCCCATTGAGCTGTGACACCTCAGTGAACTGCTTGCAGCGGGAATGAAAAACAAGACAGCAAGAGCATCTTGGGAATTCATTTCGCTGCCCAGTTGTGTCTGTGTCCTGCTCCTTTCCCTGCTAAAGCACTCCTCTGTGTTCCAGAGACCTGGTATGATGAGCAGTTCATCAGAAGTGGGTTCCAGGGGATGTCCCTGGAGGTCCAGTGGTTAAGACTCTGTGCTTCCACTGAAAGGGGCGTGGGTTCAATCCCTGGTTGGGGGAACTGCGATTCTGCATGACTTGTGTCACAGCCAAAAAAAAAAATGGGTTCCAGCATGGGACTGTTGGGATCCCTAGAGTAGCCTTGTCCCTGACATGTCTTTGGCAGCAGCAGCAGGAGGAATCAAAAGAGATAAGCCTGGAGGTCCCAGGAGTCCTCGGGAACGACCACAACTGAGGTCCTGCTCTGAAGGCCACTGGCCAGGCCCAGTGTGAGGTCAGTGGAAACCTCCAGACTCCTGCCTGGGGATCAGCTGCCTGGTAGCTCTCCTGGTCTCCTGGTGCTGATCTGAGCACCTGTGTCTTTTTGCAGTCTTTGGGATCTGAATTGCCCTGCAGATTGATCTGGATGGGAAGACTTCTCCACGGTCTCCTACCCACCAGCAGCCCGAGTGGGCATCACCTCTGGCTCCTTTGCTTATGCTCCGTTTTGGGGTTGCCGCGCCAGAAGCCCCACCTTGACAGATTAACCTGTAAGGTGTTACGTGAGTGTAGGCCACAAGGTGGCAGCAGAGAACTAGCCTGGTCGGAAGCACTTGCTAGCTGGATTGGGAGGACCAGTGGGGGCAGGAAGATGGAGTTTCCTTACCACAGGGTGGGCTGGAAAGGGAAGAGAGTGAGCCAGCGTTTTAGAGGGCTGGGGGATCAGTACCAGCAAATGCAAAAAGATTCCAGAAGGGTGTTGAGGTGAAACTTAATAGAAAGAATACAAAATCATGTATTGAGCGTTTACTGTGAGCTGGGTAATCTGCTTAACACTTACATTGCATGATCCATTTCTTTTTCTGTTGTTTTTTTTCATGATCCATTTCTTGGAACAATCTTATGGTCTCTTTCTAGTTGTGAGGAAACAAAGGCTCAGATTAATTAAATTATTCACCCAGGCTCACACAGTTATAGGTGATGGAGCCAGGAATGAAAATCAGATCTGTCTGCCTTGCAAGCCTGAGCTCTGAACCTGTGTTCAATAGCACGTGTCAGCATAGACCAGTGGTTCTCAAAGTGTGGTCCTGGGACCCCTGGTGTTGGCATCACCTGGCGACTTGTTAGAAATGCAGATTCTCAGGCCCCACCCCAGGTCTTCTGAATCAGAACCTTTGGGACAGGGCTCAGCGATGTGTTGTTTAAAGCCCTCTGAGGGATTCTGATGCCAGCTCAAGTTTGGGAAGCACTGGTGTGGACAGTGGTCCAGGCTGCTTAAATGCTGGGCAGCAACGTTGCCTCTGGGCATCACTTCTCACTGTGCAGCCGCTGCTCTGACCTGAGCTGGAAGAGCCTCAGTCCTGACTTTAGGCCAGCTGGCCCCAAAGGTAAAGAAGTTATTTTAGGGTATGCCTCACTTCCGCCCCTGACTTGCCGATATGTCTTTATCCCCTTCAGCTGTTGGGGAAAAAATCTTTGTGGAGCTTGGAATTTTTCTCTTCATTAACATGACAAACAGGCTACCTTTATCAAAGGCAGCCTGGTGAGACCAGACTGGAATTTAGAATCTCCTTATAAATAAAGTCTCAGCTTTAAGCATTAAGGAAAGACATGGGATTTTTACAGCGCCATTCATTTCTCTTCTTGCCAATTCTGTAGCCAGAGAGCATCTTCTATCTTCACCTCTGCCACTAATTTTTTTAAAATCAATTTATTTATATATGTATTTTTGTCTGTGTTGGGTCTTTGTTGCTGCGTGCAGACTTTCTCTAGTTGCGGCGAGTGCGGGCTGCTCTTCGTTGCGGTGCGCAGGCTTCTCATCGCAGTGGCTTCTCTTGTTGCGGAGCACGGGCTTTAGGTGCACGGGCTTCAGTAGTTGTGACTCGCGGGTTCAGTAGTTCTGGTGCGGGCTCTAGAGCGCAGGCTCAGTAGTTGTGGCGCACGGGCTTAGTTGTTCAGCGGCATGTGAGATCTTCCCGGACCCATGTCCCCTGCATTGGAAGGTGGATTCTTAACCACTGCGCCAGCAGGGAAGTCACCTGCCACTAATTATGGAACTCTGCCCCGCTGTGCGGGTAGTTTCGGTTCTTAGCAGAATCGTTATTCATCTAAAAATATTATATAATATGTAAGAATGGAGGAAAAGACTCCAAATTTTTCATATTTATATTTCTAGCTAGAAATTTCTGCGTGAATTTAACCTGTTTCTTTGTGCCTTTAAATTTGTTTTTATAAACTTTGAAGTGTGTATAACTTTTTCATTAAGAGAAGAAAATAATAAATGTTGTTTTATAAAAAAAGTCTTTTAATCTGGGAGATGAACCCAGTGGAATGAAAGTTATGAGTCTGAAATTCCTGATGGGGATGATTTGACTATGGAAGAATTGTTTGAAGTTTTCATATAGCCATTTAAAGAAAAAAATCTCATTAATATTCACTTTATTCGTTTGAAATTTGTGATCATATCCGTAAGAGATAGGAGCCCTTTTTGCTGAGGCTACAAAAGGATATTAAGGACAAGACAACTTTTAAGAGAACAGATTGTTTCCACAGAGTCTGAACTACCTTCAACATTCTCATTTCCATGTCAGCCGTTGATATGCTTATTTTACTTCTTTCGTATATATCCACCAGTTAGATTATAGGTGGTTGCTCCTGCATTAACACCATCTTTAGCCTTGAAATTGGATTGTATGATAATATCAGTATACCAATTAAGCTCTCATTGTTTGTGAATGTTTATCCAGACAAAGATGCAAATCCTCTGTCCAGGCTGAATTCCAGACATCCAATGCATTGGATGTCAGTTCCTGCAGGACCTAAGCAACAAGATGTATCGAAATGACCACCTCTCAGAAAATGAGCTTCTGGACACTTCAAAACTGTTTAAAAGCCAGGCAGCCTTGGGGAGGTGAAGTTATCTTAAGGCTCATTATCAAAGGACCCTCCCTCTGATGTCCAGAAACCAATGCCTGGCCCGCCTCATAGGCAGGCTGGTTTCCAGACTCCATCAGATCTTAGGTAAGCCTTTGAGGACAAAGTCCACAGCGAACTGAGCCACTGAGCCCCCAGCTAGGAGGGAAAGTGGCTCCTCAGGGTCTGGGAGGACCGAGCAGGAATACTGAGTCCTCCTCTACAGGACTCCAGGCAGATAGGACGCTGGACTGAAAGATGTGCATGATTGAACACTGTCTCATTTATATATTTGTCTATTTGCCTCCCCCATTAGAATATATGCTTCCTGAAATTCAGACCTTGTCTCTCAACTTCAAAGTGGCATCCTTATCATCTAGAACATAGGTGATGCTCAATAAATATGCACTGAATGAATATGGAAAGGTTAGTATAGACTCTAGGTTTATGGCAATTTTCTAATAATCCAAGCATTTTTTTCTTTTCAGCAATAGCATATAGGAATGCCAGTAACTAAGGTACCAGTAGGGAACATTCAAAATGACGCTGAGAAAATTTTCCTTGATGCAAAAACCCCATGGATGTTTTACAAACTTGTTTGTTTTGTTAGCAGCAGAGCTCTTTCATCAGTGGCAATCTGAGGCAGAGGCTCAATATAAAAACAAGATAAAAGTGGGGATGCTCAGGTTCAAGCTGGAGTCAGGGGGCCTGGGGGAGCATGGCTTGCTCCTTTCCTACCTCCGAGGAATCCCAGACCAGCTCCTTGCAACACCTGGGACAGTGGTTCTCCGCTTGGCTGCCCATCAGAATCACCTGGGCAGCTTAAAAATACCCAGACATCCAATCACACCCCAGAAGTAGCCAATGCCTGGGTTAAAGGCTCAAGTTACACTCTGGTTCCATTGGTTGTTTACCTCTCTCCTGAGACTGCACATGCGATTTTGTTTGGTTTTGACTTTATTTCAGTACAGTGTTGAAAGTGTAGGACTTGGAGTCAGAAAGAGCAAGGTCCCAATCCTGGCTCGACCACTTTCTAGTATTGTGCCTTTGGACAAATTGCTTTAGCCCTCTATGAATAAAATCTATGAGAGGATAACTTCTATTGGAGCAGGGATGTCACTGACCTTGTTTATTACTGTACGCAGTACTGGCACATGGTTGATACTCAATAAACATTAATTTAATTAATGAATATTTCATTTGGGGATGTGGTTGTATATGGTCTTTATTATGTTGAGGTAAGTTCCCTCTATGCCCACCTTCTGGAGAGTTTTCATCATAAATTGAGGTTGAATTTTGTCAAAAGCTTTTTCTGCATCTATTGAGATGATCATATGGTTTTTATTCTTCAATTTGTTAATATGGTGTATCACATTGATTGATTTGCGTATATTGAAGAATCCTTGCATCCTTGGGTTAAATCCCACTTGATCATGGTGTATGATCCTTTTAATGTGTTGTTGGATTCTGTTTGCTAGTATTTTGTTGAGGATTTTTGCATCTATGTTCATCAGTGATATTGGTCTGTAATTTTCTTTTTTTGTAGTATCTTTGTCTGTTTTTGGTATCAGGGTGATGGTGGCCTCGTAGAATGAGTTTGGGAGTGGTCCTTCTTCTGCAATTTTTTGCAAGAGTTTGAGAAGGATGGGTGTTAGCTCTTCCCTAAATATTTGATAGAATTCACCTGTGAAGCCATCTGGTCCTGGACTTTTGTTTGTTGGAAGATTTTTAATCACAGTTTCAATTTCATTAATTGTGATTAGTCTGTTCATATTTTCTATTTCTTCCTGGTTCAGTCTTGGAAGGTTATACCTTGCTAAGAATTTGTCCATTTCTTTCCAGTTGTCTATTTTATTGGAATAGAGTTGCTTGTAGTATCTATTATCATGCTTTGTATTTCTGCAGTGTCTGTTGTAACTTCTTTTCATTTCTAATTTTATTGATTTGAGTCCTCTCCCTCTTTTTCTTCATGAGTCTGGCTAAAGGTTTATCAATTTTGTTTCTCTTCTCAAAGAACCAGCTTTTAGTTTTATTGATTTTTGCTACTGTTTTCTTTGTTTCTAATTCATTTATTTCTGCTCTGATCTTTATGATTTCTTTCCTTCTACTAACTTTGGGTTTTGTTTGTTCTTCTTTCTCTAGTTCCTTTAGGTGTAAGGTTAGATTGTTTATTTGTGATTTTTCTTGTTTCTTGAGGTAGGATTGTATTGCTATAAACTTCCCTCTTAGAGCAGTTTTTGCAGCATCCCATAGGTTTTAGATCATCTTGTTTTTGTTGTCATTTAGGTATTTTTTGATTTCCTCTTTGATTTCTTCAGTGATCTCTTGTTTATACAGTAACATATATCTGGTTATATATTGATTCCTTCAGTTATTTCAGTTATTGTATTGTTCATATCTGTTTGTTCTTTAATTTTTCTAGATGTTTGTTCTTTAATTCTTCTAGGTCTTTGTTAAACATTTCTTGCATCTTCTTGATCTTTGCCTCCATTCTTTTTCTGAGGTCCTGGATCATCTTCACTATCATGATTCTGAATTCTTTTTCTGTAAGGTTGTCTATCTCTACTTCATTTAGTTGTTTTTCTGGGGTTTTATCTTGTTCCTTCATCTGGTACATAGTCCTCTGACTTTTCATTTTGTGTATCTTTCTGTGAATGTGGTTTTCGTTCCACAAGCTGCCAGATTGTAGTTCTTCTTGCTTCTGCTGTCTGCCCTCTGGTGGGTGAGGCTATCTAAATTAATAAATATCTCATTAATTATTCATTGCCACAAGGATGGACTGAGTCTTGGTTTTTAAGATCCTCAACACCGTGCATGTAATAAGTGATCAGAAAGTGTTAAGTGCTGTTATCACCTGGCCCTCCCCTGCCTAAGATTCTTAAATGCATAGGACCTAGCTATACTCTCATTGTGCCCTTTCCCTTCAACTTGGGTTTTATAGTCTTCCCTGGACTCTAGACTTTGGATGAAGAGGCAGAGCAAAAAAGGAGAGGACAAGGAATCTGGACATACTGGTCCAAGACTACTCACAAAGAAGGAAGAACAGATACGGAGGAGGAACATGGGAAGCTTATCTCTGGATCACAGAAATGGGAACCCATTCATTCATTGCTTTTTTTTTAAACCAGTTTTACCCCCTCTCTATAGCTTTGCTGATTCCTGTCTGGCAGGTAATCAGTTCCCTTACTTGTGTTTCATGGCAATCTATTCATTTCTCTGCTGAAGTTCTTATCACATTATGTTATTGATTCTCCTGTCTGTCCCTCATGTTAGTCCATGACCTTGTTGGGAGGGGAGATTCTGATTCATCCATCTTTATATTGTTAGTCCCTAACAGAATACCTACCACCTAGTTAGATGTTAAGTTAATTTTTTAAGTTAAATTAAATCATTTGAAAACAGTCTACAAGAGTGCTTATTATAAAAGCTGGAGAACTAACAGATTATTTGACTGTGTAAGACTTGGTCATCTGTTTCCCTATCATTTACATGGGGTTAGTCTGTGTATGTCGGGTTTGATTACAAGAATAAAAAGCCTCCAGAAATTATCATTTATATAGTGAATGAAGCAGCACTGCTTGTGGCTTAAAATGAAATTAAAGAATATTGTCTAAAGAAAAAGTTTATTCTATTTAAGTAGAAAGGTGATAATCATACAAATCTCTCTTTCAGTGGATGTTAATGGGGACATTGGGGACATTTGTCCCCACTCCTATCCTTCTTCTGTTAAAGGAAACTTGACAGCTATAACTCTGGGTCTCTCTTCGCTTCTATAGTCACTTCAGCCCTGGGGAGGTAGAGTACTTATTTGTAAACCAGAGAAGAATAACCAGGCATGAGTTGCTCAGCTCTTTCCCACCTTCTTGCATTTCCTGAGTGTAAGTCTTCCCACAAAGAATATTCTCCACTGGTCATCCCTTCTGTCAGTTGTGCAGGGGCCTCTCCTGAGCAGGAGGACCACCTTGGCCCAGTGTCAGCTGTGACAGCACAGGGAAGTCTGTCATTACCTGGGATGTAGGTAGAGGCCCTGTTGGCTCTCACACTCAGCTGTGTCTCCCCATTCAGCCTCAGTCAGCATTACATTGATATTTTTGACATCATCTTTACTTTTCATCTTATTTCTCAACTCGTTCAAAACCCAAGTGGGAAGATGAATACTATTTGCTGAAAATACCTCTCAGAGACTCCTACAGCAGACACTCTGGCATTTGGCTTCATTTTGTACAAGCTTTATGTAAGGATTTCAATTAGCTTCCATCAAGCAAAAACATGTATAGAACTTCTATGCATGGAGGATTCAACAATGGGCACCATGTTGTCATCCTCAAGTGCAAGGCACAGGGTAGGGGTGGAGGTGTAATGAAGTCTTACATTTCTGGAGCACTTGCCCAATAACAACTAACTCATCCATGGTCCCTCAGCTGGTAAAGATTTGACCCATTCTGTGAATACCTGTCCAGGTGTAGTGCCTTGGACATGGTAGAGACTCAACAGACAGTGCAAGAGATGGTGAGTGGATACATAAATTGGTGAATGAACAGGAGAAATCCAGGAAAGAATGAGAGAAAAATGGAAGTAAAAGTAGAAAGAGAGAAGGAAGGGAAGATACAGTTCAGCCATATTGGGAGGGTGGTTGTTACTGCCAGCTCTCACTGGAGGCTTTTCCAAGTACAAATGGCTTAATCTACCTTATACCACTTTCTCTTTCAAGATTCTTAGGGCCAGAGAGTTTGCTTCTTAGCAAGCTAACCAATGCAAGACAGACTGAGAAATTGACACAGGTAGTTTCTGCTTAGTGAGAGCAAGATGATATTAAAAAAAAATTGTCTCAGAGCTATGAAATGTCAACATAGTCATTGATGCCTCCTCCCATTCACTCACATCGGAGATACAGTTTATAAAGTCTGTATACTTTGTTTTTATTTGACCCTTCTTGACCCTTCTTGAATATTATCTCCATTTAATAAATTAGTAAATGGAAGTACATGAAAATCAAACCAATTATTACAAGATTCCATGGCTGTTAAATGGGGCTCATTGGAAATAAAATCTAAAATCTGTTTTGTTTTTTTGGTCATGCCATTTGGCATGTGGGATTTTAGTCCTCTGACCCAGAATCGAACATGCACCCTCTGCATTGAGAGCATGGAATCTTAACCAGTGGACCACCAGGGAAGTCCCTAAAATCTAAAACTTTTAATGCCATTTCTGGGACTCTGTGTTGAAGTTTAAAATTAGAACCAGATTTAGAAATCCATCATCACTATTCTTTCGTAGACTCTGTGACCAGTAACAAGTTGGTCAGGCATCCAAAGTCCATGGTTCCATAATGTCTACTCCAGAAACTGGCTCTATCTCACTCATTCAGGAGGTTGGTCATGTCTGTAGATTGTTGGAGTGAGGGAAATTGTCTTCATCCTCAGAAACAGCATAAGCCAAGTGGGGGATAATGATTTGAAGATATTCTCCCTGTGAGTGACATTACAAAGCATTATATTAGTAGTACTGTCTGAGAATTAATGGTGGGCTAGGAGCTGATGACCCATGGTATAGCCTTGGGCTATTAACTGCTATGGTCATTACTTTCATGGGAAGGTCTTGAGCTCTTGTCTTTCTGGCTGCTACTAGGAGCTATTTTAAGAGAAATAAATGTTTGTTTTGGGGGGGGGGACAGGAGAATTCAAAAAAATTAAATATTGTGAACAAACCTCTTCCTAGTAGAGTTCTTGGGGCATGAGTATGTATGTACGTACCAGATCATGTTCAAGGTTAGTCTCTGATGCTTAGGAAACTTAGTGAGGAAGAGGTGACCTCTTCAAACTTTGTCAAAACAGAGGCATGACTGAGTTAGTTATTTCATTTGATACTCTTGATCAGGAAAAATAATCTGAACAAACTGGTTAACTTCTCTCTTGTAGAGGAGGGAGTGCCATTGGTAAGGTGCTAGAGTTGGGGCCACAACATCTAGGATGGGCTAAATTAAGGCCATGATCACCTGCAGCTTTTGTATTTATGCTCTTGTTCTGGACATCCCCTGTCCCAGTGAAGCAGATGGGGCACAATGTCCTTCACCTGGGCTCTCAGAATGGTCCTATAATGGATATTGTCGATTTGGGGCTGCCTAGCTTTCATTCCTCCTCCTAAGAGCACCCTGGTTTCTTTCTGGGGAATTACCACTCTGTCTTGTGGAGCAAAAGTGTGGATACTGCACCTTCCAGTACAGACTTCTCTGAGTGATCCTGGAGAGTCTCTCTCAGCCCTGGCACAGCCAGGTAGCAGCATGACATTAGGTCAGTCAATTGGAATTTCTCTTCCAAAAGCTGGGACCTGATTAAAAAATGATCAAAATGGAAAGAATGGCTAGAATCTGTGTGTGGACAGCAGCCATGTCCAGTGGGGAGCAGAGCTGAGTAGGTCTTGTCTTCATACTTTCTTCAGCAATCCCTTTTCTGAGGGTTACAAGCCTGGTTTTCCAGCCCCGTCAATCCTGTGAGATCCTCCAGAGCCTTTGATAAATTCTCCTGCTTCAGTTGGTCAGAGTTGTATTCTATTGTTTGTAACCACAGTACCTTAACTAGAAAGGCCCCTTCACCAATCCAAAAATGGGCAGAAGACCTAAATAGACATTTCTCCAAAGAAGATATACAGATTGCCAACAAACACATGAAAGGATGCTCAACATCATTAATCATTAGAGAAATGTAAATCAAAACTACAATAAGGTATCATCTCACACCAGTCAGAATGGCCATCATCAAAAAATCTACAAACAATAAATGCTGGAGAGGGTGTGGAGAAAAGGGAACGCTCTTGCACTGTTGGTGGGAATGTAAATTGATACAGCCACTATGGAGAACAGTATGGAGGTTCCTTAAAAAACTACAAATAGAACTACCATATGGCCCAGCAATCCCACTACTGGGCATATACCCTGAGAAAACCATAATTCAAAGTCATGTACCACAATGTTCATTGCAGCTCTATTTACAATAGCCAGGACATGGAAGCAACCTAAGTGTCCATCGACAGATGAATGGATAAAGAAGATGTGGCACATATATGCAATGGAATATTACTCAGCCATAAAAAGAAATGAAATTGAGTTAGTTGTAGTGTGGTGGATGGAGCTAGAGTCTGTCATACAGAGTGAAGTAGGTCAGAAAGAGAAAAGCAAATACCGTATGCTAACACATATATATGGAATCTAAAATAAATAAATAAATAAATAAATAAATGGTCATGAAGAACCTAGGGGCAAGATGGCAACAAAGACACAGACCTACTAGAGAATGGACTTGAAGATACGGGGAGGCGGAAGGGTAAGCTGGGACGAAGTGAGAGAGTGGCATGGACATATATACACTACCAAATGTAAAACTGATAGCTAGTGGGAAGCAGGCGCATAGCACAGGGAGATCAGCTTGGTGCTTTGTGACCACCTAGAGGGGTGGGGTAGGGAGAGTGGGAGGAGGGGAGATGCAAGAGGGAAGAGATATGGGGATATATGTATATATATAACTGATTCACTTTGTTATAAAGCAGAAACTAACTGGTTCCCTTGACTCCAGAAATCCTGCACACTTTTCCAAATTGCAAGTATGACCATAACAAGCCCAAACCTGAGTGTCTGCAATGTCTCTCTCTTGCCTACAGAGAAAGCTCATGCTCCTTGTCGTGGCAGAGAAGCCTCCTCCCTACCTTGCCAGGATGTGATACAACCTCCTACTCAAGACTCAAGAATTTTCTCTCTCCCAAAACTTTACCCTCTTAACTAATTTATCTGAAAAAGCACCTCATGTTTCTGAACTTAAGGCAAGAATCTCTCCTTTACACAATCTTTCTGGATCTTCTCCTCTCTAGGATTGACTACTCTGTATGCAAATCTGCTTTGATCCACTTATTTGTATCTCTGTGACCCTAGTGAATAACATTTCCTTGAAGGTGAGCATTATGTCATTTTCACTTCTGTATTCCTGGTACCTGGGCACAGAGTTAATTTTCATTTTTTTATTTGCAGAATGGATGGATGGATAAACAAATCTCCTAATCCTTAAGGTACACTCACACACATAAGCCTGGTACCCGTTCTTCTAAATAATCAGGGAGATAATTCTGATGGTCAGTCCAAAGGGAGTGGAGGAACATGTTTGCAAAGATGGCTGCAGCTGTACCTCCCATCCTGTGATCATACACCTTTGCACTGGGGCTTTACTGCACCTCTTAGCAGGAAGTGGGTTTAATTCTCCTCCCATTTGAATCAGACCATGTGATGTACTTTGACCAAATGGATGTGTTTGAACTGATATTGTGAAACTTCTGAATTTAGGTATCAAAGAGCCTTGTAGTTTCTGCTTTTACACTTTTGGATTGCTGACCCCAGACCACCATGGAAGGCACCTCTGCCTAGCCTACTGGAGCGTGAGAACCCAGGTACCACAGCCAACAGCCAGTACTAATTGCCAGACATGTGAACGAGACCAACTTCTAGCGTCCTTCTCGGGTTAAGCTGCAGAGTTTTTGCAGGCATGGGAGTCTCAGGAGAGACCAGCAGAAGCACTGCCCAGATGATCTCAGCCCACATGGCTGACTCCCAGAGTTGTGAGCACATGGATGGTGGGTGTTTAAGCTACTAAACTTTAGATGGTTTTTGATGCAGCAATGGAGAACTGATACAGAGATGTTGGCAAACTTCTCAATAAACAAAAAGAACAGGGGTGCCTTGTTCCCCTAATACTTTCTATTCTTTCATAATTATGACCCTTTGCCTCTGGTGTGTATTTATGGTGCTAACCAATGTCACAAATGGTCATGGTTGATCCCAGACTTTTTGCTGCCTGCATTAGTCAACCCAGGCTGCCATAACAAAGTATCACAGATGGAGTGACTTAAACAACAGAAATTTATTTTCTGACAACTCTGGAGGTTGGAAGTCCAAGATCAACGTGTCAGCAGGGTTGTTTTCTTCTAAGCCTTCTCTCCTTGGCTTGTAGATGGCTGCCTTCTCCTTGTATCACATGGGCTTTTCTCTGTGTGTGTCTGTGTCCTAATCTCCTCTTCTTAAAAGGACAACCTTCAGATTGGATTAGGTCCCACCCACACGACCCCATTTTACTTTAATTACTTCTTTCCAGGCTCTATCTCCAAATACAGTCCTACTCTGAAGTACTGAGGTTAGAATTCAACATATGAGTTTTGTGGGGGGGCACTATTCAGCCCATAACACTGTCCTAAAGCCTAAGTCATATCTTGTTTTACTGTTCACTTCTTGCCTGCTGGTAGTTGTGGAAGTGACTGTATCATGCTTGGATTGACCTGCCATTAAGTGGCCAGATACCATTCTCAGCAGTACCCTTCCAGGTATGTAAAGCCCATAAAACAATTCGGGGAGTAGAGGTGCCTATGTCACCTTCTCATCCAAGTACCATGTCTTCCCTGGTTGCCTTCTGAGGTTGCTTGAATATCTTCTGGAGGCACACTGCAAGAGGCAAGAAGAGGCAGTCTGTGGCACGAGGCCACCACAAGCTGGGATCATGTGCTGATGCTATGGGGTTCCTGCAGTAGGAGATAGCTTCTTGTGTATGGGGCAGGATGGGAATGTAACTTTTGCCAAACTCTCAAGAAGAAAAACAAACTCATATTGTTTGGAGAGAAGGGATTTGCTCAGATTCTAAGAATTAGACCTGGTCCCTTAGCAACCAGCTCCCAAATGGAGATGGGAAAGCCAAGAACAGAAGCGGTGGCAGGATGGACGGTGCACTTGTGTGTCTGTGAATGTTTAATGCACTTGTGTGTCTGTTAATGGTTAATCTATACACACACGGCAAAGGAGGAATTTAGTTAAGAGAATTATCTAGATTTCTGAAGGCCATCAGTTAGTATTTATTGAATGTTTGCTACATGTGAAGCCCTGTGTTAAGGGTTGTGAAGAAAAATTCCAATCTTAACTCCTGCTGTATAAATAATTTCTGAAATGCCTGAATCGACTTTCTGCCTAATTGAGTCTAAGTTAGACTGTAGGAATGAACCTGATGACTTGGCTCCTCTACAGCCCCCTGGGTGCTATTTCTTACTTCCAGGGATCACTGACATGGTCTGGAGCCAGCCGTGGAAAGATGGTTGGGATGCATGTCAATGGATTCAATTCATTCTTTCATGTGTTTATACAACAAACATTTGTTGAAGATCCTCTTATGCGTGCCAAACCTGTGCGATGTAGCCTGGGATCTGCAGACCAAGAAGCCAAGGCCATGATGCCAGAGAGTGTCGAGCCCAGGCGGTTGTTTAAAGACTCAATCCAGAACTTACTCTTTTGAGTGAATTCTTGAAAATAGCAGCAAGTACCTCAGTTACTTGCATCATTCTAAAGTGGAGTTCAGAGCGAGAGGGATACATTAGGAGTTTGGGATTAACATACATACACTACTATATATAAAATAGATAACCAACAAGGACTTACTGTATAGCACAGGGAACTGTATTCGATATTTTCTAATAACCTATAAGGGAGAAGAATCTGAAAAAGAATATATATATATATATATGTATATACAAACATATATATGTGTATATATATATATTGCTAAATCACTTTGCTGTACACCTGAAACTAACACAACATTCTAAATCAACTATACCTCAATTAAAAAACAGAAAAAAAAGTGGAGTTCAGCAAAAATATTCTAGTTAGTTAATACCAGTTAGGTAATGTGAAATTTCATTAAGTGCACACCTTAATTGTACACTTTTAACTGTGTGTGTCACACATATACACACACAGACGACTGTATATAATGATCAAAGATTCGTATTAGTGTTTCCCTGGTGGCGCAGTGGTTGAGGATCTGCCTGCCAGCGCAGGGGACATGGGTTCGAGCCCTGGTCTGGGAGGATCCCACATGCCGCGGAGCAACTGGGCCCGTGAGCCACAACTACTGAGCCTGCGCGTCAGGAGCTTGTGCTCCGCAGCAAGAGAGGCCGCGACGGTGAGAGGCCAGCGCACCGCGATGAGGGGTGGCCCCCACTTGCCGCGACTAGAGAAAGCCCTCGCACAGAAACGAGGACCCAACACAGCCAAAAAAAAAAAAAAGATTCGTATAATCAAGTCATTACTGTTTCACTTCTGTCCTTTCTTACGCGTATACATGCACACAAACACATTTGAACTGATCTATATTCATCAATATATCTGTGCAAAAGGAGGAGTTTTGTGACACTTCATATGCTGCCAGTCCTAGGAGAGAGATCACAGGGGCAGCCACTAGCATGCGATTTGGAGAAGGAGGCCTTAGATGCTAAATCCAGTCTGAGTCGTGTGGTGAGCTGTCACGTTTAGGTACTGACATTTGCAGGGAGAGCAGCTTGTGCGTTAAGTACAGCCAAAAGCTGGCTCCAGGATAAGTGACCAGGGAGGCAGATGAGGTGACAGTATTAAAAAAAAAAAATGAGTGGAACATTCAATAGAGTGAGACTGATTCTTCTTAGTAATTCTACCAGACGCTGCCTCTGCAGGAGGCTGCGTGATATAAAGCGTTCTCACACTGAAGCCAGAAAAACCTTGTCCTGAATACTAGCTCTTCTAGCATTTTGGCACATCCATTATCTTCTACTCACACTTATTGGGGGGATTAAATAATGAATAACATGTATGAAGCACTTAGAACTTGGAACTCTTTCAACAAATATTAGCTCCTTTCCTTTTCTGGCTTGAAGCCACTTTTGGTGTCTTAAAGGTGCCACCCAGGGACAGGAAAAGATTCTGACAGGTCATGCAGAGTGACCCCCACCCCCCGCCCAGATTGAAATGTGCATCCCAGATTGATAAAAGCTCAGAAACCTTTCTCTTTTCAGAGCTATTTAACTTCACAGGGAGCATAAGAAATGTCTGGGGAGAACTGAATTCCACATCTCTCTGATCCTGAAGTCTGCAGAACTAGGGCCATCCTCTTGGTAGGAGGCTAAGGCACCTGCTGACGGCAAGTGAAGCGCGTAGATATCAACACACGCAGGAGAATCACGCAGCCGGAAGAAACTCTTCAGGCAGAATATTTATCACAACAGCGCGGAGCGTCATAGGGCCTTGTTCCTTGACTGTGGCTGGGGCGTGGCAAGGACTGATCATGGGGTCTGCGTGAGCTGGCAGAGGAACTTTAAGGGCAGAACAAAGATATCACCGAGTCCTATAAAGCATTGATTGTGTGCCAGGCCTTCTTCATTCGAACCTTTTTACATTTATTAACTCATTTAAGTCTCATAAAAACTCGATAAGGTAGGTACTATTACAGCTGGCTTAACAGAGGCACAGAGGAGTTAAGCAGCTTCTCAGAGTCACACAGCTAGGGAGTAACTGAGCCAAACACAGACTCAAACACAGGCAGCCTCCCTCCCAGTCAGCGCTCAAACCATGATGCGATGGCCCTATGGTAAAGGAACAAGTAAGTCTGAACGCCAGAAGGACGAAAGACCTAAATATGAAAGGCAGAGCTCTAAATCTTTTCCCAGTGAATATAGGACAACATCTTTGTGTTCTTGTGGTAGGGAGGGATTTCTTAAATAAGACTCCAAAAGCTCTAACTTTAGAGAAAAGACTGATAAATCCAACTATTTAACTATTCAACTGTTGAAACTAAAACCTTCCGCTCAACAAAACACATCAACAAGAAAGTGAAAAGACGAACTATGGGGTGGGAAAGAGGTTTTCAACAATTATCATTATAAAAGGTTAGTATACAGAATACATAAATGACTCCTTCAAATTTATAAGAAAAAGATAAACAATTCAAAAGAAAAATCAACAAAGGATTTCAACCCACTCTTCATGGAAGGGAAATACAAATGGCCAATAAATATGTGAGAATGTGCTTAATTTCATTAGTCATCAAAGAAATGGAAAATAAAACCACCAAGGAATAGCATTCCAAACACCAGAATAGCTAAAATTAAACCCTGAAATACCAAGTGTTGGTGAGATATGGAGCAGAGGAAATTCTCACTGATGCTGGTGGGAGCACAAAATGGTGCAAACATCTTGGAAAACTACAGTTAAAGATCTTCATACCTTATGACCCAGGGCATCCTTTTGGGAGGCTATACCTAGAGAGATGTGTGCACAAGTGCACCAGGAAACATGTATAAACAATACTCAATGTTTATAACAGCTTTGTTCCTAATTGTCCCAAATTGGAAGCAACCCAAGTGTCTATTACAGAGAAATGAATAAATAAATTGTGGCACATGCATACAACGGAATATTATACAGCATTGAAAAGGAATGAATGACAGCTACATACAATGACATGTGTGAATATTACAAACATGATTGATGAACGGCATCACTTCTGCCACTGACAGTACCACAAGCCCTGTTGCACTTCCCTGGTGCTGGGGATGAGCAGGAAGCAACCTGGGATACTCCCCAACCAGAAAGTTTGTGAAGCTCAAGAATTTCTGGGATTGTTTGTCCAAGATCATGGACTTGTTCTGTTCTCTGCAAACTGCACCAACCAAAACATGCTTGAGTGTTAATGGGTTATGAAGGTGCCCCCAAAAGTAGCATATTTACATTGAAAAGGAGTCTTCTGGAGAAAAGGCATAAAGCATAACAGTAGGCCACCTGGGGACAGACTTGGGAACTAGCTGACATTTCAAGCAGAAATAACAGCTGGCTCATTTTGAGGCTGCATGATCTAAAACCTCTTCTGTACTCTGTTGCTAAATTCTGAGATAAGGTTCTAATAGATGCAATTTGAGACAATTCCTCTGGGCTTGGGATTCAGAAGAAACACACATGGATGGCTCTGCTATAGCAGAGGGTTGCTGAGTTTTTAATGGAGTCAATGTTCTCTTAGAAGATAATTCCCCAATTGGTCCAGTTTATCCTGGGATTTCGGGAGCGGGCAGCAAGAGTGGTGCGGGGGCTGAGATTGCGTTGTATCCCTTGGCATGCCCTGCATTTCCAGCATTATGGGAGGAGAGGTCCTGGGCTAGGCACATCCCAGAAGCTTGAGATCCTAGAGCTGCCTCTGATGCTCTGTTAACTTTGGACCTTAATTTCTTCCTGTGTACAATGAGAGATTTAAATAGAGTGATTGCTAAGGTTGATCCGAGCCCTGAAACTACTCTCTCTCTTTCCTGTCTACATAATTTAATGAAGCCTTTTCAAGCCAGCAATATGGATTTTACAACTTTCAGTTCATTTGGCTGCTACTGACTTTTCTGCCTAGGGATGGAATATCTGTATCTTGGCCGAGATACCTAGATATAGATCTGGATCTAGACATATATAGATGGAATGTCTGTTAGCTAAGAATCCCCTGGATACCTGCTGGTTGCTTGATTGGGGATGGAGAATTCCTATGTAGCAGAACTTGTTGAATGAATCACCTTACTGTGAATCAGAAACCTAGACTCAATCGAGTTTTGTGACATTCCAGTGCTTTGAAGGGAGCTGTCCAAAGATGCTAGTGTCCTGGGCCAGCCAGGGAGAACAGAGAGGTACTGTGTGCTGGGGCTTTGTTCATTTTTACTTCATTTTAATACCATGAGGATCTAAGTGTGACCTAATGCCAAGGTGGCCAAAATGTTGTTCACATGTTATGACTTAGTTCTCCAGTGTCTAGAACAGACATTGCTCATCCCTCACAGTGACGTTTTCTGAGAAGCCCAAATCACAGCTCCCCAATCCTTCTCAGCACAACATGTCAATTGAGCAGAGCTGGCACCCAAGATGGGACCAAACTGCCATCTTTGAGAAAGAAAAAAAAAATATATCTTTAACTCAGGTGGAGAATCTAGGTAAAATAGAATCTAACCCCAAATTGCATGGCCTGTGATGATCCAAAGACTTCTACTCAATTCGGTGAATTCCTAGAGACTTACTTTCTCAGGGCCTTGCTTTCTATTTCTGTTTCATGTGCTTTCTCTGTTTCACCTGGTATCCACTTTTTATGTTTTCCCTAATAAATGCATCTGCATGATTTTACTTGGGGAATCCTGGAGGCAGCATCACACCTCAGGAAAAACTTTTGTCATCACTTAGATCCCCTCTCTCTGAATTTCCCATCTATCTCTCATCTACCTCCTCTGCAGGAGTAAACAAATTCCTTTTCTGCTTATACCCATAGCATGACAGTTTATTGAAAACTTCCTCTGTATCAGGTACTAGTCTTCATTCTTTGCATACATTATTTTACTTAATTTCCACTTAACCTCATGAAGGAGTCTCTTTCATTATTCTCATTTTACAGATTAGAAAATTGAGGTACAGAACAGCTAGATAAATTGTCTAGCTGCTGCTAAACCATTGAGTTGGGATTTAAACCTAAGCAATCAGATCTCAGAGCACATGACCTCAGCCCTGACACTTCACTATCTCCCGTGAAAGCATTTCTTCTACACAAATACAGGACTCTCCAGAGGAGGGACTTTGTTGAATTAAATCCTCTTCATCTCTTTCCATAAATATGCACATTTCTAAATTTTCATTAGACAGTCAACACTGAGAATACTCAAGATTGGAAATACTGTATTTTGTTGACTCTAAGACACCACTGATGGGACAATGCACCATTACTTTTTGCATCATTTAAACCATGACACAAGGTCTTAATGATGGACAGCGTGACCCAAGACTTAGTCACTTTGCTTCAAAACTTCTTTAACAAATTTCAAAAATCTAGGCAATTTCTCCTGCCTTCAATCTCAGTAACAAAATATTACATGATTTCATCCACTTGTAGTTATCTTTCTTTCTTAGATCCCAGAAAGAGCGAGCTTGTTATTTTCTAAGAAAATGTAAAATTGCAGTTATTCCTTCCATGTCAGATATTTGTTTTACTAATATCACATTGACACCTCACTGCTCTGTTTTCTTCTTTTCTGAAAATACAATAAGCATTTCACCTGAATGTTTAATCATTGCATATTTTGGAGGATAGTTTTCCTTTTTTATGCTGGAAATGTTTAAACATATAAAAGAGTAGAAAGAATAGAATAATAAACTCCCATGAATCCATTATTCTAACTTCAACAATTACGAACATTGTACTCTTCTAGTTTGAAGATATTCTAAATTTTGATTAAACTCAGCACAGGAGTGAAGACAGTGGGAATAGCTCTGACCTCGATGGGGCACGTTGGCAATAATTCCACCATAATTGCCTTCTGGCTGGAAGAGATGGAGGTCACCGTTACTGCAAGATGCAACCCAATTTCAGAGATTTTAAAATGTGAAAAGATGTGTCTTAGAATTGATGACATGCAGCAGCAGGGTGGCCAGACTGCATTTTACTTATGAGTTCAGAACCTAAGGGGTCAGAATTTTCCTTACTCAATGCTTTTGAGGTTTTGTTTTTGCTCTTGTTTTTTTCCCTTTCAGCCTGTACCCTCCACAAAAACACAGAGAAGAATCTTTGCATGTTTCCTAAAGAACCTCCTTCTTACCCAGTCTGTGGACTGTCAGAGCCAGGTAGGCCTTCAACAAACGACTGATCACTTTTGTGAGGCTTGGATGGAGAAAGCCCAGCGCCTGCATCCTCTCCTTGCAGGAGACTGTGTCACTCCAATGTGCCCACAGGATGTATGCCCAGCTCAGGTCTGGCCGGCTCTGGGCTTTTGAGGCCTTTCCAAACATATATGTTTCTGTGAATCATGAGGGATGCTCATTGTTGGCATATTTAGTACCTGAACCAAGTGCAGAATCCTCTGTACCCTCTTCTGCCCTAATGGTCCTGCCATTTGGACTCATGCACTTGCCTTTCTTCTTACTTGCCCCTTATCGTGGGTCACTATTCTCCCTTCTGCCAAAGTGTGTCCCTGATATCCAGAACTCCTCGGCCTGGAAACAGATCCCCAAATCTATGAATTCTCATGTCAGGTACTTTAAACTGGGCTTACAAGACTGGGTATTCTGGACTGAGTGTCAGAAGCCCTGGAGAGGACAGTTTGGCCAAGAGATGCCATCTCCCAGCTCTGACCCAATGGTGCTGCCATGTATGAGGAGAATGACCCTGGTAGGAAGCTGTCTGGGTAGAAACCTCATGAGGTCAGCAGTGTTCACCCATAATGTCAGAGAGAGTTTGATATGGTATAGTGGGAGAGACCCTGACAGAATGTCAGGCAACCAGAGTTCTGATCTTAGCTCTGCCAATTATTAGCTGTCCAAGCCACTGTGATGTCAAACACAGATGCAGTGGGCCTTACCACTTCAGTTCACTCTGGCCAAGCTCCAACTGCCAGCCTCTGCTTCCCTTGGTCTGCAGCCTTTCTCTAAAGAGCCATGGAAGGTCACTCTGCCCACACCCTGTCCCAGCGGCCCTCAACCACTGACTCTGGGGAGGAGGCATACAAACTTTGCAGCTCCCTCGCTATGTGAGTGGCATCATTCTGAGGTGTGTGTTCCACTCTATTTCCAGAATTTCTTCGGGGATCCACCTTCGGTTGCCCACTGTGGCAGCTGGACAGATAACACATCCTTCACTGGCTGCTTTCTCTTTCTTGGCTCACTTTCTCCTTACTCTGTTTTTCTTGCATCTCTTAAAAAAACTATTTGCACATGAACCCTTGTTGCAGAATCTGCTTCTGGGGGAACCAAAACTAAGACAATAGACATGTGGGTCACTTACTTTCCTCAGGCCACAGGCTTCTCACATGTTAGGTAATAGTACAGTTTGCAAGTATGTTGTGGTGGTAGAGTTTCATGTGCATTTCTGCAGGCACCATTCTTATCTGGAGCTCAGGACAGACCTGTGAGCAGACAAGGTCTTGTTATTCAATTTTGCAGATGAGGAGTGAGAGGCTCTGAGAAGTTTTGTGAGTTGCCCAAGGCCCCTCCACTGATAAGTGGTTGAGCTGAGACTGGAGCGCATACCTTCAAGCTCTGAGGCCTCTCATCTTCCTTCCCAGGGTTTCTTGGCCTTCACTCTTCCCTTCTAAAAATTGTTTTTATATTTCTCAGAGTCAAAGAAAGAAGAGTTCAGTGTCAGATACAGATTCCATCATCTGGGCTTTGTCTTTGGAGCTGTGGTCAGTGCTGGCTGGAGGTGGTGCCCCTGGGGTATCTCTGGTACCCTGGAGGGGCTCAAAGCCTTCTCCATAGGTCTCCCAAGGGTGCTGAGCTCCCAGGGTCACTGAGTCCTAAGGAGTACATTCACATGTCATGATTCCACCTTCTGGCTGTCCTCTCCAGTTGGCTTCAGACCATTAGCTCCAGTGTCATAGTAGAACCCAAATGCATAGTCAAGACTGCCTTGGCCACAGGCTGCAGGATGGGTTGTCTATACTGGCTGCACATCTCCACTTGGCTGAGTCGTCCTAACCATACTAACTGGTTCTTAGTACTGACTCTCAGCAAAGCCTTTGTCATATGATATCCTGGGAAGAAGGTCAATAAGTCCCATGGGGGGCATTTCCCCCAGTAAGACAATAGCTTAATTATTAGCCCATCCTAGGGAGGATGTCTTTGGATGATGTCCCCCTGACCCTATACATCTATTCTGGCCCCAAATCCCACCCAGTCGTCAGGCAGGAGAACAAGTGTGTGCCTCTCAACTTTGTCGGTAGTTCTCTTGGACTTGTTGACTTCTCTCTCTCTCTCATTTATTCCTGGAACACTCCTTCACCAGAGCAACTTTCTCTATTACCTCCATTCCTTATTCTCAATCTCATGCTCTCCCTTAGTTCTAGGAAGATGGCAACATCTGACCAGTGCTATTTTGATTTGATATTCCTTAGCATAGGCTTATAGTCACCTGCACCTGCACCTGTTTCTGGCTATTTCAGGTAACTGCTTCCTCAGAGCCAGCTCTAGCTGCCAGGACCTGACCGGGTGTTAATTTCTTGGTCAGAACCTGGCTGGACCTGATCATGACAACCACAATGAGTATTTAGAAAAGTACCATTGATTACTTAGGTGACGTTTTTACCTCTGGACAGAAGCAACAAAGAGTATGTGGAGCTTTTGCAAACTCAAAGCTATCTGGGCTAGCTTTTTCTTTATTTCATGTGTTGTTTTTATTTTGAGATTATTTGGGGGCATCAGCCATGATTTTGGTCAGAGTGACGGGTAGACAGTGATGCTCTGATTGAAGGGGGCTGAAAATAGTCTCAGTCCCCACCCAGTAGTATCTATTCTCATTAGCCACAGCAGTGTCTGAAACTCTCACATCACTGTGGGGTTCATGATGAGTCAACAGGATCCTCATCAAGACTGCAGTACTCTCAGGGAGGCGTAACACTGGAATGACTTTTCTTCTTAAATACCTTCGCACACACGTGGGGACTCATGACCCTCAGAGATGAAGACGCTTCCTAGGAAGTCTAATGATCAGATTAGAGTAGATCAGTTCCTTAGAGAGAGGCCAAGAGAGTAGGACACAGGTAAGGATAGGTAAGTTTTGAAGGAAGGGAAGGAGTGAGTGACATCAGAATATAGAGTGCCACTCACATGGTCAACACAGAAGAGTTGCTTGTTTAACAAAGGGGCAGAATGAGGGTCCTTGGCATCAGAGGGTAAGGGACAAAAAGGCTTTACATTCTTGTCTCAGATCAGCCCTCACCTTGATCTATCTCATCTAATCTTTATAGCAGTCTTCCCAACCCATTTGTGAGGTATGCCACCTCAACTTTTCAATCTATTCCTTTCTGGGAGAAGTGTAGAATGAAAAAGCAAAAACCAAAAAAGAGCAGATGTCCAAAAATAATACTTGAGTCTCCTCTTTCTCATCTCTAGAATGGGAGAAATACAGAATTATTGTGAGGGTCCAATAAGATCATGTGTCTATTTTGTAAACTGTAAAACTCCTAGGCAAACATCCAGTTGAATTATCTTGGAGAACACCTTCCTTTGCACTGTCAATCACTCTCTCTTCACTTTTGGTTTCAATTTCACCTCAATATATTCTTGAGGTAATCAGAAACCTCTTTGGGTTTTGCCAAATCCAAAGGAGGAATTATTTCACCAGGCCTGCAGGCAGTGGTTATTTTTTTCTCTTGGGCTCACCTGGGAGGAACCATCCAAAGCATCATCTCCGGGGAGGTTCAGAGGAGAGGGTGACATGCGTGGCGAGGCAGATGGGGGCTAAGCCAACGCCCCTTCAAACATGAGAAAGCCATGGTCCCTGAGACCTTTTGTTCGGTGCTTTCTCAGCCTGCAACACAAAGCCTTTCTCAATTTTGGGGGTTCACGATGGTAGGCATTGTTGCCTAAGAACGCTCCACAATGTCAAAGCCATTATCAGGCTGAGGAAGGCAGTGTTTTAATTGAACTTTTCCTCCAACCTTCTGCCCTTCACAGCTATAACATGACTGATTGTGCCATTATGGCCCTTTTACAAGGCCCAGAATGGAAAAGGCAAATTATGTGCAAAGAAATGTTTAGACAGGAATAAGTCTGAACTTTCGAAGTGTTTGTTTTTTTATGTCCTGCTACCTTTTTGCTGCTGACATTCTTGCTCACAGGATCAGGAGACTATCCGTCATTACAGGTCTTCAGGCAGGTAAAAAAGAAGAAAAATACAAGCAAGAAAGGTAGGGAGGGAATTGGGCTGACGTGTCTCATTTTCCTTGAATTTTATAAAGATGCCCCAGCTCTCTCCCATCTAAAGCATAGCCCCCTCCTCACCCCACCAAATTCTTCTTTAACCCTGAATTTTCTTTCCCTCTCCCTATGGTCAAGCTTCAAAAAATGTAACCCAATTGCTGCCTTTACTTTCATATTCCATAACTTGCTCATTCCCTCAGACTACCTTCTGCCTTGGCTGGTTCACTGGCCTTGACCTTGTAATATCCCAAGGGGTCTCTCAATTGTAATCCCTTTCCTCTCTTTGGCTTGACTTCTTCTACTTCATTTCAGGCCACCATCGTCTCTTGGCTGGATTATTTCAGCACCTTCTTAAGTGGCCTTCCATCTCCTATCTTCTACCTTATCCTTTCTAATCCACTCTCTTCACTGTTGCCAAAGGGATCTCCAAAGTCACCTCAGTACTCTCAGGATGTCCGAATCCCTTTGCCTGGTTTATGAAGCCATTTGAACTCAGCCACTGCCCACTGCCTGCCAGTCCCTTCTCACATCTGGTCCTTGAGTCATATTGGTTTATTTGTAATTTTCCTAACTAGTTCTGCTGTTTCTTTTCTCAGGATCTTTGCATGGTCTTCTTCCTCTGTTAGAAAAATCTCCTCCCTTTGCTAGGCTGATCCCTGCTCATCTCCCCAGCAACAGCGTAGACTTCCTAGGCTCCGGGAAGCCCTTTCTCTCTCCATGAGTCTAATCCATCATGCAGTCCTCTAGCTCTATTTCCCCCATTCTCTCCTACCGTACCCGTCTGTTCACTCTCTTCTCCCCATTTCTAGACAGTGACCACCTCGAAAGCCTCAGAAGCTGACTCTAACATTAGGATTCATGGGTAAGTGATGTTTTAAAGAAAGTGCTTCTGGGCGTAAAGAGATGGGGAAGTAGGACAGTAATGGGGAGAGAACCAAGCACAGATCTGTCCTCAGGGAACCTCCCAGGGAGGGTTCATACAGGTCCTCTGGGGAGCCCTAGAGTGTAGGTGATGCCCCAGCATTACCTCATGGGACACCAGGGAGCTGGGCTGTGAAGTCCCCACTCCTGTCAGTCAAGGGCTGCCATGGGGAGAAGTAAATTCTGGAGATTCCAGCTCTCCTTCCGTGTGTAAGTGTCTGTTAAAAATGACTAAAGGTGATACAATAAAGTTTGTTTAAGACTCATGAAACAGGCAGTCTCCATTCCCAAGGGTGCAGAGAGCTGCAAAATGGGGTAGAAGGCAAGATTTTTTTTATAAGATAAAGAATAGGGAACAAGGAAGAGAAAAACAGAACACCATCTCCCCGGGCTCCTTCATTTGAGCAAAATTTCGGAGTAGTTTAAGTATCCTCAGGAATCTATGATCCAGTTCTTTTAACTTATAAACACAGCTCTGGCTGGACTGGATGCCTAGGTTAGCAGAGGTTCTGGAATAGCTGCCACACCACGCCCAGATTCCCCTCTGCTCTGATCCCTAGGCTCTGCTTCGGCCACCTTCCTCCTTCCCTGATGGAAACTACTTTGTTAGTCTCTTTTTCCATCTGGTGTATTTTTTTCTCTCCACTTTTATTGAGATATAATTGCGATATGTCTTTTAAGTTTAAGGTGTACCACGTGGTGATGTGACATACATATTTTTGTAAAATGATTATCACAATAAGTTTAGTTGACATTCATCTCCTCATATAGTTCCAAAACAAATTATTTTGTGATGACAACTTTTAGAATCTACTCCCTTAGCAATTTTCAAATATACCATACAGCCCAACTGCTGTCTTTTTTTTTTTTTTTTTTCAATTTTTGGCCGTGCCACATGGCTTTTGGGATCTTAGTTCCCTGACCAGGGATTGAACCTGAACCCTAACCACTGGACGACCAGGGAATTCCTTCTGCTGTCTTTTGAAGTCGTATGACATGTTCGCACATTTTCAAACCCTACTAAAGGACAGGGGTCAAGTATTTTTCCGAGGAGTTTTCTGAGCCTCTGCGTGGGGGTGGGGAAAGTCACCTAATTCCAGGCTTCAGATAAGGCTGAGGGCGAGCTCTAGCTGATCCAGCCCAGCTACTTCCATGTCTCTCAAGATCTCTCATTGTGTAACTCACAGCTGTTTCACCAGCCCATCTTCATCTCACCCCTCATGCCGTGTTCCACCACTAACAAACTCTCTGCAATTCCTCCAGCCCAGAGGTTTCACACTTCAGTGCCTTTGCAAGAGCTTTCCCTCTTCCTGGAATATCCTTTTTCTATTGCTCTGTTTAGAAATTCCAATTTTTTTATCAAGACTGAGCTTAATTTTCACCTTTTCTGTGAATGTTTTACATGATTTATTTCCCCTCTTAGCACCTGAGTTGAGATCATCATATCAACTTTATTTAGTGTTGTCTCTGGTACTGATTTCAGTTATTCAAACAATGACATGGTGCTACAATTTTATATTTTTGCTTACGTTTTCCTTTCCCATCGATACTATGAGCAATTTGAGAAAAAGTACTTGTTAAAATGTAGGCATATCACACAGGTGGAATTCAGCAAACGTTCCTTAAATAATTTCTTACATATAATACATTACATGTAATCACACTACATGTAATATTTGTACTTGGGCAGCTCTGGGGTTCACTTGAATTTGGAATCAAGTGAAAAAATTTGGGAGCTGCTGTCTTACAGTCTAAAGTCCTTTGCATGCAATCTGGTGTCCCCTGGATCAGGAGACCTGTCTTTCAATCTGCAGCTACTCAGTAGCTGCCACAGTGGGCAGTCACTTATCTCACTGAGCTTTGGTTTTCTTGTTGGAAAAAAGAGGGTTTATACATCCTGCAGAACTCTGGAAACTAATTGTGATGTTAAGAAGCTGCCTAGAAGAATGCTGAACACCTACAGGGTGTTCAATATATGTTAATTTACTTAATGAATAAAGGAATGAATATATTAATATCTCTTCGGGTAGAGTCGCTGACATCTGATCTAATATAGCATCTAAAGGAGAACAGTTTACATGTATACCAATAGCAACAACATTCTGATTTGTAAATGTATTTATGTGCTTCTACATTTCGTGCTCTCACATGCATTCGTGGGCACGTGTGACACACACGCCCTTCCTCTTTTGTACACACAGTTCCAGTGTGTCTCAATTTTGTTTGCCGGTTATACAACAGACCTCCAGGATGAGGCCTACCGGTGACAGAGAAGTTGAGGCAACTTTTGCTGCAGTTTTGACATTACGCCCCAGTGGCATTTTATTTTCTTGTCTGCTTTTCTTTAGTCCGAAGCTGTGGCACGCCTCTCCCCTATGTGCACAGCTGGAGAGAGCTGCTTACTACAGTTGTCAGCCGATCTGATGGCTCGCTGTCCACATTGCTATTCTACGAACCTAAGATTTCTGGTCTACCTAGGAAGCCCCGATATCTTAAGTTTTTTCCAGTGCTTACTTTGCTTCCATTTTTAGGTGTGATTGAATTCTGCAAAAACCCTCTCAGTGAAAGAATGTTTTTTGGTAAGTACTTGAAATCCTCCATTTGTCAGATTTCACTTTTAGTCGGTCTCTGGCTATTTCATACCACGTAGGCACCTCCAGGCTCTCAGTCTCTCTCTTGCATGCCTATGTATCACACATGTGCCATCACTGCCTGGTCTCCAGCCCAACATAACTACTTTCAATCCCTTCTCCATCTTTGAGCATACTTGGAGGAAAATGGATTTCTTTCACGTCTGTTCCTGAACTGTTTTATCTCGCTTCCCCACGGTCAGGCCCTTCTCCATCTCAGTTCTGTAGTCTTTGTCATTGATGATGTGGCCCTTATTGAGAGCCCTCCCTCAATAAGACACTGTCTTCCCATACTTAATCTCCCAAAGACAGAGTGTGTTTGGGGGACAATGCGTGGGGCATGTCCCCCACCCCCATGCACCCCATGGCCCACACTTTATTTCTCCTTAGCACCACCAGCATGATGTTAACAGTCTCAGAATGAAATCTTGAGGCCACCAAGAAGAATTCTAGTACAGAAGAGAAGTATCTTGAAACTGCCCCAAATCGACTAGCCGCCACCCAAAAGAATCTTTCTCTGATCACGTCTTATTTGAGCCCCATCCTGATGCTGGGTTAGTGAGTTGGGTTTTCTTCTCAGAGACAGTTTCTTCACCTTGTTCATCACTGAACTTAGAGCCTCCACCCCTGCCTATCATGTCGTTCAAAAGAACGTTCAAATCCTACTCCTGTACTACTCAGGGTAGTTTACCTTCCCTGTGTCTCGACCATTTTCTCCAGCACAACCTTGGGCTTGCCCTTTCACACCAGAAAGAAATGTCCACTGGGGTGTTTACCGAACAGAAAAGCAAACTTCCCCCTCCTTCCCTTGAATATTGTCATGCCCCTTTGAATAGGAAACATTATACTTAGTTTCCATATTTAAAATTAGTATCATTTTTTCCTTTATGGCACACAGATTTTACTTTTTCAAATATTCACCCCCAGGTTTACATTCCAAACAGTTTTTTCTTATTGATCCATTAAAAAGAAGACACTTTAACTCACTAATCCTTGGCCATTTCAGTTACAACTGATCTGCTAATTCACACCTATTACAACAATTATGATATCTATTAATGATAAGGAAAATTGTTAAATTATTATTAATTGTTGGCATATAATGTATCTGTTATAAATATTTGTAATAACTCATAACTACATACTCATCACTCAGTAAAAGGGTCTTCTCCTTAGATTCCCACACCAGGGTGTATTTAGCTGTTACTGTGCACCAGAGCAGTGTACCAGCCAGCACACATTTTGATTGATCCACTGTGATTGATAGATGCCCTGCTAAACATTATCAATATTACCTTGGTCCACACTCATGTCTGGCTTCAAATAAACAATTAAAATAAAATCTGTCAAGTTTCTAACTTCTTGGAATACCTAAGTCCAGGTATTAGTTTATTTAAATTACTGAGTTGGTTTAACTCAACAGCTACTTGTTATTAGAACAGACTTTTAAAAATATATACAGTGTAGAACCCCATCCTAGAGGCTGGGACTGTGTGTTCAGGTAACTGAATGCTAATTGGGTAGATAGGATCACCCCACATAGTGAGATCTTCATACCTTTGTATGTTATGCTTATTTCCCCAGGCCCTTCCTGATCTTGGGATAACCTTGGCCTGGGTTGATGATGACATGTTTTTTGACTCTGACAGTCTGCACCATTTGGTTCTCAGGACTCTTTTATGTTTATCTTTGGTTTCTGGTGGCTCACTCACTCCTCGGGGGTGGTTTCCAGGTCCTCGGTGGTAACTTGGTGGTGGGCAGCTTTCCTATCCCAGATCCTCTGGTCTTCTGTGAATGGCCCTCCTGGGTTAGCAGGAGGTCTGGGGTTCCAGCCTGAACTTGCTGTAGGGCAGAACTAGCTGTGGACTGTAGAGCAAAGGGGAACCAAAGGCAGCATCTCAGACATAATGTAAATCCAGTGGAGAGTTTAGTAGCCTGGGTAGGAAGCAAAACCTAGAGCATGCTGACCAAAGAGGTTGAGCGGCAGAGGAAAGATCTTTGAGGCAATGATCTGTGGAAGGTGGGAGCCTTTCATATAGGGCCGGTGACTTGGGTAGGAACTGAAAGGCTGGCGATCTTTCCTACTTTTTCCTATTATTGTGGGCATCTTCATTCAGCAGAGGACTCTGTTTATACCTTCAGGACCCCACTGCTCTGCAAGCTGTAAAGGAACTCCCCCGCCTCCCCACAAGAGACTACAGATTCTTGCCAGCATGGCATGATCTAATATCTAATTGATAGATCTCAACCATATTTTAAAATTTACTATGGCTTCTCTTATGAGACGTCCAACAAGTTTTCAAGGGAGCTTGACACTTGTGACACTACCAGAACCACCCTCACACCCGTGGACTGTATTGGGTCCCTTCGGCTCTCTCTTATTTCCAGGGTGCTCTCTGCCTTTTTGGGGCATCCTCTTTAGTGGAATCCTCCCTGTGGGTTGGTTAGCCACCAGTTTCCTCTTTGTCCAAACGTTATAATCCCAATGTCCTAGGGCCAGACCTTCAGCCTCTGAGCCCCTGTTGATCTGGAAGCATTTCTGCAAATAGTTTCCTGGTGTCCTTTCCTGCAAGCCTAGTGGAGGGAAACAGATGGGTCTTCTCCCTGACACCTCAGATGGTATCCAGATGGAGGTGCAAGGCAGTGTGCACAGACCCCCAAGTGTGAGGCTCCCCTGTGACTGTTAATGTCAAGAGAACAGGGAACCCCCACACCCAGTCTTGTGCCTCCTTCCTCTGTTCTAAGGTAACATCTGTCTGCTCCCCCTGCCTCCCTCTCTCCCGTCCCAGTTTTGGCTTGTCAGCCTAATGAAGTGACCTCAGCACTAACTGTCCCCTCCCTTCTGCCTTTGAGTGCCATTCTACAAGTTAATGCTCCTCTCAACAGGAGTGAGGTGAAGCGTTCTTGCCACTTGGTCCTCGCTGGGCACCTGCAATGCCAGTTCAGTCTGCCAGGGGCTGGGCAAATTATGGCTGCATAGGGTGTAAGACTATCAGCTGCTGTCAGTCATGGGCACTTCAGGGAACTTCAGGCTATGGTGACATTCTAGGAAGGAGGGCTGAAAGGAATTGTTCCCTTCTGTTTGGAAATCACGAGATCCAGGTTATCCTTGGTAGCAAGGTGGACCCTGCTTTCCTGGTGGGAAGAACATATTTCCACCATCACTGCAGTCTTTACCTGTTATTGGGAGAGAAAAACGAACCAGCTGAGATCCTTCCCTAACCCCCATGAATGCTGATGTCTGGTTCGGAAGCCTGAGTTGTATGCTGGAAGTGACATAAGGATAACATAGGGACAAATGCATCAGAAGGAGGCAGTGAATTGTGGGCTACTCAGAGCAGGGCAAAGAGCCCTGGGCTGCTTAATAAGAGATGAAGCTCTAAGGCCAACCCAGACATCACTTGAGTAGCTTTAGCTACTGTCTTGGTCAGTTCAGGCTGCTCTAACAAAATGCCACAGGCTGTGTGGTTTATAAACAACAGAAATATTATTACTCATAGTTCTGGGGACTGGAAGGCTGAGACCAGGGTGCCAGCATGGTCCAGGTTGCAGACTGACGACTTCTCGCCACGTGCTCACATAGAGGAAGGCACTGGGAAGCTCTCTGGAGTCTCTTTTATAAGGGGCGCTAATCCCATTCATGAGGACTCTACCCCATGACCTAATCACCTCCCAAAGAACCCACCTCCTAACGCCATCACCTTAGGGATTAGGATTTCAACATATGAATTTTGGGGAAACATATCACATTCTCTTTGTCTCTGAGGTTCATAGGTCTTTGCAGCCTAACTTCTAAGACCCTCTGAGGACCTTTCACTTCTTGGCAGGGTTGGGGGGGAGCAGAAATGTCTCTTAATTCCCATTTCTACCAAAACACATCAAACTCCAAGCTCTACTCACTTGCTATTCATCATGCTGGTGCAGGCAGCTGTTCTTTCCTAGGACGTAAGGCACTGGGGGCCTTTGTTCTTAAATCCCCCATATGTGTCTGGAACTCGGGCTTCTTTTTACCCCACCCCACCCCACCCCCAGCTCAGCACAGGACTCTGAGATCCACAGGAAAGTTTACACCTGTTTTTTCACTCTCTGACTTTAATTTCCCCTCAGCCAGTCTAGTCTAGATTGGTAGGGACCCTGGCACTTTGTATATTCTTTTTTATTTGAGGATGTTAACATTTCATGCTCTGTATTCTTTAGGGCTTAGGCTTGCAACTAAAACAACCTAAAGCTTTGCAAATAAAAAGCCATGACTTTTAAGTCTTTGCTACAATTTTTCAAAATTTATTTAGAAGCTCTACAGCATTACGAGCCTCTTGTTTCTTTGTATTCTGGATAATTCCTCCCAGTGGGTAACACTTGTCACTGACTCAGGAGATGAAGATGAAAAATCTGGTAAGAAAGTGGGAAGGTGGGAGGCTGCAGGAAGAGCTAAACTAATCCCATCAGACAATGAGATACGTATTAATTTTTTTTTTTTTTTTTGCTGTGCCTCCCGGCATGCAGGATCTTATTTCACTGACCAGGGATCAAACCCATGCCCCCTGCAGTGGAAGCATGAAGTCCTAACCACTGGACCACCAGGGAATTCCCATAGTGTATTTCAGTCCATTTTCCTCTGCTGGATACAAATATTCCATGGCAAAGACAACAGAGAATTCATAATCAGTCGTTATTAGCTACTTAATGTGAATTAGTTTCTCTTATTTACAGAGGCTGAGTTCTAAAAGCAGGCTTGACAGGAGACAGTGGAGAGGTAGGTTTAGGATAAAGGCAGTGGAAAGACCAGGTACAGTGGGAAGAAGGAGCAGCCAGGGAGTATTTTATGGGCAGCGGAAGGCTGTGATGGAGGGTTAGGGCTTGGGGAGAGGGAAGAGGGATGGAGCACCCAAGATGAGCTTCACATATTTCCCAATTATGCCAGAATTGGAGAAACCTGGGGTCAGCACATCCAGGCGGAGGAAGAGGGAGGTCTGTGTTCAGAGCCAGGTCAAGAATTGACTCAATGATTTGTAAAAGTACGTGGGAGACAGACTTCTCAAATTTCCAGGTGACTCAAAGGGATGGAAGTAATTATGAACGTGAAAGGGGATGCCCAGGTCCAGTGGGGAGATAGGCTATTCAGGAATATAGGAGAGAAGAACGGCCCTCGTATGACTTGATCCCATTATGGCAGAGTGTTCTAGACTGTGGGATGAACAGCTCTGTAGGGATGGGTGGCGGTTATCATTCTAAAATTAGAGCTTTTACATCTAAAGTGAGACAAAATAGAATCCTTTTATTGCACATGACTGAGAAAAACAGGTGGACACTGTCTTCATGTTCTCTTCAGTTTCCTACATGCTGTCTCCCTACCCTGTTTCTGGAATGCCTCCCAAATCTTTGCTTTGATCCCAAGCATCAGAAAGTGTGACATTGCTTGTTAGGCAGGGGAAAGAAGGATTCAGCTTTTTGCCTTGAAAGCTCCTTGTGTTCTGAGTTTTGGACTCTCTTTTTAGGGATATCTTCATTAAAAACCATTCAATCACAAGATGACAGTAGAGATATAATCTAAATTTATAAGCTAGGATGCATGGATGCATCCCATTGGGGGGAAAGCATCTAATTTATGTTCGCGCATATAGTTTTCTTTGGTTGGTGTTTGTGTTCTAAGTTTCTGGAGGCATCAAACAGAAAAGCCTTGTAATTCCAGACGGGATTAATGTAGAGAGTATTTCATTCAGGAAGTGAGACCACAAATAAGGGGAGGTACTTTTAGATGGCCTTTAAATTTTTTGAGATACCACTCAAGTGCCTGCAGAAACCCAAATCAACTTTCTACTTGCATTCTTAATTTTCTCTGCACCTCATTTCTTTCCTGGATAGAGACCATTTTTCAGGCTGGACAGGAGAGAAAGAGCACCCATGAAAGGTGCAGACTTTTCCCTTTCACGTTACTTTCACCCTAGCTCTGAATTCTGTTTCCTTCAAAGGAAATTTTCTTGGGTCATAAACAGTGCTAAACAAAGCAACAGGGAAAATATGTAATCCTTTAGGGTGGGTCAAAAACCTTTGTCTGGGAAGATGTATCTATTTTGCCATTCTCCCTGGATATGCCTTTCTCAAGCCACAAAAGGGTTCTGTAGCATCACCCATGTCTTTTTCAATAATGCCAGTTATTCTTCTGAGAGAGATCTCAAATGCTTCTCAGGATTCATTCATTCATCCAACGCACTAATGGTGGCTATTATATATCACACACTAGGGAAATACGACCAGCTCACATTAAGTGACCACTCACCAGGCATCATAGTACTCTAAGTACTTCACACATATTTTCTCATTTGGTCCTCTCCGCCTTGCCATGAGGCAGTTATCGGCAATATTCCCATTCATATTACAGATGAGGAAGCTCATCTGTAAAGTAAAGTAACAGGAGGTAAAGTAAAGTAACACAATCAGACAGTCAGGGACCTGACCCATGATCAACAACCAGGCAGTCTGACTTTAAAATCCATGCTCTTAACTACTGAGCTGCAGGAGACCAAAGTTTTCTCTACAAGTAGTTTATACTCTAGTAAGAAATGAAAGCTTACACTCTAAGGCACACAGGCTGAATCGAGGTGAGATGACACTTTTGTGGCATATTGGATGTGACATACGAAAAAGTGTTAGCACAGAACATGGGTCAATTTATTAAAGGTTTATGGTTTACACAGGGAAAAATTAGGAGATAGGCTATTCTTCCACCTGGAGAGTGAGATGGATATTTCCTTTCCTTACTTCTTCATCCTGGACATTGCAAGGTAATAGGCATGTGAAAATGTTTAGACTCAGAAATTTCGATCGGAGATTCAATCTGGGGGAGGAGGACAGTGGCTATTGGCCTATATTTTTGGAAGTATTTTGGCCTGAGTGCTTTTGTGGGGTTGTTGCTTCTTCACTTTTACTATTTTCCCTGTTTAAATGCCTTCCTCCTGAGAGTCCCCTTTGAATCTGGAAAGCTCAGAGAAGACAAGAAAGCAGGCTACGTAGTTGTGGTACTGAGTTCAAGGGTGAGATGGGAACTTTCAGACCTCCTAGTTTGTTTATCTTGGCTCAGGAAAGGAGGCAGTGATTTGGGGTAGAAGCTCTGTCCAGCGATGGAGAGTATGCATTTATCTGAAACATCTCTTGTGCTATAATTCTCGGGCACCAAGGTGAGGCAGAAGGAATGGATGAACCCAATGCCGATCTTTTCATATGAAAACATATGAAAATTAATTCTTTGCCTGAATAGCAAAGGTGTCACTAAATCATATTCTTAGTACACCCAAAATCCTGTTAACTGTATATTTTCCAATTAAATTTCATGTTAAGAATAACCTGGAGTTGTTTAGCTCTTTGTGTCCTAGATAAACCTATTATTTTGGGATAATTTTAGTCCTCTCAGTTTTTGCTTTTCTACATTTTGAAATTTGCATGAGTTAGAAATAAGTTATCTAAAAACACCTGCTTTCTTTGTACTTTTAGAAAGAAGAGATGATTAAGCTCTTTTCTAGTCTACTTTTAACTGTCTGAAGTTTGAAAAAACCATCTTCAGAAGATAGATCATCAAATTGAGGCCATTCTTAGGGAATCATGGCATTAAATGGTTCTAAGAATACTCAAAATGACAAAAATCCAAGGAAAAAAAATAATGCTTGACTTTCATTTTACTGTTGAATCATTTGAACTATTAAAAGTGAGAAAATTTATTATAGTGCAACAGTTTACGTTTTCCCATTTCTAAAGAGATAAATAAATACAGAAATGGGGCCATATTTCTTCAAAGATGAATGGCTTAAGACAACAGAGAGACTATTCACTAAAAGCCATAATGAGTAGGGGCTAAAAATATAGCCACTTTACGATGTCTGCAGTAGCTCTTCAGCTATCTGCATTTTATAGGATAGAAGAGAGAGTGCCTTCACCTACCCTGACTTATCCTGTATTCATTGCACTTACTCTATGTCTCAACACCGTTTTCTGGTGTCCAATGTATTTCCTTTTATTTTTACAATGACCAAGAAGCAGTTTGGCTTAGAAGACTAATCTGAGTGTGAGGATGGGGGAAAAGGCAGGACCTGGTGTTATAGTTTTGACCAAAATGTCTATCTGACCCTAGAAGTGAAACTTTCAGTCATTTGTTCTCATTTTTTAATCTCAATGTCGCCAGGCATCCTTATTAAGAATAAATACAATAGTTTTATGAAACAGGAAAAGGACTGTGTCCACTAGTAAGATTACTCTCAGGTTGCATTTACGTAGTCAGTTAAAGCTCTTTTCCATGGAAGGTGCTGCTGTATGCCCTAAAGAGAGAAAGCTGTTCACTTTTAGTCTCCCCCTGCCCTGATTCAGAGACTCTTGTAGGGCCTGAGAGTGCTAACAGGATCATTAGCTGACATGTGTTTAAATGATAAATAAACCTCTGAAGAAGTGGAAAGCAGGAGGTCTCACAGTTCAGAAAGCAGAGGGTCTTCCAATCAGTTTGCTATTCTGCTTATTGAACTCATCAAAATTCAGAGGAAACTAGAATAAATTAGTATAATCGCCTTTCACTACATAAATTCTTTTGATTGGCCCTACATGATTCTCTGTAAAGAAGAAAACCAACCTGGTCAGTTCCGGGCTGGTGTTCATCTCACAAAAGGCCTCTGGGGCATTAGATGTTCTCATTGTAATGGGCCAGCCGAGCCCATGACCTTTTCCGAGCCCATGACTTTTCCCATTTTCCAGGAACTATTCTCTCCTCCTCATCTACAGGAGTCGGCTTCCAGCTCCATGTTGGTTTGGCATGACTCTTCTCCCTTGGGAAGGACTAACTCTATCAGAAGTTGAAATTTGTCTCTAACTGGGAACATTCTTTTCCAGGATTTGGAATAGGGCGTGGGAGAGGGAGAGAGAGAGAGAATGAGAACAGACTGAAAACATGTAATGGTAGGGGCTGTGGAGTGGTCGTGGTCCCCTACAGTCAACGGAGAAAAAGCTGAGAGAGTCGGTCTGGTGTAAACAGTGAGAAAAAACAGCAGCAGCTTTTCACGTTTTTTTTTTTTTTTCTCCTTGGTTTTTGTGAGAATCCCTACATCCCTGTAATATTGCTCCAATGTATTTTACCTAGATCAAATTGGTTTCTGTAACTTGCAATCAAAGGATCCTAACGAAAACAGTTAGTGGGAAGCAGCTGCATAGCACAGGGAGATCAGCTCGGTGCTTTGTGACCACCTAGAGGGGTGGGGAGTTGGGATAGGGAAGGTGGGAGGGAGACACAAGAAGGAGGGGATATGGGGATATATGTATACATACAGCTGATTCACTTTGTTATACAGCAGAAACTAACACCACGTTGTAACACAATTATACTTCAATAAAGATGTTAAAAAATTTGGTGATGTATTTGGCTTGTGGATTCATTTCCAATAATTTAAAATAGAAACCTGAAAAATGGTTTGTATCCAATTTGATATGACATTAGAACAGGAAAGTCAGGTACAGACTAAATGGGGCATAAAGTATGCTTTGGAATTAAAACAGAACAGATACCAGCCTCTTACCATCTTTAAGAAAGTGGGCATATCATTTAACCTCTCTGAGCCTTCATTTCCTTAACTTTAAAATGGAAATTATGGGTGTCTTATAAGATTATTGTTAAATTTAATGAGCTACAGTATGTAAGGCAGCTAGCTAGCAAAATGAGGCACTCTCTCCTAGTTATGGAAAGTTTATGTTGGGGAAAATCTATTAATTTGCCTTTTTTTTTTTTTTTTTTTTTTTTTGGTCCTGCTTAGTGTTGGTTCAGGAACTGGAGAGGACTGGAGGACTGAATCTAGGCATGGAGGAGTTATAGTGTCTCCAGAGAGATTCTGGATGGGTAGGGGGTGCAGATGGGCTGAGGATTTTTGAAGGGGAGAAGATAAAGGGAATAGAGAGGGGCAAATACAAGCTTCACTTACCTGATAGTTTTGATGATGACCTGGCCAGGCTAAGAGATCCAAAGTGACTGATGAAAAAGCTGCAGTAACTATACTACAGGGTGGTTCCCTTCTCACCAGTCTGCGGTTCTGATGCATTTACATGTGATGCTGAATTTATAGTCAGCACCCATGTTTCACGGAGCCTCTTAAACAAGGGTTTCTCAGTTTCAGTGTTATTGCCATTTGGAGCCCACAGTTCTTTGTTGTGGGGGCTGTTCCATGAACTGTAGGGATGTTTAGCAGCATTTCTGTCCCTTATCCAATAGCTGTGACAACTAAAATTGTCACAAATGTCTGAAAACATTGCCAAATGGCCCTGGAGTGGGGCAAGATCACCCACGCTTGAGAACCACTACTATAAAATATCTTTAAAAAAAGAAAAAAAAACCAGATTGGTAACTGTTTTCATCAGGGACTCCAATCATAGAAAAAACAACCAGTAGAAATGGGACATTCCATCGCCAACCTCTTATTCCTACAAACTTGGCCCTGATGGCATCACGAGCAACTTGTAAGAGGGCTGGATTTGGAACAATAAGACCTGAGTTCAGATCCTCTCGCTGCCTCCTGCCTGGTGAGGGACTTGCATGGTAGCTGAGTTGGGGAAACCAAATACTCAGCTCTCTGGTTCTGATCGATAACAGAGACATGAAGGGCACCCGCCATACTGTTATCAAAGTCTTGGGTTAATATGCAGGCTATTGCAAAATCACACCTAAATGCCTGGTCATGTGCGTGGGGGAATGTGGCTTAGATGGGGGTTTTCTCCACCCCCTTCCCCCTCCCCCCGCAACCCCGGCCCCGGCCCTTTAAGCTTTGGGACTCGGTGAGTGGGGAGATCTGCCTAGGAGACTTTGAAACACACTTCCCCAGCCAGCAGTAGGCACTTCTCATACTCCCAATTTTTTTCCGGGGCACACGGAAAGCAGTGGGCCTCTTTCACCCACTGAGAAGAGGCTCCACTTACACATTTAACTGAAATGTTGGACCAAGAAGCCTGCCAGTAGAGTGGCTCTTAACCCACCCACAGACTCCAGCCAAGAACCAGAGATTCAGTTCCACTCTGAGCTTGTGCAGAGGACCTCGCCCTGGCACCACCCCCTGGAGCTTCTGCCCAATCAGTGACCACTCTCACTAATTCTAGGAGCCCCTCCCCTGGGAGGCAGGAGTAAGAGGGAGGGAACCTGGACCTTCTTGCTTTGGGGAGAAGCGAGGGACTCTTGCACAGAAATAGAAGGCAAGGGAGGGCAAGTGTCCCCACCAAGACGATGCCTCATTCTCCTTTGTCTTCAGGGTATGTGCAAAGAAAATTAAAACAGAAGAGAAATGTATGGGACTTGGTTATCAGTAGTTATTAGTGCTATTTTAAAGAGGCATTTAGTGGTTTGCCTAGCTAAAAATCACCAGACTTCAAATTCACGGAGGTCCTTCCTTTAATTCACCACTCCCCACCCACATCACGGACTGCAGCAGGAATTATGTTGATTTGGCATCCAAGGCCCAGCAGGAACAACCGGTGATTAGAAAACGAAATGTCCAAGTCTCAGAGTGCTCTTGATCCAGGAGTTATGAGGAGGCGCAGGGAGCTTGTAAATTAAGCTCACTCCTTTAAGTAGCATTTAAAATATTAACAAAGAAAAACAAACCGTTGGGTAAATCCTTATATAATCTTGCACACTGAGCACTATCTGTTTTGCATTGTTTTGTGTTTGGAATGCTGTAGATGACTCCAGCTGACCCTTGAGTACTCGCAGCACAGCCGCAGTGGGCACAGGCAGACCTGCTTCTGGATTTCTTATGCCTACTTCTCATAGCTGCTTTTGACTGTCATTAGGGGCAGTAGCTCACTATTGTTAGAATTTGTTTATCACAAAATCCTTTAGATTTCCTGCTGAAAGTCAAGTATAGGCTAAGATACCAAATGACTAAACTTATTAGAATAGTCTCTAAAATAGGAGTAAACAGCCTCTGCAATGAGGGCCTATAGCACATTTCTCTAAGTCATGAGTAGTGTTAGCTAATGGACTTTATAGTATCTTTTTGTAAAAATTTTTATTGGAATATAGTTGATTTATAATGTTAAGTTCAGGTGTACGGCAAAGTGAATCAGTTACACATATACATATCTTTACTCTTTTTTAGATTCTTTTCCCATATAAGCCATTACAGAGTATTGAGTAGAGTTCCCTGTGTTATATAGTAGGTCCTTATTAGTTATCTATTTTATATATAGTAGTGTGTATATGTCTATAATATATATTTTGAAAATTTATGACCTCTATCTTTTCTCGCTGTCATTAAAAACAAAGAGATAAACATTATTTTGTTCTGAGTAGCTGACATTTTAAATAACTGACCTTTATTAAACTTAGGTGAGAGAATACATACCGGTACCACCTAAGTTCAAACAATATTAGTCGGAAATAAAAATTTCTAGGAAGGGAATTCATTCTACTATTAGATTTCTTTGTTAGGAACCAAATAACAACTCAGCAGTAAACAAAGAGTTGAGGGAGAGTATATTAATACTGTATTTTGGAAAACAGTTGTTCAAAATATGTGCATACACCTTTGTCAATTTAACTAAATAATAGCTTAGCCCAGACAACTTAGTCTAGAAATCATGTACCCAAGACATGCTTCTATGAACAGTGTTTTAAAATTAGCATTGTGTTTTAAAATTAGCACTTTTTAATAATATAAAGCTTCCTTTATCTAAAGCTAAAGCTCACTGAAAACACCTACAATGGGGACTACCACAAGTGAGGCAGGCAATTTTGGTATTTTATTGGGAGGGGAGAGAGTTATATCTGGAGAAATGTTTTCAGAAATTCATTTCAGGTTCAGACATCCCCAAAGGCTGATGGAGCCCGAGGTCTGTGCCCTTTACCTATAGGTTGCATTTCTAGTGTCTCTGGAAGAGAAACCTTCCTGAAAATCCATCTGGCCTATCTGGACAACCTCTCTTTTCCATTTGTCCCTATTGCGATTAGGAGGAATTTTTTAACCTGTAACTTGGGAGAGTCTGGGAAGTCAGCTTCTAACTTTGCTGGGTTGGGATGAAATAAGAGGAAATAGTGTGGTGTTTCCTGGTGCAAATGCTGCTCAAACTTTTACCAGTTGTGTTACCTAGGGTGAGATTTTGAGGTAATGCGTTTAAAGTGTTAACATAGTGCTGGACACATAGTAAGTACTCAATAAACTATGTAATGTTTTGTAATTTTCAAATTACTCTTTTTGACCACAGTTCTTACTTATTTATGATTTACTAAAACTATCTGACAATTGAAAGTGTGTTGTCTCTCCCCAGTGCTATGTAGTGTGGGGGTTGGGTGATTTGATGGGGATGCTGTGGACTTCTGAGGCCTCCTCTCCCTTGTCCCCACACCTGAAGGGTTCACCCAAAGCAGATGAGAGACTTATCAAGTTGAGCCAGTGTGAAGATGATGACCTTTTCATCTATACTTTTCTCAAACACTCTGACTGAGTCTTAGTTGACACCAAGATTGATGTGAGTGGTATTGAAAGGCCTCTTGGTCCCCAAATGCCTCTTCATTTTGTATCAGTGTCTGGGATCCCCACTCTTCTGCCTAACAGCAAAGGAAGTTTTGCAGAAGGAAATACGAGTTTGACTAGTTTGTTCTTCCCTTTTAGAGGTGAGAAAACAGGCAGACTACTGAGCCCTCCTGTGTCCCAGCTCTTGGTACTATCATCAGAGAAGGACTCCTGGGCAGGAAGGACCACGGAGAGCTTTTAAGGTTTTTAAGTTTTCTCCTATGTTACATGAGTGGTTTCTACAGGAGTAAACAGGTAACATGCAAGCAATTTCTCAATGCCTCCTGTTGAAATCCATGGAATCCCAGAACAATACTGGCCTCAGACTTTGACGGTTCGTATGTCATTCTCCACTTTAGTTGCAGAAGCAGCAGGTGGAGTGAAAAGAGCGTGTTTAGTGCAGCCAGATTTTGTTTTGGTTGTCAGCTAAAACAGAAACCCCATCATTCTGGACTTGGCAGCGTGTTAGTAGAAAAGCCACCAGGAAGCTCTGAGTTGGTAATTTAGAGCACAGACTTATTCCCTGATACAGCTGCAGAGCAGCAGGTGGTTAGGACTTAAGCAAACACTAGCTTAAACAGAATAAGGAAATGGAGAACTTTTTTTTTTTTTGCACATATCAATATGGCTAAGGATGTGAGAGTTCATTTCTTGTTCCACTGGATTCTCTTCTTATTAACTGGCTCAGCCACATATAAGAGAGAATATCACTCAGTTCTATTCAACTTAATGAACATTTATTGAGAACCTACTGTGTGCCAGACACAGTGCTAAGTTTTGGGAATCTTCGTTCTCTAGTTTAGATTTTGGTGTGGAGTCAGATATACATATAGATTCATAATAAAGGAACAAAAATATTCCTTCAGAACACTGGACGAGGAGTGATTCTGATCATGAAATGGGAGAAGCCTACTAGGAGAAAGGGAGCAGAAGGTAAAGGGTAAAGAGAGCAGAAATGGATTGGAGAAGAAATTCAAGGCAGAGGGAATTGTCAGAGGAAAATCTGTAGGATAACAGAGTGCGTGTTGGAGGAAATATAAAAGGGATGTCCATTCTGTGTCTCAGTCTGATGGATATGCTCATATTAAAAAATGCAAAGGGTCCTTTAGATTATCTCAACCAAATCATCTTCTGTGGGAGGCCACAGACCATAGACACCCCAAACTACAAAGATATGCAGGAAAATTTTCTTGTTATATGAAGTATGGGGCGAACAGAAAGAAGAATTGTCAAAAGGAGATAGAGACTAAGGGAAGCTATGGAAAGAAATTTAGAGTAAAAAGAGTGTAAAAAGATAAATGAATATAAAATGAATATAGGAAAATCAATAATTTTTATCTATACATCTAGTACTTCTTCAAAGATATAGTGGGAAAATGTTATCCATAAGAGCAACACAAATGTAAAATACCTAGGATTTACCTTAATCACAAATTTGGTGCAAAGCCTAGATAAAGAAAACTACAGAATGCTATAGAAGTTATTAAAACAGGTTATTAAAAAGATTTGACTAAATGAATGAAAATAAAATGTTCATGAATGGGAACCCTCAATTTGTAAAGATATTGTGGGTTCCCCAATTTTTATAGGTTTAATGTAATTCCAATTAAATTCCAACAGGATTTTCTTTTTTTTTGAAATGTAGTTCTAAGAGTTCACCCATTAGAATAAATGGCCAAAAAATTAGGGAATTTTGAAAAAAATGAGTGTTACCTTACTGGATAGTAAAATGCATTTTAAACCTAAAATACATAATATTTTATAATATTGAAGCAAAATACATATAAATAAATTGAATAGAAAAAAATAACAAAGCCCTGAAACAGATATTTACATATAAGAATTTAGTATATGATTAAAGAGAGATTTTTTAATTAAAAGAAGGATTTGTTAATTTATGGTGCTGGGACAATTAACTATCTATATAGAAAAATTTTCCCGTTCTTATAGCACACAGTATACTAAAATACATTAATGTTAAAGAGTAAATGTAAAGTAATAAATCATATGAACATTTTAAGAAAATACAGGCAATTATTTATGTTTGAGGGAAAAACATTTTTTTTTCAACATCAAAGCAAAGGTATAAATTATCACACAAAATATTTGACTACCATGCTTATAATTTAATACAAAAAAGTAGTGAATAAAATAAGTTAAGTGAAAAATATAGAAAAGTATTTGTTATGTATAATTCAGAGGGTTAGATCTTTAATATATAAAAAAGTTTTAACAGATCAATGTATAACAGCAGGGAAATGACAAAGAATATGATAAACAATTGGCAAAAGATGGCAAACAAAAGGAATGTTGAAACATTTTTGTTTTGCTTATCAAATCTGTAAAGAATTTTAAAAATACAATATTTGGTATTGATAAAGGTGAGGAAAGTAAAAATGCTCTTTCAGTGTTAATGAGAATTTAAATACTTACATATAAAAAGTGATTTAATAATAGTCATTACAAGCTTTAAAAATGCTAGGCTCACTCTGCTATTTTTTTGTAGGAATTTGCTTAAGGAAATGATCAAAATTGTGTGCAAAGACTTGTCGATGAACGTGTTTACCCCAGTGGTTTTACAAATAATAGTCAATAATTAGAAATTACCCAGATTTCTGAAAATGGGAATGTCAAATAAATTTATATGATAGAATAAAATGAGGAGAGTTTAAGTAAGAAATCTGCTTGAGGAATCATACTGAGCCATTTCTTTACTGGAGGGCTGGGCAGAAAAGAATCAAAACACACAACAAAGCAAGGAAGAGAAACTTTGAGCTCCTTTATCACACCAGACATGGCAAATTCCAATGCATAGTTACAAAATGGGAGACCCTAAGACTATAATCGTGAGTACTGTTGGAGTCTGTTTGGTGTTGAATGAAATTATGTAACATGAAGTATTTTGTAATTCTCCCTAAATGCTAGACATTATATATTATTTTAACTATTATGTGGGGAAGCAGTTTCAGGTTGGAGAAATAAACTCTAGGTCATGGGATGGTTAGTGACTGGGTGGCCTCAGTACTGAAGCCTGAAATCATGAAGAAACTTACTATTAAAAATTACAGAGTGGGGAAAAATATAGTCCATAATAGGCATTTAAGATAAAACATCTTCTCTCAGAACGTATTAACTAGACAACAGGAAGAGCTTACTGGGGACATCTTGAAGTGTTAAAACTAAAAAAAAAAAAAAAAAAAAGAAAAAGTGTAGCCTATAAAAAATCATGTTGTATAAGATTTAATGACCATGGGAAAATATTCCTCCATTTACTTTACATTGAAGAAGAAAAAAGAGAATAAATTAGAACCATATTTGGGTATGATATCACGATATGAAAAATTTACAGTTGTGTACATATTTACAAATTTAATAACGGAAGCACATAGATCTACATGTTAACAGTGATTATTGATGGGTGATAGGATTAGAGATTATTTTAATTTTATTCTTTGTAGTTTTCAAGTCTGCTACCAAGAACTTGAAATTGAAAAATAAAACATATACACTCCATTTTCAACAGCCTAATCTCAGTGCCTGGCACAGAGCATGCTTACTTCCCTGGTGGTGCTGTGGTTAAGAATCCACCCGCCAGGGCTTCCCTGGTGGCGCAGTGGTTGAGCGTCCGCCTGCCGATGCAGGGGACACGGGTTCGTGCCCTGGTCCGGGAAGATCCCACGTACCGCGGAGCGGCTGGGCCCGTGAGCCACGGCCGCTGAGCCTGCGCGTCCGGAGCCTGTGTTCCGCAACGGGAGAGGCCACAGCAGGGAGAGGCCCGTGTACCGCAAAAAAAAAAAAAAAGAATCCACCCTCCAAAGCAGGAGACATGGGTTCGAGCTCTGATCCAGGAGGATCCCACATGCCGTGGAGCAACTAAGCCCCTGTGCCACAACTACTGAGGCTGTGCTCTAGAGCCCGTGCTCTACAATAAGAGAAGCCACTGAAATGAGAACCCCGTGCACAGCAACAAAAAGTAGACCCGCTCGGCGCAACTAGAGAAAGCCCTCGCACAGCCACAGAGACCCAATGCCACCAAAAATATAAATAAGTTAAAAAAAATTTAGTAATTGGAGTGGAAAGTCCAGAAACAAGAATGTCAATGGCAGTGAGCATGGTGCCAGGACTGGGGTCCCCTTGATTCTTGACAGGCTGAAAGACCCAGAGGCCCCATAGGACAGGGAGTGTGAAGAATTTGTAAAATAGTCCAGAAATCACATCCTTCTCCTCCCTGTTCTCTACTCTCCTCAACCCTCCCCACCCACTGTAGGGTTTGTAGGGTAACTAAAGGGCTGATGAAACACGAATGGGCTGAGCTATGGTGCTGTGCATTTGAAGCCATGCACCTCAGATTGGACTTGAATCCATGTGCCTAGGACTCGAACCCAGCCAAAATCTACATTGGGATTGAACCCACAGGCTGGGACTTGAACCCAGCCAGAACCCACTGTCTTTTTCTTTTTTTAAAAAAAAAATTATATTGTTTAACATCTTTATTAGAGTATAACTGCTTTACAATGGTGTGTCAGTTTCTGCTTTATAGAAAAGTGAATCAGCTATACATATACATATGTCCCCATATCTCTTCCCTCTTGTATCTCCCGCCCTCCCACCCTCCCTATCCCACCCATTTAGGTGGTCACAAAGCACCGAGCTGATCTATGCGGCTGCTTCCCACTAGCTATCTATTTTACGTTTGGTAGTGTATATATGCCCATGCCACTCTCGCACTTTGTCCCAGCTTACGCTTCCCCCTCCCCGTATCCTCAAGTCCATTCTCTAGTAGGTCTGCAACTTTATTCCCATCTTGCCCCTAAGTTCTTCTGACCATTTTCTTTTTTTTTAGATTCAATATATATGTGTTAGCATACAGTATTTGTTTTTCTCTTTCTGAATTACTTCACTCTGTATGACAGACTCTAGCTCCATCCACCTAACTACAAAAAACTCAGTTTTGCTCCTTTTTATGGCTGAGTAATATTCCATTGTATATATGTGCCACATCGTCTTTATCCATTCATTGTCGATGGACACTTAGGTTGCTTCCATGTCCTGGCTATTGTAAATAGAGCTGCAATGAACATTCTGGTACATGACTCTTTTTAAATTATGGTTTTCTCAGGGTATATGCCCAGTAGTGGGATTGCTGGGTCATACGGTAGTTCTATTTTTAGTTTTTTAAGGAACCTCCATACTGTTCTCCATAGTGGCTGTATCAATTTACATTCCCACCAACAGTGCAAGAAGCTTCTCTTTTCTCCACACCCTCTCCAGCATTTATTGTTTGTAGAGTTTTTAATGATGGCCATTCTGACCGGTGTGAGATGATATCTCATTATAGTTTTGATTTGCATTTCTCTAATGATTAATGATGTTGAGCATTCTTTCATGTGTCTGTTGGAAATCTGTATATCTTCTTTGGAGAAATGTCCATTTAGGTCTTCTGCCCATTTTTGGATTAGGTTGTTTGTTTTTTTTGATATTGAGCTGCATGAGTTACTTGTATGTTTTGGAGATTAATCCTTTGTCAGTTGCTTCATTTGCAAATATTTTCTCCCATTCTGAGGGTTGTCTTTTCGTCTTGTTTATGCTTTCCTTTGCTGTCCAAAAGCTTTTAAGTATCACTGTGCTCCATTTGTTTATTTTTTGTTTTTATTTCCATTTCTCTAGGAGGTGGGTCAAAAAGGATCTTGCTGTGATTTGTCATAGAATGTTCTGCCTATTTTCTCCTCTAAGAGTTTGAGGGTGTCTGCCTTACATTTAGGTCTTTAATCCATTTTGAGTTTATTTTTGTGTATGGTGTTAGGGAGTGTTCTAATTTCATTCTTTTACATGTAGCTGTTCAGTTTTCCAAGCACCACTTACTAGAAGAGGCTGTCTTCACTGTATATTCTTGCCTCCTTTATCAAAGATAAGGTGACCATATGTGTGTGGGTTTATCTCTGGGCTTTCTACCCTGTTCCTTTGAGCTATATTTCAGTTTTTGTGCCAGTACCATACTGTCTTGATTACTGTAGCTTTGTAGTATAGTCTGATGTCAGGCAGCCTGATTCCTCCAGCTCCGTATTTCTTTCTCAAGATTGCTTTGGCTATTCAGGGTCTTTTGTGTTTCCCTACAAATTGTGAAATTTTTTGCTCTAGTTCTGTGAAAAATGCCAGTGGTAGTTTGATAGGGTTTGCATTGAATCTGTAGATTGCTTTCAGTAATATAATCATTTTCCCAATGTTGATTTTACCAACCCAGGAACATGGTATATCTCTCCATCTATTTGTGTCATCTTTAATTTCCTTCATCAGTGTATTATAGTTTTCTGCATACAGGTATTTTGTCTCCTTAGGTAGGTTTATTCCTAGGTATTTTATTCTTTTTGTTGCATTGGTAAGTGGGAGTGTTTTCTTATATCACTTTCAGACTTTTCATCATTAGTGTATAGGAATGCAGGAGACTTATGTGCATTAATTTTGTATCCTGCTACTTTACCAAATTCATTGATTAGCTCTAGTAGTTTTCTGGTAGCATCTTTAGGATTCTCTATGTATAGTATCATGTCATCGGCAAACAGTGACAGCTTTACTTCTTTTCCAATTTGGATTCCTTTTATTTCTTTTTCTTCTGTGATTGCTGTGGCTAAAACTTCGAAAATTATGTTGAATAATAGTGGTGAGAGTGGGCAACCTTATCTTGCTCCTGATCTTAGTGGAAATGGTTTCATTTTTTCACCATTGAGGACAATGTTGGCTGTGGATTTGTCATATATGGCCTTTAGTATGTTGAGGAAAATTCCCTGTATGTCTACATTCTGGAGGATTTTTATAATAAGTGGGTGTTGAATTTTATCAAAAACTTTCTCTGCATCTGTTAAGATCATGATATGGTTTTTCTCCTTCAATTTGTTAATATGGTGTATCATGTTGATTGATTTGCATATATAGATGAATTCTTGCATTCCTGGGGTAAACCTCACTTGATCATGGTGTATGATCCTTTTAATGTGCTGATGGATTCTGTTTGCTACTATTTTGCTGAGGATGTTTGCATCTATGGTCATCAGTGATATTGGCCTGTAGTTTTCTTTCTTTGTGACACCTTTCTCTGGTTTTGGTATCAGAGTGATGGTGGCCTCATAGAATGAGTTTGGGAGTGTTCCTCCCTCTGCTATATTTTGGAAGATTTTGAGAAGGATAGGTGTTAGCTCTTCTGTAAATGTTTCATAGAATTCGCCTGTGAAGCCATCTGTTCCTGGGCTTTTGTTTGCTGGAAGATTTTTAATCACAGTTTCAATTTCAGTGCTTGTGATTGGTCTGTTCATATTCTTCATGATTCAGTCTTGGCAGGTTGTGCATTTCTAAGAATTTGTCTGTTTCTTCCAGGTTTTCCATTTTATTGGCATGTAGTTGCTTGTAGTTATCTCTCATGATCCTTTGTATTTCTGCAGTGTCAGTTGTTACTTCTTATTTTGCATTTCTAATTCTATTGATTTGAGTCTTCTCCCTTTTTTTCTTGATAAGTCTGGCTAATGGCTTATCAATTTGTTTATGTTCTCAAAGAACCAGCTTTTAGTTTTATTGATCTTTGCTATCGTTTCCTTCATTTCTTTTTCATTTATATCTGATCTGATCTTTATGACTTCTTTCCTTCTGCTAACTTTCGGATTTTTTGTTCTTCTTTCTCTAATTGCTTTAGGTGTAAGTTTAGGTTGTTTATTTGAGATGTTTCATGTTTCCTAAGGTAGGCTTGTATAGCTATAAACTTCCCTCTTAACACTGCTTTTGTGGCATCCCATAGAGTTTCGGTCGTTGTGTTTTCATTTTCATTTGTCTCTAGGTATTTTTTGATTTCCTCTTTGATTTCTTCAGTGATCTCTTGGTTATTAAGTAGTGTGTTGTTTAGCCTCCATGTGTTTGTATTTCTTACAGATTTTTTCCTGTAATTCATATCTAGTCTCATAGCATTGTGGTCAGAAAAGATACTTCATACGAATTCAATTAAATTTACCAAGGCTTGATTTGTGACCTAAGATATGATCTATCCTGGAGAATGTTCCATGAGCACTTGAGAAGAAAGTGTATTCTGTTGTTTTTGGATGGAATGTCCTATAAATATCAATTAAGTCCATCTTGTTTAATGTATCATTTAAAGCTTGTGTTTCCTTATTTATTTTCATTTTGGATGATCCGTCCATTGGTGAAAGTGGGGTGTTAAAGTCCCCTACTATGATTGTGTTACTGTCGATTTCCCCTTTTATGGCTGTTAGTATTTGCCTTATGTATTGAAGTGCTCCTATGTTGGGTGCATAAATATTTACCATTGTTATATCTTCTTCTTGGATTGATCCCTTGATCATTATGTAGTATCCTTCTCTGTCTCTTCTAATAGTCTTTGTTTTAAAGTCTAGTTTGTCTGATATGAGAATTGCTACTCCAGCTTTCTTTTGATGTCCATTTGAATGGAATATCATTTTCCATCCCCTCACTTTCAGTCTGTATGTGTCTCTAGGTCTAAAGTGGGTCTTTTGTAGACAGCATATATACAGGTCTTGTTTTTGTATCCATTCAGCCAGTCTATGTCTTTTGGTTGGAGCATTTAATCTGTTTACATTTAAGGTGATTATCGATATGTATGTTCCTATTACCATTTTATTAATTATTTTGGGTTTATTATTGTAGGCCTTTCCCTTCTCTTGTGTTTCCTGCCTAGAGAAGTTCCTTTAGCATTTGTTGTAAAGCTGGTTTGGTGGTGCTGAGTTCTCTTAGCTTTTGCTTGTCTGTAAAGCTTTTACTTTCTCCATCAAATCTGAATGAGATCCTTGCTGGGTACAGTAATCTTGTTTGTAGTTTTTTCTCTTTCATCATTTTAATTATTTCCTGCCACTCTCTCTGGCTTGCAGAGTTTCTGCTGAAAGATGAGCTGTTAACCTTACGGGGATTCCCTTATGTGTAACTTGTTGTTTTTCCCTTGCTGCTTTTAATATTTATTCTTTGTATTTAATTTTTGATAGTTTGATTAATATGTGTCTTGGTGTGTTTCTCCTTGGATATATCCTGTATGGGACTCTCTGTGCTTCGTGGACTTGATTAACTATTTCCTTTCCCATATTAGAAAGTTTTCAACTATAATGTCTTCAAATATTTTTTCAGTCCCTTTCTTTTTCTCTTCTTCTTCTGGGACCCCTATAATTAGAATGTTGGTGTTTTACTGTTGTCCCAGAGGTCTCTGAGACTGTCCTCAATTCTTTTCATCCTTTTTTCTTTACTCGGCTCTGCAGTGGTTATTTCCAGTATTTTATCTTCCAGGTCACTTATCCGTTCTTATGCCTCAGTTATTCTGCTATTGATCCCTTGTAGAGGATTTTAAATTTCATTTATTGTGTTGTTCATCTCTGTTTGTTTTCTTTTTAGTTCTTCTAGGTCCTTGTTAAACGTTTCTTGTATTTTCTCCATTCTCTTTCCACAATTTTGGATCATCTTTACTATTATTTTTTTAAATTCTTTTTCAGGTAGACTGCCTATTTCCTCTTCATTTGTTAGGTCTGTTTGGTTTTTGCCTTGCTCCTTCATCTGCTGTGTGTTTCTCTGTCTTCTCATTTTGCTTAATTTATTGTGTTTGGGTCTCCTTTTCACAAGCTACATGTTCATAGTTTCCATTGTTTTTGGTGTCTGTCCCCAGTGGCTAAGGTTGGTTCAGTGGGTTGTGTAGGCTTCCTGGTGGAGGGGACTAGTGCCTGTGTTCTGGTGGATGAGGCTGGATCTTGTATTTCTTGTGGGCAGGTCCATGTCTGGTGGTGTGTTTTGGGGTATCTGTGGCCTTATTATGATTTTAGGCAACCTGTTTGCTAATGGATGTGGTTGTGTTCCTGTCTTGCTAGTTGTTTGACATAGGGTTTCCTGCACTGTAGCTTGCTGGTCGTTGAATGGAGCTCGGTCTTGGCGTTGAGATGGAGATCTCTGGGAGATTTTCACTGCTTGATATTCCATGGAGCTGGGAGGTCTCTTGTGGACCAATGTTCTGAACTTGGCTCTCCAACCTCAGTGGCAGAGCCCTGATGCCTGGCTGGAGTGCCAGGAGTCTGTCCTCCACACAGCTCAGAATAAAAGGGAGAAAACAAAGAAAGAAAGAAGATAAAATAAAATTAAATAAAGTAAAATATAATAAAATAATGTTATTAAAATAAAAAATACTCATTAAGAAAAAAAATATTTTAAAATAATTAAAAAAAAAACCCAAAACGGACAGACAGAACCCTAAGACAAATGGTAAAAGCAAAGCTATACAGACAAAATCACACATAGAAGCATACACATACACACTCACAAAAGGAGAAAAAGGGGAAAAGTTTATATATATCGTTGCTCCCAAAGTCCACGTCCTCAATTTGGGATGATTCATTGTCTATTCAGGTATTCCACAGATGCAGGGTACATCAAGTTGATTGTGGAGATTTCATCCACTGCTCCTGAGGCTGCTGGGAGAAATTTCCCTTTCTCTTCTTTGTTTGCACAGCTCCCGGGGTTCAGCTTTGGATTTGGCCCCACCTCTGCATGTAGGTCACCTGAGGGCGTCTGTTCTTCGCTCAGACAGCACTAGGTTAAAGAGCAGCTGATTCGGGGGCTCTGGCTCACTCAGGCTGGGGGGAGGGCGGGGTACGGATGTGGGGCGAGCCTGCAGCGGCAGAGACGGATGTGACATTGCACCAGCCTGAGGCACACCGTGTGTTCTTCCAGGGAAGTTGTCCCTGGATCACGGGACCCTGTCGGTGGCAGGATGCACAGGATCCCAGGAGGGGATGTGTGGATAGTCACCTGTGCTCGCACACAGGCTTTTTGGTGGCAGCAGCAGCAGCCTTAGCGTCTCATGCCCGTCTTTGGGGTCCGTGCTGATAGCCGCGGATTGTGCCCATCTCTGGAGCTCCTTTAAGCCTCGCTCTGAATCCCCTCTCCTCGTGCACCAGGAAACAAAGAGGCAAGAAAAAGTCTCTTGTCTCTGCGGCAGCTCCAGACTTTTTCCCGGTCTCCCTCCCGGCTAGCCGTGGCGCACTAGCCCCCTTCAGGCTGCGTTCACGCTGCCAGTCCTCTCCCTGCGATCCGACCGAAGCCCGAGCCTCAGCTCCCAGCCCCACCCGCCCCAGCGGGGGAGCAGACAAGCCTCTTGGGCTGGTGAGTGCCGCTCGGAACCGATCCTCTGTGCGGGAATCTCTCCACTTTGCCCTCCGCACCCCTGTTGCTTCGATCTCCTCCGTAGCCCCGAAGCTCCCCAGCTCTGCCACCCACAGTCTCCGCCCGCGAAGGGGCTTCCTAGTGTATGGAAACCTTTCGTCCTTCACGGCTCCCTCCCACTGGTCCTGTCCCTATTCTTTGTCTCTGTTTTTTCTCTTCTCTTTTGCCCTAGCCAGGTACGTGGGGAGTTTCTTGCCTTTTGGGAGGTCTGAGGTCTTCTGCCAGCGTTCAGTGGGTGTTCTGTAGGAGTTGTTCCACATGTAGATGTATTTCTGATGTATTTGTGGGGAGGAAGGTGATCTCCGCATCTTACTCTTCTGCCATCTTGAAGCTCCTCCCCCACTCTTTTAATTGAGATCACACACCTGGTCTCAGGACTTAATGAAGCTCAGTTTCTTGATGTCTCATTGCAGAAAGAATTCAGTGAGAGACAAAGTGATGGGTAAGAAGTGGATTTATTTAGAGAGAAACACACTCCACAGACAGAATGTGGGCCATCTCACAAGGTGAGAGGCCTTGAAATATGGGGTGGTTAGTTTTTATGGGCTGGGTAATTTCATAGAGTGGGAGGATTATTCCAACTATTTTGGGAAAGGGGCAGAGATTTCAAGGAATCAGGCCACTGTCTACTTTTTGACTTTTTACAGTTAACCTCAGAACTCTCATGATACTGGTGGGTGTGTCATTTAGTATGCTGATGTATTTCAATGAGTGTATAATGAAGCTCAAGGTCCACTGGAAGTTGAATCTTCTGCCATCTTGGACCTAGTTATTTCTAACCAGTTTATGTCATGTCCTATGGCTATGTCATTCTTTTAAAGGTTGTGCCCTGCTCCCTTCCCTCCTGTTTCACATCCATCCACATCTTGTTCTCTGTGCATGCTCCCCAGCTGCTGTGACCTCCAGAAGTACCTTCGATGTAAAATAGAAGAAAAGAGCTTTCTTTTTTAAGCAGCTGACTGATTGGAGAACCAGAGGGAATGGCAGTTAACACGGACTGAGGATCTCTTAGCTTCCTTCATCAAAATGAGTCAGCATGATGAATGAGAGTCCCCAGTACCCACAGGAAAATGAGAGGTTGATTGCAAGTGGGCTAGAGCTGATAGTACAACCTGGACAGAACACAGGGGGACTAAAATGAACACTGGGGTAGGACTGGTCATGTTCTACTCACTCCTTCTCTCTCCCTCCTTCTCTCTTCTCCTTGTTTTATTAAGCACCTACTGAATATTGCCATACCCTGGGAGCCTTTGTTCCAAATTTCAAATTGCTCAGAGTGTAATGGAGCTACCCTTCTGGGATAGGTTGCACTTTAGGCTCTCTGTAATTGGCTCCTATCCTCTTCCAGGGTTTCCTGGTATCCTGTCCCCCCGACTCCATTACTCCCTGAGGGATGAAGTGAGTGATGATCTGTACACTCTCCCATGATATTAGCTAGACAGTAGGATTTAACACGCTTCTCTCTTGCAGGTGGTGATGCTGGGAAGACAGAACAGGATGAGTCCCTAAGTCAGTGGAGTGGGGTTAAGGGGTAGAAGTAGGGGAAGCTTCTTAAAATGCAGATTCCTGAGCCCACATCCAGGTCTTCTGATTGAATGGATCAAGGGTGGGGTCCCTGGTGGATTCTGAAGCAGGCAGTCCTCCACACTTTGAGTCCTTGTCATCTTGATGGACTTTCTGCTTCTCTCAGATTTACCTCCCACTGGTGACAGATGCTGGCTGTGGACCCTGGGAGCTTCTGGAAACAATGGTTAGGTGTCCAACCAGGCAGGAGGTCAGGTCAGCTCCACTTCTTGAGTCTTCTTCCTGCTGAGACCCTTCTCTTGGGCCCTTTCTGCCATTGTACAACTGGGTCAGTCAGTAAGCAGTGTTTCTGAAGGGACTTGTTCAGCTTCGTCTAGGTTTCAGGGAAAGTCCTAGAGAAATTAGCTATTTCCTCAATAGAGTTCCAGAGTGATCTCCTTTAGATCAGTAATGAGGGCAAAAATAGCATGGTAATGAGGCTGATTCTTCCAGAGTAACATTTGGGCTGATCAGTGCAGAATGACCCTCTGACATGTATCTTTCAGGCAGGCGGTTGCAACCTATCCAAGCTACCAATTTCTTTTTCCTACAAGGAAGGAGTGAGAGAGAGCTCTTGAGAATCTTCTTGATTACACCTCTGTCACTTGCCATGTTGTGCTCACCCACCCTTCTGTCACCTTCTATTTCAGTGCTGGCTGTGGATCCTTATTCTGGTTGAGTCAGTTCATCTGTGTCTCAGATCTCAGTATTAGCTGATTTCAGGAACTTGATTTGTTACATTTGATTTGTTCAGCCCTGACCTTGACCTCCTACCTCTGATCCCAGATATTCTCTGATCCAAGTTCTGAGAATGATAATAAAATGTGGTACACATTGGACCTATGTTTTGGTTCACAAAGAGACTAGATTAGAAGCCAGGCACCTCTATCCTCAAGCACTAGCTTTAGAAACACACGGTCAGTGTGCTTGAGGGAGCTTGGCTAGCTTGGCATCTAAGGTTCTACCATGGTGGAAATTCTCAGGTCTTGCCTCTTGAACTTTTTTTTTTTTTTTTTTTTTTTGCGGTATGTGGGCCTCTCACTGTTGTGGCCTCTCCTGTTGCGGAGCACAAGCTCTGGACGCGCAGGCTCAGCGGCCATGGCTCACGGGCCCAGCCACTCTGTGGTTTGTGGGATCTTCCTGGACCGGGGCACGAACCCGTGTCCCCTGCATTGGCAGGCAGACTCTCAACCACTGCACCACCAGGGAAGCCCCTTGCCTCTTGAACTTGTATCAACAAATTACAAAATATGACCTTTTATTAAATTTATACCTTTATGTGTTTTGTTGAAGTAAAAAACCAAAAGGTACATGCTCCTCCGGGAATGGAGAAAGCTGAAGATATTACACTCTGAATCTGAGAGCTGAATATTATTTAACCAAGTTCTGAGAAGCAGTGATAAAAAAACATTTCATTTTGGATCCATGGTGAGGCTTGTGCAATGTGACTGGGAGGGCAGCTGACCCTTAGGAAGGGTAAACAGACTCATGCTGCTTCCGTTCTTGGTGGCACATGTAAGATCTGATCTGGGGAGAAAATGATGAAAGGCCAGTCCTGCATGGGTTGGCAAGACCACTTGACCTTTTTCCTGGTTTTGCCTACTGTTTTTAAGTGTTACTTCTTAGTCACTTCTATAAAAGGTCTCATCCCCTTCAGCAATCATCCTATATAATTCCACGTGATGTTTTTCTGATTTCTTCTTCCTCTGAACTCTTGGAACTTATCCACAGTATTCATTTTCAATTGACTATTTCTCATCCTGTCCTGTTTCTGATCACTGCAATTTGTTTTTTAGCCATTTTGAGAGCCTGTTCCACATTATTCTTCCTTGTATTGTGGAGACAAGTTTTCTACTCTTTCCCCCCTACTTCTGCTCCTCTGCATGTGTTCCTTCCCATTTCCTCTACCCTGCATCCTGATAAAAGACATTTTCACATATTGATGTATGGGGAAGACATTCTGGCTTACACATTAGTTAACTTGAATTTGTTGCTAACTAGAACAGCCTCTTTGTGGCCTATCAAACATGCATTGTACATCTGCTTTAATTATTAAAGAAAAGGGTGCATCGACTAGAAGTAAAGGAAGTCCATGTTAAATAAAGATTAAATGACTCCCTTCCTGGGACACTAATGCTGGTACTCCTTCAATGATAAGACTCCCATCGCAGGTGCCAAGACTATACTGACTTGCTGTAATGTGCAGATCTGTTTTTTATTTATGTATTTTGTTTTTTGAATCCTTGAAGGACTGTATCCTGACTTGTTTAATGTTCTTTGTTCTGATGAGATATAAGACTATGCTGAAAACCATGCTTCCCTGGAGCAGTTCCTCAGAGTTATCTGAGAGGCTGTCCTCTGGGCTGTAGTCCTCAACTTGGCTCAAACTATTCCTATTATAGATTGTTTATTGATGATTTTCATCAACAATCCTGTTCTCAAGAGTAGTGGAGCCACTACTCTGAGCGTTCACTAGCTGGGAATCAATTATTAATGAGCACTGTCACTGGGTGTTTTTTTTTTTGTTTTTTTTTCCGGTACGCGGGCCTCTCACTGTTGTGGCCTCTCCCGTTGCAGAGCACAGGCTCCGGACGCGCAGGCTCAGCGGCCATGGCTCACGGGCCCAGCCGCTCCGCGGCATGTGGGATCTTGCTGGACCGGGGCACGAACCCACGTCTCCTGCATTGGCAGGCGGACTCTGTCACTGTGCTTTGAAAGTCAACACAGCAGTACTTACTTTGGTCCTTCTCACCCCTATGTGCTAAGTGTACCCTGGTGGGCTGTTTTCTCCTACTTCATATGCTGGTGTTCTCTGGGCCTCTCTCTGTTGAGGCCTGAGCATCTCTGGTGCTGGAGAGAGTGAAGTTATTTATGGTAGTTGCGTGTGCATGTGTGTGTGTGTGTGTGTACGAGTGTTACCGGAGAGTAGGTTCTTGTCTCGTTGCAGAAAGAATTCAGAGATGAGACAGGGAAGTCAAGAAAGCAAAGCAAGCTTTGATTAAGTGACAGTATGCTCTCAAGGGGAGAGGTGAGTAGCTGCACTGAGTTTCTTTGGCAAGCCAGTTATGGAGGGTATGAAAACAAGTGGGTAAAATATTCACTGGGGAAGGAAAGTTTTGGGGGTCGTATTCCCTGATTTTCATCCCAGCTCCACCTTTCCGAGAAGAGGAGGGATTTTTGTCCTTATTCAGTCTTGATCAGAAGCTTCATGGTGTTGGTGCATAATGGAAACTTGTTGTCTGCAAGGCTAATTTTATCGTAATGAGAGCAAAATGGGCAAAAGGTTACATTCGGGTGCCAGAGATTCCAACCTTTTCCCACCTTTCTTTGTCTGCCTCCAGGACGCTTGCCCCCCAAAATGTGTGCTTTCCTGTCAGTCTGGAGGTTTCTACTTTTCCTTGTCTGCCCCAGGACCCCGTTGTTTACAAGATGTATGGTTTCCTGCCGTTTGGCCCGTGCCCATGTTTCTCTGCCCATATCTAGTTATCTGCCTGCTCTAACACAGAGATGGACACTTAAGACTGAAACCACATCCCTGTCCTCTAGGTCAGCTGTTACCAAAGACCTCGGCACCTGGTCTTTGGCTTATGTGTAACAGCTAGCGCCGGCCAGACTCCACCATGAAGTCTTAACACAATGCATCTTCCATAGTACTTTCATTCACATTGTGCATGGCCGAACGAGTGAGCAAAAAATGAAGTAATGAAGAGGCAAAAAATGGTGATCTTTAGAGAGACATCTTAAAAAGTGATTTGAGTGTTTGACAGTAATGGAAGAAGACACATTCCCTGTCTCCTGGAAGGGCTGGCCTGAGGCAAAGTTGTCAAGTAGTTAGCCTGGCTGTCAGTGGCCTTCTTTCCTGCTCAGTCATCTAGTTTTCTAATCCTGCCTTCAGGCAGTCCAGATTCTTCATGTTGTTTTTCTTCTATTACTTTTCAGTTTAGTATTTACCCCCACCCCCAGACACATTCCTTGTCCTTTGTTACCGTGAAATAAGTTAAGTGTTTGAACTCTTTGGAGCCAAGACCTAAGGTCCACAGAACCTGCATTTCAGAACAATGTGGGGCAGGGGGATTCCACTGGGATTGTTGGTCTGTGAGGCGTAGGAGGGAGGGAAGGAATAATTCTACAGTTAAAAGGAACTTGGGATACGTTTCTTTTCTGTTTTTCATAGGTGAGAGTCTTCCCAATGTAGAGCCAGTAAAGTGGCAATGTGCCTAACACACAGGAAGGCTCATTCAGAGGAGAAGCTCAGCCTTCCCTGTGAAAGGCAGTGAAGTCACAAGTGTGGACCTGAGGGCAGCTGCTCATGTATGATCTGAAGGGTGGCAAAGGTTATGCTGAAAACTCAGCCTCTGTGCCCTAGTAACGAATCAAATCTCGGAGAAAGAGTTTTGGGTGAAGTGGAAAAGAATGGGTTAACTGGTTCCTCTTCCACCTGCCAACTCAGTCATCCAGGGCCTGCTTCCCTTATGCTGCCATGTGGTTTCCAAAGAGAAGTGTAACATGGAGGAAACAACCACTCTAGTTGTCTCCAACAGGGAGAGGTGCATCCTTTTCACTTACATTCCCGTTGGCCAGAACTAAGTCCAGTGGCCCCAACTTAACTACAAAGGAAGTGGACAATGCCCAGGGACAGAAAATGGTACAGATATGTGGCATGATCTCTGCCATTATCACTGATAAAGACCTTCATCCCAGATGGTACCTGGTAGAACTGAAAAAAAGTGCAGCCCTATGAAATAAGACTGATCTGAGTTTGAATTCCAAGTGTCAGTTCATTCTCTGAAAATGAAGATAAACTCATGGGGTTTTGAGGAGAATTAAGAGATGTGACGTTAATAAAGCTCCCATTTCAGTGTCTGGCTCAGAGAGCACACTCAACAAATGTTATTTTCCATCACTTCCCATGCCTGACTATGTAGGATACAGCATTGCGGACAACGGAAACATTATAACCCAACTTCTTCCTTACGTATTCTGAATAGATCATTTTTTGGAGGGTAAGTGGTAGGAAGCTGCCACGTTTTTTAGGCTAATTCCTTCAATTCACTCCTTTGGTTTATCTTTAGACTTAACATTTACTAGGATGAACAGGAATATCTCTGACCATCAGAGTGCTGAGCTAGAGAAATTGCATATTCCTTCTTTCTAATTAATCTGGCTAGTCCCTACAGCTACTTTAACAAGCTATGATACGCAAAGATGAAGCATTCCAATTATTTTTCTATAATGCTATAATGCTTTTACAAGTGCTTTCCTCTAATGTATAATCTCCTAAATCAGACACTAAAGAAGAAATGCCAGCTTTGATTTGCCAAGCTTATCCTTCTCACCAAAGTGGGGGAGAAACAACCTACCAAAATCTTGATTCTCTCAATAGCTGTGAACTATTCCCTTTAGAACCAAGTCTTTCCTCTGTTGAGTGCTGAGTACTCCTTCTGTGCTTGTTTCCTGCAGGGCCCACCACTGATGATGGCATTTGGATTCAGTGACTTTTCTTTGCGATGAGGATGAATAAGACATGAAGTGAGCAGAAGCGGGTGTGTGTGTGGCGGGGAAGGGGCAATGATGAGGAAGAAAAATAGGAGGTGGAAACAGTCCAAGGAGCAGTGGAAGAGGAAACAGAGAGGGGGAAGATGCACAGCAAGTGACCACACTGGGTCTCATCAGCTACCCCCAAAACGCAAAACCAGATAGTTGGGGAGGGGAAACCAGCTCGAGATGTAAGCAGAAACTCCAAATTTGAGTTTTGTGGGATTTGGGAATGAGTCCCTGATCTACTATTTTCTAGGTGTATAATTCTAACTGCCAAAATTACTGTTGTAAGATTTAAAAAAAAAAAAAAGGTGAAAGAACCATGTGATATCGAAGACATCATACAAATGTAAGTTATTTTTAGTTATTTTATAGAGATGTAGTTAGATACATATAGCATTAGACTGAGAAACAGCAGGGGAGGCAAAGCTTATACTTGTTTAGGAAATTTTCTGAATATACATCATATGTCACAAGTTTAGTGAAGAGTCTCGCCTCATTGGGGGTATAAACAGGAAGTAGTTTTGTTTTTCTAAACAACTGCTACCAGTTGTGCACTGTCCAACCTTTCTGCCTCATAGCAAAGATTGTTATGGACTCAGTCTGCTTTCCTAATTTCTCAGATACTTTTTGTTAACAAAGCAGCCTCAAGTAAATTCTGTGAGACTCAGTCCTGATTATTTTAAAACTTCATTCTCATGCATAAATCAAAGTCATTCCCTCCTTAGCTCTTGGAGTTGGATCAGAAGATGAAGGAGAGAGTGATGCCAAAAGCTCGGCCTCTGTGCACCAGTGATGAATCAAATCTCAAGGATAGAGTTTGGGTGAAGTAGAAAAGAATAGCTTTATTGCTTTTTCAGGCAAAGGGGGACACAACGGGCTCCTGCCCCTCAGAAACTATGCGTCCCAACCTGGGAAGGTTTGGTGAGTTTTATAGCAATGGTTCAAGGGCGGGGTTGCTGATAAGGATCAGGGCGTGCACTGGGCCTACACTTCTTTTTATTTATTTATTATTTTTAAAACATCTTTATTGGAGTATAATGCCTTACGATGGAGTGTTAGTTTCTGCTTTATAAGTGAATCAGCTACACATATACATATATCCCCATATCTCCACCCTCTTGTGTCTCCCTCCGAACCTCCCTATCCCGCCCCTATAGGTGGTCAAATAGCACTGAGCAGATCTCCCTGTGCTATGCTGCTGCTTCCCACTAGCTACCTATTTTATGCTTGGTAGTAGATATAAGCCCATGCCACTCTCTCACTTCGTCCCAGGTTATACTTCCCCCTCCCCGTGTCCACAAGTCCATTCTCTACGTCTGCATATTTATTCCTGTCCTGCCCCTAGGTTCTTCATAACCAATTTCTTTTTTTTTTAGATTCCATATATATGTGTTAGCATATGGTATTTGTGTTTCTCTTTCTGACTTACTTCACTCTGTATGACAGACTCTAAGTCCATCCACTTCACTACAAATAACTCAATTTTGTTTCTTTTTATGGTTGAATAATATTCCATTGTATATATGTGCCACATCTTCTTTATCCATTCATCTGTCGATGGACACTTAGGTTACTTCCATGTCCAGGCTATTGTAAATACAGCTGCAATGAACATTGTGGTCCATGACTCTTTTTGAATTATGGTTTTCTCAGGGTATATGCCTAGTAGAGGGATTGCTGGGTCATATAGTAGTTCTATTTTTAGTTTTTAAGGAACCTCCATACTGCTCTCCATAGTGGCTGTATCAATTTATATTCCCACCACGGGTGCAAGAGGTTTCCCTTTTCTCCACACCCTCCCCAGCATTTATTGTTTGTAGATTTTTTGATGTTGGCCAGTCTGACTGGTGTGAGGTGATACCTCATTGTAGTTTTGATTTGCACCTCTCTAATGATTAGTGATATTGAGCATCCTTTCATGTGTTTGTTGGCAATCTGTATGTCTTCTTTGGAGAAATGTCTATTTAGGTCTTCTTCGCATTTTTGGATTGGGTTGTTTGTTTTTTTGATATTGAGCTGCTTATAAATTTTGGAGATTAATCCTTTGTCAGTAGTTTCATTTGCAAATATTTTCTCCCATTCTGAGGTTGTCTTTATGTCTTGTTTATGATTTCTTTTGCTGTACAAAAGCTTTTAAGTTTCATTAGTTCCCATTTATTTTTGTTTTTATTTCCATTTCTCTAGGAGGTGAGTCAAAATGGATCTTGCTGTGATTTATGTCATACAGTGTTCTGCCTATGTTTTCCTCTAAGAGTTTGATGGTGTCTGACCTTACATTTAGGTCTTTAATCCATTTTGAGTTTACTTTTGTGTATGGTGTTAGGGAGTGTTCTAATTTCATTCTTTTACATGTAGCTGTCTAGTTTTCCAAGCACCACTTATTGAAGAGGTTGTCTTTTCTCCACTGTATATTCTTGTCTCCTTTATCAAAGATAAGGTGACCATATGTGTGTGGGTTTATCTCTAGGCTTTCTATACTGTTCCATTGATCTATATTTCTGTTTCTATGCCAGTACCATACTGTCTTGTTTACTGTAACTTCGTAGTATAGTTTGAAGTCAGGGAGCCTGATTCCTCTAGCTCTGTATTTCTTTCTGAAGATTGCTTAGGCTATTTGGGGTCTTTTGTTTTTCCATACAAATTTTGAAACCTTTTGTTCTAGTTCTGTGAAAAATTCCAGTGGTAGTTTGATAGGGACTGCATTGAATCTGTAGATTGCTTTGGGTAGTACAGTCATTTTCATATTGTTGATTCTTCCAATCCAAGAACATGGTATATATCTCCATCTATTTGTATCATCCTTAATGCCTTTCATCAGTATGTTATAATTTTCTGCATACAGGTTTTTTGTCTCATTAAGTAGGTTTATTCCTAGATATTTTATTCTTTTTGTTGCAATGGTAAATGGGAGTTTTTTCTTAATTTCACTTTCAGATTGTTCATCATTAGTGTATAGGAATGCAGGAGATTTCTGTGCATTAATTTGGTATCCTGCTATTTTACCAAATTCATTGATTAGCTCTAGTAGTTTTCTGGTAGCATCTTTAGGATTCTCTATGTATAGTATCATGTCATCTGCAAACAGTGACAGCTTTACTTCTTCTTTTCCAATTTGGATTCCTTTTATTTCTTTTTCTTCTGTGATTGCTATGGCTAAAACTTCCAAAACTATGTTGAATAATAGTGGTGAGAGTGGGCAACCTTGTCTTCTTCTTGATCTTAGTGGAAATGGTTTCACTTTTTCACCATTAAGGATGATGTTGGCTGTGGGTTTGTCATATATGGCCTCTATTATGTTGAGGAAATTTCCCTGTATGTCTACATTCTGGAGGGTTTTTATCATAAATTGGTGTTGAATTTTTTCAAAAGGTTTCTCTGTATCTGTTGGATGATCATATGGTTTTTCTCCTTCAATTTGTTAATATGGTTTTTCACATTGATTGATTTGCGTATAGTGAAGAATCCTTGCGTTCCTCAGATGAACCCCACTTGATCATGGTGTATGATCCTTTTAATGTGCTGTTGGATTCTGTTTGCTAGTATTTTGTTGAGGATGTTTGCATCTATGTTCATCAGTGATATTGGCCTGTAGTTTTCTTTCTTTGTGACATCTTTTTCTGGTGTTGGTATCAGAGTGATGGTGGCCTCGTAGAACGAGTTTGGGAGTGTTCCTCCCTCTGCTGTATTTTGGAAGAGTTTGAGAAGGATAGGTCTTAGCTCTTCTGTATATATTTGTAAGAATTTGCCTGTAAAGCCATCTGTTCCTGGGCTTTTGTTTGTTGGAAATTTTTAATCACAGTTTCAATTTCAGTGCTTGTGATTGGTCTGTTCATATTTTCTATTTCTTCCTGGTTCAGTCTCAGAAGTTTGTGCATTTCTACGAATTTTTCCATTTCTTCCAGGTTGTCCCTTTTATTGGCATATAGTTGATTGTAGTAATCTCTCATGATCCTTTGTATTTCTGCCATGTCCATTGTTACTTCTCCTTTTTCATTTCTAATTCTATTGATTTGACTCTTCTCCCTTTTTTTCTTGATAAGTCTGGCTAATGGTTTATCAATTTTGTTTATCTTCTCATAGAACCAGCTTTTGGTTTTATTGATCTTTGTTCTCATTTCCTTCATTTCTTTTTCATTTATTTCTGATCTGATCCTTATAAGTCCCTCCCTTCTGTTACCTTCGGGATTGTTTTTCTTCTTCTTTCTCTAATTGCTTTAGGTGTAAGGTTAAGTTGTTTATTTGAGATGTTTCTTGTTTCTTAAGGTAGGATTGTATTGCTATAAACTTCCCTTCTAAGAACTGCTTTTGCTGCATCACATAGGTTTTGGGTCATCGTGTTTTCATTGTTTCTAGTTATTTTTTGATTTCCTCTTTGATTTCTTCATCGATCTCTTGGTTATTAAGTACCATGTTGTTTAGCCCCCATGTGTTTGTATTTCTTACAGACTTTTTCCTGTAATTGATATGTAGTGTCATAGCATTGTGGTCGGAAAAGATACTTGATACAATTTCAATTTTCTTAAATTTACCAAGGCTTGATTTGTGGCCCAAAATATGGTCTATCCTGGAGAATGTTCCATGAGCACTTGAGAAGAATGTGTATTCTGTTGTTTTGGGGTGGAATGTCCTATAAATATCAATTAAGTCCATCTTGTTTAATGTATCATTTAAAGCTTGTGTTTCCTTATTTATTTTCATTTTGGATGATCTGTCCATGGGTTAAAGTGGGGTGTTAAAGTCCCCTACTATGAATGTGTTACTGTTGATTTCCCCTTTTATGGCTGTTAGTATTTGCCTTATGTATTGAGGTGCTCCTATGTTGGGTACATAACTATTTACATTTGTTATATCTTCTTCGATTGATCCCTTGGTCATTATGTAGTGTCCTTTTTTGTCTCTTGTAATAGTCTTTGTTTTAAAGTCTATTTTGTCTGATATGAGAATTGCTACTCCAGCTTTCTTTTGATGTCCCTTTGCATGAAATATCTTTTTCCATCCCCTGACTCTCAGTCTGTAGGTGTCCCTAGGTCTGAAGTGAGTCTCTATTTTTTTTTTTTTTTTTTTTTTTTTTTGCAGTATGCGGGCCTCTCACTGTTGTTGCCTCTCCTGTTGCGGAGCACAGGATCTGGACACGCAGGCTCAGCAGCCATGGCTCATGGTCCCAGCCGCTCCACGGAATGTGGGATCTTCCCGGCCGGGGCACGAACCTGTGTCCCCTGCATCGGCAGGTGGACTCTCAACCACTGCGTCACCAGGGAAGCCCTGAATTGAGTCTCTTGTAGACAATATACATACAAGTCTTGTTTTTGTATCCATTCCGCCAATCTTTGTCTTAGTTGGAGCATTTAGTCCATTTACATTTAAGGTAATTATTTATATGTATGTCCCTATTACCATTTTTAAAATTGTTTTGGGTTTATTATTGTAGGTCTTTTCCTTCTCTTGTGTTTCCTGCCTAGAGAAGTTCCTTTAGTGTTTGTTGTAAAGCTGGTTTGTTGGTGCTGAATTCTCTTAGCTTTTCCTTTTCTGTAAACTTTTTACTTTCTCCATCAAATCTGAATGAGATCCTTGCTGGGTACAGTAATCTTGGCTGTAGGTTTTTCTCCTTCATCACTTTAAATATGTCCTGCCACTCCCTTCTGTCTTGCAGAGTTTCTGCTGAAAGATCAGCTGTTAAGTTTATGGGGATTCCTTTATGTGTTATATTTGTTGTTTTTCCCTTGCTGCTCTTAATATTTGTTCTTTGTATTTAATTTTTGTTAATTTGATTTATATGTGTCTTGGTGTGCTTTTCCTTGGATTTATCTTATATGGTAGTCCCTGTGCTTTGTGGACTTGATTAACTATTTCCTTTCCCATATTAGGGAAGTTTTCAACTATAATCTTTACAAATATTTTTTCAGGCACTTTCTTTTTCCCTTCTTCTGGAACCACTACAATTCGAATGTTGGTGCGTTTAATGTTGTCCTAGAGTTCTCTGAGACTGTCCTCAATTGTTTTCATTATTTTCTCTTTTTTCTTCTCTGCAGTAATTATTTCCATGGCACACCCTGTGTTTTCCCGGGGAATTTGTCCCTGGATCATGGGACCTTGGCAATGGCGGGCTGCACAGGCTCCCAGGAGGGGAGGTGTGGATAGTGACCTGTGCTTTCACACAGGCTTCTTGGTGGCTGAAGCAGTGGCCTTAGCGTCTCATGCCCATCTCTGGGGTCTGTGCTGATTGCCGCAGCTCATACCCGTATCTGGAGCTCCTTTAATCGGTGCTCTTAATCTGCTTTCCATACACACCAGGAAACAAAGAGGCAAGAAAAAGTCTCTTGCCTCTTCAGCAGCTCCAGACTTTTTCGCTGACTCCCTCCTGGCTAGCTGTGGTGCACTAGCCCCCTTCAAGCTGTTTTCATGCAGTCAACCCCAGTCCTCTCCCTGCATCTGACCGAAGCCCGAGCCTCAACTCCCAGTCCCTGCCTGCCCCAGCAAGTGAGGAGACAAGCCTCTCAGCTGGTGAGTGCTGGTTGACACTTATCCTGTGTGTGGGAATCTCTCCGCTTTGCCCTCTGCACCCCTGTTGTGGCGCTCTCCTCCATGGCTCCGAAGCTTCCCCCCTCCACTATCCACAGTCTCCGCCCATTAAGGGGCTTCTAGTGTGTGGAAACCTTTCCTCCTTCACGGCTCCCTCCCTCTGGTACAGGTCCCATCCCTATTCTTTTGTCTCTGTTTATTCTTTTTTCTTTTGCCCTACCCAGGTATGTGGAGAGTGTCTTGCCTTTTGGGAGGTCTGAGGTCTTCTGCCAGCTTTCAGTAGGTGTTTTGTAGGGGTTGTTCCACATGTAGATGTATTTTTGATGTATTTGTGAGGAGGAAGGTGATCTCCATGTCTTACTCCTCTGCCATCTTGAAGGTCTCCTCCTACACTTTTTAATCTGGCCTCAGGTGGTCTCCTGATGAGCTTCAAGTTTATCAAACTGACCTCCTCTCTGGAACATCTTCCGTTCTGTGGGTGTTTTAGTTCTTCAGAAGAGCTTAAAGACATTGTTATGTGTATCCCTTGAGGTGAAATCCTGCCCCTGCCCCAAGGTTACAGTATTGTTTCTTGGCTGCTCCTCCCTTGTCTATGCATCTGCTCCTTTCCTTGATTAGCAACTGTTTGAAAGCCTTCCTGCCCAGGAGCCCCACAGTGTCCTGCTTTCAAGAGGAGGCTGAGGTCCTTACTTACACAGCAAGTTTACTCCCCTCTCCTGTGCTCATCCTTAGCATTAATCTAGTTATTTGTCTGTGGGCTAATGTGACTGGTTGCTGATAAGTGGTTCACACCCAAATTGCTTCTTGGGCACAGGTGGTCCTTTCTGGGGCAGGTCACATCCTCTGATTGACCCTCAGCTAGAGGATTCCCCCCAAAATCCTCTGCTCAGAGGGCCTGTTTACCCTGTGGCTGAAATTAGCAAGTACTTAGAAGATTCCTGCCCCCCAAAATGGATATATACTAAATTTAGAAGTGGAGAATGTTATTACTATTTTTTCTTAGCTGTATCCTTAGTTATCAAAACTAGGAAAACTGAGGAGAACCTAGTCTCTCTGGAGTTTGTGTATATTGCTATGTAATTATATAATATTAATTAATGAACACAAACTCAAGCAGGATCTATCTATCATCTATCTATATATATGTATGTATGTATTACCTATCTATCTATCTATCTATCTGTCTATCTTTCTATCTATCTATCTATCTATCATCTGTCTCTCTGTCTTCCATTTTTATCTAAAGCCTAGCACAGAAAATCTTGAAATCGTTTAAGCACAATTCATTTCAAAAATTTTTATATTAGTGGTAAATATTTCCTCTCATTTTACAGAGAAGATCACTTTCATGATACTATAGCTTCTCTTGTAAATTAAAAATATTTTTTCCAGCTTTATTGAGATACAATTGACCTATAACATGGAGTAGGTTTAAGGTGTACAATGTGATGGTTTTGATTTGCTATACACATATATTGTACAGTGCTTACCACCATAAGGTGAGTTAACACATTCGTCACCTTACACAGTTATAATTTGTGTGTGTGTGTGTGTGTGGTGAGAATTTTTAAGATTTATTCTCTTAGCAACTTTCAAACATATAATAGAGGTTTGTTAACTATGGTTACCATGTTGTACATTACATTATATCCCCAGAACTTACTCCTCTTATAACTGGAAATTTGTATCCTTTGACCATCTTCACACATTTCTCCCACTCCCACTCTCCACCACCTAGCAACCACCAATCTGTTCTCTGTTTTTATGAGTTCTTTTTTCCCCCCTCCATATATATGGAGATTATATAATATTTGATTTCTCTGTCTGATATTTCACTTAGCATAATCTCCTCAAGTTTCATCCATGTTGTCACAAATGGTAGAATTTCCTTCTTTTTTATGGCTAAATAATATTCCATTCTGTATGTACACCACATTTTCTTTATCCATTCATCCATTGATGGACACTTATGTTGTTTTCATGTCTCGGCTATTTTAAATAGTGCTGCAATAAACATGGAAGTGCAGATATCTTTTTGAGATAGTGATTTCATTTCTTTTGGATATATACCCAAAAGTGGAGTTTCTGGATCATATGGTAGTTCTATTTTTAATTTTTTGAGGAAACTCTATACTGTTTTCCACAGTAGGTGCAACAATTTTCATTTCCACCAACAGTACACAAGTGTTCCCTTTTCTCCATATGTTTCCCAGCACTTGTTGTCTCTTGTCTTTTTGGTAATAGTCATTCTAACAGGTCTAAAGTGATATCTCATTATGGTTTTGATTTGCATTTCCATGACGATTAGTAATATTGAGCATCTTTTCATGTATCTGTTGGCCACTTGAATAGTATCTTAGGAAAAATGTCTATTCAGGTCCTTTGACCATCTTAAAATCAGATTACTTGCTTTTTTGCTACATGAATTTCTTATATATTTTAGATATATCAGATGAATTGTTTACAAATGTTTTCTTCCATTCCATTAGTTGCATTTTCATTCTCTTGATTGTTTCTTTTGCCACACAGAAGCTTTTTAGTTGGATGTAGTCCCACTTACTTATTTTTGCTTTTGTTGCTTGTGCTGTTATATCCATAAATTCATTGCCAGTACCAATGTCAAGGAGATTTTTTCCCTATGCTTTCTTCTAGGACTTTTATGGTTTCAGGTCTTACATTTAAGTCTTTAATCCATTTTGATTTAATCTTTGTGAGTGGTGAAAGATTCTTGTAAATTTTTGGATAAAGAAGATGTGGCACATATATACAATGGAATATTACTCAGCCATAAAAAGAAACGAAATTGAGCTATTTATAATGAGGTGGATAGACCTAGAGTCTGTCATACAGAGTGAAGTAAGTCAGAAAGAAAAAGACAAATACTGTATACTAACACATATATATGGAATTTAAGAAAAAAAATGTCATGAAGAACCTAGGGGTAAGGCAGGAATAAAGATGCAGACATCCTAGAGAACGGACTTGAGGTTATGGGGAGGGGGAAGGGTGAGCTGTGACAGGGCACGAGAGAGTCATGGACATATACACACTAACAAACGTAGTAAGGTAGATAGCTAGTGGGAAGCAGCAGCATGGCACAGAGATATTGGCTTGGTGCTTTGTGACAGCCTGGAGGGGTGGGATAGGGAGGGTGGGAGGGAGGGAGACGCAAGAGGGAAGACATATGGGAACATATGTTTATGTATGACTGATTCACTTTGTTATAAAGCAGAAACTAACACACCATTGTAAAGCAATTATACCCCAATAAAGATGTTAAAAAAAATTTTGGAATTATGTGGCTATCAAGTGATATTGAAAGTTTCCAAAGATGGGCATGATGGAAAATTCTGCATATGAGATGACATGAGATCCAAGGTAGACTCTAGCCTGCAAGTTGAGGTTCCCTATATTTGATGAGGAGCATTCTTAACCTTGATGAAATGGGAACTTGTTGTTAAACTTTTTAAGTGAATAATTACAGCTCCTTATTCTTTTCAAATTTATTGTATTGTCAGTTTACCTATTTAGATTTGGGTTTTGTAAATTTAAGACACACTTGTAATGTTTCTTTGATTCTTGGAAATATTTTTGTTGGGTCCATATGACCTTAGAGTCATCTTTTCCTTCAGTACAAGCTTTATGCCAATATTTATTGCTAACCTCACTAGGATGTGTTTTCACAAGCAGAAGCTGGGCATTAAATCCCCTAGGTAAGATTCATCAATTGCTTCCCTTTGATTCTGCAGTTCTATACACACTGCTATGTTATTTTCTGATGATTAGCCCCAAGGCCATTAGAAAGATATCACTGAGGAATGCTTGATTACAACAGAATCCTAGGAAATGAAAGGAAGCACAGCAGCCATCCCTAAGGAATGGGCTGCAGGGTGGTAACTTCTATTTTTCTATGTGTGTAACCAACTTTTTGTCTATTAATACAGTTCCATTATGAAGGTCTTGCAGAGACGTTCACTCAATAAATTAATGTCATCCCAATTGTAAAATTAGAAAATCTCAGAGTTGGAAGAAATCTTGAAAGCCAGGTAGTCCAGTGATCTGCTCTATGTTTAATTCCCCCTCCAATATCCTGAAAATATCTCTCAGCATCTGTTTGAACAGCCCCAGGGATGGGGAAACTACAACCCCAGGGGTCAGTACACTCACTGATATTGAAAGTATATCCTGTGAGGAAACAATCGATCACCTGTCCTTTCCACCCTTCAGATCTTGATTATAACCATTTTCTCTCCCGTAGATTTCTTCTCCATTTCAGTCATCACCCTCACCCTGCTTCATCACCTCCTCATTTGACAAAAGTTCCAGGCCTCCATCACCTTATTCTGCTCATCATATCTTCTTTAAGTGTCATCTCTAGATTTGAACCCAATATTACAGGTATGGTTTGATCAAGCTCAGAGCAGAGCAGAGGAGAATCACAGCCCTTATTCATTAAAACCTCTAAAGTTTTCTTTATCCCCTCTCCCCCTCTTTTTCAGATGCTAAATCATGTTTCCCTTGTACCTGTGCACTTGAATTTTGGATCTAAGGACAAGATCCTGTATTTGTAGACACTAAATTTCATATTGTTAATTTCTTTTAGAAACATTTTCTTATTTATTACATCAAATAGCCAGCATGCTTACTTTATACCATTTTTTTTAGAAATAATTCTTGAGCTTTGAAAATAATTTTATTTTTATTTAATTAATAACACAGATTTAGGTAAAGATTTCTCCTAAGCCTTTGCACCTATTTCTAAGATTTTGTTCTATGAGGATTGGTTTATATTTCTCCTTCTCCCCATCCACCTAAGAGAGACTGTTTTTAGACAGAATAATTTTTGAACTAAAAAAAAATTATCCATAATACCACATATCCTTCTTTTTTATGCTTCTGAAAAAATATTATTTGTATTTTTAATTCAAGAATTTAAACATTACTTGTCTGACATCATCTGTATTTCATACGTGTTCTGAAAGTCTTTTAAATAATGATTTCTTCCTTCCCTGTTTAATTTTAAAGAATAATTGTGGTGAAGTTTTCTATTATTTATTTCCTCCATATCTTCTCTTTAACTGTCTTCCAGAATGCTTATGAATTGGTGATTATTTCTCCCTGACCAATTTTCATGGTTCTCTATATAAGGTTTTTAACCCTCATTATTGCCTGAGTCAAGGAGGTAATTTCCTTTTCTCTCTGTTTCTTCTGTGCCTCCTCTTCCAAAAACCTGCTTTCTAGTGTTTCTTTCTGACTGTAAATGGTTTCCAATTTACTATTTATTCCTTTTAATGTCATCTTCTCTCAGTTCTTTTCAACAGACAATCCTCTAAAACTTCCTACTGGAAATGGTGGTAAGTTTTCCAGGCATCTTTTTTTTTTTTTTTTTGAATTTTTGAATTTTATTTAATTTAGTTTTTTATACAACAGTTTCTTACTAGTTATCTATTTTATACATATTAGTGTATATATGTCAATCCTAATCTCCCAATTCATCTTCCACTCACCCACCACCACTTTCCCCCCTTGGTGTCCATACATTTGTTCTCTACATCTGTGTTTCTATTTCTGCCCTGCAAACCGGTTCATCTGTACCATTTTTCTAGGTTCCACATATATGCATTAATATATGATATTTGTTTTTTTCTTTCTGATCTACTTCATTCTGTATGGCAGTCTCTAGATCCATCCACGTCTCTACAAATGACCTAATTTCATTCCTTTTTATGGCTGGGTAATATTCTATTGTATATATGTACCACATCTTCTTCATCCATTCGTCTGTTTATGGGCATTTAGGTTGCTTCCATGACCTGGTTATTGTAAATAGTGCTGCAATGAACATTCAGGTGCATGTGTCTTTTTGAATTATGGTTTTCTCTGGGCAGGTATCTTGAAATTAAATGTTTTCTAAGTTTTTTTAAGGAGGAGCCAATGGAATTATCTATTTCTGCCTCTTAACATGCTTTCAGAAGCTTGCCCTTCCAAAATGCAAGCACTGAAGCACTTGTTCAGAAGATTGTTTCTGATTTTAGGCTTAGCCAACAGTTTTCAAAAAAAAAAAATCTAGAAAAACTGCTTTGATTTTCCTAGTCCTTACCAAGGCCCCCATTTTTGTGTACTCTCTCCTGCTGTCTCAGCAATGTCACTTTTTAGTTCAGAGTGCCAGAGACTCCCATTTAGGTGTGTGGCCAAATGTGCCAACAGCTGCCTTCCCTAAATTGGGCTACAGCAGCTGAAAATCTGCCCAGAGAAGAAATGCACAGATTTTTGGCTTCAGGGAAATCCTGGAGCAGCTCACAACTTTGCTTCCCCACATGTCTGCAACAGAAGGTGTATGGAATAGTGATAGAGTGTTGCTTCCTAGGTGATTTTGTACCGTCTGGACCATGATCTGAAAGAGAGGCTTTCATGATGTTTCAAAAATGTACATTGTTCTTAGTTTCTTGTAATCAACACCTTTCTGAGGCAAAGGAATATTCCCAGAGGATGAAGAACCATGGCTTCTGGGCTTGGTTCCAAATATAACTGCAGAGACATACAGTAGATACAGCCTCATCATCTTTGGGAACTTTAAATCTGGTCCAACCAGGTAATCTCACCTTCTGACCCTAGGGTCAGGCCTCCAGATCTGTTTCTAAATCCCCCTAAAGTTAATGATTTGTGGTCATAGTTACAAAACTCTCAGAGATGATGGAATATTCCATCTCTCTCTGTCCCTTAAGAAGGTAAAATGATGTTTTATTCTTTCTTATTAAGGAACGTAGATACACAGTTCTGAATATAGCACACTTCTGTTAATGGCATCAAGATTGGTCTCTTTTCTTAAAATGTAATGATATTTTCTTAGGCAGGAATTCAGCACCGGAGATGGTTTTCAGCAGCCTCTTCCCTTTGATCATTATAATTGAATAATTATTACATACACTTGAATGTTCTATTTATGCTAATACATTGGTTATGGGGAATGACACAACAGTATTCAGATTATGCTGGTTGCATTAAGAATGGAAAAAAAGGCCACTATGAGGTAATTTCATTTCATTATTTTTGTAATTTTTTCCTCCTCATTAACGTTTTTTGGAATCTTCATATTCAAAGATAGAGTTTATTGAACAAAATTGCTCTCTCTTAGGCTAGATCATTTTTCACAAAGCCCACAAGACTGGGGAACATTTAGTATCAATCCTCTTTGTTAGTTTCATCTGTTGAAAAAGGTCATCCAAACTAAGTAAGCTAGAAGTTTATTTTTCTTTGAGATGGAAGTATGCAGGCATGCAGGCAGTCTAAGTTATGGTGCCTCTGCTCTACAAGTTGTGAGCAAGCCAGGCTCCCTCAACTTGTTGATGCACTTTTTTGTGCTTTCTCTTCCTAGTGTCAACCAATGGACCAAGATGGCTGCCCAACTTCAGCCATCAGGTTTACATTCCAGTCTACAGAAAGGAGGAAATGCTGGGGCAAGGGGTACATATCAACTGGTCTCTAGAGGTGTGACATCATTTTTTTAGGCCTAATCAGGCAGTACTTAGGTCTCTGGCCCCATATAATTGCAAAGAAGCCTGAGAAACAGTTGTTGTTTTTTTTTTTTCTTCCTCTGGGCAGACATGAACTGAGCTTTTTAAAAAACCCAAAATTCTATTACTATTAGAGAGGAGAGAAAGTTTATTGGTAGTCAGCCAGCAGTCTTAGACTCATTGTCCTCCAACCCTTGAATGAACCAGAGAGACATGTGTTGGAACGTCACTGAAGGCAATCTGAATGAGGCTGATAGAGGGCCATTCATATTCTGCTCCTACTGTTGGCCTGATGGGAAGTTCATCTTGGTTCTCTGGGGAAAGACATTTCTTTCTCTTAACCTTCTCTTTCTCTTATGGAGCCCACTCATGTTCTTTAAAATGTTAAAGCTTTGGATAAAATGCAAATGTTCTTTGAGAATATTAATGGATTAATTAGCATAATGTAGTACAAAGGACATAGATATTAGAATCAGACAAAACTACATTTAATTCTGGCTCTCTCATTTATTAAATGAGTGAATATGGGAATGGATATGAATATCCTGGCCTCAGTTTTCTCATCTGTAAAATGAGTACCATAATACCTTACATTTTTATGTGTGTGTATAGTAAATTATTTAATGTTTGCAAAGGGCAAAGTTGGTGATTAAAAATGATCCCTCCTTTGCATTTCCCTACTAACCACACACACATATCAGCTCCAATCATATCTTATATCACCACAGCACTGGGCCTCAAGTAGATGTAACCAATGATGGGTGAGTTTTGATAGAGGATGGTGAGAATTATTCTGGAGGAGAGGGAGAGCTTTGTGAAAGATCTGGGTGAGTTACCATGGTACAAGGTCCCGGTGAGTATTAGGCAAGATTAGAATTCCCAGCTGCATCCAGGAACATGTTTATTTTGACATGTTGTAGGGATAGTTTAATTCAGTCATTTTTAATATGGGCATATTTGGATATACTCTGAAAAACAAACCACTAAACTTTCACCTTTTAAAAGTTGTCAGTCATTGGGCAAAACCAGCATCCATTTGGAGGGAACCTCAGGACGTGTTTGAACAATGGGTGGGTGTCAAGAATGAGGGTGAGACTCAAGGATGGAGTGAGGATCAGGGATAATTATTAATCACATAGGAGATATGTAGTCTTTTAGAACTTCAGGAAATCATCAGTGAAACTGGGGAGAAAGACAGGACCTGAAGATCCCTTCAGAGGAACTTAGAGCAATCAGCATATGCATACCCTGGACGTGTGTCACTGTTTATGAGTTGTGATCCTGTGCTTTTGAATTTGTGCCATGACATGTGCTGTAATCTAGGGTGGAGTTAGCCAGGAGTGGTTTTTACCCACCTAAAGGACTGTTGTGAAGAATTGCTCTCTCCTCCATGGTTTATGGCTACCATCTCCATGCTATATGTGAAAGCAGCCAAGCAATAATGCACTAGTGGTGCCTTTCAGAGCTGCGTAAATCCTTCCTTTGATAAACTAGGAACATGTGGACAAGGTAAATGCCCTAGGACAGAAATGCTATCCAGGATCCTGAAAGAAAAGCACCCTCACATATGTCATAATAGACATGAAGAGAAATTCTGCTCAGAATAGTATTTTTCTAAACCTCAGAATTTTGTGTCATATTATGTTTTTCTGTTTAAAACCCTGTCTGGCAATGCCTATAATTTTAAGAAAAAAAGCAAAATCAATCAATCAATCAATAAATGTGGCTGTGTATCTTATCTTTGTTATAATGCAATGGTGAATGGTGGTAATTTTTGTGTCAGCTTTACTATCCCTAACTAGGGATTTAAGGAGTAGAGTAAGGTGGCCATCATAAGAAGAAATATGGTATATTTAAAAAGTTACTGATACATGACACTTATGGAACTACAACTGAGAAAGCAGTGATGTGAGGGTTTTGGAAAAGAAATAAGTTAAACTGTCAGCTCCTACCTCTGTGTGCTACAAATCGTTCTTGGATAAAATACAACAATTCCAGTGTTGTGTATCATAATTGGGAGGTGTAAATAAAGCATTATGGTAAAAAAAAGTCATGCAACTTTTATGTGGAGAAATAAAAATGACCTATTGTCTCCTATAAAAGGGTGTGCCGCCGTCATATGAGGCGAATGTGAGGTCAAGAAATAAAACATCCATAAAATATGGCCACAGTTTTCTAAGTTTTAAATCTTATGTAGAAGTTGACCTTAAATGAAACCGTGGGTTACGTCCTGAATGCCTGAACTAACCCTATTAATTTGTTGAGTTTATAAATGAACCCTAAATATATACTTTTCCTCCAAAAGAAATAAAACCTATTTGTCTTTTGTGTCTGTTTTAACCAACCAGGGAACCAGTTTGAATGGGACCTGGATTGAAATATATTCAAAATCCAAAGATATAAAACATCTAAAATATATCCTGAATCAAATCAAAATTCCATTTGGTCATCTCTTGAGAGGGTCAAACCATCAAAGTATTATTGTGAACAGATACTATTATCAACTAGTAGAAGAGAAGTAAAGTGCCCCTCCTGCCCCACTTTTAAACTTTTTTTTTTGTTTTTTTTTTAGTGTACATGCTTTCTCTTTTGAATTCATCTGCTTCTAGTTCATCTTGCAGCATTTAGATTTTCATTCATTTTCACATGGTGAATTTTGCATTGGAAATATTTGCTTAATACATGACAGGTTTCTCATTTCTCTAATATTTGAGTTCATCTTCAGCTTTCTTGTTGGTTCTTAACTGAAAGCTTCATCGAGTGAATATGTTGGACTCTCCAGTCTAGATTCATCAATTCATGGAGGGAGGGCAGGGCTTTTGTTTGCCCTGGGTTGCTGTGTTTATCTATTGAGATGCTGAGGATTTCGATAGGTGCTCTCACAGAGTGAGGATCTAGGAAGGTAGTTAAGGAGGAGAGAGAAATCTGGAAGCCTCTCTTAATGTTTGCATTTGTTGGAGAAGCTAGGAAGTTTAGATTTTGTTTGTTTTTTTTAAACATGGCCGATGTTCAATTTGGTTTAGATGGAAGAGCCATTAATCACTAAGGTGATGAGCAGTGAGAAACAGTCACTGAGAAATTGTTGGGACTAGGAGGATGGTAAGAGGAGAGACCCCTGCATGTCTTCATGGACACTTTCAAAGCATTGAAACCTTGTCTGAGCCTGCCCCGGTTTTATTCTTGGTGAACATTTCTCAGCATCCCCATCCTCCCCAGGCTCACATTCCCATGTATATTTACAGGCTGCTCAATGCTTACATTGATGCGCCTCAGGGTTTGATATTTGATGTTACGTTATTTTTGTTTTATCTTCCCCTTAAAAGCATTGAACTGAATCATAAAATAGTGCTGGTAAGACATAGGCACATACAAAAAAGGAAGGAGTGGGCCTGACGCTGTGAGGCAGGAATTGGGTTTGTCCTGTGTTGGAGCTGGGTGAGTCCCCACGGGCAAGACCAGGCTTCACCCTAAGGGGTTGGGGGAAGCAACTTGCTTACACCTGGCATAAAGGCTGTGGTCATTTTTTAAAACTGGATGAAAGATGTCTAATAAATCTTCCAATTTACTTTTGTTTTTGTTGTTTTCACTTTTGTTTTGTTTTTGGTGCGTATCTCCCCTACACGTTGTGGATATGATCAAGGACAAAGCCAAGCTTGCCCATCACTTTTTCTCCTCTGGCGATACCCACCAGAATCAGAGTGCTGGGCTGATATGACCATGGGCATATCCTAGAGGTAAACTCTGTTGGTCTTTGTTAGAGAAATTGTATTTTGTTAATTCATGTTTTTCTAGAAGGAGACATCCACTTTCCTCCCAGCAGAATGGGGGTGGCATTGGAGTGACATTTCTGTTTCTTCTTGTAACCTCTTTACTGCATCTTTTGCCCAAGAAGACTGACATTTGATTGGTGAAGTTGGTGGGAGGCTAACTTCTCTTGGACCTCATCACCTAGGCGAGGAGGCTAATGCATTGAAAAGACAATGCTTGCCCATGACTCGTGTTCTTGGCCTCTATTTTGCTGATTAAGCTTGTAAATGGGCTTTACCTTGCACTTCAGGCTTTCATTTATGAGGCTGATGCTTTGATCCCTCATCTTGTCATTAGTTCCTTGTGTTTGTGCCCTGACCCTCCTGTAAGGGAGAGGAGAGGGGTAACTGGTGTTCGAGTGTGCCCACTGCCTAGGTGCTGCCTGATGGCTGCGTAGGGCTCACCACTGTTGAGACCCTTCCAGGACTGACCTGAATTGGATCCTAAACCATACTCGTCATTAAACTCCAGAGCTAATGAATCAGCACTTCATTGAGGAGAGTACAAGATTCTGTGTTTTGAATATGTCCTACAGGTGACTGTGATGATCAGCCAAGTTTGAGAAGCATCTTTTGAGACTTTTACCAATATCTTCCTCTACCATTAAAACTTACATTTTCCTTGTCATATTCTTTCAGGTTCCTATTTAGGAACTAATCAATGATTGACTTTGGTGGGGTGATTGGTTTAATATACCACTGCTCCAAAAGAGGGTATTTGTATGTGTTAACAAAGAACTTCTTGGGGCAATTCTAGGATTAAAAGAAAGACACCATTCCAGGTTCTGTGTCATCCTGTGGGGCTGTATGTGAGTTGTCGTGGTGGTGGGGAGCCCTTTAAGCACTGTTCACATCACAGCCTCCTGCAGAACTCACATAGGCCCTTAGAGTGTATTTCAGGGTGACAGTATTTTCTGCCCGTGCTGCTGGACTTGGAATGAGAAAGTAGATGAAATGTAAATTCAGACACATTTGGGAATGAGCATTTCCTTCTTTTGAATAGACTGTCATGGAGTCGAAGATACAGGTTACAGGCCAGGGATTGGTGACATTCATAAATTATCAGATCCTAAAATTCACATTCTAACAGGATTATTTTAAAGAGGTTTAGCTCCCTTTGGTTGCATAATGTCTTATTCTTTCATCTTAAGCATTCATGTTTGATAAAAATGATTCCTCATGTAAATTCATTTATTATAATTCAATCCTTCCTAAATTCCCTTGATATAGAGCTACAGAATGTTACTTTTCTTTTTCCTCTTGAGAAAGGTGCTAAAAATGCAATGCTGCCTTATGGTATATGAATTCATCCAAAATTCTTGCTACAAATTCTCCTGCCTTTTTAGAAGCCCTTTCTTTCTATAACTTGATTTTTGCCTGCCTCACATATTACTGTCCACTTTTGAGCATACAAATACTCATTATGAGTACACATAATGAGCATTGGATTCAACCAAAGTTATCCAGTTGATCAATTTACTCCCTTCTTTCCTGAGCAGTCTGCCTTTCACTACTTCTACGCTTTTTAGCCATTTTGTTCCTCCCCATGGGATGAATGCACCTTCAGAATGACCATCCTGGTTATGCCTCATGGTCCTGCCAATCCAGAATTACGGCAGTGACAAGGGTATCAAGGGATGACTGAAGTGAGATCTGGTCACTGAACTTCCTAATATTGACTTCAAAATTACAGAGGTATATGGTTTATCTTTCTCTGGCAATTGCAAACTAAAATTAACAATAACATGTCAGTTAGTATTAGTCTTATGAATATTTGGTTTATAGATTAAGGGTTAGGTAAATGTCTGCTAGGTATTGAAAGAGAGAGTAAAAGAGAGGAGCTCTTGCTGCACATGAAAAAGCCAATGGTCCTTATCTGCATGCTAAGTGGTTCTCTGTTCCTGTTGCTCAACTGATATGATTCAGTGCCTTACTTTGTAGATGGTTTACGCCTGGCAAATGGAGATGCTCAGCCATGGAGCCAGTGATGCTGCATCTTCCTAGTCACGTGTCTTCAGGAGATGGGCCTACTGAATTAGTATTTGCTATGGGACAGTGAGTGAGGAATTCAGCTGCAAGAAGCCAGCAGAACAGGAGGCCTTGTGTTTGCCCCGAGTAACCTCCACAATGTAATATAGAACCAACAGAGAAATGCTTTGGTGTTTCCAAATCCTAACTTTAGAAATTTATTTATTTGAGATAATATACTATACTTCCAGGAATCCTATGTTAAAATATAAAGTGTTTATCCTCCCTAGAATGTCAAGTCATTATTATTAGCCCAAACAAATGAATGATGGTCTGTCACCAGATACAACCAGTATCCTGAGGGCTGGGGCAAAGGATGGAAAAGTTTGAGACTGAGCAAGTGAGGATGGCCAGACGCTTACTCTCTCCCAGGAAATGCCCTTTGGCACATTATCAGTAAGCCACAGTAGGCAGTGTGAGTATAGTTGCCTTGTATCCAACCTAAGGAGCAGATACTTAGAATGGAGTCCTGAAAGGTCTAGGGTCTGAGCTGGACTATCCCCATCTACAAGTAGTTCTCTTAGCTCTTGAGAACTTTGTGCTCTCCTCTAATGCACCCTAGGAAGGGCATCCCTTGGGAAGGACCCCCAACCCTTGCTGCTTGAAATCATGTTTCCTCCAATGCAGCTTTATTCAAGGATTTTTAATACTCATTTGGAAGTCATAGTAAATTGCCATCTGACCACCCTTATGAATCTGATTTATATTTAAAGATATTTATATCTATACATTTTTTTTTACATTGAGTACAGCTATCTCCAGTGTTGCTCCTTAAATCATAATCCTTTTTAAGTAAAGTGGTAGTTTAGCCAAAGAGATTGACTTCCAGGACTGATGGGTTACTGGTTTCTGAAGAAAAATGTATTTGCCCAATCACTTAAACATGGTCAGGAGGTATTTCTTTAGTAACTAATAAACTCCTCCACTCTCTGGTCTCTTGTTTGTGGAAAGGGATGTGAGCTTGCTTTTAGGCATGCGGGATGATGCATGGGTGAATTTTCTACTTATTCTTAACTGCAGATCCTATGTCTGAAGCTCTTGGATTTGGGGTTTGCTTAGCATTAGAACCCCTTGGATTGGGGTTTGCTCAGCCATTTTGCTTAATGTTTTATAATTTCATCATAATTGTGTGAAAGGCAATCAAGTATTTTATCTTTCTTTAATAAGCCTCACTGTAAACAGGAATAATGGATCTATCCCAGAAAAGGAAACAGGACACTGATTTTTTTTTTAAATCATTCCTATGCTATACCTTAGAAAAAGGCGTAAAGGCTGGGAAGCAGCAAAAAAGAGGCTACTGACAGAATCAGTTTTGATATATACCTGAGAAAAAGCTCTGAAAACTGAGAATGTTTATATCCACAGCATATTGTGAGAAACTCATAAAGTGATTCCTCCCCAGAAGTCAATTTTATTGAAATTAACTGCACCTCCACAGTCTGCACCATAATTTTATAAAATGTAGCCATGTAGATGTTTGCAAATAAAATCATAACAAATTCCCCAAAGCAAAAAGTATAAGGTTAGAATCATTATTTAAAATGCATTCACATTTGAAATAAAAGAGAGCCCTGTCAATTCACCTAAAACAAAACAAAACCTTTGAACATCATACGATTTAAAGATAAATTAAGGTGGAATCCATGAGTTGCTTAATACAAAAAAGGACTATATATATATGTGGAATCAAGTCTCAAGTTAAAGTATTATTCAGAGAAAAATTGATAGTTTTAATTCATTTATTAGAACACAAGAAAGACTGAAGATCAGTGAGCTAAGATTTCAGCTCAAGAAGCTAAAACAGCATAAAAAAGTACATCAAAAAATATAGAGGAGGACTTCCCTTTTGGCGCAGTGGTTGAGACTCCGCCTGCCGATGCAGGGGACACGGGTTCATGCCCCGGTCCGGTCCGGGAAGATCCCACATGCCGCGGAGCGGCTGGGCCCGTGAGCCATGGCCGCTGAGCCTGTGCGTCCGGAGCCTGTGCTCCACAACGGGAGAGGCCACAACAGTGACAGAGGCCTACGTACTGAAAAAAAAAAAATGTAGAGGAAAAATATTGATATAGACATATGCTGAGAGAAATCAGTACAGATGAATGCAGAAATTAACAAAATAGAAAGTAAAAAGTAAAAGATGCTTAGTCAAACTAAAATCTTTTTCTTAGAAATAATCAATAAAATTGTCAAAGCCTTGTCAAAATGATCAAACCAGAGAGCAATAAATGAACAATAAAAATGTTTAAGAAGAAAAAAGGGATGTATGTAACAAAAAAAGACGGTAAAAATATAGGACGAGAGGGTTCACTTTTGAAAATACAGCATGAGGAGCTCTACAGACGCATTCCTCAGCAAAATAACCAGAGATGTGAAAACTATTTAAAAAAATGTAAAGTCTTTGTAAATAATCCTTCAGGTATACAAAAAATGAAGAAATAGCATACTCAAGAAAACCCACTAAAATTTTGTAACAATAGTGAGAGTCTGTGGCATTTGATCCATGGCCCTCTTCCTCATTATCTTTATCCCAGCTCAGCTTGACTAAAGCTCTATTCTGGGTGGGTGTAGCCAAGAAGATGGGACATCCTTTCCCCTCAGCTCTCACTAAAACTTACCTGTCTCACTAAAAAGGGCAGGCAATCACCACTTCTCATCCCCTCCAACTCCAAGTTGAAGAGGTTAAATTCCTGATGAGTGTGGTCATGAGGTCCCTTCCTTCATCTAGCTCCCAACCACAGGGTAGAGGTTCTACCTTGGGAGTAAAGAAATAATACCAGATAATAACTCAGACCCACAGGAACAGATGAAAAGAATGAGAAATGGTAAATAAAAAGGTAAATATAACAAACTTTATAACTATATAATTGTTCCCCTTTCTCTTCTCAATTTCTTTTATAGACATAGAAGTAAAAATTATAACAAAATATTGATGGGTTTGTAACATCTATAAATGTAATATATATGTAGCAATAATAGTACAAAAAGGGGTAAGAGGGAATAGAGGCATTAGGAGTAAAATTTCTATATCTCACTTGAATTAAGGTAGTATAAATTTGAAGTAGAGTCAGTAAGTAAAAATATATGTTAAAAGCCCTGGAGCAACCACTAAGAAAATTATTTGAAAAAAACCATTCAAGGTAATAAAACATTTCACTAGAAAATATTCACTTCATGAGAAAGAACACATAAAGGAGAAACAGAAGAACATAAAAGACCTGAGATGTCCAGAAAACAAAAGTAAAATGTCAGATATAAATCAAATTATATCAATAGCAACATTAAATGTGAATGAATTAAACAATATAATCATAATGAAGAAATTGTCAGCATGGATAAATAAACATGATCCATCTGTATCCCATCTACAGCAGAAATACGTTAGATTCAAAGATTGAAAGCAAACAAATGGAAAAAGATATATTATTCAAGAAGCAACCGTAGGAAAGCTGGAGTGGCTATACTAATATAAGACAAAATAGACTTTAAAAATGTTACAAGAGATAAAGAGGGGCATTGTATAATGATAAAAGTTTCAATCCATCAGGAAGTTATAATAACCATAACCATATATGCACCTAAGAGAGAATGTTAAAAATATGTGAAGTAAAAGCTGATTGCATTGAGTGAAGGAACAGAGAATAATAGAGACTTCAATACCCTACTTCAATAATGAATAATAAAAAGTAGGCAGAAGATCAACAATGAAATAACAAGTTTGGCAACACTACACACAACGTAGTTCTAATAGACATCTCTAGATCACTCCATCCAACAACATTAGAATACACTTTCTTCTCATGTACCCATGGAGCATTCTCCAGGATGATCTATATGCTACACCTTAAAACAAGTCTTAGGACTTACCCCGGTGGTCCAGTGGTTAAGACTCCACGCTTCCACTGCAGGGGGCATGGTTTCGATCCCTGGTAGGGAACTAGGATCCCACATGCTGTGCTGCATGGCCAAAAAAACCAGAAAAACAAAAAAAAAACCTTAATAAATTTAAAAGGATTGCAATCTTACAAGGTATGTTCTATGATTGCAATGGATGAAATTGGAAATCAGAAACAAAAAAAAAAATTGAGAAACCCACAAATATGTGGAAATTAAACAAAATATTACTAAAAAAACCCAATGGGTTGAAGGTGAATTAGAAAACACTTTGAGATGAATGAAAATGAAGACACAATACACCAAAACTTATGGGATGCAGCTAAAACAGTGCTTGTAGTGGTACATACCTATATGGTACATACCTATGTCAGAAAAGAAATTTATAGTGGTACATACCTATATCAGAAAAGAAGAAAAACCTCAAAACAGTAACATAAACTTCAATTTTCAGAAGTTAGAAAAAGAAGAGGTAATGAAACTCAAGTAAGCAGGAGAAAGAAAATAAAATCACAACAGAAGCAAATGAAATAGAGACTAGAAAAACAATAGAGAATATTAACTAAAACAAAAGTTGGATTTTAAAAAGAACAATAAAATACATGAATCTTTAGATAGATTGACCAAGAAAAAGGTGAGAGCAACTAAATTACTAAAGTAAAAACTGAAAGGGAACATTACTACCAAACTTACAGAATCATAAAGAATGATAAGGGAGTAATATGAATGGTTGTATGCCAAAGATTAGGTAACTTAGATGAAATGGACAAATTCATAGAAAGAAAGATACTACCTAAACTGGCCAGGAAGAAATAGAAAGTCTGAAGCTAGAAATTGCAGTATTAATTTAAAAAAACTCCCCACAAAGAAAAACCTGGGACCGGATGAGCTTACTGGTGAATGCTACCAAATATTTAAAGAAGAATTAATATCAATTCTTTACAAACTCTTACAGAAAATAGAGGAGGAAGCAATACTTCCTAACTTATTTTATGAGGCTAGTATTACACTGATATCAAAACCAGACAAAAACTCTAGAAGAAAGAAAACTACAGACCAATATAGCTTATGAATCTAGACACAAAAACCCTCAACAGAATACTAGCAACAGACGTTATGCACAATGACCAAGTGGTGTGGAATACGATCTATGCTGGAGAAACAATAAGACTGTCAACCAAGAGTTTTATATCTAGTAAAATGAGTGATCAAAAATGAACAAGAAATTAAGAAATTATGATACTAAAAACAACAACAAGAGCTTAGAGAATTTATCAGGGGCAGGCCTGCCAGATAAAAAAAATAATAAAGGAAAACTTTCAGGCTGAAATGAAAAAAACACTAGGTGGCAACTTGACCCCAAATGAGAAAATAAAGAGTATATGGTATCATTTGCATTTGGATTCAGATCCCAAGTCAACCATTATTGACTATGCCAGTTGCACATGTGACTTAACCTCACTCACCTTCTGTCTCTCTGTGGACAAAGTGGGGTTAATCACACGTGAAAACATGGAATATAACACATGGAAAGCTCCTAGCAAAATGCTTGGCACATAGTAGGTGTCCAGTAGCTAGTGGCGGTATCTTGCATTTGTTTTTCTCACTCTTCATTATGTTAGTTGGGGAGTGTGTTTTTCTCGGAGACCTTACTTTTTCTTTTCTTTCTGAAAGGCAGGAAAACTTTCCAGCCCTTGGGCAGGTGATGTTTAATTTCTTTCTGACTGAGCCCAGGGGGATCCTCTGAGGACTGTGCTCCAGGCAAGCGCCACCAGAGTCCTTCTTTGTCCTCTGCCTGAGACAGGCAGTTTCTGTAGCTGGTGCCTCCTGTCAGTCTCAGCCAAGAAGCTGCGGGTGCTGTTTGACCTGAGAACACCAGGTGGCAGCTGTGGCTGGTCTCCTGCTGCCCCTATCCAGTCACAGGCCACTTGGCCTCAGGCCCCTGGGAGGGGCTGGGCCAGCCGTTGCTAGCGCAACCAGGTCAGTTCCTTGTCTGTTTTTCCCCATGTCCTTCATCCCCTGCCCATCTCCTGTCCTTCTCCACAGCTCCGGCTCCATGGAGCAATACTGACCATCTTGAATCAGAAAACACACTTGTCCACAGTGTAGGTGTTTTGGGCCCCTGGGAATTTTGCCTCCATGATTCTGAAGAGGGGAAACATGCCTATTTAGAAACGTTGCTCTTTTAAGCTCGTTTCTTCTCTGTTTATCCATACCGTGCTGCTTCTTTCATGGTAAATTTTTACAAAGATTTTATGTCTGAGGCGTTCACACATGGGCAGTGAGTTATGTGATCTCACTCTAGAGTTGAGGTTTTCCAGGAATTTGGGGGTAGTCTGGCAAGAGAGTAACAGAGGGCTTCTCCCTGACAAGAGGTTACGAATTGGACCAACATAAAATGGGAGGGACTCCTGCTATTAACCCTCTACTGCTCCAGGACCCATTAGAAAACATATTTGTATGTGGATTCAGCCTGGAGATGAGAAAATGGGTTTGATGTTTCCTTTCTGTGCCACTGCTCTTCAAATTAACCTAAGCAAAGTAAGGGCACTGAACCCTTTGAAAAATGTTGTTATATAACACTTTGTTTATTGTGTTATTATTTGTTTTCATATTGTTTTCTCCCAGTAGGCTGTGAGCTATTCAAGGTCAGGAGTAACCCTTCATCTGTGTCTTTAGATGAGCTATCCTCGTAAAAGCAAAAACCTTCATTTATACTATTTATACTCTATTCTACTAGGAGGTTCTAATGAAAACTGTGGTTTGCTTTGCTAAAAGCTCAGTTGAAAATCTTTTCATTTTAGTGAATATTGTAGGTGATATGAGGTTTTTCCTGCTTTATTGAATCCAATCTAGTGAAACTGACTGTGAAAGCCTTCAGAGCCATTATTCTGAACCTCACTTCTCCATGCTCAGGTCTCAGGAGGGAGTTAGGACAGGTATAAGCAGGGCTGGCAAAGAGAAGGCTTGAGTGCCTACTCTGTCAGCCAGTGTTCAAGGCAACCATTAATATAGTATCACAACAGGGCTCTCCCACTGAGCTCAGACAAAGCCTTAGCATTCTTCTGGAGGGGGTGCTCCAGGCAGATGCTACCTACTGATGGGAAGTGGCAGTTGAGATGGAGTCTGTTTGCCAGCTTAGCTTAAATGAGCCACAGAAGTCCTCTAAAACCACCTTTTTGGCTAACTTCTTGGTATCTGCTCGCTTTTCTTAGATGAACTCCTTTGGCCTAAGCAAGCAGGGACTTCTCCAAATCTGAGCATAGTCAGCAGATTCTTTTGCTTAAATGCATTTACCTTAGAGTGTTACTATTGATTTAACTGAATAATTCAACTATTTTACTTCGCATTGGTTGAGTTCAATAATCCTGATCTCGAAGTAGACACATGGTTTATTTTCTTTCTTCTAGGCAGGATCCGCACTCAAGAAATGCCAGACTTGCCCATCTCTAGGAGATACATCCTCGTTGCCTGAAAAACCCCTTCTTTCTTCCAGACTCTGTCAATAGAGAAAAAATTGCACAACCTAAAAGTTGAGAGTTATGTTTTATTTGGCAGACAGCACTGAGGACTTAAGCCCAGGACGCAACCTTTTAGATACCTCTGAGGGACTGCTCTGAAGAGGTAAGAGGGGAGCCAGGATATAGAGGGGTTTTTGCAACAAAGACCAGGTAGTCGGAACATCAAAAGATTATTGTTAATTAAAGAAAACTACATATCTTAAGGAATTTAGTGATTTTCTATGTATGGGAATATGCAAGAATCTGGGCTTATTGAAATCATTCCTTTGATATGCACCTCAGCTATCTAGGGCCAGTATCCTGTGCTTTCTCATCCTGAGTCTCCTCAGGATGCACCACTGTGAGGTGGCTGCAGTGGCTGATGGCTTGATAGTGGGCATCCTGTTTCTATCCTAATTTCCCTCAGGGCTCACCATTGGGCTGGCTGTAATGTGATGGCTTGATGGCTGTAACATCCTTTGTTTACGGATATGACAGGCAGGCAACATTGTTTTCACTGATAACTCTCTATACTGTACATATCCTACAAAACCTAGAAGTTTCAGGTCTCACTCTCGTTTCTTGATTCCTCTCATTACCCCAGTTCTCATGGTTCCCAGTTCTTCCTCCAAAGGAAGCCTGTCAGACCACCTGGCTTCATTGACCTCTCCGAGGGAAAGGACTATATCTTTTAAATCTTCAGATCTCTGTAGTGCCGGGGATGGTATTTGACATATAGTGAGCTTCCAATAAATGTCTGTGAAGTGAATGGATTTGTATGTACAGAGGTTTACAGTTTATCAAGTTTTCTTTCACACACATTATCTCTCTATTAAATCCTCAAAATGGCTCTGTAAGGCAAATATTATTCCAGAAGAGGACTCAGTAGCTCAGAGAGATTAGGTAATTGTTCTGAAGATGTACAGCAAGCAAGAAGCAAAACTGGGACTCTACCTTACTCTTCTAACTGTAAGCCATTATCCTCCCACCCTCCTATGTCATAGCTTCTTGGTTATGAGCTGTTATGTTTTCATTCACTGCTATATATTCTGGGTTCATATCATCTCTACACCTAGATTATAAACTCCTCAAGGGTAAGGTAAATATCTTGCTCTTATTCTGTCTGCACCTTTTCTCTCATTATTGTAATAGTTTGGCAATTCTAAAAGCCTGTATTCTGTATTGTCTGATCACTGAAGGCCACAAATCACTGTAAGATAATTTTTTTGGTCTTGTTTGCAAAAAATCTGATTTGTCTGATGAGGTCATTAAAAAGAAGCATGAAATATATTCAAAAGAGTCTGGAATTTTATGCTGTGATGGCAGTATCTGAGCTACCTGAGCACATATAGAAAACCATTAAAGAAGCTGGTATTCTTATTAAATCTTACAAAAAATTTTCCTTTAGTCATTGTAAGTGAAAAGACTTCAGTATAACACTTGCCTACCAAGAATCACAGAGGATCTAGTGGGACAGAGCTTAATAATAAATTCTGGCACTTGGAGATGGGTCCTGGTTCTGTGAAGGTCTCTTGCCCCCTTTTCTGATTAAGAATTTTCCCAGCAGTTTGCCACAGTGTGGGGAAAAAAAAAAGGAGAAAGAGAATTTTCCCAGCAAAGGAATATTGGGTTAAGCAAACTTGGTATGTTCCTTGAACTCATCCCCATTATATATGTTACTGATGCACAGTGAGGCCAAACAAATTGAAATGTCAGAGTTTGGAGGAGGGAAATGTTTATTGAAGGGCCAAGCAAAAAGAATGGGTGGCTTGTGCTCAAAATACCTGGAAATCCCTGAAGGATTTTAGCAAAGCATTTTTAAAAGCCAAGTGTGGGAGAGGGGTCACAGGGTATGAGATCAACTCATGAACAATTCTCTGATTGGTTGATGTTGAGGTAACAGAGCAGTTAATATTATCAATCCTTAGGCACATATAGGTCTGGGGACTCATGACCATCAAGTAGTTAATTTCTTCTGTTTAGTGGTGGTTTTAGCATCTGTAAAACAACTCAGGAAGTATGCGTCAGATACTATTATCTAGGTGCTTCAGAGAGGAGCTAAAGCAGAGGATATGGGGAAGGGAGTAGGGTCCTGCTTGGTTTTATATATATATAGTCTTAAAGTAAAGTTAATAAGACTTTCTGGGTTATACAACAATTCCCATGATATCTAATGCTACCAGTTAGCTAAATTTAGTTGTGGTATGGCCTAATTTTACTCTGTAAATATACGATCTGAAATCATATTCCCATTAAGCAGGAGCTGAGGGTAAAACCATCCAATAGTTAGTTTTTTAATTTAACTTAATTTTTATTTTATATTGGAGTATAGTTGATTTACAATGTTATGTTAGTTTCAGGGGTACAGCAAAGTGATTCAGTTATACATATACATGTATCCATTCTTTTCCAGATTCTTTTCTCATATAGGTTATTACAGAATATTAAGTAGAGTTCCAATGGTTAGTTATTAAAATATCTTATGTTTAGCCAAAATATTACTCTCTACAACTATAAATCTTTTGATTTTTTTTTTGTTGCTCTTGGAGAAAGCTGAAGAAGTTCTTTCAAATCTGTAATTAATGAATATGATTGCAGTCCAGGGAGGCCTTCATGGTTGCCTATGATGCAGAAGACATCAGACTAGGGACAGAGATACGAGGGTGAGGGACACTTGTTATAGCTTCAAACAGCTTAGAATCAAGTATGGAGTGGAGATAAATGTTTTTAAGGTAAACAAGAGATATTAAACCACAGGGCTATGTGAAAAGGAGGAAGAGATTACCACCAGCTTAAACAATTAGGGCAGGCTTCATGGACAAGGTGGAATTTGGACTGAGTCTTAAATGTGGAATTGGATTTTGAATGATGAGAACACTGTGAGTAAAGCCATTCCTTAGGGAACAGTGAAAAATCCAGTGTACCTACTCTCAGTATGTGCAGAGAAGTAGTGGGAAACAAAATTGGAAATGTAGATGGAGTCATGGTATGTGGGGTCATTATTCATAAGGAGGTGAAATTTCTTTGTGTAGGCTGTGGAAGCTTCTACCAGAAGATTTTTAACCAAGGTACTGCCAGCTGTTGGAAGTCTGGGTGAGATCAGAGAAGTTGGTCAAAAAAGGGACAATTTAGGGCTTCCCTCGTGGCGCAGTGGTTGAGAGTCTGCCTGCCGGTGCAGGGGACATGGGTTCGTGCCCCGGTCCGGGAAGATCCCACATGCCGGGGAGCGGCTGGGTCCGTGAGCCATGGCTGCTGAGCCTGCGCGTCCGGAGCCTATGCTCCGCAACGGGATAGGCCCCAGCAGTGAGAGACCTGTGTACCCAAAAAAAAAAAAAAAAAAAAAAAAAAGGGACAATTTAGAGGCTTATGTGTGAATAAATTTAGTATGAAACTATGTAGAGTTCAAATACTGAAAGAAAACTTTCATGTCTAGTCAACAGTCAAGTTTTGATCCTTCACAGATACTCTCTCTTGACTCCTCAAATTCAGCCTCTACTGTGTGGAGAAAAGGGAACCCTCTTGCACTGTTAGTGGGAATGTAAATTGGTACAGCCACTATGGAGAACAGTATGGAGGTTCCTTAAAAAACTGAAAATAGAGCTACCATATGATCCTGCGATCAAAAAGATACACACACCACAATGTTCATAGAAGCACTATTTACAGTAGCCAAGACATGGAAACAACCCAGAGGCCATCAACAGATGATTGGTTTAAGAAGATGTTTTATATATATATAAAAAAAAATTATAAAATATATATAAAAAATTATATATATTATATTATATATAGTATATATCTATAATATATATATCTATAATATCTATATAAATATCTATATAAATAATATATATAATATATATATATTTTTTTCATTTCTAATATCCTACTGGTCTTTTTAAAAATTTATTTATTTTATTTTTTTGACCGTGCTGGGTCTTCATTGTTTCATGCAGGCTTTCTCTAATTGCAGCGGGCAGGGGCTACTCTTCATTGAGGCACGCAGGCTTCTCATTGCCGTGGCTTCTCTTGGTGCAGAGCACAGGCTCTAGGTGCACGGGCTTCAGTAGTTGTGGTGCACAGGCTCAGTAGTTGTGGCACATGGGCTTAGTTGCTCTGTGGCATGTGGGATCTTCCCAGACCAGGGCTCGAACCCATGTCCCTGCATTGGCAGGTGGATTCTTAACCACTGTGCCACCAGGGAAACCCCAGGGACCATCTAGTTTTTCAACTTGTATACTCGAAACCGAACACAGAACCTGGCACACGGTAGATATATAACAAGGGCTTATGAAAAACAAGAATGGGAAAACAATGAATATAAAGACCACTACATGTGATCCTCTCTTTAGGATTTGAGTTTCAGTGCACGTAAGAAAGCTGGAAGAGTTTGCAAAAAAAAATAAATAAATAAAGCATACCCTTGCATCTTGCCCTTCTGTGTCCATTCTCCCCAGGAGATTCTGATTCATCAAGACTGGGGTAGAGCACAAAAATGTGAATGTTTGAAAATATGCACTTGTGGTTATGACAGAGGCAAAAGGTAAGAACCATTGATCTGATTTCCTAGGAGCAGGAGGGATGCTGGTAAAATTTGCCTCTGGATTCACAGGCAACTGCAATAAACTTGAGATGTCAGAGGCTTTGCCTCCCTCTGTTTTGTTGTGAGTCAGTGTTTGGGGATCTTGAGGGACTTTTACCCTTCTCAATTTGAAAGCAATCATTTTATAAACACTTGACCGGTGAGTTGGTTGAATGGTTTTGTGTACAGACACATTGAAGAAACTATCATAACAGTGAAAGGATTTTTTTTTGGTGAAAATTAAAAATTCTTAAAAGATCATTCAGGATATCAGAAGCTGCCAGGTTAAGATCTTCCATTTTTCTGGGGAAAGATTAAATTTCCCCCCTTAACTGATTGCTTTTTGTGAATTCTTCTCTTTGTGAAGAATTGACTCCTGCAAGTACCCCCTCCCTCTACATGATTAATTTTCTCATTTTCTGTTGGATCATTTCCAGTATTAAATATGCTAAAATAATTTACATCTCTTTTTTTTTTTAAAAAAACTATAGTCTTCACATTACCCTCCCTCCGACACTAATGTTCTATTTTCCTGCTTTTATTTATAGTCAAACTCTATGATAGAAACTTGAAGAACAGTATCTCTGGACTGACAGTGATAGGTTTAGCATTGGGGTCATAACAAAAAGGCTGGGTTTTGGAAAAAGCTCAAAGAGGGGATGCAAGTACAGTTTACATAGGATAGCAGAGCAACAGTCTAAAACTACATATCAGACAGGCTCAATGGCCTTAAAGTGAGAGGCGGGGACAGATCTTGCCATCAGTTGATGAGCAAAGGATGAAAGAGAGGCAAGGAAGGAAGACTTACAGTAAGCCTGTGCTTTTTTTCTAATAATTTGCCTATGAAGAGAAAGAGTTTAACATGCTTAGAGGGACTAGGAGATCAATTTGAAAACCACAGTGCATTAACTAACCTGGATGAGGATTGGACAATTAGACAATTTGGAAGAAAAGGGTGAGGTTACTTAATTAAAACTGGCTGTACTTGACTTTGTGAACTGCATTTCTATCTTCAACTCATCACAGTGATTTCCTGATTTTACTATTTAGGAGTTGGAAGTGGGATCATATCCATCACAGAGAGATTCCCCTCCTCTGTTACAAGAATAACATGTAGCAACCCTAAGCCTTTGATGTTGTCAAGTTCAAATGGGCCACTGTAAGAGATACTGAGTAGGCTTGCCATCTCTCATGGTTGATAAAATGACACTGAAAATACGTAATCCCTAAAGTTCAATTCTATCCAATGGCTTCTCCTTCTAATGTGACTACAGTACAAGAAATCCCACCATTAGAGTCAGTTTCAAGGATATGATCTTAGCATATTGAATTGTATTATCTTAGATTTGAAAGAGTCCAACCTGTAATCCAATTTAGGAATCTATTCCACCATCACCATAAAGTCTTAGTTTGAACTTGCCTTTGGGACCCTTAACAGATTCCTAATGTTTTCTTCATGAGGAGAACTAGTTGTCATCTGATTTATCCAGGGTAGCTTGCTGTCACTTAACAAAGGGGAGGGCTCTCAGAAATAGGAATCAGGACAATAGGTCTGAGAATATGGAAAGGTTTCTAGGATGCTGCCCAGGGAAAATCTACCTGAGTGAGTTATAAGAGTGAGGGTGGAGGGTATAAGGATATAGCTTTAGTGGTTAAAGCATCATTGAAAGAATACCAAAAACATATTTTGGGTATGAATTTCTTCCATCATTTTGCCCAGCTTTGGCTGTGAGTGACAGAGCCCCATGGCTCAGTGCCTAGCAGGGTACCTGGCACAGAGTAGGTGCCCAATAAATATTTGTTGACTAATAAATATCTGTTGACAGCATGCCTACTATTTTTTTATTTTTTTTGCGGTACGCGGGCCTCTCACTGTTGTAGCCTCTCCTGCCGCGGAGCACAGGCTCCGGACGCGCAGGCTTAGCGGCCATGGCTCATGGGCCCAGCCGCTCCGCGGCATGTGGGATCTTCCCGGGCCGGGGCACGAACCTGTGTCCCCTGCGTCGGCAGGCGGACTCTCAACCACTGCGCCACCAGGGAAGCCCAGCATGCCTACAATTTAAGAATATGTTTCTTAGCATTAAAAAATTCTGGATTTGATTGCTGGTTTTACTGTAAACTCGTTGTTCCTGTTACCTCACTGACTCTCAGGTTCTGTTTTGTGAAATGGATGTGCTGGTCATACTAATCTCATTGGACATCTGTAAACATATATAAATACATAAATACACATACACACACTATAGGTATCTTTATCTATGTCCGCCTCTTTCTCTCTCTCTCTCTGAGTAGGCACAGGGAGGTTAAATAACTTGCTCAACTAATAAATAGAAAGCTGTGATTTGAAGTCCGACAAGAGCTCTAGAGTCTGTATTCTCAACCACTGTGTCACCTTTCCAAGGTGATGCATGTACAATTATTGTGCCTGGCACAATGTTCCCTTTGCACCACTATTACTATTATTTTAGTCTCAGGTTAAGCTCTTATTATGGTTCAGAATGTCCCCCGAAGACTGAGAGAACCAAGATCTCCAAAGCTGAGAGGCTAGGATAAGATGATCTCCATCACAGAGGATGTAAGTAGTAGCATGCTTTGGTAATAACCTCTGCTTCTCCAGCATTTGTTTGAGTTTTATTAAGTGTGATTCTATGACAGCACCCCCCTAGGGAGAAACCAATTTCCCTGGTTCTCAGTACAGCATGTAGCGTGGTACATGTACTTGACAGTTTACTTCAAAAGTGATTATCACACTTGTGTTCATCTATCAGCCAGCCAATGACCCCCAAAGATTCAGGGAGACTGAACAGTGCAGTGCTAGATCAATATCATATTTCACTTTGTCAACAATGGATATCTGGAATAGCTGAGTAGGATGAGAGGGAAATGAGCTATAGGATTATTGAGCGGGTTCCCTCTGGAGTCATCCTGGTATTCATCAGATATAAACCAGGAGCCGAATTTTTGTTAACCATAGACCCAGAAAGAGATAAAAAGTCTTTTATTTGATAGCTGATAAAGTATAACTTATGGGGCACGATGTAACTAGTGAAAAGTTTTCCTGGTGATAAAGGAAAAAAATCCCTTCTATATTGTGGTAGTAATTGATTATATGTTTATACTCTCCTCTAACTTTCCAAAGTTTTTTGCATGCATTATATTTCCATAAATATTCCCCTCTACCTGGGTGTCTCCTCATTTCTTATTCTTCTCAGCATTGTTGGAGGAAAAGTGAATTTTTCTGGATAATTTTTCTCCTCCTTTTATTGTTGGCACTAGATTATGAAGGTCAGTTATTTAACAAATGTTTGTGTATTGTTTCCTCAAGGCCAGTTTCTATGGTCGACAGAGTGGAATGAGGCACATTACCTATTCTCCCAGAGCTTGCAGTTGAATAGGGGAGGGGGAAACCAAAAGAGAAATAACTGAATATCTTGGAGCTGATTCCACTCTATATTATGACTGATGCTTCAAAAGGGGTGAGAAAGGAGTGTGAGAGGTGAAATGACCGAAATTTAAAAATCGGAGGGAGGATGACAGAGGACGCACTTGTTACCAAGAAATTAGGGCCCCATGCTATGTGTGTGTGAGTGTGTGTGTGTGTGTGTGTGTGTGTGTGTGTATGTGTGATGTAGAGTTAGATCTTAGGAGTTCTTTTATTCCATCCAAATGTCTGAGAACTAACTCACGGGCAGATATGGGTAAAGGAGGTAACTTGATATGAGTCAGGATAGGACACACCAACCTACAGTGATAACTCTTAAATCTTAGCTGTTTATTACAGCAAGTGACTTTTCTTGCTTACACTATTTGTCTACTTCAGGTCAGTGATTGCTTCTGTCCAACACTTCCTTCCATTTGGACCCACACAATTTTGAATGCCGGGAGTTGTTATGTCAGGGGAAAAAGAGAGTGAGTTTCTTGAACTGGCCATTAAATGCTCACAGCTAATTGGCCAGAACTAGTCATGCAGCCTCAAAGAATCAGAGATGGGTTGGAAGTCTAATACCATCTTGTGCCCCCAAAGGTAGAGAGCTGGAAATATTTCATGAACAGCATCCATGACAAACTCAAACTACCATTGAACTTGGAACAGGGAAGCCAGCTGCTAGTAAAAGAGATTTCAGGCTCTTTTCCCAATCCTAGGTAACAGCAATGAGCAGTAGTGAAATGAACAGAGGAATACAAATTAGGACAACTGGATTCTAACCTCAAGCCTGATCAAGAACATGTGTCTAAGTTTCCTTACCAAAACCAGTTTTATAGAATTTTTCTGAGGATTAAATGATATTAAAGTTTTATGGGTAATAAGAGTGAGGAGATAGGTGAGGAGTCCTGAAGGTTCTCCTGTTTTTCTTTTTCTCCTCTTCCCTGCTGTAGTGTCTTCTCCTGCTGGACCCAGGCAGCTGTGTTTTCTTCTTGGTAAATGAATGGAAACAGCTTGAGTACTTGTCTCAGGAAGTGGGCAGGCCTGCGTCTTCAGGGAGAAGGAAGTATGAAGTTGAGTGAGGGGCAATTGGAGGCTTTGCCCCCTACCAGATGTGTCTGAACATGTGAAGGGGGCATTTTTAAAAGAAATTTTATTGAAGTATAGTTGATTTACAATGTTGTATTAATTTCTGCTGTATAGCAAAGTGATTCTGTTTCATTCATATATATATATATATATATATATATTTTTTTTTTTTCATATTCTTTTCCGTTATGGTTTATCACAGGATATTGAATCTAGTTTTTTATGCTATACAGTAAGACCTTATTGTTTATCCATCCTATATATAATAGTTTGCATCTGCTAATCCCAAACTCCTAATCCATACCTCCCCCACCCCCTTCCCCTTGGCAATCACAAGTCTGTTCTCTATATCTGTGACTCTGTTTCTGTTTCATAGATAGGTTCATTTGTGTCATATTTTAGATTCCACGTATAAGTGATATGTGGTATTTGTCTTTCTCTTTCTGACTTACTTCACTTAGTATGGTAATCTCTAGGTCCATCCATGTTGCTGCAAATGGCATTATTTCATTCTTTTTCATGGCTGAGTAATATTCGATTGTATATACGTACCACACCTTCTTTATCCACTCATCTGTCGATGGACATTTAGGTGGTTTCCATGTCTTGGCTATTGTAAACAGTGCTGCTATGAACATAGGGGTGCATGTATCTTTTCGAATTATAGTTTTGTTCGGATATATGCCCAGGAGTGGGATTGCTGGATCATATGGCAACTCTATTTTTATTTTTTTGAGGAACCTCTGTACTGTTTTCCATAGTGACTGCATCAATTTACCTTCCCACCAACAGTGTAGGAGGGTTCCCTTTTCTCCACACCCCCTCCCACATGGTGGGGGCATTTTGGACATTCAGACTGAAGTGCACAAGTGGCATTTGGCAAGTGTTAGGTAGGGATGCTAATTGTCCTGTGATGCTCAGGACAGTCTTGCATGATAAAGAATTGCATGACTCGGAGTACCAGTAGTTGAGAAACACGTTAGGGAAGAAGCAGCTGTCAATACAGGGTATAGAAGCTCTGTAATTTAAGGTAGCTGTAAGCTCCAGAGAGGATTGCGGTGAGGTTGCTAGATTCTTAAGAATGGGGTTTCAGTCTTCTTTTTCTACTTAGACATTGTACATGGTGATCGCTCAATTAAATACATGGTGAGCGAATGCCCCAGTTACTGTGTTCCTGGCTCTTTCCTAGCTCTTGTATGATGGTGTTCCTGAAGATAGCTAGAGGCTTCAAAGGAAGGTTTAGGTGACTTCATGGATGGTATTCTAACAAGTTAGAAAAGGCAGATAGGGATATCTGGGACATGTCCCTAAACTCTTCAATTTAACATCAGGGCAGCAGGTGATGCTCCCTGCTGCATGTCCCTTGATGCCTTGACCCCATCAGAAATGAGACTCTTTTCCTGAGATACAGAGCTTGGTCCTAAGTCTGGGTTAGTCTTTGGTTCATACACTCCCCCCTGCTTGTCTACCTTTAGCCATCATTCCAAACTTTACTTTTCTTCAATGTCAGGTTCAATTATGCTTCAGAAAGTATACATTCTTCTAGACTGCCTGGTTCTTTTTGTTTGTTTGATTTTTTTTGGAGACATATTAAACAAAATATGAGATTTCTGTTTAGGATAACTTATTCTACAGGTGGAATGGAGGGTGACAATAAGAGATAAGAAGTCAGTTCTGTTATAATGCTTGTTTTGAGAATACAAATTTGTTCCAACATGATTGAAATATTAGAGCATGATTTGAGCACCATGTGAGTTGAGTGTTTGCTTGTGCACAATTTTGTCTACTACAAACACTAAGTGAATGCAGAAACTGCATGTTGCTGAATGGTGACATGGAAGAAGGCACAGAAAGTACACACACACTTACCAGCTCCCTCAGTGCAGCCTGTGCTATGAGCCACATCCCTCCTCATTGGGCTCTTCAACCTTCTGATGTGAGATAATCCTTCTCTACCACTTCACAATAACTCACATCTGCAACTCTTCCAATACCCATGTACCCTGGCAAACTTCAGGTCTTTCTCAAGGTAAAGACCCATATTTATTGTTGTATTTATGCTTTTCTTAACCATGTTAGATGTGTCAAACTGGACTATCATTTTGATTTGTTTCTTAGCTTCTGTTTTTGTGTCACTGATAAAGGTTTTGAATGTTGTGCTCCCAACTCCATTTTCGCCATGAGTCTTATAATTTTTATTGCACAAAATTGCATAGCATGATGAATTTCAGGCACACATAGGTCCTGTTAGAGCATAACTGACTGTACCATTTTGCAATCCAAGTTTTGGGATACTTAGTCAAAATTGCTTGCAGGGAGAAGATGGGGTACAGCTTTTACCCCACTTATTATCTGAAGAACCCACACAGCATAATAACTAGGAAAGACCTTTATCAAGAGGGAGTAAAAAGGGGAAGCTTTGGGGAAAATAATTATGCATCTTTACATGGAGTGACTAAGAAATTACTCTTTGTTACATGTCCACTCTTGTCTTCATGGGCCTTTTCCCTTGATTCCACATGGCAGGGAAAAGAGAGATGACGCTTCCTCAGTTTTGTAGGCCTGCCACAAGTTCGTCTATGGAACATTCCTATACTGAGTTACTGATCACTTGTCTTAGTTTATATGCTCAAGACGTATATTTCATAAGTAACAAAATTACGGAACAATAACTGGTGCTTAGAAATGTACTCTGACAGCAAGAAGACAATGAACAATATCTTTAGTTTTGAAATAACACCTAAAACTCATCTTTTGCCTTAAATAATAATAATAAATGTGAGTTTGGGAGCAGGCTTTGTTTTATACATCAAAAGAAATTGGTTTTCTTTACAGGATAATGGAGAATTCTGAGAGTAAGATGATGGGGTTTATTCAGAGGCTGAGGGAGTCTTTCTTCCACTTCTATACTTCTGCTACTCTTGGATCCTCCTTCTTCTATCTTGAGCATCTCTCATTTGGGCAGTCTGGGCCTTGTCTTCACAGACTGGTCAAAATCCCTGTGATTAAAACAGAAATGGTACCAATCCTTTTAAGGAGTTTGCGATTTATAGATGACTCTCAGAAAACTAAAGAGCCTTCAAGGTTCAAATTTCTAATGGTAGAATTCCGGACATTGTAGTGTTTTTGAGCTTTATTTGAGTGTTAAAATTTTATTTAAATTATAGTTATTAAAGGGACTTCCCTGGTGGTGCAGTGGTTAAGAATCGCCTGCCAGTGCAGGGACACGGGTTCGATCCCTGGTCCAGGAAGATCCCACATGCCGCAGAGCAACTAAGCCCATGCACCACAACTACTGAGCCTGTGCTCTAGAGCCTGTGAGCCACAACTACTGAGCCCGCGTGCTGCAACTACTGAAGACCACATGCCTAGAGCCCATGCTCTGCAACAAGAGAAGCCACTGCAATGAGAAGCTCACGCACTGCACCAAAGAGTAGCTCCCGCTCACCACAGCTAGAGAAGGCCTGTGCGCAAAAACAAAGACCCGACACAGCCAAAAATAAATAAATAAATTTACAACAAATTATAGTTATTAGAGAAAGATTAATATATGTTTTTAAAAAACTGAAACACATACAAAATGGGCGAATGGTGTTCATAGATTAAAAGGACAAGTGAGGGCTTCCCTGGTGGCGCAGTGGTTGACAGTCCGCCTGTCGATGCAGGGGACACGGGTTCGTGCCCCGGTCCGGGAAGATCCCACATGCTGCGGAGCGGCTAGGCCCGTGAGCCGTGGCCGCTGAACCTGTGCATCCGGAGCCTGTGCTCCGCAACAGGAGAGGCCACAACAGTGAGAGGCCCGCGTACTGCAAAAAAAAAAAAAAAGGACAAGTGAAAACCATCAAGTCCACGCTTTTTGAACTCTGCTGAGGGATTTTCTTGGTGGGGCTGGGTGCAAATTAGTAGAAAGGCAAATAGCCAGGTTTCAACTTAGATCTGCATGCATTTTACGTAGGATTTCTTTTAAGAAAGAGTTAAGCTGCTTAAAAGATGTTTGCAAACCAGAGGCTTAGCCTCCTGTTTGCGTGGCTCCTGGCTCAGTGCTTTCTCCATTAATTGTCCTTTGGAAAAGAAGTTCTTTTTGAATTAGAGAACTGAGCTACTTAGCTTCCAGGTGACACAGAGCTGGGCTTACTCTTGATGAGTCAGAGAATGAGAAAAGGAACTAAGTTTATTGATTGCTTATGAGAGGCAACACACTGGGCTGCCAATACTTTCCATTTTATTGTTTCAATAAAACGAGAAAGCACCTGTAATCATCCCCATTTTGTAGCTGAGAAAACGGAGGCCCAAAGGTTAAGTCCCACATCCCACGTCACAGGACTTGGCAATTACAAAGCTTTCATGGAGTCCAGGCCATTTGTATGATAAAATAATTTCTTCACCCTTCACACTATGTTGAGTAGGGAAAAGTTCAGGACAAGAGAGATAAAGCATGTTACAGTGTCTGCTGCCAGCAAGCTGATGTGAGGCAGAGTGTGAGACCAATCAGTACTAATTAGACATTTGGGGAGGGAGGGTCCCTATTTGAAAGTTCACTTGGCTTTTCCAGCCTCAGGTAACAGCTTATCCCACTGCAGCATTAATGCCTCTTGTTTTCACCCCAACCCACCCCCCAAAACATGATGGCATCTCTATGTATATGTGTTATTTTCTTTCCCTGTGCAATACTGACCTGCATTATAACTGAGTCTGACTTGGCTCATGCTTTTCCAACCAAAATCCTTGAGGCTTTCCCTAGTTCTCTACTCTTGGACAACAAGTCCCAGGAGAGATGGAGAAAGCAGATATTAACCCCTAAGAAGAGGAGCTGGATTCTGCTTCATGGTCTCTGCAGTTATGACCACTGTCTTCCTGTCTCTCTTGCTTTCTACATCTGTCCACTGTGCCTATAACACCAGCTTCGGCCTCTATTGCTAAAGCTTCAACTTCAGGGTTATAAACAAAAATCTCTTTTCATTTATAGGTAGAATATTTTGCTGTGTTTGTTGTTGCTATTTTAGTATAATTTTAACAAAATGGCCAAGAAGAAAATGGACAAGCGACTAAAATTTACAACTCTATGTTCATACAGAGATGGCCTATCTTAGAGAGTGGTGCCCTGAACCCTTTAGTGGAAGAGGGGTGGTGGCATCACATGTGAACTGTTCCCATCTCCTTGTTTATCTTAGAGGAGGAACACTCCTATGACTCATTTGTGGAAGCTTGAGACTTATGATGGGTTTTGTTTGGGTCTGAGATGTTCGAAGTGAAGACAGGTGGTGTAATAGGGAAGAACAAATGTGACTCCATATTATATCTGTTTCTTTTACTTTAACCTTTGTATCCTATTGCCTTTGCTTGGAGTTAAGAATGTTGCCTATAGCCTGAAATATACAGGATAGCCCAATCTCAAGGCTCTGACCTTTAAGAGTATAACACTTTCCCATTCATATAGAGCTAAAAAGTTGCAAAACAGAGAATAACATTTGTCTTGTTGGAGGTTTACAGGAACGTCATGACCTGACCTATGTGGACAGCTGTAAGAACAAAGGATTCCCACACTAATAAGTTTGCCACAACTAGATACGCCCCTCCCTCACCTTGCCTTTAAAAATGCTTTGCTGAAAACCTTTGGAATTTTGGGGAGCACAAGCCACCTGTTCTCCTTGCTTGGCCCTGCAATAAACCTTTCTCTGCTCCAAACTCCGACATTTTGGTTTGTTTGGTCTCACTGTGCGCTGGGCACACAACTTGTGTTCGGTAACCATGAGAGTAAAGAGGAAATTACTATAGGATAATGGGTCTAAAATGTAGGGGTTAGTTTCCCTCTTTCTATCCATAGCACAAAGATTCCTTTTATTACAGAGCCCTCCCTCCTGGCCAGGGAGTGGAGGAAGCCTTTTGTATGAGATTCTTCACTGATTAGCATTTCTGGTAATTAGGTCCATAAAACATGTCCATGTTCTCTACCTGGTAAGGATAACTTCTCTTTTATCTTACCACACTTTTATAGTTTCATTTTGTGTTAGTTGTTTGGAGATGGTATCTTTCCTTTCCACCAATTTGGTAAGGAAATTGTTTTCCTGTGGCTTATCTAAATTGGATGTGCAGCTACCAGGCCATGGAGAGCCCACACATAGACGTAAGTGATACATTACATGCTGAGATGTTGAGGGTGACAGAATACATATAGGGACTTTCAACAGTGCTCACCTGGCAAGTGCTATTTATTGCAAACTGATAAGAATCTACAAGATGCAAATGGAGTCTGTCCAGAAAGAAATATCAAAACCTCCCCCCAATTTACCACTTTTGATAAAGGTGCTTATGATTTCTTCTGGATCATGGGTGGCGCTGTTTACAGCAGGTAGCTAACCTATGAGAGGACTGAAAAGAAGTAGTCATATTGAAGGAAGTGTAGCTCATGAAACTTTCAAGCAACATCAGTGTCATCACATTTCCTGCTCCCAGGGTATGGCAAGAGAATCATGAGGCCAATTAAATATCCTGATTCCCAGGCCAGACTGCACCAGAGTCCACTGTTCCTTACTAAGAGAGGGACCCTGGAGCAGTAACACCAAGGATCATTGTACAGAAAAGGACCTCAGGGCCATCAGTCCCCCAGTGTGAAGGAGTTTCCTTGCCCACAAGTCATCTATTCACTCAGCTAACTTTTATGCGTACCTATTTTTTACCATGTAGACAGGAAGAGAAGAGCTCTGGAGGTCTCATTACACATGCAAGCATCAATGCATACATGTTTTAGGAACTTGGACAACTGCCAGATGTGTGAAAAAAAAAACAACCTGGAAAATAGTAAACCTGGGATTAGATCTTTTGGGGGCCATGGGTGAAAAGATCCACAGTGCTGGCATGTCTTCCACCCCACAGATGATGATCATGGCGTGCAGGACAGTGAGGGTCTCCCCTAGTTTCTCTTTGCCTCATCTTACTGGGCTCTAAGTTCTGTGCGCCTCCAGGTGAGAAGAGGGGCTTCTAGAAAGAGCCGAGATGCATGGGACATTGTCCCACTTGCCAAGATCATTGTCCCACTTGCCAAGATGAGGCTTATTCTGGAGATTAGCCAATCTTAAAGGGAAAGGGAAGGGCTTCCCTGGTGGCGCAGTGGTTAAGAATCCATCTGCCAATGAAGAGGACACGGGTTCGAGCCCTGGTCCAGGAAGATCCCACATATCACGGAGCAACTAAGCCCGTGTGCCACAACTACTGAGCCTGCACTCTAGAGCCCGCGCACCACAACTACTGAAGCCCACGTGCTAGAACTACTGAAGCCTGCGTGCCTAGAGCCTGTGCTCTGCAACGAGAGGCCACCACAATAAGCCCGCACACTGCAACTAAAGAAAGCTCACGTGCTGCAACGAAGACCCAACACAGCCAAAAATAATAAATAAAGAAAATAAATAAATTTATTTAAGAAAAAGGGGAAAGGGGAAAAGAGAGATGGAGAGGGCAGGGAGCATGTGAGCACAATTAGTGAAATTCATATTGGCAATTCTGTGGGGATCCCCAGGGACTACGTGGGCAGGAATCTCTAGGTTCCCAGGCAAAACCCTCTGGCTGTCTGGCACATCTGGTGGCAGCCTTGTCACATTGCATCAGCTTTAGGGGCCTGGAGAGTTTTCCACCGAAGACATCTGGCTGACAGAAACACAGTTGAGATGGTGGGCCCCGAGGTGGCCCCTGGCAGTCATGTGAGATGTGCCTGAAGTGTCCCCGTGCTTCATGTGACTGGGCTCCAGACAGCTTCACTTTTTCTTCACTATTACAAGATGCTAAGAGTCTGTAAAGCACTAGATGAGGCTCTGCAGAGAGAGACATTCAAAATTCCCCTTTCTAGCTCCAATAGTGGTTCTAGCAAACACTATGGGTGTGGGCTTTTTGATGAGATTGTTGAATCTACCAACAGTAGGCCAAAACATGAGTTGCATAAGCACCAAGAATTTCTAGGACCCTGCAGTCTGCTGGTTCCCTGTCACAACCTTGGGCCTCCTTGGGGTCATCTGAGAACAACTGGGACCCACTCTCAGTCCTCCACATGCCTCCCTCTGCCATTGCTGCTCTGCCTCTCCCACCCCACGTTGGACTGAACAGCTGCCAAAGGCAAAAGAGGACATCCCCCTTGCTATGTCCAGGAGGTGGAGGAAGCATCCTCAGTGTTCACAGATTCCCTCCTGATCTGGAAGTTGTTACTCCTGGAGCCTCTAAGTGCAAGGAGAGAGTGAGGACACTGCTGACATTTCACTTTTGTGGGTCCTTCTGGAACTCTCTACCACCTTCCCCCAGCTACTTCCCCTGTGCTGAGTAGCTGGGCTGCCTGTTCTTATCCCTCTCCACCCATGACTCTGTCCCTATGCTCAAGGTTTGCTCTTGATATGGAGAGGGAAGCTTTTGGAGTTTGGAAAGCCATTTTGTCCTTCCTTTGAGGACTACCACTTCACTCCTGATTCAAAAACCCCAATTTGAAAACTCAGCATTGGGCAAGGACACCTTTATTTTAGGCTGGATCCTTCCTCCCCTGATTAAATATGGTGGGAAATGACAAGGCAATGATATTCACAGGGGATGGAAGACATTTCAGTTTACTGTCTCAGTATATTAGTACTGAAATTAAGTTTATGAAATACCCACATTATAATTGGTTACCTCTCAGACTCCTGAGAGGATCTATAGGTTCCTCTGAATGCTGGGGCATCTGGCTCTCCCAAAAAGCTGGATGCAGTGTTTCTCAGGCTGGGGTAATGTGCAACATGTTTTGACTTGCTTCTAACAACAGAATACAACAAAGAGCCTGGGATGTCACTTCAGTGACTTAGGTTACAAAAGTTTGTGACTTCATGTTGCTATCAAACTCCCGCTATTGCTTTTTTGGTTTGCTTACTTTGTTGAAGCAAGAGTCCGTATCAGAGAGGTCCACATGACAAGGAAATGAGAGGTGGCCTCCAGCCACCTGCCAGCTAGGAACTGAGGTCCTTGGTACCAAGTCCAAGCTAGTATTTTTTGCTGTACAACAGGCCAATAAATCGAGGTGCTGGGACAAGGAATAGTGACTTTATTGGGAAAGCTATCAGACCAAGAAGGTGGCTGACTAGTGTACCAGAGAACCATCTTACTTGAGTTGGAATTCAGGCTTCTTTTATATCAAAAAGTGGAGAAGGTGTAGCTGGTTGTTGCGGATTTCTTGGCTTTGGAATCATTTGTTCTTGCAGTTGTCCAAATAGGTTGTTCACAATGTTCCTATAAACATCCAATAAGACAATTTCTGTTCTACAACTTTTTATCATATTATACCTTTACAGGTCAAGCCTGGGAGGCAGAGTCTTGAGAATGGGCTATTATGTATATTTCAGGTTATAGGCAACATTCTTTTACAAAGGAGCAGAGCCAGCATGACTAAGTACAGGCAACAGAGCACAAAGTTTAGAGCTGAAGGAAGAGATCTAACACGGAGTCAGGTTTATTCTTCTCTGTTGCATCCTCTGTCCAATAGCCCAATGAAAAATTGAGTCTTGCCAACAACTATATGATCTTGAAAGTGGATCCTTCCCCTGTTGAGCCTTTTAAATTATTATTATTATTATTACAGTTAGGCTTTCCTGTACTCCTCTGTGTGGTATACTTAAGCTTTTCTGGACTTCTATCATTTTCTCCAAGTAAGTGGGGACTCAAAAGGGATGCTGGCACCTCTGTCCATATTGTAGTGTTTTCTAATCCCACATCAGGGGCTGGAAAATTGATCTTGATATTTCCTTCCCCGTAAATGTTTCAGGTTTATGTGGACCAAGAGCAGCATGCACAAGGATGTTGCAGAGCCTCCATGACATATTAAAGAGTGACACTGCTAGCATACCACTGGTAGGGAGATGCTTAATGTGTTACCCAGAAAATGTCTTGGTATCCATATTTCTATTCAAAAGGACCTTCTGCTTTCAGTTTAGAAATCTTTGGGGGAAGTTCTCACCACCTAAGATTGACAGAATGCGTACAATGCATAGAAGAAAGTAGGAAACATAACACTCATATGTAGAAAGAGAGATATCTTTAGAATATAAAATGTCGGGAACATCACAGGAACTTAATTCATATTTGTCAAATTAATGAATAATAATTAAAGGAGCTATGTGAAACAAACCATCCTTAACAACATATTCAATCAAAGATCTGGAAATCAAAATTTAAACAGTTACATAAGAAGAAATAGAGAATTACCAAAAGCAGTATGCCATAGACTAACATAAGATAGTAATTGTGTGGGGCTAGGATCAGAAGAATCTGTATTTTAGGAAAAGAGGAATCTTAGCCTGGTAACTATCTATCTTGGGTTACCCATGACTGTCCTGGTATATAAATATACCTGTTGTTCTGACATAATCATTTATAGCATCCTATTTTATTCTTAAAGTGTCCTGGTTTCAATGATAAATTATATAGTCATTCTACTCTTAGCAAATATTCCTAGAGACTATTTATTATGGAGCCTTTAGGGAACTATTTGTAATGAATATCAAAATCCCCACTTAGAATAGCACTGTAGAAATAGAACACAAGTCATGTAAATAATTTTAAATGTCCTATTAGCCACATTAAAAAAAGAGATAGGGGACACTGATTTTCATAATATATTATATTTAACCCAATATACCCCAAATATTGTCATTTCAACATGTAGTCAACATATAATTATTAACGAGACATTTTACGTCCATTTTTTTTCACACTAAGGCTTTGAAATTCAGTGTGCTTTTACCCTTGCAGTTTATCTCGATTTGGACCAGCCACCTGTGCTCAGTAGCCACATATGGTTAATAACTACTGCATTGAACAGCACAGGTATGGAATATATAGTTTGTTGAATATAGTTCTATTATGTTATCTGTATAATGAAATACATGTAACTCCTATTCCATTCTTGAGTCATCTGTTGTCATTATAAAATTAAGTTAAAGAATCTCTCACCATTAGGACTCTTTCTTCATCTTTGGATCTGTTTCATTCTACTTTGATTTAATTTTCAATCAGGTTCTTTCTTCCCACAGGTAATATGACCACTAAGCATTCTAGACTTATTTTTCACCAAATTGAAAGTGACTTACTCTTTCTCAATAGTTACAGCAAGTGTCCAGGGATTGAGTCTGATTTGACCAAGCTGGGTCACATGCCCATCCCTGATGTGGTCACTGGCCCAGGGTGAAAAATTCTGACGGTTACACACCTATCCCTGGAGCTCTGAGGACATGGGGGTTAAATTCCATCCAAACTTGATGAACTGTGAATGAGGAAGGGCTTTCCCAGTAGAATCTAGGTGCTATTACTAAAAGGGAAATGATAATCCAGGGGCAGCCTTGAGTAGTTCTGTAAGAGAAGACACCTTCCCTCAACTGCCAGAAGCTTATTAAAGGCCACCAATGAAATCTCCTCTCCATACATCTCCGGCAATCATTCTCAGTTATTCATATGGTAAGTGAAATGATATCTAAAAGATCCAGTGTCAGCCTCCGTTGGGAAGATTGCGATGAATGTGTTCATTTGGCTCCCAAACCAGGGCTTCAGCCTCTCTGGGGCTAAAAGGAAAAACATCCATTTTATCCAGATTTCTTTGGGATTTCTCTTACATTCAGTGTAGACATGAATGTCCCAGAAAGGGCCAAGCCATGTATAGCTAGTTAAGGACCCATATCTTTAGGAATGCATCCTAGAAGCATGCCTAGAGCCTAAAGGGCACATTGACCCCACTAGCAACAACATTTTGATGGGCTTTAGGGGTTATGACAAGTGGACCCTGACCATGCTTTGGGGGTGCTGGAGGGCAAAAGCCTGCAGTTCAGAGCAGGTGGGGGATGCCAGAGCATCATGGTAGTGCAGTGGCTAGGAAGAACTGTAAGAGGGAAAGGATGAGCCTGGGCTAAGGAAGAAATCAGCAGAGGGGTCACATGGTCCCTACATGCTGTATCTAACAAAGCCTTGGGAACTCCACTGCTAGGGTGTTACCCAAAGCCTCAGGCAGTGAATGCTGCTCTGTGAGTGGTAGTCCTGAAGAGCCAGGTCCCCCCAAGCCCACTGTCAGCAAGAAATCACTACGCCATCTGCTGGGACCAGTGCCTGGACAAAACTCTCCCCTTCATGGAGGTCAGTAGAGTTCCGAGCTTTGTAGGCATCCTTCTGGAGCATGCCCCACTGACGGTGTTGTTTTGTGACATGTATACTCGTAATTGCCACATCCATGCAAAACTCCCTGATAAGTGAGTAGAGTGGACAGAACATGTGGCTGGGAAGCAGAAAGTCCAGGACTGAATCCTGGCCCTGCTTCCTATTAGCTGTGTGACTCTGAGCAAGTCCCTAAAACATTCTGTACCTCAGTTGCTTCATCTGAGAAATGGACAGTTATAATGCCTGTCTTACATCACCATTCTTGGATTAGTTCATTTATTCATTTGTAACACTAAATATTCATAAAAGGTCTGCTTTGTGCGTAGCACTGACTTAGGTATTGTTTATAACACAAAAATAGTTCCTGCCCTAATGGAGAGGATCAAATAAGATACTTGATTTAAAATTACCCCTTAAACTTTAAAGTATAATAAACATGTAAATGGTGATGATGATCATGTTATATTAATAATGCAACTTACTTTCTCATGCAGCTGCCTCTCTCCCAGCCCCTCCTCATAAGCATGTTGAATATACATCAGCAATTTCCTTCTCTTGGAGCAGAGATTTCATTTTCTCTGTCAGTCTAGGCAAGCAGTGCTTATATTTATAATTGCCCCTACACAGGCTCTGGGGGCACCCCAGGGCCAGGCATGCCAAAGTCGTTAAGATGTAGCCTCCTCTGCTCTCTGTCACCATGCAATCATTGACCTACAGAGCCACACAGGCAAATGTGTCATTGATGTGTAATTAATGAAGAGGGAGTCAGGGGCCCAGCGTTGACACCCACAAATCAAGGCCTTGTCAGGCATGGGGGCGTCGATGGGACTTTTGTTCTTTTAGCAATATTTACTGTTACAAAATGCTGCACAGTCGAGTTGGGAAGGGGGTGCCTTTGTGGCATTGGTGATGTGCCTGTTTTCAGGAGCCACAGGGATAGGCATCCTCTAGATTCTCTGATGAATTCAAGACGTCATAGGCTGAAGTGGATGAGGGAGCGGGAGGGAACATTCTTCTGTTTAAAATGTATGTTTAGATTCCCTCTGATTGTGGGCTGCCCTTGGTTTCTACAAGCCCAGGGGCTTTGAAGGACTTCTGTTCATCCCAACTTATTGAGCATTCCCTATGCGTAGGTGATAAAACAGGACATGACCCATGAGTTCAGGTTTTTTGCATTTAGTTGATGAGGAACAGGGGCCCTTGCAGGCCAATCGGAGATGGAAGGAATCTTAGAGCCTGTATTGCCTGACACTCTGGACAGGAATCCTTTCTATGTACTTCTAAGTGCTTACCCATATTTTCCTGACTATGGTTAGACTGACAGAGCAATGGGTCACAGCACCTAATCCCAACTCCTCACTTTTTGGGAGAAGACAGAGGGGGCAAAGATCAAATGAAGAGGAAAAATGACATCCTTCCTCTTCTCTAAAGGCTCAAGGAGAACCCAAAGCATGATGATAATTGGGAAATCCAAAGCAGACCTATACTGAATCCAGGCTTTAATACTTGGACCACATATGTTGGGTTGTTTAGTTCTGGGACATTGACAGTCCCCTCCCAAAGCCAAGTCTCAGTCCTTGTCATCCCTTAGAACTGATCTGTATCTAAAATTTTATGCACAGCTTTCCCCATCTCTGAGCAAACATTTCTGTCTCTCCAGCCCTCTTGCTTCTTTTCTCTTATCACACATACTCTACAACCTTATCTCTACTCCTTCCTCTGTCCCTTTTTCTGTCTTTGCTGGGTCATAGTGTATCACTTTGGTCACTCTCTTGCCAAGAACATACCAATTATCTTACTCCATGGTCCTTATGCTGCAACTTTCCTACACATTCCCGAACACTTTTGATCAATTTGACCATCTGCTTCTCTGCTCCAACTTCCAGATGGCTGGATGCTGTAGGTAGGGGAAAAGCACATGACTGTACAGGTGTGGTTTCCAACTTTAGCTAGATTCTCAGTGCTGCTCTGCAATCTTCCTACATGGTCCCAGTTGGTATCGTCATCTGTTCCTCAAAACACTTATGCAACTCCAGCCACTCCTCAAATTTATTCTGCAAAGATGGCTTTGTTTCCTATTATCACAGCGAAAAGTTAAGGCCCTTAGACATGAACTCTCCCCATCTTTCTTCTCCTAATGCTACAGATTTATTGATTTAACTCATGTTACAAGATATCTTTCCAAATCAGTTTCTGAGACAAGGATTCTTGTGTGTAGTTTATTTGGGAGATGACCCCAGCAAACTTCAGTAGGAAATGGAACGCATACAAGGAAAGGAAGGCAGCCAGTGGGGGTTGTGTTATAGAGTGAGTTTCCTGTGTAAGTAACTGGGGCTTAATCCTGCTGGCAATTCTGAGAGTCAGCAGAGAACACGTGTGAGAGTTGCCCTACCCACCCCCCTACCAAGGGATGAAGGATATTTACACACCATCTCCCGTTTAATTTGTGACCAAAGTCTGCTGCAGGAGCCACTATGTTACTGACCAGAGTTCTTGGCTCCCTTAATCTATAAAAATTGATCAGAGGCCAGACAAGAAATTCAGGCAAGGCTTTATTGGGGCCCCTGCTGCAGCAAATGGGAGCAAGAACAAGCAACAGTTTCCCTTGCTTGCCTGCTCACTCCCTGAGCAGGGGTTGGGGGGGGTTAGGGGGGGAGCTGGTTCCTTATATGGGATGAAGGTAGTGGTGGGTCCAGGGGTCAGGCCGGAGGGGTGGCTTAGGTAGTTTGCCCACCGCTTTGGTGCTGTTGTGTGTAGGGGGCATGTACCCTGTTTTTGCTCCTGGCTTTTCAGAAATGGCAGTTGGGTTTTTGGTCTCTTTGTATTTTGTTGTCCTTAATTTGCCCCAACTGTGCATGCACACAGTTATTTTTAGTCCCTCATAGTTTCTTTCTATTTTGTTGCTTGAGGAGATGTTTGTCCAGGTCAAACACTGCAGCAAAGGGTCCCAGGTCCCAGCCTTTCTCAATTATTCTCCAGAATTCTTGGCCTGGTGCAGTCACATTCTCTTGGAAGGGTAAGACCTTGTTCCAGCTGGTAAAACTTGTGAAACTTTTGGGTGGGACCTACCTGGCTCTTACATATTCTGCATTCTCTTTCCAATAAACTATTTATCTAGAAATGCTAGGCTTTTTCCATGAGATGACAGTTATTTAGTATTTAAGTCAAGATTTTTAGAATAACAAAAATATTGCCTTGCATCAAGCACCTGGCTCCTGCATCTGAAAATCGTGGTTTTCAAGAGATATTTTGTGTGTGTGTGCATGTGTGTGTGTGTTTGCACATACTATAGGTTTACAAAAGACTACCTACAGCCTTTTCTTGTTGCATATTATCTTCTCTGAGGTAATGAGTCACATACTTTCGCTCTATATTTAATATTGGAGGAAGCCAAATGATGATGATGGTGATAATAAAATCATCCCTGAGAAAAAATAAATTGGGATATATTTAAAAATATTATCTTCTACTCTTATCTGACAGTGTCTCCCCTGTTTGGCTGATGATGTGACAGACCATAATGCTGATGCTGGCAAAGATGCATGCTGGACTCCAAGTTCTGAAGCTGATGCCCACCAGAGTCCTAACTGATGCCCAGAATTCATGTCTGTCTAAATTCTTGGCTGCTGAGCCTGTTGGCCCTAAAGCTGCTCTAGTTCCGAGTTCTCCATGTCTCTCAAGACTTTAGCAGAACCATGCTTTACTTTTGTTCCTATCATATGTTTCCAGCTTTCTGCACTAAGAATTAGGCATAAACTCTTGGGGTCTATACCTGCCTCTGAACCTTACCCCTTTGGTTTCCTTAACATTTCTAAAATATATCTCGTCATCCCCATATCCAGTGGAGGTCCTGGCCCATGGTATGTGTTCACCTATTGTTTACCAACTAAACTGAGTCTCATTAGTTTTCCTCCAGCTCTCCCACTTGTTCTACAGCCTGCTTGAGAATAATTTCTCCAAAAGGCTAAATAAATAATATGTAAACCTTCCCATAGATTAAAGAACCAACTCCTGAGCAGCACGCCCAAGACTGTAACAGGGAACAAATCTGACTCTGTATTGGATCTGTTTCTTTTACTTTAACCTTTGTATTCTATTGCTTTTGCTACAAGTTAATCACTAAAGGGATGTTGCTATAGCATAAAGAATACATAATGGCCCATCTCCAGGAACCCTGCCTCCCATGCCTGAGTGTTAAGTTAAAATACCTTTGTTTAGCTCACAGGAAACATCCTGTGAATGGCTGCAGGAAAGAAGAAATTAACACATCCCCTCCAGAGTCTGGTGGAACAAGGAAATATTTGCAACAACTTATCATCTTTTTTACTTTACCTGCTCACCTACCCACTTTGTTCTATAAAGAAAATTAACATTTAAACCCAGGCAAGATGGTTCTTTGGGACACTAGTCCACCATCTTCTTTGTCTGCTGGTTTTCCGAATAAAGTCACTATTCCTTGCCCCAGCAACTCATCTCTCGATTTATTGGCCTGTTGTGCAGTGAGCAGTATGAGTTCTGGGAGCAGTTGGAGTTGGTAACAAACCTCCCATGGTTGACTTTTGTCTTTCACTTCACCCTCACCTCTTGCTGTAACCTCCTTTTTGCCTGTTGTCTGAACACATCGATGCACTTGGACATCTGAACACATGTGAGCACTGTGACCTCATTGTGCCCTTCTTCCCTTTGGTCCTTCTGTTCTGCATACCCTTTCCCCTGCCATGTGCCGGGGGACTCCAAATGTTTTAAAAACTCAGCTCAGTCACCTCTTCTCTGGAGCTCATATATGCTCCCAGCAGAGATGCTCATTGACTTCTATTGGGACCGCATATATAAAAGGTAGATGAGGAGAGTGTCTACCACAACAGTGGCTGTGGGGTTTTAATGGTATAAAATGATATAAAGCATGGAAATCTTCCTGGTGCAGAATCAATACTTAATGCATGTTAACTGTGTTAGTTCTTTAGACACCTTTACTATGAAGATCATCGCAATCTGTGGTGTCATTTATGTGCACATTTCCCAGTGCCCATGGGATGGAGCTGTGTCTTATTCATCTTGTGTCTCCAATATTTAGTATTATGTTAAATAAATGGATGAAGGAAACCCATCTCTGCGACACTTGTCTGACACTTACCTGGAGTTTTATAGGCCAAAAAAATACCCCTTCATTATTTCACTTCATTCTTAAATTTTTTTCATGAACAGCCAATTTTTTAGGACAGTGAAACTATTCTGTATGATACCATAAGGACAGATTTATGACATTAAACATTTGTCAAAACCCATAACTGTGCAACACAAAGTGAATCTTAATGTAAACTGTTATTATTAGTTAATAACAATGTATCAATATTGATTCATCAATTGTCACAAATGTTCCACATGAATGAAAGATGTTAATCATAGGAGAAACTGAGAGCATGGAAGAGGGAGGGGTATATGGCAGTTCTCTGTACTTTCCGTTCAATTTTTTTGTAAACCTAAAATTGCTCTAGAAAATAGAGTTTAAAAAAGTTAAAAAAGTTAGTTAAAAACGTAGGTTCCTGAAGCTGTGAGGAATAGTGGGTGGTATTACCTGAAAATTAGAGACGTGGTATAGTTGGCCCAATGACACACAATTAAAACAGAAACAAGATTTACATTTTCTTACGCTGCACTTTCTGTAGTTAGTACAGGATGAACATAGAATCTCCACTTAACTTTTTGTGAGGGATAAGACAACCTCATCCTTGACATTTTCCTTCCAGCACTTTGGAAAGTAAATCTTAGGTGGAGTAGAGTTTATTAGGGACTGGATGAGAATACCCTTCACAAGACTAATTTAGAGTCTTTATGACTCAGTAGAGGCTGTCAGTCCTAAGTTATTTGACATTTAATTCCTGCTGATATAAATTTTATATGACAAATAGTTTCATTTAATTGTGTCACCTCTGGCTTATATACACCATAAAAGGTTTCCGTTTTAACAGCCAGCAACAAAAGAGTATCGGCTGAGAGGAATAATGTTGAGAAAACTTGCAAGAGCACGGATGGCTTTCTGGGGGAGAAGATCTCTGGAGGGAGGTGAGGTGGCTTTGGGCCCAAGTACACCTGCACCTGCGCTTGTGCTGAGTGCCTGGACTGGCAAGGGCACTACTTCCTCTTGGGACCTTGATTGATACTCTTTTCTTCTAGCAATGAGTCCACATGTCTGCCCCTCCTCTGGCTTATCCTTTCCACTGATGGGTTTTATGCAAAAAGAACTTGCTTCATAACATGCTCTGGCATGCACTAATAACAATTTCATAATAATTTCACGAAGAGTCTCTAATTTTGTATCTTTGTTTCTTTAAGTAAAACCACTGTATTTAGGGATAGTGGCATGACTGAATCCCATTAAATATTTGGAAAGTACTGACTTGTATTTATGTATCAACAAACTATTTACTGAGCAACTAGTATATGCCAGGCTGTATCATAGACACTATGGAGAATGAGTGGTCTCTGTCCCCAAAAGGTTTTCAGTCTACTGGGAAGAGCTGACATACCTATATAATGAGACAACAATAAAAGGCATATGTGTGCAGCACTTTATAATTTATTAAGGACTTTCATGTGTCTATTACAACAACACTCTTGGGGGGAGAAGAGTGTATTGTATTTCTCCCATTTTACTGGTGACAACTCTGAAGTCCATGGTGTGACATGGAGCCTGATTGCTGATAGGAGATTAGTAATAACGGTTGCGCCTCAGAATGACATTTGTCCTCAGGGTAGGAAGTAGCCTACGAATGCGGTGGCTATAACTGTGAATAGTAGTATTATTCCAATATTTCATGTTTCTTGGAAGGCGTGGGAACCATAGTATAGGCCATGTCCTACATGGGCGTAAAGGCAGATGAAGACTATAGAAGCTCTGTTTGCATGTAAGTATCGAATAATTCAGCCATAATTAACGTCTCAGCAGATATGTGTGACAGATGAGAAGGTGGTTGTCATGTCTGGTGTGTAGTGTATTGCTAGGAATAGGCCTGTTAGGATTTGTATGATTAGGCAGTGGCCAAGTATGGAGCCATCATGAAGAGATGTTTGATGGGGTGGGGAGATCAATAAATGTGTAATTGAGGGTTTTTGTTAGTGGGTGTGTTTTTCGAATGTTGGTCATTGATGTTCTTGTAGTTGAATAACAATGATGATTTTTCATGTCATTGGTCATGGTTGAAGTCCATGTAAGAATAATGATGATATACATTGTTTTTATTATAAGCATTATTTTTGTAATTAGTCTTGTGGGGGTTTCTTCAAAGCCTTCGCCTATTTATGAGGGTTTAGGGTTGATTGTGGGTGGCGGTGTTGGGTGTGGGATTGTCTTTAGCTTTGGTGGTTCCTTTTTAGGTTTAATAGTATTTTTGATTTATTTGGGGGGAATGTTGGTTGTGTTTGCTTACATGACAGCTATGGCTACTGAGCAATATCCTGAGGTTTGGGTTTCTAATAAAGTTGTGTTAGGAGCGTTTCTTTTAGGTTTAGTGGCAGAGTTTTTAGTAGTGTTATATGTTTTAGAGAGTGAGAAGGTGGATATTGTGTTTGAGTTTAATGGGTTGGGGGATTGGATTATTTATGATACAGGAGATTTTTGGTGTTTTTAGTGAGGAAGCTATGGGAATTGCTGCTTTATATAGTTATGGTACTTGATTGGTTATTGTTACAGGTTGGTCATTGTTTATTGGTGTTGTAGTTATTATGGAGATTACTCGGGGTAACTAAATAAGAGTATACCAAGTATACCAAGAGTATATTTGGTATACCAAGAGTATACCAAATAAGGAAAGATAAAAAGTAAAGTTTGATAAGGCCCTGTTGGTTTGAGGTTACTATGGAAGCCTTTAGTTGAATAAAGGCTGTAGTTTTTGGTAAGATGATTTCTATTCAGGTTAGGTCTAGTAAGGAGGTTGCTAGTTTTTGGCTTATTAATAGGTTTAGGTGAGGGGGTAGCCGATGTATAATTGTGGGGAAATATCCTAATAGAGTGGAGAATTTAGTGGAGTTTGATGGGTATACGTATTTTAAGTTTTGTGAGTAGATGTTAATTTCGAATGCGAGAATAAAGCCTAAGGTTGTTATTGTGAGAGCTGTTAGTTTTAGGTGCAAGGGTATGGTTATTAAAGGAGTGGTTATTGGAGGAATATCGTTGGACAGAATACATCTGGCAAAGATACTTCCGATTAATAGGCATTTGATAGGGTTAATTAATAGGGGATTATCTTCATTAATGTTTGTGAAGGGAGGGAAGTGAGGTTGTCCTAGTAGTGTAAAGAAGATAATGCAAGTGCTATAAATAGCTGTGAGGGAGGTAGCGGTTAGAGTTAATAATAGGGCTCAGACGTTGGTATAAGACGAAGTGGTGGCTTCGATGATGAGGTTTTTAGAGTAGAATCCGGTGAGGAATGGTATTCCTGTTAGTGCGAGGCAGCCAATAATAAGGGCAGTTGTGAAGGGAAGGGTTTTGTATAGTCCTCCTATTTTTCGAATGTCTTGTTCATTGTTTAGGTTATGAATGATAGAGCTGGAGCATAAGAATAATATGGCCTTGAAGAAGGCGTGTGTGCAAATGTGTAGAAATGCCAGGTAAGGCTGGTTGAGACCAATTGTTACTATTATTAGGCCCAGTTGGCTGGAGGTGGAGAAAGCAATAATGTTTTTGATATCGTTTTGGGTGAGGGCACAAATGGCTGTGAATAAGGTGGTGAGGACACCTAGAGAAAGAGTTATTGTTTGAATGAGTTTATTATTTTCTATTAGAGGGTGGAAGCGGATGAGTAGGAAAATACCTGCTACAACTATTGTGCTTGAGTGGAGTAGGGCTGAGACTGGGGTGGGGCCTTCTATTGCTGAAGGGAGTCAGGGGTGAAGTCCAAATTGGGCTGATTTTCCAGCTGCAGCTAGTACGAGTCCTACAAGAGGAAGATTTGAGGAGTTTTGGTTGAGTGTGAAGATTTGTTGTAAATCTCATGCGTTTAGGTTAAATAAAGATCATGCTATTGACATGAGGAATCCGATATCTCCGATGTGATTGTATAAGATTGCTTGAAGGGCAGCTGTATTTGCGTCTGTCCGTCCAAATCATCAGCTGATGAGTAAGAAGGATATAATGCCTACTCCTTCTCATCCAGTGAAGAGTTGAAAGAAATTATTAGCTGTAACGAGGATAAGTATAGTGATAAGGAAGATGAGTAGGTATTTGAAGAATTGGTTGATGTGGGGGTCAGAGTGCATATATCATATTGAGAACTCTATGATAGATCATGTGATGAACAGTGCCACGGGTATAAATATGAGTGAAAAGTAGTCTATTTTGAAGCTAAGTGTTAGTTTAAGGGTTTGGATGGTAATTCAGTGTCAGTTTGAAATGAGTGCTTCTTGGTTTGTGTGAAGAAATATTATTGTTGGGATTAGGCTAGTGATGAAGGCAGAAAGGATAACATTTTTTACATAGTGTTGGTACTCGTTGCTCTTGTAGAGGTTTGTGCTGGATATTATGATTGGGGCAGTTAATATTAGTACTGTGAGCAAAGCAGAGGAAATGAATAGGTTTATTACTTTTATTTGGAGTTGCACCAATTTTTTGGTTCCTAAGACCAATGGATAACTGTTATCCTTTAAAAGTTTGCAAAAGCCACACTGTTAGGTGTGGGGGCATGAGTTAGCAGTTCTTGCAATACGTTTTCGGTAGATAAGAAGCTTTGATCTTCTGTTACTAGTTTCACAAACTAGTGTTTTCTTTAAATTATATTTACAGTAAAGGGGGCCTAGGATAATTTTGAGGTTTAGTGATAGAAGTAATAGGGGAATGATGTGTAGGGCTATTAAGGCATGTTCTCATGTGAATGAGGGGGTGAGGTTGTTGATATGGTGAGTGTGTTTGCCGCGTTGTGCTGTGATTAACATATATAGGGAGTAGAGGGCTGTAATTACAATATTTGTTCCTATTAGGATAATAGTGAGGTTTGATCATGAGAAGGCTGATATAACTACGAGTAGTTCTCCGATCAGGTTGATAGTGGGGGGGTAGAGCGAGGTTTGTTAGGCTTGCTAGTAGTCATCAGGTCGTTATTAGTAGGAGAAAGATTTGTAGGTCCCGTGCTAGGATTATGGTTCGGCTATGAATTTGTTCATAGTTCAAGTTTGCTAGGCAGAATAGTATAGAGGCTGTGAGGCCATGGGCGATTATTAGAGCGGTAGCTCCTATGTAACTTCAGCGGGGTTGGATAAGGATGGCTGCGATAACGAGTGCTATCTGGCTGACTGAGGAGTATGTGATGAGTGACTTTAGGTCTGTTTGACATAAGCAGACAGAGCTGGTTATGATTATTCCTCACAAGGAAAGCATGAAGAAAGGGTAGGCCATATGTTCTGTTAAAGGGTTAAGAATTGATGTAATTCGTAGTATGCCGTAGCCTCCAAGTTTTGGTAGTACAGCTGCAAGGACTCTTGAACCTGTGATAGGGGCTTCTACATGTGCTTTGGGTAGTCAAAGGTGTAGTCCGTAGAGGGGTATTTTTACTAGGAAAACTATTATACAGGCTAGTCATGAGGATATTGGATCAGGAAGTGGATAGCGGTTGGATTCAGTGTTGTAGTAATAGAAAATTTAGAGATCCTGTTGTATTTTGTAGGTATGTTAATGCTACTAATAAGGGAAGGGACCCTATTAGTGTGTAGAATAGGAAGTAGAGTCCTGCATTGAGTCGTTCTGTTTGGTTACCTCAGCGGGTAATAATGATGAGAGTGGGGATTAGTGTGTTTTCAAATATGATGTAGAATAGGATTAGTTCTGTGGCGGTGAATGTTATAATTAGGAGTATTTATAATGTAATCAGTATTGTAATGTAAAGCTTTTTTCAGATGAGTGGTTCTTTGAGAAGGTGGGATTGGCTTGCTATTAGTATTAAGGGAAGGAGTCATATTGTTAGGATTAGGAGTGGTGTGGAGAGGGGGTCGGAGAAGAATGTTAGGGAGTAATTGAGGCTGTTGTCGTTGAGTTGATTAAGGAGGTTGGTAGGCTATGAGTTGTGGTATTAATTCAGATAGAGTTGTTTTTTGATAATCAGGTTAGAAGTATTAGTATGATAGTAGGAGTGATGAATTTTAGCATTGGAGGAGATTGAGATTTTGTACGTAGTCAGTGCTGTATGTGTTGGAGATTATGACTAGTAGGGCTAGTCCGATGGCTGCTTCACAGGCTGTGAATACCAGGAGAATGATTGGCATCATGCTGGCTAGGGTGAAGTGTGAGTTTAGGATTGTGAGAGCTGCTAGAATGAACAATGATAATATTATACCCTCTAAGCAGAGTAGCGTGGATATTAGGTGGGATTGGTATATTAATAGGCCCGTAAGGGATATGGTGAAGGCTATTAGGATGTTTATATGGATTAGAGAAACTTGGTATTTGTGAGTTTGAATCACAGTCTAATAGGTCGAAATCACTTGTTTTATTTTAAACTAAGTACCATATTTGTCTCATTCTAAGCCCTTTTGGGTTCATTCGTAGGCTAAGCTGGCTGCTAGTAGGGAGATTAAGAATAAGGTTATAGTAAGTATTGTTCCTAGGTTACTTGTTTGGGTTGCTCACGGGAGGGGAAGTAGGAGGGAGATTTCTAAATCAAAGAGAATAAAGGTAATTGCTACTAGAAAGAATTTTATGGAGAAAGGTAGACGAGCAGATCCTACGGGGTCGAAACCGCATTCATAGGGGCTTGCTTTTTCGGCGTGTATGTTTAGTTGAGGGAGTCAAAAAGCGATAAATACGAGTAGTAAGGCTAGCGTTGTATTTGTTAGTAGTGTTAATAGGAGATTTATTGTTCTTTTTCGGGGTGCACCAAAACTGATTGGAAGTCAGTTGTACTTATTAATACTAAAAGGACTATGAGCCTCATCAATAGATAGATACGTAGAGAAATAGTCATACAACGTCTACGAGATGTCAGTATCAAGCAGCAGCTTCGAAACCGAAGTGATGGCTTGATGTGAAGTGGAATTTTATTTGGTGAATAAAACAAATAATGAGGAAAGTGGATCTGATGATGACGTGTAGTCCATGGAAGCCTGTGGCCACAAGGAAGGTGGATCCCTAGATTCTGTCTGAGATTGTGAATGGAGCTTCATAGTATTCTGATGCTTGGAGTAGGGTAAAATAAAGGCCGAGCATGACTGTGATGAAAAGGGCTTGAAGTATACGTTTGCAGTTCCCTTCTATGAGACTGTGATGGGCTCAAGTGATAGATACACCAGAGGCTAGTAATACAGAGGTATTAAGGAGTGGGACTTCTAAAGGATTTAGGGGGTGGATGCCCCACAGGAATCAGCTGGTCTTCTACTTCCAAGATCTGGTGCTCTGTCCTCACTATGATTTGTGTCCATGCTTCTATTCCCTATACACTACAGAATCCCCCAATAAAATATGAACTCTTCCAAGATGCTAATATGACAAAATATGTGTTACTCTTGTGTATGCCATTGTTGACAATGCTTTGGTTCTGGTGGTGGGTATTTTGTACATTTCTAATTATAAGAAAATCAAATATTATTATTATTATATAATAATAATGATACTTGTTAATATCCAACTATCCATAACCAAATGTGTATGGATTTTATTAGCACACCCTATATCTTAGACATTTCTCATCTTGAGTCTAATATTCCTTCCTAGTACCGACTTTGTGCATTTAAAAGTTCTATCCTCCATGCAAAAGATGTGATACTTGACAAATCTTTGCGGATGACTCTCACTATTTGTGCTGGATATCTCTTACTCCACTTAATCCATTTTTCACACCTCTCTGTACTTTCCTACCCTGCTCTCTGCCTGCAGAGGCTGACCTGCATGAATTATATCAGTGGTCTCCTGTGCCCACAGGAAGAGGTATCCTATTGGATTTGGCCAGTTGGGATTCCTGGCAGGAAATCAGAGGGAGGGAAGAGAGTGAGGCCAGGATATTTATTCTCCAGGCTCTCCCTCTATGAGGTCATCTTGGGCTGACTCTACTGCTCCTCATAAGGTGGACTTCTCTCCTTCCTGCATCTTCTCCTTCTACTTGTCTCCTCACATCTGGGAGAAGTAACAACTGTTTACCAAAAAAACTTATTTACAAAAGAGACACTTTATTTGTAAACAATTCCTTTGTCCAGTAGTCTTTATCCTAATCTGAGTGAGCCTTTTGTTTCTTATCAGGACCTATTTTTCTATTGACACCTTTAAAGAGTCCAGGTACCTTGAAAGGTTCATGCTCCATGCACCAGCCTCTGTCCTAGCTTATCCTTTCTACGAATAGACCTTTTGTAAAGTGAAAATAAGTAAAATGACCTCAGAAGGAAAACTCAGTCAAAATGAGAAGTATAAAAAGTTAATATGATGTGAATGTTGGGGTGGGAGTGGAGGTGGGCAGAGCTAGAGATAAAAGAAAGGGCACCCTCCTAACAGGAAGTCTTCTGTTTCTCATCTTTGAGTTACTTATAGTGGCATTTGGGTATTTTGAGATACACAGAAAAAACTTCCCCTAGGAATGTCTATTTCTAAAACACACACATATGTACATTAGGAAAATAGCATAGTGCAATGGGAAGGGATCTGGGAATAAATTTTTGATCTACTACTTACTAGTTTTATCATCTGTTAACTTCTCTGAGGTTTGATAGCCTATAGGAAAAGTGTAGATAATATAGCCATAGACCTTTAATAAATGATAGGTATTCCTATTTGTCTTTGGGGTTTAATTATATTCTAGGTATGTAGAAATATAATTTTCTAAGTAAAATGTTTTTGGGGGGCGGAACCTTATTTTTGTATCATACATAAGAGGAAATATAGATCATTGTTTACCCTGAAAATTAAATTCTTCCCCAAATATTCACCAGTCAAAGCCAGACTATCCACAGTTGAGAGAATCTCAGTTGCTTCATGTTTACCATGTTTACCATGTTACCATGTTTCTCAGTTTACCATGATAGAACCTTTTGGAATAAGGGTTCTGGGATTGATGACACCACTTTGTATCCTTAAATGAATCTCTAAGGAAAAAGTTTATTAAGTAACTGTTGCATTTTTGTGAGGACTTATGTTAGGTTCTTCATATATAAAAAATAAGTAAACCAATGTCCTTGCCTTCAAGGATACCTCAGCTTGGTTAGGGAGAAGGATAAGGGCTGATCTATCAAGGTCATAGGTCATATCATATTATCCTTTGTCTCCCCAGTGTTAATATACCTCCCAGTCCATTGTGAGTATGTAGCATAAAAGCTTGTTGAATCTGAATAAATTGATAGCCAGCAATGCCAGGCATGGGAAGCAGAGACACCAAGTACATTAGCTATTCAAAGAAGAGAGAGCTTTTTGTGGCCTTAAAATTTCATGGAGGTGGAGAAAATTGCTCTGGGTCTTGATAAGTGTGTAGATTTGGGTAGGTTTAGAGGGGCACAGACACCACTTTGGGGGACTAATTATTTACTTAGTATAGATTTATAGAAACCAAATTACCAAGTAAAGTGGTATGAATTTTAATAAGAAATTATTTAGACACAAATTTACATAGTCTTGACTTTAAAAGCACTCGATTTACATATACCTTCCAGAAGAGTGTGTTGATTTTTTTTATCACAACCAGCAATATGTGAAAGTGCTATTTCACCATAACTGTATTAGCATAGTGTGTTATATTTGAAAAATATTTATTTGCTTTGTGATAGATGACACCATATCTCAATTAATAATGCATTAGTGAAAATTTTAATTAATTGAGCAAGCACAGGGTGGAATAAAGATGCTGTGATTGCATCAGGTTAAGAGGAGCAAGAGGAATTGAGGCACAGGAACGGGGTGAGAGTGAGAACCATGACTGAATGTAAGCCTTGTTAGGTTGGCTCTCCATGGTGTAGTCAGCAGGGGATCAATAGGCTGTGGGAAGTGAGCAAAGTACAATATGCAGGAATTGTGATGGGAAGGGCGTGTACAGCAGGAATAGCTATGGTGAATGGAAACACATCTGTCATCCAGAGGGAAGGCTGCCAAATGGGAACCTTGGAGGTGGGGCAATTATGAGTGAGGAAAAGGTGTGACGTTGGCTTGAGTCTGCAGGTAGGGATCGGTGCAAGCAAGGAGGATAGGAACTGGGAGTTTGGGGGTCAAATGCATTAGCAGTACTTTTTTGATGTATCTGAGGATGAGGTCCAGGATTGTGGGGTAACTGGGCATCTCTTACCATCAATAAATAGCAGGAGTGCTCAAAGAAATGTCCTAGGATATTGGGGGAGAAGGGGAACATTGGGAGAAAGTGGAATATTGGATAGAGGAAGTGTGGCTTCAAGAAAGAGGTTTTCAGGGCAGGTTAATACTGGGATCAGCTTGTATAGGTATCAGGAGCCAGTAGAGCTTATTAGTTATAGTAGGGCTGGCTCTTCCATTAGTCAGTCATTTGATGTGGGCAAGGCCCTTTAAACTTTGGGTGTCTCAGTTCCCTCACTTGCCAAGTACATCTTTTAAAAATGAGTTTAAATGAGATGTTACATTTCACATGAGCAGAATGGTGTCTGGCACACAGTAAGTGCTCCTAAGTGTCAGTCACTTTTGTTGGCTGTAGTGTTGTATTGCTGAGGTCGGAGGTGGTGTGTTTCCTGGTTGCTATTTTGTATGTTGTTGGAGGAAAGGTGTTTGTGTGTTGTTATATCAGGGATCTGAGGGATGGAACTGAGGGGAAGGCTGAAGGCCAGTATTTTCAGGAAGGGTATATGGGACTGGCCTCTAATTCCTTCCAACAACTGTAGCATTGAAATTGCTAAGTGGCGTCTTGGGTGTGCGGGTGTTCTGAGAAGCTCTGGTTCTTTATGTCTCAGTGTAGAAAGAATTCAGCTAGAGGCAAAGTGACAGATAAGAAGTGATTTATTAGAATAGGATGCTTGTGAGCCTTACAAGTGGGCAGGCGAGAGGGTGCCACACCCGAGAACCTAGTGGACTACAGTTTTATATTCAAAGGAAAAGTGGGGAGGGGGAGAAGACCACATTCTTCCTCATTCTTGAGTAGACGTCGAGCTTCCATCATCAGTTCCTCCTCCATGTCCGATGAGGAAGTTTTCTTATCTCTGCATGGTCAAGCCGGCACTGTCATGGTGCAATGGAAATGAGCAAAAAAATGGTAACATATTTTGGTAACAAAATATGGTAAATCATCTCAGCTTTCAATATAATGTCACCCTTTCCTATAATTTTGCTTTTAGTGTGTGCAGAGGAGCATGTCCTAGGAATCATTAACTTACTGACCTCACTGGGCAGGATGTGGGTCTCATTTTACCATTGTTTTATTGTTTTGGGGCATGTCTCATGCTTCTGTTGCACGGTTTTGTTGCAAAGAAAGTCTGCTTTCTTGAATGATCATTAACTTACAGGGGTCTCCCATACTCTTTTATACAACCCCTTAGTGGAATTAACTATTTAATCACCTACTTTGTCCCTTTCTCGTATCCCTATCAGAATGCTCCAGGGGATGCTGGAAGAATCCTTCAGTGCCCTTTATGGGCATGTCATCCAATTAGCATCCTCCTAGATCTCCTCAGTCTTTGGACTTCAGAGTCCTTTTATATACAAAGTCACACTCAGAAAAGGAGCAAGGCAGGAATTGGGGTAAATAGTCAACCTTTGTTGCAGAGTTTCTTTCTCATTGGAAGGAGAGGAAAAGTCTGGACTGACTTTTTGACTTAGTCCCAAATATGCCTCTTCCTTGTAGGTAGCTGGGGACACCAGTCTGACTACTGCCTATCATGAAACCCAGGGGTCCCTAAGTGCACACTTGCAGTCTTGGCTTAATCTTGGTTTTCTGCTTCTTTATGTGGGGGTGTATATGGGTGTCATCTGTTTTGATGGGCTTTGTTCCGTAAGGTGAGCTTATGAGCTTTGCAAAAATAGCCTCTGTTTTTAGCACCCTTTAGCTCCTTAGTTTGTCATTCTTGTTTACCTGTTTAGACTGTGATCTTTATTTTCTTTTTGGTGTGGCCTGACAAGTTTTAGCCCAGAGTTTATAGCTTCTACCACGTGTATTATTATTCTACACTTGTTTAAAGCCACAGCAGTGTGAGAGGCCTATTTCTCACAATGATTTGAATACTAGTTGAAAAGCTTCTACCCTTTGTGTTCCCAGAAACCTAAGGGCCCAAACAACCTGAGTGCAGACTTAAGGTATGTGTTTCAGTTGGGGGATTGGAAGAGAGCTTCCCAACTTTGAGTTCTGGATAAAAGGCCCTTCCATCTTAGATGAAACTAAGGTGAAGAATACATCAAACCATTATTTGGCCATAACAACCTTGGTCACAAATTAGTTTAGAAAATTCATTCTTTTGTAGGCTTTTTTAGTAGGACAGGTCACTTCTGACAGAGGGACAGGAACTAGGAAAGGTCCAAGGCCTACCTAGGAAGGTATATCACCACAAATGGGGCTCTGGAGAACTGAAGAAAGTGTCTGCAACACACTTTGTGTTTGCTTCTGTTGATAGTGGTGGTGGTGGAAAGAAGTGGCTTGTAAAAGGGAAAAGGAGATTGGAAAAATCACAGGTCCTTGCTGACAATCTCGATCTTACAGTACAATCTTGGGTCATTCAAGGGCATCAGCCAATCAAGGTAAGAGGTCTTATCACACTTCACCTGATTGGGAAGAAACTCGGTGAGAAAGGGGCAGAGCTGAGATTTCCAGAAAGTGTTTTTTTTTCCATTACCAGCCCATCTGAGGGGATGGGGTTCCAGTACAAAAGAGTAACTTAGGGCGTACAAGATAATACAATGAATCTTCCTTTCACAGAACAAAAATTATTCTCCCCCCATGTTTCCATTACTAAGTGAGCTGCCTCCTGTGTTGGTTTATAAATTGTTAGCTACTTTGTGGGTTCAGTGGGGCTAGGGGTGGGGTAAAAACTTATCTTCCAGTGTAGAGGCATAAAGCATTGCATATCCAAAGAAGAGGAAAAAAAGAGATATAATTGCTTTTTATATATCTACTCCAACTAGACTAAGCTACTCAGAGTCCTCAGAGCATACTTTATACACCTGATTCCTAACCTTTCTTTCCCAGTGTTTCTCTCTCCGATTCAATCTCACAAATCCAGTTTACATTTGGCCTTCTTTACCTTTTCTTCCTATACACATACAAATGGATGTTCCTTCAGCTCTAATTATCTGTTTCTGAGTAGGATGTTCTAATTTGTTGATTTCCTTCTTGAAATGTGATGCTCAAATTTAAAGACAGTACATCAGATGTGATCAAATAAATGTTAACTAAAAATAAAACAACAATTATTTCCCAGGTTCTATTGGTGTCATTGAAGATGGCAGCCACAACCCACTAAGATCCTTTGTCTCCTAAAACTTCTGGGCCTTTTCTCCTTAGTTGCTGCTGGGCCATATTCGTACCACAGGTACTTTGTGCAGTTGGCTGTTTCGACCTAAGTGTAGGAATTTACATTCATCTTTGTAAAAATGACATCTTGTAAGATTCAGCTCATCACTCTAGCCTATTAAGATCTATTTGAAACTGAATTATAGGAGATTAAGTTTCTTTTCCGCCTAACATCATCCATATGGTTGATGCACGAGGCCAGGATCTCATAAAAATATTGAAAAGACATAACAGAAGAAACCCTCAAGTTCAGGGGACCCTGTGCTAAAGCTGATAGGAGCCCGAGAACCACCAAGTTCCAGCCTGCTCCAAACGTTAGCTTCCAGTGCCTCCTCCCTGCCTGAGTCCTCTGCTCTCCATCCCGACCCTCTTTGCTGTCCTTTTCTGACCCTGTGCTCATGTAAAGTGTTGGAATAACTCCTTTCTAAGCTGTACCTTCCCTTTGTGAATGGCCACATGACTCAAGCCCATATTAATGTCTCCCATTTCTGGACCACTCCTTTTGGCCCTGGGTATATACTTCTCATTAATAAAATAATTATTACACTAACATGAATTAATATTGTTTGAGCCCTTAATATGTATCTGACCCTATACTGAGTGTATTGTATAAATTATCTGATTTATCTTCATAGTACTGCTCTGTGCTGGTTGTCTTGTTTTATAAATGAGGAATCCGAGGCTTAGAGAGTTTAAGTCACCCATTCAAGCTCATCTGGATATATCAAGGCTTGAAAATAGGTCTTTCTGAGACTTCACATCCTTTTGGGTTGTAAAGACTTTGAGGGTAGAGACTGGTTTTATTTATTTATTTTAACGTGTTTATTGGAGTATAATTGTTTTACAATGTTGTGTTAGTTTCTGCTGTATAACAAAGTGAATCAGCTATACATATACATATATCTCCATATCTCCTCCCTCTTGCGTGTCCCTCCCACCCTCCCTATACCACCTTCTAGGTGGTCACAAAGCACCGAGCTGATCTCCCTGTGCTATGTGGTTGCTTCCTACTAGCTATCTATTTTACATTTAGTAGTGTATATATGACCATGCCACTCACTCACTTTGTCCCAGCTTACCCTTCCTCCTCCCCATGTCCTCAAGTCCATTCTCTACAGCTTCATCTCTATTCCTGTCCTGCCCCTAGGTTCTTCAGAACCATTTTTCTTTTATTTTCTTAGATTCCATATATATGTGTTAGCGTACGTATATATTCTTCTCCTTCTGACTTACTTCACTCTTTATCACAGATTCTAGGTCTATACACCTCACTACAGATAACTCAGTTTCATTTCTTTTTATGGTTGAGTAATATTCCATTGTATATATGTGCCACATCTTCTTTATCCATTCATCTGTCAATGGACACTTAGGTTACTTCTATGTCCTGGCTGTTATAAATAGAACTGCAATGAACATTGTGGTACATGATTCTTTTTGAATTATGGTTTTCTCAGGGTATACGCCCAGTAGTGGGATTGCTGGGTCATATGGTTGTTCTATTTTTAGTTTTTTAAGCAACCTCCATACTGTTCTCCATAGTGGCTGTATCAATTTATATTCCCACCAGCAGTGCAAGAGGGTTCCCTTTTCTCCAAACCCCTCCAGCATTTATTGTTTATAGATTTTTTGATGATGGCCATTCTGACTGGTGTGAGGTGATACCGTATTGTAGTTTTAATTTACATTTCTCTAATGATTAGTGATGTTGAGCATCCTTTCATGGGTTTGTTGGCAATCTGTATATCTTCATTGGAGAAATGTCTATTTAGATCTTCTGCTTATTTTTGGGTTGGGTTGTTTGTTTTTGTGATATTGAGCTGCATGAGCTGCTTGTATATTTTGGAGATTAATCCTTTGCCAGTTGCTTCATTTGCAAATATTTTCTCTCATTCTGAGGGTTGTCTTTTCATCTTGTTTATGGCTTCCTTTGCTGTGCAAAAGCTTTTAAATTTCATTAGGTCCCATTTGTTCATTTTTATTTCCATTACTCTAGGAGGTGGGTCAAAAAGGATCTTGCTGTGATTTATGTCATAGAGTGTTCTGCCTATGTTTTCTTCTAAGTGTTTTATAGTATCTGGCCTTATTTAGGTGTTTAATGCATTCTGAGTTTTTTTTTTGTGTATGGTGTTAGGGAGTGTTCTAATTTCATTCTTTTCCATGTAGCTGTCCAGTTTTCCCAGCACTACTTATTGAAGAGGCTGTCTTTTCTCCATTGTATATTCTTGTCTCCTTTATCAAAAATAAGGTGACCATAGGTGCATGGGTTTATCTCTGGGCTTTCTATCCTGTTCCATTGATTTATATTTCTGTTTTTGTGATGATACCATAGTGTCTTGATTGCTGTAGCTTTGTAGTGTAGTCTGAAGTCAGGGAGCCTGATTCCTCCATCTCTGTTTTTCTTTCTCAAGATGGTCTTGGCTATTCAGGGTCTTTTGTGTTTCCATACATATTGTGGGATCTTTTGTTCTAACTCTGTGAAAAATGCCAGTGGTAGTTTGATAAGGATTACACTGAATCTGTAGATTGTTTTTGGTAGTATAATCATATTCACAATGTTGATTCTTCCTATCCAAGAACATGGTATATCTCTCCATCTGTTTGTATCATCTTTAATTTCTTTCATCAGTGTCTTGTAGTTTTCTGCATACAGGTCTTTTGTCTCCTTAGGTAGGTTTATTCCTAGGTATTTTATTCTTTAGTTGCAATGGTAAATAGGAATATTTCCTTAATTCCTCTTTCAGATTTTTCATCATTAGGGTATAGGAATGCCAGAGATTTCTGTGCATTAATTTTATATCCTGCTACTTTACCAAATTCACTGATTAGCTCTAGTAGTGTTCTGGTAGCATCTTTAGGATTCCCTATGTATAGTATTTTGTCATCTGCAAACAGTGACAGCTTTATTTCTTCTTTTCCGATTTGAATTCCTTTTATTTCTTTTTCTTCTCTGATTGCTGTGGCTAAAACTTCCAAAACTATGTTGAATAGTGGTGGGATGGGCAACCTTGTCTCGTTCCTGATCTTAGTGGAAATGGTTTCAGGTTTTCACCATTGAGAACGATGTTGGCTCTGGATTTGTCATATATGGCCTTTATTATGTTGAGGTAAGTTCCCTCTCTGCCTACTTTCTGGAGGGTTTTTTTCATAATTGGGTGTTGAATTTTGTTAGAAGTTTTTTCTGCATCTATTGAGATGATCATATGGTTTTTATCCTTCAATTTGTTTACATGGTGTATCACAATGTTTTGTGTATATTGAAGAATCCTTGCATTCCTGGGACAAACCACACTTGACCATGGTGTATGACCCTTTTCATGTGCTGTTGGATTCTGTTTGTTAGTATTTTGTTGAAGATTTTTGCATCTATGTTCATCAGTGATATCAGCCTGTATTATTCTTTTTTTGTGGCACTTTTTTTCTGGTTTTGGTGTCACGGTGATGGTGGCCTTGTAGAATGAGTTTGGGAGTGTCCCTCTCTCTGCTATACTTTGGAAGATTTTGAGAACTATAGGTGTTAGCTTTTCTCTAAATGTTTAATAGAATTTGCCTGTGAAGCCATCTTGTCCTGGGCTTTTGTTTGTTGGAAGATTTTTAATCAGAGTTTCAATTTCAGTGATTGTGATTTGTCTGTCTATATTTTCTATTTCTTCCTGGGTCAGTGCTGGAATGTTGTGCTTTTCTAAGCATTTGTCCATTTCTTCCAGATTGTCCATTTTATTGGCATAGAGTTGTTTGTAGTAATCTCTCATGATCCTATGTATTTCTGCAGTGTCAGTTGTTACTTCTCCTTTTTCATTTCTAATTCTGTTGACTTGAGTCTTCTCCCCTTTTTCTGGCTAAATGTTTATCAATTTTGTTTATCTCCTCAAAGAACCAGCTTTTAGCTTTATTGCTCTTTGCTACCGTTTCCTTCTTTTCTTTCTCATTTATTTCTGATTTGATCTCTATGATTTCTTTCCTTCTGCTAATGTTGTGGGTTTTCTTGGTTGTTGTTGTTGCTGTTCTTTCTCTAATTGCTTTAGGTATAAGGTTAGGTTGTTTATTTGAGATTTTTCTTGTTTCTTGAAGTAGGATTATATTGCTATAAACTTCCCTCTTAGAGGTCCTTTTGCTGCATCCCATAAGTTTTGGGTCATCATGTTTTCATTGTCATTTGTTTCTAGGTATTTTTTGATTTCCTCTTTGATTTCTTCAGTGACCTCTTGGTTATTTAGTAGTGTATTGTTTAGCCTCTATGTGTTTGTAATTTTTACAGGTTTTGTTTTCCTGTAATTGATATCTAATCTCATAGTGTTGTGGTTGGAAAAGATACTTGATATGATTTCAATTTTCTTAAATTTACCAAGGTTTGATTTGTGACCCAAGATATGATCTATCCTGGAGAATGTTCCCTGAGCATTTGAGAAGAAAGTGTATCCTGTCGTTTTTGGATGGGATGTCCTATAAATATCAATTAAGTTCATTTTGTTTAATGTATCATTTAAAGCTTGTGTTTCCTTATTTATTTTAATTTTGGATGATCTGTCCATTGTTGAAAGTGGGGTGTTACAATTCCCTACTCTTATTGTGTTACTGTTGATTTCTCCTTCTATGGCTGTTAGCCTTTGCCTTATGTTTTCAGATGTTCCTATGTTGGGTGCATAAATATTTACCATTGTTATATCTTCTTCTTGGATCGATCCCTCGATCATTATGTACTGTCCTTCTTTGTCTCTGTAATAGTCTTTATTTTAAAGTCTATTTTGTCTGATATGAGAATTGCTACTCCAGCTTTCTTTTGATTTTCATTTACATGGAATATCTTTTTCCATCCCCTCACTTTCAGTATGTGTCTGTAGGTCTGAAGTGGGCCTCTTGTAGACAGCATATATAGAGGTCATTTTTTGTATCCATTCAGCCAGTCTATGTCTTTTGGTCGGAGCATTTACTTAATTTACATTTAAGTTAATTATCGATATGTATGTTCCTATTACCATTTTCTTAATTGTTTTTTGTTTGTTATTGTAGGTCTTTTCCTTCTTTTGTGTTTACTGCCTAGAGAAGTTCCTTTAGCATTTGTTGTAAAGCTGGTTTGGTTGTGCTGCATTCTCTTAGCTTTTGCTTCTCTGAAAAGGTTTTAATTTCTCTGTCACATCTGAATGAGATCCTTGTGCTGAGTAGAGTAATCTTGGTTGTAGGTTTTTCCCTTTCATCACTTTAAGTATGTCCTGCCACTCCCTTATGTATGTCCTGCCACTCCCTTGGTTTTCAGAATTTCTGATGAAGGATCAGCTGTTAACCTTATGGAGATTCCAGTGTGTGTTATTTTTTGCTTTTCCCTTGCTGCTTTTAATATTTTTTCTTTGTGTTTAATTTTTGATAGTTTTATTAGTATGTGCCTCATCATGCTTCTCCTTGGATTTAACATTTATGTGACTCTCTGTGCTCCCTGGATTTGATTGACTATTTCCTTTTCCATGTTAGGGAAGTTTTCAACTATAGTCTTTTCAAATATTTTCTCAGACCCTTTCTTTTTCTCTTCTTCTTCTGGGACCCATATAATTCGAAAGTTGGTGCATTTACTATCATCCCAGAAGTCTCTGTGACTGTCCTCAATTCTTTTCATTCCTTTTTCCTTATTCTGCTCTATGGTAGTTATTTCCACTCTTGTATCTTCCTGGTCACTTATCCGTTCTTCTGCCTCGGATATTCTGCTATTGATTCTATCTAGAGAATTTTAAATTGCATTTATTGTGTTGTTCATCATTGTTTGTTTGCTCCTTAGTTCTTCTAGATCCTTGTTAAACTTTTCTTGTAGTTTCTCCATTCTATTTCCAAGATTTTGGATCATCTTTACTACCATTTCTCAGAATTCTTTTTCAGTTAGACTGCCTATTTACTCTTCAGTTGTTTGTTCTGGTCATTTTTCCCTTGTTCCTTCATCTGCTGCATATTTCTCTGTCTTCTCATTCTGTTTAACTTACTGTATTTGGTATCTCCTTTTTTCAGGCTGCAGGTTTGTAGTTACCATTGTTTTTGGTGTCTGCCCCAGTGGGTGAGGTTGGTTCAGTGAGTTGAGTAGGCTTCCTGGTGGAGGGGACTTATGCCTGTGCTCTGGTGGGTGAGGCTGGATCTTGTCTTTCTAGTGGGCAGGACTGTGTCTTGTGGTGTGTTTTGGGATGTCTGTAAACTTAGTATTATTTTAGGCATCCTCTCTGCTAATGTGTGGTATTGTGTTCCTGTTTGCTAGTTGTTTGGTATTGGGCATGCAGCATTGGAACTTGCTGGCCATTTGGTGGAGCTGGGTCTTAGCACTGAGATGGAGATCTCTCAGTGAGCTTTCACCAAATGATAGTAGGTGGGGCCAGGAAGTCTGTAGTTGTCCAGTGATTTGAACTCAGCTCTCCCACATTAGATGCTCAGGCCTGACACCTGGCTGGAGCACAAAGACCCTGTCAGCCACACGGTTTCTCGTTTTGTTAGATAAAGTCTTTAAGCCTGCTTGTAGGTTTTGGCATCTCTCCATTGGTGGGAGGGAGTTCTCATTCAGATATGTGTTGTTCCTGGTGCATGGTGGCCAGGTGACTGAGCTCCTGAATGTCCTCAGTGAGGCAGGGGTGCCGTGGGTGGCCTCCCTGCTTTCCTCCACCAAGAACCTGCCCCTGAGTGGCTGCATGCTCTTCCCCGAAGCCCATGCAACCCACCCATGTGGACCACACCTGTCTCTGCACCCCTGTGGATGAGAGCGAGGGCTCAGAGAGGTGGAAGAGGAGGGAGGAAAGTGCCCACTTCAAAACTTTGAAAATGGAGTAGTCCTGGAGACTGGCTTTATATTTCTCTGTCTTCCTACCTAACAGAGATACCTCACAGTGTACTGACATGAGCATACTGTGGTGTTTAATATATATGTGTTGAATTAAAGAGTAGATTAATTAATGAAATAGGTGTTGTACAACATTCTTTTTCTTTCTGATACTATGTAAACATCTGGAGACATTTTTCAAGGTAAGAGAGATGATAATATATACGTGTCTGGAATACTACTTGTATTAATATGCTAGGACTACGATTAAGTACCACAAACTGGGTGTCTTAAACAACAGAAATTTATTTTCTCATGATTCTGAGGCTAGAATTCCAAAATCCAAGTGTTGGTTGTGTTGATTTTCTCTTAGGTCTCTCTCCTTGGCTTGTAGATGGCCATCTTCTTCCTGTGTCTTCACATGGTCTTCCCTTTGTGTGTGTCTATGTCCTAGTCTCCTCTTCTTATAAGAACTGCAGCCATATTGGATTAGGTTCCACCCAATGACCTCATTTATTTTAATCACCTCTTTAACAACCCTATGTGCAAACATTGTCACATTCTGAGGTTCTGGGGATTAGGACTTCAACATATATATTTTGGGGAGATGCAATTGAGCCCATTACACTGGAAAGTAGACTCCAATGAACATCATGAAGTTTCCAGAATGTATATCTTTCTTGGAATCTTTCACTGAGTTATTGCTAATATATTTGTTATAGACTAGGGGAAAAAAATCAATCTTCCCTTTAGGCATAGTTTTCTCAGCAGTTTGATATTTCCTTTTAATTAAGTCAAAGGTATTTTTGATATTTGGGGGTCTTTGTTCCTTTTCTAAAAGAAAAATCAATGAAGTTATAGGGTGAAATAGGGTGAATAGTCTATTGAATGAGAAGAATCTAATTAAAAGTCTATTTTTTTCATGCATTTTGCCTCCCTCATTTGGCTCTCTCTGCATACTTTACTTAAAAAACATTTAAAGTTAACATTTGACATAGCTGACATCTAAGATGCTGAAAACTGATCTTAGGATATGGTGCACCTAGATTCTTATTGTTACTCTATTATAACTGCCAGGGTGAACCTTATTTCTTCTTAATTTGTCATTTGCCTATGTCACTCATATATTCAGGGCCTGCCAAGGTTTTGTGATCTTAAGGGTGTCTGGGAAAATGACAGCTGCTATCCTACTGTTAAACTGCAATCTTTTAGCTTAACTTTGATTCCAGTTAAAGCACAAATTCCCTGGGAGGGTTATGCTAAGTTGTTTACAGTTTAACCTGACTGAAACCTCTAATTAGGGGAAGGAAATAGAACAGCATGAGAATCACCAAAAATGGGAAAGGGGGAGCCAAAAAGGAAAGCTCGGGGTACAAAAAACTCACCTACATTATAATATTGACCAGAGTCAGCTTTTCCTTAGGGATGTTTAGGAAAAGTCTGTAATTTAAGAACTGTCGTGTTCCTTTCTGATGGGGAATGATGGCTCCTTGAATTAATTAACTATTGCTTGTATCAAATTACTAAAAACTTAGGGACTAAAAAGAATGCCCATTTATTATTTCAGAGTTCTGTAGCTCAGCAGCTGAGGAGCTCTTGACTGGGTTCTCTGCTTATGGTCTTATGAGGTGCTAAAGTCAAGGTGTTGGCTGGGCTGTGTTCTTGTCTGGAGGCCCAGGGAAGGATCCACTTCCAAGTTCCATCAGATTGTTGGTAAAATCAACTCCTTGCAGTTGTAGTCCTGAAGTTCCTGTTTCTTTGCTGGCTGTCAGCTGGAGTTTACCCTCATTTCTTAGAGAACATTCACATCACTCTCATGGCTCTGTCCTTCTTCAAATCGGTAACGGTCATAGAGTCCTTCTCACATCTGGAATCTCTCTGATTTTCCCTCTGCCTTCCTTTTCACTAAGCAGCTGGAGACAGCTTTATGCTTTCAAAGGCTAATGTGATCAGATTAGTACTATCCAGATTTTTTTAATATATTTTAAGGTCAACTAGGGACTTTAATTACAATTATAAAATATTTTCACAGCAGTGCCAAGATTAGTTTGATTGAATAATATCAGGACAGAAATTTTCTTGGTGGAGGGGATCTTTAGAATTTTTCCTGTCACACTCCTCTTAAACACTTCTTGGCCCAGCAAACAACATCCTAACCTCCGCCTTGTGCCTGCGTTCCCCAAGGAAATAGAGGGTTAATCTTAGGGGTTTCATAAGCTCTAGAATCCAGTTAATTGCCCTTCTCATTATTTCTTCACAGCTCACTTTGTGAATAATCTGTTCATAGACCACTTAATTTTCCCTTTTAAGACAGTTACAGAGCACTTTGAATTTTTTAGTGCCTCAGGACCATCCTGTTGACCAGGATTGGTCCGGTGCATGGAAGGAGCTGGAGTTGCTTCATGGTATATTTGGAAGCCTCCTTTGCATCTCTCTGACTTGCATCTAGGACTGCCCAGCCCCTCCCCAGAGAATTTCTGACAAATGGCAATTCAGACTTTTTTCTTGAGTTTCCCGCTTCACACTATTCTGTAAAGGAAGCCTTCCCACTCCTGTCAGCTGCAGCCATTACAATATTCTTAAACTGAACCCAAATCTGCTTCCCACTGGTCTCAGTTCTGGCCCTATATAGGATAGACCATTCTGACAGCTCTTTTTTGGTCTCATTCTATTTTCTGTTTTTCTATTTTCCCTTTGCTGGGAAGCAGCATATGCCTCAGTCAGCTGAGATTCAGACCCTGACCTCTCTCTCAAACAAAAATAAATACTGTCCTCCTTAGACTTTTTCCTCCTTCACACCTGCCCTTGACATTCTTTTAATGCATATTTCAGATAGTGGGCTGCACGGGCTTTGTGTTCTAAAACGTGGCAAGTGATGCAGATCACAAATACCTGGAAACCTGCTTGGTGTACCGGGGAGAGTGTATTCTGCTGAGCTGGATGGGTTTTCTGCTCATCTGTTGGAACTGGAGGATGCTGTGGTTTGAGGGGAGGCTGTGAGGAGTATACCTGGGAGTGTGTCCAGGGTGGGCCTTAATCAGGAGTATTGTGGGATAGCAGAAAACCAGAGATCTTTATCATGAAGAAGCACATACTTCCATTTTTGTGTAGAATGACGTGAATGGTTAACAGTGAACCAGAGGATGAGGTGACCTGAGAAATTTCAGTGCTCACCTGCATTACAAACAGGCCTTGAAGTGTATGCATACATAGCATTTTGTGTACTCTAACCTTATTGTACTTGGCATTCAGGACAGCAGGGCAGGGCAAATACGTCATTCAAGGATATGCCATGTGCAAGCAGTTGTCAGCTGCTGCCACTCTGAGCTTTGAGATGTGAGTAAAACTGTTTTAACACCCCATTGAACATCCTGTGGGAAATTCAATGTCCACCCCAAGATTTCTGTGCATTTCTGGGAGTTTCCTTCTCATGGGCATTTCTGAATCAGAGCACCTGTCTCCCCAACCCTCAGTCTCCTTCAATCTCATTTTCTTGTTCCGTTCCTTCTGCTCTATGTTTATCCACCTCTAGAACTCAGCATTTCCCCTTGCTTCTCTCCTAAACCAGTCACACAAAGCATTTACAAATGTCACAGAGTTTATGGAAGCATAGAGGAGGAGAGAAGGTGATTTGTAGTAACATAAATAATTTAAATTGATATATTAAATATCCCTATTATTAAAAGTCCTTTGATTACTCTTGTCATTGAGATTTTCTGACTGGTCACCTTCATGTGGAGCCAAACTTTTGCAATATTTATTTGCCTTTCTCTCTTCCCTTCCCATCCCACCACCCCCCTCTTCAAGTTCCACTGTTTCTGTTCCTTTCTCATATAAAACTATTTAGCTGTCATTTTGACCCACTGTCATTTTCTGAATCATGGTCTCACCTACTATACTCAAAGGGACTTTCCTAAGCACAGTTCTGGCACTCTATAGGATGAACCTAAAATAGATAATTCCTTTATGGGGAACTCTTTAAATAAATCTATTGTCATCCATTACACTAAATTCCTAAAAGGAATTTATTGTAAAATTATGTGGCTACCAGTGTTGCAGTTGTTGATATATTAGTCTCTTCCTAGACTAGGAGCTCTTTTAAGGCTGAGATCTTTTGTGTCATTTCCATGTCATTATCTGTGCATGTGTAGCTCCCCAGCACAAAAGAGATGCTCAGAATATATCAAAACTGTCTTGGCCAATGTTCTCCTTCTGGATCTTCATGGTGGTTATGTGTGTGTGTTCACTTTGCGATGATTAACTGAGTTGAGCACTTACCATTTGTTCAGTCTTCTGTGTATGTGCTATATTTCAAAAAATATGCTTTGTAAGTAGCAGCTTGCACAAGATGACACAGTGATTAAGTGACAGGCTATGGTCTGGTACTCCCAGCGAGGAGCGTCCTCCTCAAACTGAGCTGCTTCTCCAAAGGCTATGGTGGGTTGACTACCTTCTCCAGGGACGTGGGGCTCTGTGTCAAACAAATGAAGTTAATGTTGCTTACACCTCTCCTCTCTGTGCACTCATGTCATCTCTTCAGAACCCCAGAATCAGGTATATTCTTTTCTACCAGAAAATTTGTTCACATCCAATTCTCTTTCAGTGAGTAGTATTCATTTGATTCCTTCTCTCAAGAGCATTTGTTTTTGGTGGGGGGTTTACTCACTCCCACATTATGGCAGGATGGGCTTGGATTCTCTGGTTAGGGTTATCAGGGGTTGGAGGAGAGGATGCCATTTCCAGAGGCTGCTGTCTGCCCCAGCTAAGACAGAGGTTCTCAACCTTGGTTGCACTTGAATCACCCAGGCAGCTTTAGAAAATACTGGGCCCTGAGCCCTAACTCTCCCCCCCCACTACAGACCCCATTGTAATTGGTCTGGGCATACAGATTTTAAATCTCCCTAGGGGATGCTAATGTATGTCCAGCCACTGATTATGTTGACACAATGTTGGCAGCCACTGATTCTAATTTAATCTCTTGGCAGGACCTGCTAAATGCCTCAGCTAGAAATGGGGAGCAAGATCCTGAAATGTAGCATCTGATTTTTAGCTCTACCTGGGACAGTCTTCCTGTGGAGCCTGCTAGAGAATCAGAGTCTTACTGTATCATGTAATAATTAGTCTCCACATCTGATTGAATCCCCACCTATGGTCCAAATTAGGCTGAGTAGCTTATAGGACAGAAGGCTTCTTAAGATGTACAAATTGTTTCTCTCTCTGTTTCTTTTGCTACTTTGGCTTAAGCAACTTTTAGCCACATTTTGGTTAGTCACAGATGTATGCTGGGCAGGAAACTCAGTCTCACTGAGCTGGGTGGGAAAGAAAGGATGTGAAGATGCGTGAGACAAGGATGCTGAAGGAAGGCAATTCAGCTGCACAGGAAGGTTGTGTTTGAAACAGCTCCTCACAAGACCAGGGCCTGCCTCCTGTTGAGTGGTGCCAGCAGGGCTATAGGAGCTGGAGTAGCACCAAAAAGTGACAGAAGTTCTGGCTGAGGCTTCTGGATGTGGGAGCTCAGACCAAGTCCTGAATTTCACCAGCTCTCCCACCTGGACTGAGTGGGCTCCTTTCTTCGTTCTTTTACCTGGTTTCCTAGCTGATACATGGTCCACTTGGTATCTGGAGGCTTGGCTGCCTTTTGGGCAGTGATGTCTGTCTGCAGTGTCAGAAACGTAATTCCTCTGCTCATCACATACATGACAGGTGTCAAACTTTATAAGCGCTCGCTCTGCCCTCGGAGTCATTGCAGACTTGTAAGGGAAAGATTGAAGCTTGTCTGTGGATTTCTCTAGTAAGTTTTTAGGCTTATCTACTGACCTGCCTGCTCCTAAAGTCTTCGCTCAGCCATGAGTGCAGCCACCTACCCAACCCCACACCCCCGCCACTCTCCACCCCCATCATGTCTCCTGGTAATCCATGGGGACTTTTTCTCTTTTCTCTTTACCATCCCACCTCCAAATTGTTATTCATACTGTGGAAGAACTATGCTTTTTCTTCTAAGACCAGCCTATAAATACTGTTTCCAAGAAGTCATTCCCTATTATCCCCGTGGAAATTGCTGTTTTCTCCTACGCATTCCTGGCACAAACTGTTGGTAGCTTCATCATCCTTATTACAGACTTCTCTGAGGCCACTGTTTAGGGAGCATGGACAGTGTTAGTCATGAAACTATTAGTAGAATTGATACTACAATGTTACTAACGGTCGCATTATGCTAAACTAGTTTTTACCTATTTATCTAATTCATGTCCTTCAACAATTCCATCAGGTGGGTTATTAGCCCTACTTTACAGATGAGGAACTGAGATTAAATGGGTGCTGACATGCGGGTATCAACCCACACAGTGTTCACTTGTCTATCTCACCAGTCTGAGAGGTCATAAAATACAGAAATGTATTTTTATAAGATGCACAAATACCTTTTAACATCCACTAGAGTGCATAGTATTGCTATTTTTGCATGGCACTGTAACTTTGTTTCTGAATATGCATAATGTTTATTGGATTGTTTTCTTTGACTTACGTAAAAAAAAAAACATGCAGACTTAGGGAAATATAGTGATCAATAGCTCCAGTAAAAACGTTTGCTTGTTTAAAGTTAAAATATACAGTTTTTATCACTGGAAACAAGGCCACCTTTAAGGTGTAATGGGGCCAAGCAAAAAGTTTTGGGGGGTTCCTGTCTAGAGAAACAATTTGATTCACCCCAAATCAGCATGTCAGCTCCATTCTGGCAACCCAATCTTGTGCAATTCCACTAAAGGAAAATCACCCTGGATAGCAGGAATATTCTGGTCCAAATGGGAACTGGAGGTGGCACAGGACCCAGGTGGGCTCAGAGTTCCCCATCTAACTGCCCTGATCCAGCCCTCATAGTCCCAGCCACTGGAAGGTGCTCAAAAACATGGGGCAGCCTGAGGTGGGGGTCAGGCAGAATTCTGCTTACCTGAGTCTGAAGTGTGGTGCTGGATGGAAACATACCATAGGCAAAGAACGGTTAAGATACTTGAAATAAAAGGCTTGATAGTCATATACCAATCTCTGTGCTTGGTAGGTGTAATAAATCTCAAGGTATCTTGGCTTTGTATTGTACAAATTATTCTTGGGCTCTAAGCTCATAAACAATTTCTTCCTTTCTTACTTACAAGCTCTGATTGCACAAGCAATTAAGTTCTTTGAACCTGTTTCCTCATGCATATAATGGACAGTGATGGCACCCTGCCAGGGTCATGTGCAAAAGTGCTGTTATAATTATAATAGCCTGTGTTTATTGAATTCTTATTGTGTTCCAGGTACTATTTTCAGTGCACCACATGGATTATCTCATTTACCCCTCACAATAGCCCTTTGAGGTGGGTTCTTAATTCTCCTTTTATAGATGAAAAAATGAGGCATGGAGAGACACCCCATTTGCACCTTCGAGACCAATGTCAGAGTCTAAGCATATAACCATCACGCACATGGCCTGGCTTAGGTCTCTTCAACCCTGCTTGCATGGTAGAATCATTGGAAGAAATTTTAAAAGGTACCACTGACCAAGCACTACACACCCCACCTCTGAAATTCTAATTTAATTGGCCTGAAGCGAAGCATAGGCATTGATCCTTTTTATAGCTTCCCAGGAGGTTCGTGGGGCAGCCAGGACTGAGTAGTAATAGGCAGCAAACATGCAGTGAACTTGTGTTGAATCTCAATCAGGGTGACTCAACCTTGACAACACCAAATTAGTAAATGTGCCCAAATGCATTTCAAAACTAAGTCCTCCACACATATAAGAAATTCTATTTGCTATTTGTTAAGCTAGTACTTATCCAGGGTCTTCTTTGTTCATACCACTGACTAGAGAAACAATTATGTATGGCATCTCTCTTAAGCAGGAACAGGGGTGGGAAGGTTGGGGTAGATGATGGGATGGTGGAAGTGGCAGCGGGGAGGGTGTTTCATCACTGGTTGTGTTTAGAAGCGCCGGGGCATGGTGATAATAAAAATCAGGCTGACTTTTGGTTGGTTTTATTATTATTCTAAAATTCTCAGGACTTCCCTGGTGGCACAGTGATTAAGAATCCGCCTGCCAATGCAGGGGACACAGGTTTGATCCTTGGTCCGGAAGATCCCACATGCCGTGGAACAACTACTGAGCTTGCTCTCTAGAGACTGTGAGACATAACTACTGAAGCCTGTGCCCCTAGAGCCTGTGCTCCGCAACAAGAGAAGCCACCGCAATGAGAAGCCCACACACCGCAATGAAGAGTAGCCCCTGTTCGCTACAACTAGAGAAAGCCTGAGTGCAGCAACAAAGACACAATGCAGCCAAAAAAAAAAAAAAAAACTCTATACTCCCACCCTGCCCCATCCCCATGCTACAACTTGGTATGTCGCTGCTGCTGCTTTTAAGTAAATCATCCAAATTATAAAGTAAGTGTGTATGTAAATAAAATTATTTACCATCAGTATATATGAATACTATGTATTATATAATAGGTTAAATTATATTTATATGTAAATTATACATATATTTATACTAAATACATAAATATATGAATAAAATTATATAAATAAAAATGTTTATCATAACATTTTGAAAAAAGCATCATTACCCCCAGTTTACAAATGAGGTGCTTGAAACAGAGAACTTGGGTCACTTGCCCAATGCTAGAAAGCTAGTAATAAGTAGAAAACGCTTGTTGTACATTTGCTGTGTGGTTTACCTCTATTATTTCTTTTCATTCTTTCAACAATCTTATGACGAGATACTATAATTAGTTCTTTTTTTTTTTTTGCGGTACGTGGGCCTCTCACTGTTGTGGCCTCTCCCATTGTGGAGCACAGGCTCCGGACGCGCAGGCTCAGCGGCCATGGCTCACAGGACCAGCCGTTCCGCGACATGTGGGATCCTCCCGGACCGGGGCATGAACCCACGTCCCCTGCATCGGCAGGCAGACGCTCAACCACTGCGCCACCAGGGAAGCCCCAGTCCTTTTTTTTTTTTTTTTTTTTTTAAAGTAAAGGGCATGGGAGAAAGACAAAAGGAGTCCAAGGCACAGGATATCAAAGTAATTTTTCTAGCCTCTCCCATCTAGGAAGTAATTGAGCCAGAACTTTGCCCAAGGTGGCCTTCATTGGACACTGTATTCCTTAGCTTATGTCCTGCTGCCTCTGATGTAAGGTAGTAGGAGGTGAACCCAGATATTTTTTCTCAGTGTACTGGTCCCTCTTATTTACCCTCTATACTTTCCTCTTTGATTCTTCCTACCTTGCCTTCAACTTCCAGATCTCTATCAATTGAAGGGCACTAGACTATGTCACTCCAAAATATGGCACTTTGGCATAAAGACTATATTGAATATGTAATTGACAATTAAGAGGAAGCAGATCAAAGAAAATCTGCTTGCCCATCCCCTATTTGCCTAAAAAAGAAGAACTTACATTTTCAAAGGTGTCCTTCCTCCCTTTCCGTCAGGAAGGGCAAAAGTTAATTACCAGGGGAGACAATTTTAGACTCTGATCAATCTGGAGATGGCACCAGAGGATGCTACATAAACAACTTTACTAACTAGCCTTTATCTACCATCAGTTTCCCATATGTTTACTTTCTCACAGTTTCCCATTCTTGGAAGCCCAAAAACTCCTTCCTCTGTCTTGCCTTTTGTCTACAAGTTTATTTACTTATTTATTTATTATTCAGGCTAACAAGCTTGAATTCTAGACCACCTCTTTGAGTTTCTCTTTCCTGAGTCCCTCCCAAGTATATATGATATATACATACTAATAATCTTGTTTGTTTTTCTCTTGTTAATCTGTCTTTTATTACAGAGACACAACCAAGAACCTAGGATGGGTAGAGGAAACATTCATTCCTCCCCTACACAAAATAATGCACACAGCTCTTTGTGTTCCCCTTTAACCCTGTGACTTGAGTACTTCCTGGTTCAACAATGGATACCTCACTCAACATGTCTGAAATTGGACTCCTCCACATGCCCTCACATCTGCATTTCCTTTTGTGCCAGGGGCCTGGTTAACTGCAGCAGCATCCCCCAGTGTCCCAAACTAGACTCCCACTTCCCATCTGAGACTTGTTTCCTCAGGCAGGAGCATGGTTACAGGGCATATATAGCTAACATCCAAGCTCTCTCTCACAACCTCTCTCTCTCTCTCTCCTGAGTGCTTTTTTGCTTCTATCACAGTCTTAACTTCTGCCAAAAAGGATTACAGTTCTAAGAAGAAACTGAAACTAAATTTGGTGATTGTGGGACCTTGGAGAGGTTAGCAAATCTCCCTTCTTGATCCTTTCATCTGTTAAATGGAGATAATGTTAAGACTCTGAAGGAGGGCATGAGGTGTAAAAGTAGAGTAGACAAAAAATCATCATCACAGAGGATACACTTCCTTGCAGGAGAGAGAGGGTGTGTTTATTCTGCCTATCTTTCTAGGTTCAGTTTGTGATGGATGTCCGGAGTTTGTAGATCTCTTTCATTTCATCTGTGTTTGGAATTAAAAAATAATATAATCACTACTCTGGTCTGAATTGTGTCTCCCCAAATTTGTATGTTGCAACCCTAAACCCTCAATATGACTGTACATGGAGATAGAACTATTAAAGAGGTTAATAAGGTTAAATGAGGTCGTAAAAATGGGGATCTAATCCAGTATGATCAGTCTCCTTAAGAAGATGGTGAAACACCAGGAATGCCTGTACAGAGGACAGGCCATGTGGGGAAACATCCAGAAGGTGGCAATCTGTAAGCCTCAGGAGAAAGAAAACCTGCTGATCCCTTAATCTTGAACTTCCAGCCCCTAGAACTGTGAAAAAATAAATCTCTGTTTTTTAAGCCACCCAGTCTGTGGCATGTTGTTACAGCGGCCTTAGCAAATGAATACACTCACCTTTGCACTATAAATCTATTCAAAGGTGATTGCTTTCAATGTGTTCATTCCGTCACAGCCTGGTGGCAGCATGTAAATAAAGAACATTCAAGTCTGGCCTTGGCCATCCCCAAAGTGACTCTCATCTCTTTATTGCAGGAAAGAAATTATCACTTTAACTTTCACGCAGAGAATTTTATTGCTAATGACCCAAGCTGCATAAACAGCTTTCATCTTTTTGGAAGGAAAAAAGTCAGATTTCTTTTTGTACAGATCTTCTGGTCTTTTGTGTCTTATAAGGGGCCTGACCCTTTAATGATATTTGTCTCATTTTCATTTCTATTATTAGACCTCTCTCCCTGGAAGGGATACTCAGTGGAGTCTCATGCCATCCTCTCCCTCTTAATTGGACCTGGTGTTGAGTGACAGATAAATGATCTTGAATTAATAACAATGACAAATTGCCCTCGGATGGTACTTGTACATAAAAGGAAATACTTCCATTAAACAAATGTTATATCATTAAGAAACACATTAATAGCCCTGCCAGTGATCATAACTGTGTAATTTTTCTCATCAATGTTAATAACCAGCAAAGCTATAATTGCATATGGAGCTTAATTAAAATCTTTTATCCTATTAATGAGTGTCCATGCTTCAGATCTTCCGTCAAATGGTCTGCAAAACTTAGACCATGTTTCTTGAGGTCCAGGTTCTTGAGAAGGTATGGACAGAAATGAGGCTGGATTATAAAATCTCAGTATGCTGCAATTACTAGTCATTGGGTATTAAAGATGGAATTAGCCTTGTACACCATTTAAGCTAATTCCAGTATTTTAGGATGATATTTAAAAATTTTACATATTTGTGGCTCTTAAATGCAAGGTAATATAAATAATAAAGAAAAATTGCCTATCTCTTAAGTAAATAAACCTTTTATTTATCAAGTAAACTTGGCTGTTTAGTAAATTTACTCTTTCCCTTTTTATATCCTCCTACTATCCATTCATATACATATTGTGACACAGACTGGCCAGATGCTCACCATACCCACCCTCTTTTCTTCCTGAGTACTGACTATATCATGTCTTCCAGCCCCCTTCTTCTAGGTTTGACCAGGGCCCATGTGACTTTTTCTTGCTAGTGTCCTTGAGTGGAAGCCATGCTAGTCACTTTCAAGAAGAGGTAGTTAAGAGCAGGTAAGCCTTCTTCACATCTCATTTCCTCCACCTACCCTCCAACTGAAAAGGATCCAGGGAATGAGGAACCAGCAAGTGGTGGAACTATTAGTTACAAGAATCCTGAGACCCTAACTTACTGCATGGAGCAGAGAACACCCACCATTCCCTGCCGACATAAATCAGACTGTGATGTGAATGAGAAATTAAGCTTTATTAGTTTCAGCTACTGAGATTTTGAGATTATTTTTACAGCACTTGGCTTACCTTGATACATATATTTTACTTAATTTCATAGCTGGTTATAATTTTTTATTCTACTTTAAAAATTTTGATGCTACTGGATATAGAGTTTCTACATACTATGCAGTCTTGCATGTGATACAGAATTATGATTTTAATTCCTGAAGAATAGTCCATGTTAAGTGATGTGCCAAAGTAACATCACCATTTTTCAAATATTACATAGGACATTTCTTGTGTTTTTCTTCTTAGGGAATATCTTTTTTGCATATAATATATTTCCTTAGAATTATGTTGATAAATTATTTTTCTATAGTCATGTATCAGTTTATATTGCCCCTAGCCATTTCAAGAGTATAAGTTATAATCCACCTTTCTAAAATTGAGAATTTTTGCCCTTTTAAAATTTACTTGACATTATATGATACTTTATATATAAATACACTATCTATAAATTATATATTTATAAACATTATATTTAAACTTTATAAATAAAATATAAAGTATATATCAATATATATAATATACATGCACACTATATAATCACCATATGTGTACACTTATACAAACATAGTTTTTACTTTTAATAACTGGTGAGTTTGACATTTTCCATGTATGTTTGCTTACACAAACATATTACATATTAGCTCGTTTCACATGGAGCATTTAATCCTATCCATTGGGGAGCAAACAACCCTTCATTTTAACAGATGACACAACTGAGAGTTGAGGTGATTAGTGAGAGGAGGCAGTGTTAAGATAATGGCTGAGCATCAGAATACAGATCTGATAATTTAAATACAATGATTTTTCTATTATAACAAAACTTCTATGTTTATCAAATATGGCATGTCATTCTGGTCCTTATGATTGTCACCTTGGAAAGAATGATCATGACATAAACAAAACATTCATCTCACCATATATCATTTTTTGTCACTTAATAGACAAAGTGAATTCAATAAAGACCTCGGGGCTTTCAGTTGTGTGTAGCCTTGGAAGCTCAGAATCATGGATAAGCTCAGCTCTGACATGGATAGAACCAAGCACAGCAATGTATTTCCCAGTCTAGCTTCCTAGGTTTTGTCTATATGACATAGGGATGAATGAATTCTAGAAGACTGATTTAGTATTAGTTATTGAATGATTGATTATTAGAAATGGCAGGAAGAAGGACAGAGACATATGACATTTGACATCATCCTGAGCAGTGTTTACCTAGAAGAGAAGCAGGAGATAATGCTGGAAAGACAAGTTAGGGCTGGTATAACTCAATTCAATGAGCAAGTTCCTACTATGTGCCAGGCACTGCCATAGGTACTGGGTTGATGAAAGGCAAATCAGTTAAAGGTCTTGACTGAGCTTTAAATCAAATAAGGGAGAGTATAATCTAGCGAAGGAATCAGGAGGCTTTGTAAGTAGACTGGAGTTCGAGGCTCAACTCTGAATTTTGTAAGCTCAGACATGCTACCTCAGTGTAATTTCCTCACCTGTAAATTGGGATATCTATAGTACATACGTTGTCTGGAAGCAAGCTGGGATTATACCTGCAAAGATTTTAGTGCACTGCCTGGCACAGAGTGTGCCCCTTAAAATGCTAGTTGTTATCTTTAAAGTTTTATTAACTGGGAAGACCAACTATCAAAACAGTTACATCATGATTAAATGCAACACAGAAACATCTACAAGATACAACATTAATATAGAAGAGAATTAGAGATATAGTGAAAGTAGATTGAATTACTGATACCAATTCTTTTTTAAAAATCAAAGTATAGTTGATTTATAATATTGTGTTAATTTCAGGTGTACAGCATAGTGATTCAGTATTTTTGAAGATTATACTCCATTATTGTTTATTACAAGACAATGGGTCTAATTTCCTGTGCTGTACAGTATGTCCTTGTTGTTTAACTATTTTATATACAGTAGTTTGTTAATCCCACACCCCTAATATGTCCCTCCCCACTTTCCTCTCCTCTTTGGTAATGACAAGTTTGTTTTCTATATCTGTGAGTCTGTTTCTGTTTTGCATATGCATTCATTTGTATTATTTTTTAGATTCCACATGTATGTGATATCATACAGTATTGTCTTTCTCTGACTTACTTCACTAAACATAATATTCTCTAGGTCCATCCACGTTGCAACAAATGGCAGTACTTCATTCTTTTTTTGTGACTGCGTAATATTCCATTGTGTGTGTATGTTTAACATATATGTATTATATATATATATATGCCACATCTTCTTAATCCAACTGTCTATTAATGGGCACTTGGGTGGCTTCCATGTCTTGGCTATTGTAAATAGTGCTGTTGTGAGCATCCAGGTGCATGTATTGATATCAATTCTTGACCCCCTCTGTGTCCATGACCTTTGACATATAATTTACACAGTTCTTTCCATCTCTATAGGAAAATTATACTTTCTTGTACCTTAACTTTGGTCAACCATGCTATTTGCCTTGACCAACAATGTCAGCAAACATAAGGCAGAGGCTTGAATAGTGCTTGTGGAACTGTGCACTTTTGCTTAGCTAAGAGAAGAGCATGTCCTGCTCAGCTGATTGTCTTAGCATGAAGGTGTATAGACACATAGACACAGGGAGCTGAGCCAGATCCACAGATCTGAAGCTTGAAGTAGAAGTTACCTCTTCTAAACAAGCTTAGAACAGTTGACCCCCATACTTGTGAGTAAGAAGTAAATCCTCATTGTCTGCCAATTAGATATGGAATTGTTGTTCCACGACAATGCTTACTGATACAGGGTTGATGTTCAAGCATGACCTTTTTGGAAAAGTGACTTATAAATTGGATTTTGACCAAAGAACTGGAATTTTCTAGGAGGAAAAATGGAGTAAGTGTATTCCAGAAGAAAGAATATCAAATACAACAATTCAGAAATGTGAAATACCATAACTTAGCATTTCAGTATCTGGGCCCTGATTGGAGCAAAGAAGGTTAATAAAGGAATCAGAAGAATGATCATAGACATAAGAAAGAGTGCCCTGTATGCACAAAAGACATCTAAGAAGAAATTTTAAAGTGTTTATTTTTTCCTGAAAGAAGCAAATCCATTGTAGCAATAATTAAAATGATAGATTTTTTTTTCAAGTTTTCTGTGTGTTCTCATTTATTCTACTCTGCTCTCTTAGGAGAGGTAGTTTCTCAAACTGATATCAAGCCATGACTTTTTTTTTTAATTGGGGTATAGTTGTTTTATAATGCTGTGTTAGTTTCTACTGTACAACAAAGTGAATTAGTATTCCCTGTGCTATACAGCATGTTCTTATTAGTTATCTATTATATATATTAGTGTATATATGTCAATCCCAATCTCCCAATTCATCCCATCCCCTATGCCCCACCCTACTTTCCCCCTTTCGTGTCCATACATTTATTCTCTATGTCTGTGTCTCTATTTCTGCCTTGCAAACAGGTTCATCTGTACTATTGTTTTAGATTCCACATATATGCGTTAATATACAATATTAGTTTTTCTCTTTCTGACTTATTTCACTCTGTATGACAGTCTCAAGGTCCATCCACATCTCTACAAATGACCCAATTTTGTTCCTTTTTATGGCTGAGTAATATTCCATTGTATATATGTACCACATCTTCTTTATCTATTCATCTGTCAATGGACATTTAGGTTGCTTCCATGACTTAGTTTTTGTAAATAGTGTTGTAATGAACATTGGGGTGCATGTGTCTTTTTAAATTATGGTTTTCTCTGGGTTTTATGAAAGTGAAAAAAAAATCACAAAATGGAGAGAATTCTCATTAATTTCATGTCAAAATTATTTTTAAGCAGGTGAATTTTTCAATACCTAGACTTTTTGCCTCTTACCTATAAAAATCCCTCCTATGACCAATCCCTTCTCATCACAAAGGTTCCCTTTCCATGTTATTCTGGATATAGTCAATGAGATCCTCTCTTTAGATCTCTTAGGGCTCCTAAACAGACCTTCTCTCTTCCTAATTTAAGTTATAGTGGAAAGATTATTGGACTGAGAATCAGAAGTTCCTGGCTGCTATCCTGCTAAGACAATGATTTGTTTAAGTCCTTGGACAATCTCTTTTATTGCTTTGGGCATCACATACTCATCTGTGAAATCAGAGGTTTTGATTCGATAGATTTTAACATCCCATCCAGCAATAATATCCATATATTCATGTGTCTATCCATCCAACAGATATTCTTTGAGTCTCTACTACATGTCTGACAATGTCCTAGATCTTGTTCTCCTTTGGAGGTAAAAGACAGTCAATAAATATACTGATAAATATGAACAATGTGTGATGCCGATGAGGGTTCTTCAGAAAAATTAAAATGTGATGGGATATGATAGTGATTTGGTGACTGGTTTACACTGAGTAGATAGTAAGACATGGTTTCCCTCAGGAAGTGACATTTCAGTTGAGAAGCAAACTACAAAAAGAGGCCAGTCTTGTTAAGATGGGGGAAAAGTATGTCTATCCTGAGTGATAATTCTCAAGAATTTATTCAATAAATATGGGGGATGGTAGGACTGGGCTATGTGGGGCCGTCGCTAAATTGTCAAATAGTTTCTATTACTGCACTGATTGGTTAGTTCTACACTGACCGCTCAAAAGACCAAACTGCCTGTAGTGGGAAGGAGGCATAGGGTATGTAGACTAGCAGCACAATAAGTCAAATTACAGAGAGAGTGGGCCCTGAGACATGGATGGAAGGAAGTAAACCATGAGGGTGCAGCTTAATCACTTGGGAATATAATAGGACCATTAGAGAGCATCTGGGCAGCCCCTCCTCTCAGACAGGGAAATTGAGGCCCACAGAGGGAGAGTAATTTGCCTAAAGGCACAAGGTTCTACCCTGCATGTCAGGTATTTAATCCCTAAGAATCACTAACTTAAGTAAATCATGAATCAAGCCTCTGATAGGATTTGCAGATTTGAGGTGGGGGAGGGAGAGTACGCTCCAATATTACTATGGCTGGCTGGAGGGTAGTTACCTGTTATTACCAGATTCCACTACTTCTCCATATTCAAGTCCCATTTGGATACAGCAGGACAATTGCAACACTGACACTCACATACATCAATTGAAAGCTTAAAAAAAAAAAAAAAGAAAAAAAATAATTCTGGCCTGCTTACTCTATAGCACAGTCTAATTCCCATTGGGCTTATTCTAGAGATCTGAGTCCTAGACTTGACAAAGGAAGTCTTACGTAGTAGCAGGAAAATGCCAAAATCCTGGAATCACAGTCCAAAGCTCTGTGTTCTTTCCCTTTGTCTGCCCTTTAACCTTTCATTCCCCAGCCTGGAAAATGACTATCTCACTTGCCTAGCCTACCACATGTGGTTATCAAGAGTTAAGTAGGGACCTCAGGATAGCATTTTGTATATTAAGCAATAAATGAGAAAGGTGATTGGATTACTTACTAACTTAAATTATTAATTAGCTGGGTTGCTTCACTTTTCTGGGTCACAGTGGTCTCATTTTTTTTTACAAAAGAGGAAATTAGATAAATAAACTCTAAGAACCCTTCCAGCTCAAACAGCCTATGATCTGACAAAATGGTAGCCTTAAATCCTTGGAAAAGTATCCTCTGTGCCTTTCTTTTTTGCTATGGGGTTTGCCACTGACAACCTAATAAATCCTGTGCTAGTGGAGGGAGGATTTCATCACTAGAAAGTTGCTGGTCTTGCTTCACACATATGCAAAACTCTAAGGGCATTTGAATTGAAGCTGAAAAGGGTGTTTGACCCCACAGCACCCTTTTCTAAAGTTAGCTGACATAGAACCACAATTTCTCAAGTTTATGCTTGAAAAATAGCTAGATATTTCTATGATGCCTCTTGCTAGGTTTTCAAATGACCACTTGATGAACCACAAATCTAGCTGGATTTACACAACAGGAGTAGAGCCATTTATGAGTTCATGGTCATAGATAACCTATTCTCATTCAGGTTCTCAGGGCAGGATTTTGTAAATTGTTGGATTGGATAAATGCTCCCTGAATAGTAAAGTAAACTCATTAGGAACCCATGAAAAATTAACTCTCACTCTGAATCCGGAGATGAATTGGCCAATTCCCTAGATATTTCTGAAGATAACGGGTGCCATGTTGGATAGCAACTCTCAAACTTCTTTGTCAGAAGTTCACGTTTGCTACATAAAGCAAAACATAAAAAATGAAAACCACCTTTCTCATTTGCTCTGTTTCAAAAGGAGGAAAAAATTCACCTTTATTTAATTGTAGAAGAAGTGTTACTGTACAAGCAAATTTGGGGAAATTACATATCTATCTCTTAGCAGTGGGGCCTGGTGATATGTAATTTTTTACTTGAAAATATAACTTAAATCCCAGTTATTTGAAAATAATCAGTCAAAAATCCTGATAAACATGTATACCACTCTGCATGGTAGATTTACAAAAAAAACCAAACAAACAAACAAAAAAGAAAACTAAAACCAAACATAATTGATAATGATAAAATAAAACTCATAATATTTCAACACTGAGAAATAAGAATGTCAGCAAATGGAAACCATGGCCTACTGAAGACAACACTGATAATATATTGACAACCCTTTTGCTTTGTTACTGATGATCTTCACGTATAAAACCCACAGGATCACCAAGAATTGTAGAGCAGAAAGGCTTAGCAGAATACTGAATTATATATAGTCTCCAGTAAACTCTTGTAATATCCTAGTTTTCAAGTTCTATTAACCCTTGATAACTACCATAGGAGGTCAGTAGTTCTAAGTCATCTTCATCATTGCAAACCTGAGTCTACTACAGAATGGCTTATCGTTCACCTTACCACTGAAGAAAGTTTGTAGACTAAGAGAGAGATGTCAAGGTTCCTATTGTGGACTAATTGTCAGATGGTTAATAGTACTTAAATACTTTTTACGTGGAAGCTTTTGTGTTCCATATGAGACTATATTTTAGTGTAAAATGAATCATATTCTCTCTCAGTGGATCACTTAATTCCAAGAAATGGGGACTTAATCAAGTACTTACCAAAGATTATGATTTCAATTTAGTAATTACCTGAGAGAGAGAGAGGAAGGGAATATTACTAATTCCTCACTAAATATCAGGAATTTTGCTAATGTTTTACATATGTCACATTTTTTAATCTTTTAAGCAATCCCATGAGATATTTACTATTTGTATTGATTTATAGACTGGGAAGCAGAGACTCAGAATGTTACTTAATTTGCTCAAATTCATACAACTAGTAAGTCTTGGACCCGGGATTTGAAGCAGTATCTTTCAGCTTCAAA